>NC_134515.1:30903448-31618448 GCF_027942865.1 Odontesthes bonariensis | reverse complement strand
GGAACAGAGGGGTAGAGCCAGGTCCATATGGAGTATTTTGATAGGATGGTTTTAATCCTGGAATCTGGGTGGCAGGGAACTGGGATGGACAAGGAGGAAAGAGGAGAAATAGAAAAACATAAAATGCTAAAAAATGAGCAGGGTCAGAGTCTGAAGAGCTGCGTGTAGCACATCAACCTTTTCAGTTTTTGGCCAAAAGCCCATACACACTGAGGCCTTATCAGCCCAAAACCTCTAAATGCATAGATACACCAATTCAATATGCAAGGATGGAACAACTGTTGGACTGGACCAGAGATACTCATTGCGCGGCTCGCGGCCACATGCAGCTCCTCAAGCTCTAATTGGCGGCTCGCACTCGCATAGTAGCTTATAACAATATGGTAACAATAACAACACATTTTTCCAAATAACATACAGCGAGTACTGCACAGTATTAAGTATTTTTATTGAGTTTGCGTTTTTGTAGTATTAAGTATTTTTATTAAGTATTAATTAAGGCTTAATGGTGTTTCCTAAAGGGGGAACTGTTAAACCTGGCAACGCAGCCCGCTTAACCCACCCTCACACTTGTCCGCAGTGCACGCTAGCTCCTTTAGCCAGCGTGAGATGCAGGCACAATGGATCGGTTTTTAATTAAAAAAGGGCAAAAACCAGCACAAAAACCATGCTCATCTACAAATACAACATGAAGAAAGTCAAGGACTTGCATGCCAGCTTCCGCTCATCCCAGTATTAAGGTAAATGTGGTCTTAATTGAATATGTATTGGCTGTGTTGTTTCTTTTTTTGTGCGATGTTTTATATGTAGAAATGCATATTTGCAAAAGGGGAACTTAGTATGTTGTCGTAAAAGTGGCTCTTTCCTTGATTTTGCTCTGCCAATGTGACTCTTGTGAAAACAATAGTGAGTATCACTGGCCTAGACTATTGCAACCTGAGCACATCAATAGCACTTGAATATTAAAGCCTTTTCAGAGTAATGTTAAAAGAAAAGTTCAGTTTTTTTAAACCTGGACCTTATTTCTGGCATAAAATACGTTCATCTACTCACTGATAACAGTTTGGTGAAAGTCGGCGTCCTTCGGAAGATATTTAGATCACTCGAGATCCGCATATATCCATATAACAGGAGAGAAAAGGGCATAGACAATACAGCCTCTAAATAAGGCATTATCTGTTCTGCATTAAGCTGTTCTGCAGCGGCGTGGGGCGATGAAGTCATCCCACTAGACGCGTGTGTAGAAAGCTTCCCATAAGCCCCCCCAATAACAACAACACGGCAGCTATGAGCTAACAGTGCAATAGTACGCCTTCATTCATTCATCCGGCTTAAAGTATTGGTGAAATAAATACAGATAATGCCTTATTTAGAGGCTGTTATATCTCCCGTTATATGGATATACACGGATCAGTAATCTAAATATCTTCCAAAGGATGCCGACTTTCACCAAACGTTTATCGGTGAGTAGATGAACGTATTTTATTGCCAGAAATAAGGTCCAGGTTTAAAAAAATAACTAAATTCTCCTTTAAGACTTTTTCAAGTAACTTTTTCCCAAGAAAGCACCCTGAAAAACATACAGCAACTTCAGGATGCCTGTTACCGGTGCACAGAGAGAGAAGAAAGAGCTCACACTATTACAGGCGTGCTTCAAATATAGGGGCTGCTAATTTTACCAAGCAAAAGTTGCAATAGGCTGAAATGCAGTCTCTTGTGAGAAATATGAAGGCTTTATGTTGCTTATGTAATGTTGTGTAAAGTGTATATAAATATAGTGTAAATACAATATCTGCATTAGTTTAAATATAACTAAGTATAAGGTAATACATATACACACACACACCAAATAGACTGAAGAATTACAAAGTGAAGGAATCTACCTGATTCTTTCCAGGCTGCATCAGTCCAAAGTAGCCAGGTGGTCCCCCAAATGGACTTGGTCCAAACCCTGGTACTGAAAATAAAGAAAAATGTAAGGATTACAGACGAAAACAAAAGTTTTCTGCTCAATTGATTTAATTAAAACAAATTCCGCAAGCTAAAAATAATTTTGAAAAAAAGAAGCCCTGTTTGCTACTTACAAATGAAAGAAGAGGGCCCCATGCCAGGCGAGCGTGGTTTGGATGCAGCAGAGAAGTACTCCACAGCTTTCTTGAACCGCTCTACCTTGTCTTCCATACGTGACTGAAAAGCCAAGAAAGTGTGACACTTGACATGCTGGGACTGTGAACGGTCAGAACGCTCCGGCTGACGGATGAGTTGCTGAGTTTCTCCACATTTAGACCAAAGCTATGACTTGGAAAAATCTCACCATGATGATGTTCTCCATCCTGACCTTCTCCTGCCAACTAATTCAACCCTGGCCAACCTGACTTTGCAAGATCAGGTTGAATTCTAGAATAGATCAGTAAATATTCAAAACCTCAAGAATGAAACTGACAGGGATCTTCATTTTTATTCATCTAAACAAATCCCATAAAAACTTTTGTCTTTCAACTTTGCTGCCCTGTCAATAGCACTCAAAAAAAAATCTGAAATGATAAACAAATAAATCTGTTTTTCCAATTTTCTAAATGAGCAAAAATGACATTTGATGAGACATTTTGTGATTAGGTAATGTTGTCCAAGGAGAGAAATGATTGATCCATAGGTCCAACAGCCTGTCTGACTGCTGCCTTTCATGTGGGTGACTGGGGTTCCAATCCAGGCTCCCCATAATAATTTTATAAATCATGTCAAAACTTTAAACATCAGCTAAATTCTGGTTACTAGAAAAATCCCTGATTAGCTCAAAACATGTTTTTTAAATGTCAGGATATTTTTCTTTTTAGTGTAGAGTGTAATATTTTCCATGTGGAACAAGTAAAATGACTTATCAGTTTAAACTAATCTCAGATGAAACGTTTAGCGTGCCCATGTCTTACCTGCGACTGTTTAAAGACATCTCTGGCGATGGCATCGAGGTTCCCGAGGTCTTTGATGGAGGAGACGTACTCTGAGACAGCTTTGATGACCACCTCACAGGGGGGCAGCACCAACTGATGTGCTCGCACCTTAAGAGCAGAACATTCATGCTGAGAGGGGAACGATACTGTGGAAGCGCTACATGAACATATACTGGGAGAAGGCAGGTTAGTACAGAAAGAAGCTCTCCTTGCCCAGTTTGCGGTAATCTTTAGTGAATCTGCCTCAGTGTTTTACTTAAGATTTACCAATGCTGGACAGTGCCTGATGGACTGAATCGTGTGGTCAAACTATTGTTCTGCTTGTGTGATTCAAATAATTACAGGAAACTTAATTGTTTTCTTCAGTTTTTTGACAACAAAAATCCACCACATCAAACCCTCCAAGGGAAGCAGGGCTCTGGACTAACTTTTTACACTGGTTGCACTGGTGCGCCCAACTTTTTTTCTTAGGTGCACCAGCTTTTAACACCGCAGTTTTACAGGTTCACTTTTTTTATTTAATTATTTTTAAATCGCTGTCCATATAGGCAATATTGACTTGTTAATGATTAACTAGCAATCTGGTCAAAATAAAGTTCTTTATTTGAAGCACAATTCTACAAACTTACTGAACTTAACTTACTAACTACTTACTGAAACTTACTGAAAAAGTGTTGGTGCTTAAAGGGCTTCACTGGCCTGAAATTTAAACTTAAAACATCTCAAGATAAATTAAATAAAAAGAAAATCTAAATTAAAATTGCAAGTGTTTTTAGGGCTTCAAACTGAACATCTCATGGCTCAATGTCTTATGGATTATCCTCCATTGCAGTCGCATGCCCCTCGGATAGCCAACTCCTGTAGTTGGGTTAAATATATATATCAGTATATTCACCGGTCTTCCTCTCCTCAAGATGCGGCCGTACACAATGACGCATTCCTGCCATGTACTTACTGTTCGCAATTAGTACAGACGTCTTTTTTATCAATGTATCTGCGATGACTCCTATAAATTGCACGCACGCGACATCATTGCTGTGCGTCGGGTTTATGTTCAAGCCATTTTTCTTCTGAAGAACTATTTCGGACTTGAACTTAGTGAAGGGAACTTTTGCAACTTGGTAGGCAACGTTAAACTTGATTATCATCTCTGTTTGCTGCTGCCTGCCGCTGAAAGGCAGCGGGGAGAGGGGACACTGAGCAGGTAATGCGTTTCATAGATGCGTTGTGCTTTTTCACCGTTTCAAATCGAAATGTATTAGAACCGGTCACAAATGCACTATTGCCACACTTTACAGTAAATGCAGTGCATTATCTTATCGGCTTTACTGCATCTTAGCCAGGTAAACTGGTCAAGCCACTCTCTTGGAAATGTATACACTTTACCGCTTTTAATTTCAGTTGGTTCTGGCTCGGAGTCGATCGTATGTGGCTCATTATCTGATGCTAGCTCCGGACCAGGGCATGACATAACGTGGGCGGTTGATGGCTCCTTGTCAGAGCATTGGTTGTGGTTATTTTCGGACGTATCAGGCCTTAACTTATCGAAAAGGTTATCAATCGTTCTTTTCATCTTATCACCCGCGGCTACATCCACTGTTTAGCTGAGGGTTCATCATCTCTCTGTCTGACTACAGGATGTGCGTGTTCAAACGTACACACATGTACACGGGCCAATCAGAGGGGGGTCCCGCCCTTCACTATCTCTGATTGGTTTAGACCACGATATGGGTCTAATGTGTGTCTGTTGTTGAACCACAGGGAGACTTTCAGAGTCGCGTAGACTTTTTTTTCTTTTTTCCCTCGAACGGGTGGTTGCACCTGTGCGACCTCAGATTTTTTTTACTGGCACCATTGAGAAAAAAGGTTACACGTGCGACCAAATTGGTCGCACTCTAGAGCCCTGGAAAGGATGGTAGAAGGTTGCATGTCCTTAAACAAGAGGAATATGTTAGGCGAGTGTGTACTTCTCACACCATATTGGGACTATGGTAGTCAGGATGCTCTGGCTGAGGGATCTGTAAAGGATTTCCTCCACAAGTAAAAAAAATCTCAGGTTGACACTGGTACTTTTAGACATTTGGATTATCTGGAGACTGTTTTTGAGGCATTACGACTTCTACTATCAAACACTCAAAAAAAGTTTTTTCTGCGGGTAGCATGTACATAAGGACAAGCCAAAGCCATGACACCAACGATCTCACAGAAAATGCAAGACATCAAAGATTGGAATATGTAAAATAATGTGCTAAGATTAAGACGTATCAAAAATCTATTTTTTTAACAATTAAGGTGAAAAACACAGAGTTAAAGAAAACAATGACTGGTGTTGGGGAGCTCACAACTGGAAATCCTTTGTAGTGGGTTAAACTGGACTTTTACACTGAAAGTCAGTTAAATCTCAAAATTTTCTTTTCCACATAGCCACACCCCCAACTTCACACAGAGAAGCCCCATGCCTGCTTAGAGACTTTCTCTTTCTTGCCGAGCCTCCCCAGGGGAAGGTCACACAAGCTCTCTCTGTGCAAGTTTCTCCAAGGGTCAGCAAGTCACGCAGTGGGACTATCACCCACCATGCTTCTCCACACTAGCAGATGGGACAGGACCTGCCAAGCTTAACTTGCTCACGAAGGGCTTCAGGGCCAGCGCTGACTGCCAGTAGTCACCAATCCCTCTTCTGTTTTTACCTCTAGCAGGAGCAGCACAAAGCCTGCACACACTCCATAATCAGCCGATCAAACCACAGTGAGCGTACAGCTGAGATGAAGAGAGATGACACAGAATTACCACAAGTGCCAACTCCACCAGGACAAGAAGAAGCACCAGCATCCTTCTTAATAAGAGCACAGAAAGACACTTCACTGGACAAAGGGCTCTTTCCAAGGGCTGAACTATCTCTTGATCTTGCGTGCAAACTGACCATCCTCCTTTGTTTAACCTGGCACCTTATCTGAATATTTTTTTATTGAATTTTCAGCAAAATAACAACCAGGACCAAACTCCAATCGCCACATCCATTTCATGAATAGAGAAATAAAAAATAAAAACTTCTCTTAGTTGACTTTATAGAGAGTCGTCTGGGAGTCTCTTGATACGATTCAAGAATGGTTGCCATATTTTGTAAAAAGTGTTGGCAGAACCCTGTGCAACATGTCTCTGTTGTTCAACCTTGAGATGAGAGAGCAAGTCTTCCATCCATCGTTTATGGGAAGGGGGTGTCGCCTTTTTCCAAGATAGAAATATTGACAGGCCATCAATGTGGAGAAGGCCATAGCTGAAGCCTGCCAGGTGGACACATTGCAAACCTGAGAAACAACTTCAAATAATGCTGTGAGTGGGTTTGGGGGAATCTTAATATTCCACAATTCTGATAGTGTTAAAGACTCTCCTCCAGAAAGCCTGTAATTTTTGGCCATTTTCCCCAAAACATATATGTCCAAGTGTGCCCCTCTTGCTCTTGCATCTTGGGCAAGCCTCTTCTGACCCTGGAAACAACTTTACTTTGCAAGTTTACTGTTTGACAAATAAAGCCTGTGAACAACCTTGAATTGTACTAAGCCATGTCCATTTCACTAAATACCTTGGTCAACTATCCACTGTTTACGTCTATATTTTCTAAGCTTGTATATTTTGTCATCTAATTTTTTTTATCCAATTTTGTATTTTTATATATTTTTTTATTTTCTTTTTTACCCTCTGTGTGCTGACTCTTTCCTATTGTATTGTATAAGCTGCTGGAGACTGAATTTCCCAGAGGGAGTCATCCCAAAGGGATCAATCAAGTTGAGTCTAAGTCTAAGTCCAAGTCTAATACATATTGATGATGTATGGAAAAGCCTAGCTACCTGCCACCACTGCGACTCAGTTATTTGTAATCCCATCTCTAGTTACCACTGTTCCTTAATTCTGTCTAATGAGGGCACAGACATGAAGGCAGAATCAATTAAAGAGGGTGGGAACAGAGCATTTGCTGATATAGGGGCTGCAAGGAGACCCTGTTTTTGTTTGAAATGGATCCTAAACTGTTCCCAGATCTTAATCGTTCCCAGTGTAATTGGGTTAGTTGTAATCAGTTGTTTATCTGGAACCTTTACTTAAAAACCTAAGCATCACAGAACAGCAAGAGCGCTGACGAAAGTTGCAAATGATCTCCTCTTGGCCTCTGATGGTGGACTTGTCAGTGCTTGCTGCATTTGATGCAATGGATCACAACACTCCATTACAAAGAAGTAGCCACCTTAATGTGGTGGTGGGGTGTGTTGTCAGGGGCATTAGGACCTGGTAGGGTCTCCCATGGCAAACTGGTCTTAGGGGAGGGGTCAGACTCACAGCGACTGAAAGACCTTGAAGGAGTGGCACCAGCTTAAGGAAGTCACTTTGTCACTTTTCTTTTTTAGCGCATGGTTCTTTTCTTTTATTTAAGCTTTTTAAATTGAGCTGAGATAGCCACACCGTGGCTAAGATCAAAGTGAAAAATCTACGTTTCAAACTCTTTCTACCACTGATTATCATTGGTAATGTAAACTCAATAAGATCAAATGTAATTAGCTCGTGGCACTGGTGAAGAACCTTAGGACTTACCACGAGTGCAGTCTTATGTGATTAATGTAGACGTGGCTGAACAACAACATTCCGAACTCGTATTCCATCTCGTGTGACACTCATATGTCTATCACCATGCTGAAAGCTGACAGGTAGGGAGGACTGAAACGGTCATAATCCAAAATAAATACAAAAATATATAAAGGCAAAATAAATAAGTTTATAGAAAAATAAATCATTTTTGCTAAAATAATTTAATATAATGTGAAATAAATAATTATTTTGCTTCATTTATTTAAACATTTTCTTATTACATTTCCCTGACTCCGTTTTTACATTTCCATATGATTTTCTGCCTCGTTAGATTAGATTAGAATATTAGTGATATTGTTAAAATCAGGAACATCTTGTCTCAGAGTGATGTAGAAAAACTAGTCCATGCATTTGTTACTTCAGGATTGGACTACTGTAATTCTTTATTATTGGGCTGTCCCACATAGTCTCTGAAAAGCCTTCAGCTGATCTAAAAAGCTGTAACCAGAGTTCTGATGAGAACTAACAGGAGAGATCATATTTCTCCAGTTTTAGCTTCTCTTCATTGGCTCCCTGTTAAATTCAGAATAAAATTTAAGATTCTTCTTCTCACATATAAAGCTCTTAATGACCGAGCTCCATCATATCTCAATGATATGATGAAATATCATTGATATATATATCAATATCATTGACGACATGAAATTCCCTACAGGGATAAATGAAATATGTCTTATCTCAGTGGGCTTCTCATGGATACTATCAGATCCCATCAGATTGGTATCTACAGAGTTTAGAAGTCAGTGGAACACCTAAGGTTCTTTGACATGTTTTTTAGCCCTTCCTTAAGTTCTTTTTGCAAGGCTTAGAGCTGTCCCTCTGAGGAAAGCTACTCGTTAGGGGAGTGGTGCTGCCATGCTGTATGGCTATGGAGGGTGACTGGTATGCAGAAATGTTTTGGCAGGTTTCAAAGTGAAATCCATGTCAGTCCCAGGATGCAGATTTTCCCAGTAGAACATTGCATTAGATCAATATGAGAAGTGTTGCTCATTTTACCTGTCAGTGGTCATGTTATGGCTGATCAGTGTATCTCAATGGTATTGATATTTACACATAATGGGACACACAGTGAAAATTTGTATTAGTCAAGCCTATTGGCCTGAAACAGTGCAAGATTCATGATATGGTTGTAACCTGGTACAATGCTGTGCACATAAATATAACATTTATGGTTAACTCTGGTGCCTTGAACTTGACAAAATACTTGCTACTACTTTGTTTCCTCTAATGAATCATTCATGCCAGCTGTTTCTATTGCAATGCACTTTCACAATTCAGAGGTTCTCTTAAACATTTTGTTAAAAAGTTTTTAGTAACATCTTTTATAAAAGTTCATTTTTCCTGTGAAATAAAAGCCAAGTTTGCAAGTTTCTCCAAGTAAAATTGCAAAAACAAGTAGATCAAGCACATGGTTTTGGCTTAAAAGAGCAGAGTAGCTTCAAGATTATGCTGTATAAACAGACTCTGGATGTAAATACAGTCAGTACCTTAAGGGAAGCTAATGGGTGTTCTGGTCCAAGCAGACTCCAGTGGAAGGCAGCCAGGTCCTCATCAGGCAGAATATGATTTCCTGCAAATAAGTCACTCTTAATTGTTTGTTGTGTCAATAAAATGGTACAGCAGATTACGTGGAGCCAAAATACACTTATCAAGAAGGGGTGAGCTTCTCAGCAAGAGAGCATCAGTAAGAATTGTACGACACATGCTTGATTTGCCCACTGAGATATGTGTGAATGTGTTGCTGCTCACCCAGCAGAGCAGCGAACAAAGGCAGGTGCTGTGTCTTGAGCCCTAGCTGCCTGGCAGCCTCAGACAGCAGATACTGGTGTGTGGTCAGGTTCTTGCCATTCCAGCTCAGTTTGAGAGTGTGCGAAGAAAAGTAGGCTGGTATGTTGCAAAGGGCAAACTCAGAATCCTGAGCAATCAGGCCAGCAAATCCACAGTCCCTGTAGAGAGACAGCACTTCCTGGTGGTGGTCCTCCAAAGTCTGTACAACCTGTAGAAGCAGAATCGAGAAACTCAGCATCCAGTTCAAACTTAATCCAATCTAAGCACTTCAAATTTTTTTCTATTTACTTGCCCTCGAAACTGAATATCTGCGAATTTTGACATTGACTCAGAAAGATAAAAAGTCTATTCTAAGATGCTTGGATAATTTATGATGGCTTTTCACTCTTATCAACACTAGCATTGTTGAGACGGAGAGCTAACATATCTAAAGTCACTGCAGGAAACATGAAGATGACAGACTGTTGTTGCTTATTCTTTCTGTAATTACAAAAATATTTCTTTGGGGCCTTTTGTTACTGCTTTTAAGCTAATCTATGTTCATGGTTTGGGCTAAAAGAGCAGGGTAGCATCAGGATTATGCCACAACCACTAACGTAACATTGTTAATCAACGTTCCCGTTAATTAGTGTGACAACGATATAATAATACGTACTGAGTTCCTTCATCAAATAACCTAGCACTTTATAATCACGTTTCGATTTTTCAATGACTGTGGGACAGGTACAGTAAAGATATCATGAGAAAACTGTTTAACCACAGCCTGATATAAACTGCTTCATATTGTGTCACAACCATTGGAACTGAAAAACCGAGTTAACAACCGGTATGCAAGCACATAGGAAGCAGATCAAAGAGAAAATTTGACAGATGAGCCGAGCTCAAATTCAGTGACTTAACTGCATGATTGGCGGTCTGTTTACATTTCACAATCCCATTCCTTACCTTTGCCCAATGATGATTTTTAGATGGAAATATTTATTTCACCTGTACATTTTACAAACAGCTGGCTAGTAATACCTGCTGCATTTATATAGGACAAATACTAATTAAAATTGCCTATTCTCAAACAAGTGAAATACACTAAATTAATTACTGTACTACTGTGAGGCACAAGGGAGCTATTCTACTTGGTAGCTGTTCAACGTATGTAAAGAGTTACTAGGTCCATTTTTTTGTAATAATGTCAAGCCATTCAAGCCTTGATATCCGATTTAAGGTTCCTACATTAGTTTGGCCTTTGTCCAGACTAGTTATACATTTGGTCACACTAGCGGAACAAAAACTCATACTAGACTCACGTTTTTGGCAACAAATGGCAATTTTGTTAATGTAGCTTGGGCAAAAGCCATACTATTGAGGAGCTGCATCACACTAATAACATCAAAGTCTAAACTAGTCAACATCGTAAACACACTAGTGGGCCTCTAGACTCAACTAGTTAACTAGTGAGCTACAAAAACAAACTAAAACAAATTATCTAGTCAACACAATTTCAGAAGACTGGCTATCTATTTACCTACAATTTCCTTTACTTATTACCTGGAAAGAGTAGATATGCTCACTAGATGACTATTAAAAGCCTCTTTTTGACCTTACCAGTCAAATAATCTGACTACAAACATTTCCCTTTCTTACCAATAGGTTCCAAGACATTCTTTACATTACTAGTGAGGTCCAACATGCTCACTAGTAAACGAGTTAAAATACATTTTGATCATACTTGTTATTTAGTGAGACCCCAAATGTTCACTTTGACCAGTGAAAGTGAAAATGCTCACAAGTTGCACTCAGTGCTTAGGAGGCAGGCAAGTAAAACAGAACACTGCTCCACTTCATTTTCTCTAGGTCTCGTTTTAATTTAGCCACACAGACATTCAGGAAAGGTATTACACATTCCCTAATTTAAAATAAAAGCCCAAAGCAGGGGTCACTCTTAAAAACCTTTTTTAAAAAGTGAACAATGTGTCTGTGTGTCAGGTCTGATGCTTCGTTAATGCTTGCTGTTCTTTCTCCGGGCGGCTGTAGCTCAGGAGGAAGAGCAGTCGCCTACCAATTGGAAGGTCTATGGTTCTCCAGGCCACATGTCAAAGTGTCCTTGGATAAGACTCTAAACACCACGTTGTCTTAAAAAGGTCCATCAGTGTATGAATATGTGTGAATGCGTAGCATCTGTCTATATGAACTAAGACGTGCTGTATCAGTGTGTGAGTGAAGGGGTGAATGTCGCATGTAGTGTGAAAGCGCTTTGAGTGGTCAGATAGACTAGAAAAGCGCTATACAAGTACAGTTCATTTACCATTTCATTGTGTACCAGTTCATGGCGTCATACTTTACAAAAGATGGCGCTCCATGAACTTTGGTGATGCTTTGGCCAGTGCTGTATGAGAGCAGCGTTTGATAAACAGGTAGAGCTACAGAGAAGAGGCTGTCTCTACAACCATCTGCACAACCTAACAAAACCAAAGACGATGTAACTATTGCAAATGAAACAGAAAAGTTGAAACAATGTATATCTGGTTGTGTATGTATACAGTGGAAACCGCTTATAGTGGTCACGGATATAGTAATCAACCGCTTATATAGATCAAAAGGCTTGGGACGGAATCATTTCTATACAAATGCTGTTTAAATAATTCGTTTATAGTAATCAAGAAATCCGCTTATAATGTTCATTTTTGGCCATTTTATGGATGTAAACATGTGCAAAAATAATTTTAAAACTACGTGTAGCTATTTTATTTTTTACTTCCTTGATTCCTTTCTGGACGTCTGCTTCTGCCTCGCTAGCTAACGTAACGAGTTGACACCGGGCAGCAAGCGCGCGAATCATGGCTGGAAAAAGGAAGTCATGGAGGAGCATGTGTCCGAGGATGGGTGCTGGAGAGCGGCTTGAATGCGCGTGTGACGGCTGGAAGCTCCAGGCTGGTTCTTGTAAGATGGGGGGCCGGTGTTCAGTCAATTTCTCCTACTTGTCGAGAATTGCTACTTTGTGGTTTTGCGCATGCGCCGAGCCGATTTTCTAAGTTTCGTTTTCACGCCAAGTAGCACAAATCGACAGAATGCCGGCACGGAGGAGCATAGACCCGAGCAGGGGTGCTGAAAGGCGGATTGAATTCAAACTTTATTTTTCAGACATGTAAGAAAAAAAATGCACCGGCGGCACAGCAGAGAACAAGTTACGTACTGTATTTGAGTTAGCCTACAGTATGTCTGCGCACTGCGCAGTAATGTAAATAAACTTGCATGATAATAAAATTCAGTCAATGCTGAAGTTATCCGTTTCATTTCATTTTTCTCATTGAAAAACGATACAAATGGCATTTAGATGATATTCTGCATAAAAAAAATAAGTGAAATACCTGTAGGCTACTGTAATACAAATTCGGTTGTAGTAATCAACCGCTTATAGTGTTCAAATTGGCTCTGGACCAACGTGATCACTATAAGCGGTTTCCACTGTAGTGCACTTCCTGTACAACTTCTTTTGAAGTTATTCCCGGTGTCAGGGAGCCATTTGTCACTGGCGGCGCCTACTGTTTCAGAGGAACACTGCAGTGCGTCCAACGCTCCTGAAGTACCAATACAAATGCTTATGTAATGTTGTTGACGTCACAGGTTGCTTTGTAAATGATCACCATGTCTGTGAGTTTGTATGCCTCTGAAACAGGCGGACAGAGCCTGGCAATTCAGTTTGCGGCCGGCTGCTGGCAATGCTTCTTGAAGCTTTTTCCCTGGCAGCATGCGCAACAAACAAGTGAGGTACAGAGAGAAAACATGCCCACTGATACTCCCTGTGTCCCCTAGATAAATGGGTAGAATAGTGTCAGCTTTCAAATGTTTAGTCGTAACCCCAGCTGTTTTATGGGAGATATTTTAGAGTGGGGTAGAGAGATATCAGGCAACAGAGCTGGCTCCCCCAGAGGAAGTATTCCTTTACTACAGTCAGCCAAATGAGGGCGTTCTGGCAGCGTCGCTAAAAGTTCAGAGTAAAGCGGTTGGTGCCCACTACATGGAAAAATTAATTATTTTCACTCGGTCAATAAGAGTTAAGAGCCCTTATGATCTTATTACCGTTTGGTCATTCCATGATGAACATGGCAGTCAGTTTTTTGGTAGACGACTCTCTCTATATAGACAGGGAGTGGAGTCCTGGCGGCCACAGCAGGGAACTGCAGTCAATTAGGACTATATGCATCATTGCATTGAGAGAAAACTCATTAAAATAAGTAGATTTATCGGGCCAGCCTGCTCGCACTTGTAGTGTCTAAAAAGTTAAATGGAACAGTGTCACACGTTCTAATTAGTTAAGCTGCAAAACCAAGCTGTTTGTGGGTGAGAATTTGTAATGACGTTCTGCAGAACAGCGTCCTCTCTGGTACTTTTGATGGGACATTGCAATGTCTCCGACTGAACTGAATCAGGTTCAGTTGCAGTCTTTGGATAAGACATACATTATTTTATGTTAAAGTTCACAGCCATTAACACAACATGTCACGTGTGCCATTTTAGCAAACTGGGGAAATCATTTACTTGCTTCTCATCCTAGCTTCTTTAAGCGTCATTGCGTAATTTGCTACTGTCACTCAGCAAGTACTGACGTTAGTCAGGATTGATTGGTGCTGCTTTTTCCAAATCGTCTATGTAGACCATACAGACAGACATACATTCATACATTCCAACTTTCTGAGGCTGAGGGAAATTCTCAGCCATAGTGTTGATGGCCGATTTTGCTTGCGACTGCTTGTAATGCATAAAAAGTTTATTTTTAGCAGAGAGGATACTCAAATAAGGATGTCTGGGAATGTTTGCTGGAAGTTCGATTAGCTAATACTGATGAAGCATCAGATTAATAATGTAACAGTACTTATTAATGTATTTACTCATCTTCCAACATTCTATGATAAGTATTACACCAAGAGAGGAGAGAGTATTATAATTTGACATCTGCTGACTTTTCCATTTGCAATTTGTGCATATGTCACTTGTCACCTTTAATCAACAGCAGCCTGATCCTGGTCATTGGGAACACACTTTATCAAATAATAATCAGAATAAAGGGTAAATGTGCGCTGTTCATTTCTTTTTCTTTTTTAAAAAAAAAAAAATCTATTGCTGTGTAATTGTATAATAAGAAACTGTCATTTTTCCATAATGATAGTTCACATGGCATTTTGTGTTAAAAGGACATTGAACTCAACATTTTTTTTTGCCTGTTTCACTGTAAATACACTGTAATTACACTGTAATGCTACTGTAACATAAAGGGATAACAGCCATCTAGTTTCTTCCTTCATCTGCTGATGGTACCCTGAGTCTGTGACTTTGGTAAAAAAAAAAAAAGAAAAAAAAAAAAAGATCATTCTTATTCATGATGGGGGAAAAAAAGTGTTCTGTGTATATTTTCAATAACATATAAGTGTAATGGTTGAGAAATAGTTTGGTACTACTGTCAAATGCTCATTTGCCATGAGCTAATTACTTTACATCAAATGTATGTCTCAAGATTCAGGTTGGGCGTGTTTAAAAAGGCAACCTGACAGTCGGGCATACGTTTCTACAAATTACAACAACAACTAAAGCTATCTTTGCCACACAGTGAAGGATTGCTTTACTGTTGTCATCTGTCAGATACTGTCATCTGCATCTGTTTATATTATTTACAATGGGGTGTGTGATCTGACCTGAATATGAAGCCTTAAGGCTCTAGCATGGTTGCCGCGTCTGCTCGCGCGAGCGGTGTTGATGACGTCACGATTTCGTGCCGGCTATATATAGTGGCGCAAGTCGATGCGCCAGTAGTTGCAATCTTCTCCGTCACAGAGGTGATGCTGCTACGTGAAGGTTACCACTATTCTAGAACCACGAAAGTCGAGAAGAAAACAATGCCGCTGTCAAGAGCAGGAATACTGCCATCAATGATACTGCTGCAGTATTCGGATAATTTTTATTTTTTAATTCAGTTGATAGAGGTGAAGGTCTGAAGCCCCCGGCATCAACAGAGTCTCTGCCCTCTTCTTTGCCTTCACGTATCTGTCCCGTAGCTTCTTCCACACATTCTTACAGAACTCTCCCTCTTTCCCCAAAGTTCTGCCCATCTCTGTGCACCAGTTTTGGGAGTTTACGTGCTCCCTGTGCTGTTTCACTGCAGTTTCGTACAGCTGTCTGTACAAACGCACTTCCTCACTGAGCCTGGCCTCAAAATGGTCCATCCGGTCTGTCGTTGTTGGCGCCGCCAAGTTACAAAAATCGACTGGTGCACGACAACGCGCTGCGCCGTCTTTTCAAGGGAAGTGCCATGCCTGAAACGTCATTTTGACGTCACGGTCCGCCATCGCCGTGAGCGACACGTCAACTCTAACTCCAGCTTAAAGGTAGCGTAGGAGATCCTGGATTTTGAGTCCAGCGAAGCTGCATTTTGAAAATACACAGGTAAAAAGTCCCAACCCTTTTCTTCACTTTCCCCCCGAAGGCACGCCTCTAGAGTACATGAACGCGCACGAGCACGAAGGTGCACGAGCTCTGTTCTAACAGCAAGCATCGATCGCTGCCGTATTTAGTATTTAGTTTATGACAACTATGCGTTTAATAATGCTAGGTGCTAGCCAAGCTGGCTCTAGTTTAGCTTCCTGACAAGCTTCGTTCACGGAGCAGGGTACGCGCACAGGGGGAAGGAGGGGGGGGGGGAGGGAGGAGCATATTGCAGTTTGATAGACGGCATCAGTATCCAATCATTGTGAACGGTCCGTTCACAATGATTGGATACTGTTTTTCCTAGATTGTACGTTCTAGAGGCCACTAAAACTTTTCATATTAATGTCAAAACTTTTAATTAATTGGTTGCAATGGGGGTGTGAAGAGTATTTCAAGCAATTTGTAAAAAAAAATGCTCCAGAAAAAGATCCCCTACCCAACCTTTAAGTCGCTCAAAACAAATAAGTTTCTTGACCTGACTTCAGTTCTGAAGTTACTTCATTATATAATTTCTCTTTTTTCAACATCTTTATCAGTGCTTTTTCCAAAACAAGTTCTTAAAGATCTCATTATCACTACACTTTCATAATATCAAGACAACATTTTCCATTAAAAAAAAAAAAAAAGGATAATGCTCAAGCATTTATTTGCTTTTATTTCAAATTTAGATTTTTAGATTTAGAGTTTTAGTAAACTGAATGATCTTCAGTCTAATATTTTTGATATTCAATTGAATTCCAAAAGGTTTTCAAAACGACACGGCGGAACGGAGAAGGAAACATATTTTCTACACATGCAGTTAAAAGCAAAGTTTTCCTCCTCATTAGGTTAATTACCATAAAACCAATAAATGCAGCAGTAATGATGAAAAGATCACAAAAATTAGATCGATGAGTTCAGTAACGATAACAAGCATTGATATATTCTAAAAAGGTATTGCAAAACTTAATGAAGAAAATAAATGGAAACATTTAGGCAAAATCATGGGTTAAAGTTCCATTAACTAAAATTTGAATTGGATCCCCATGGGTTCAAAGTGATTTAGGGTTTAGAAATGGTTTTGGGTTTCAAAATTAAATCAAGCTATGATTACATTTGGGGTAAGGATTTCAATTCAATTCAGTTTTATTTATATAGCACCAAATACAACAAATGTCATCTCAAGGCACTTAAATAGTATAGTCCAATTCAAGCCAATTGGAATTCAATTCATTTGTGTTCTGCATTTAGTTGTGATGGTTAACAACAGGGTAAGGGACCATGGAATACACTATGTTGATACAGGATCCACTTATGGATAACAAAAGAAACAAATATTTGTGTTGTGAGTGCGCCATCGTCCCCTTCATTTCAGGGCACTATATTTGGGACAACTAAATTCGCAGGTGTTTGTAATTACTCGTGGTTGTTTTGTGAGGCTGCAAATCGAAATTTAATCAGGCCAATCAAATCGTGAGGAGCGGGGTCGGACTAAGAAATTTAAAGTAACAACCCCCCGAAATGATCGTTAGTAGTTGAAGGTGGCTGCAGTAAAGACTTGGTAGAGTATCATCAGAGAAGATACTTAGCACCTGGTGACGTGTACCAATTGCCAATTTCAAGCACTCATTGTGTGTAAGGGATATGGAACTAAATATTACACAGGCCTGCTTTCATATACTATAATTACTTTGTCCCAAAACATTATAGTGCTCTGAAATGAAGAGCATCAAAATTTGAGAAAATGGAACTAAAATGTATGAAAAATACTTTGATTTAAAGTCTGGAATACTCACATTAATCACATCTGAATTGTTTCTAAACTTTTTTTTTCAGACATTTAAAAAATGTGACTTTGTCCCAAACATTAAAGAGAGCACTGTATAGACTTCCTGTATGGTATGGATTATCGTATACATTTTCGATAAAGTTGACATCGCACATTGAAATTTAGGCAATTGGCTTTGTTCTTGGGCTATGTAAGGATTTCTTTAGCCCTGAAGCCATCATTTTTATGCTGGGATTCCACGATTTCGTGCCGGCTATATATAGTGGCGCAAGTCGTTGCGCGAGTAGTTGCAATTTTCTCTGTCACAGAGGTGGCGCTGCTACGTTAAGGTTACCTCTATTCTACAACCACGAAAGTGGAGAAGAAAACAATGCCGCTGTCAAGAGCAGGAACACTGTAATTAATGATACTGCTGCAGTTTTCAGATCATTTTAATTTTTTAATTCAGTTAATAGAGGTGAAGGTTTGAAGCCCCCGGCATCAACAGAGTCTCTGCCCTCTTCTTTGCCTTCACATATCTGTCCCGTAGCTTCTTCGACACTCTCTTACAGAACTCTCCCTCTTTCCCCAAAGTTCTGCCCATCTCTGTGCACCAGTTTGGGGAGTTTACGTGCTCCCTGTGCTGTTTCACTGCAGTTTCATACAGCTGTCTGTACAAACGCACCTCCTCACTGAGCCTGGTCTCACATCGGTCCATCCGGTTCGTTTTGCTCGGCGCCGCCAAGTAACAAAAATCGACTGGTGCACGACAACGCGCTGCGCCGTCTTTTCAAGGGAAGCGCCATGCCTGAAACGGCATTTTGACGTCACGGTGCGACACCGCCGTGACAGACGCGGCAACCATGCTACCGCCTTAAAGGGATAGCAGTAGTGTAGTGGTCCTGAAGGCGCACAAGCCTGTATAACTGAGTTTAAACAGCTTGCTGCAGAACCAGAAGTCCCTCTGAAGGCTGTATTAGTTACTTAAAATCTATTCAAGTTGGCATGAATTTCAAGAACACACAACTACAATTTTTACAAATTACGACTACAATATTTGAAAGTGCTTTAATTACTCATTACTGAAACAGATATTGTCTCTATCACAATGAAAAAGTAAATGAAAATGTCTCAGAGGTACCCTGACGTTTTTTGTTATTAAAAGAGATAGCATGTGGACTAAGAAATCTTTTTGTTAATTTAAAACGTAGTCATTATCAAAGCATATTTTCCACAATCTTTTCAGTTGATGTTTGAATCTAGTTTGAATCCAAATGTTTTTCTTAACATTTCATTCCACTCCTTTTAAATAACAACATAACATGCAAGGTTCCCATAGAAATCCTTTTTAATTATTACATTGAACCTGCACCAATTTAATGATCTCCTTGAAGAAGTTTCATAATCCTTTTCCAATTCTCCACAGACAGCTATCTGGTTAGAACCATGTAAGCCAGGTTTAACAGCTCAACTCATTTGCTAATTTAGACCCATGCAGGTTTTTGTTTTAGGAAAGCAAATTACAAGGGCATTTCCTATTATTTTTCTTCACAATTGAGAGATTCTACTCATTTTTTCCCTCCACTTTGTCTGAAAATTAAAAAAAAAAAAAAAAAAAAAAAAAAAAAGCTAAGCAACTACAACAATTGTATTAATTTTTCTTAGGTACATTTAAATATCAAGAATGTTCAAATTCATCCATCCAGTTTTCTACACCTGCAAATTTAGGGTCGTGGTGGGGCTGGAGCCCATCGCAGCTACCATTGGGAAAGACGCAGGGTACACCCTTGACATGTCACCAGTCCATCATCAGGCCAAAACAGAGACAAACAACCACGTGTGCTTATACTACATCCTAAATTTAGAATCATCATCTCGCCTGGACTGTTGGAGGAAGCTGGAGAACCTGGAGAGTTGGGATGTCCCGATCACGTGGTTTCTGACTCGATCGGAATCGGACGTTACAACCCGATCAGGGATCGGATATAGATCTATATATGTATATTTATTCTATCTTTTTTTTTAAGCAGAACTATAATATTTCAAAACAACTGGGAAAATTAACTGCTTAGTATTTACTGTTATGTGGTGGTACCGTCAGGCCGTCTCAACTCCACACAGACAACGCATGCGGCATGACGTCACTTTGCTGCCGTAAAGCGAAGCAGAACACGGCAGCAGCTCGAAGCTGGGGGCGCGAATGTCCGCGGTGTGAAGGTATCTTAAAGTAGATGACACAAACACTGCGTTTGTGCCCCCTGCAGCTCTATGGACAGCGAGAGATTTTTTTAGTGCTGTCGCTAACATCCTTGATGAGAACAGGAACAGGCTCAAACCTGACATGGTAGAGATGTTGGTTTTCATCAAGAAAAACATACATTTCCTTCTGTGAAGCCAGAGGAGGAGAGTAAGAATATGGAGTGCAGTTCCTGAAAGCACATTACTGCCTTATTTTATAACACTGTGGCACTTTTATTTGCTTATTTGTTTACATGCCTGCCAGGTATTTCAAGTTGAGCTGCTGCTCGTTTTTATATTAGACATTGTTGCACTAAACTCCAATGTGGAGGATTTTATTTTTATTACGCGATTGTTCAAGCTACCTCACAGAAGTGCTCTGTTTATAAGTATTAAATGATAAAATAATTTTTTTTTTTTTTTTTTTTTAAATCAGGGACATCCTGGATCTGTTTCTTCGCTGTTCTTCATTTTTTCAATGTACTGTAGAAGTATCGGATCGGGACTCGGTATCGGCAGATACTCAAAATGACTCTGAGGCAAAAAAAAAAAACCTGATTGGGACATCCCTACTGGAGAGAGCCCAAGCTTGCTTAAGAAACTTAATTGTGCAGCCCACAATGCCCAGATATCAGGTAAAGGTGTCCTGTGCCATATCGGTTTTAATATTGGAATAAACATTCTCTAAGTGTAGTAATTCCATCATTTTTGTCAGGGGTTGTGTTGAAGTAGCACATTCATGCAAGAAACATAAGTTGTGTCATCTTTGAAAATATGGCCAAAGAATCTTTAGCTAATCAAATCAACCTCAGTATGCTGGTATTATAAATTTACTACCTTCAATTAACTTTGCAGCTGTGATATTCAAAATAAAGGAACAGGTTGGGTATGTTTTTCCATGATAACATAGGCACAAATGGTAATCTATCATACTGTAATCTGTAAGATTATAGGGCATCAATGCTCGGAATTCCAATTCAACAAACATCAGGGTTCTAGTTAGCGCAAACTTGCGTCGCGGCCCGCTACGCTTATTTTCAATACAGCGTAGCGGCATTTTGTCTGTATTTATTTGTACAATAACGCCAGATCAATGCCATTTTCACCTTTCTGACAAACTTGACACATTTTTCACGATGGCAGCCAAGAAAGGTTGCGCTGTCTGTCAGTACAACCGCAGACGAAACTGTAGCTCCAGGCAGAGGCACTCCGCGTCCGCGGCTCCTAGAATCTCTGGTAAGAGTGCTCCGTAGCCATGGTTACTCACACACGCAGAAGCGCACACGTAAGGGGATTCGGCAGAAATCATGTTAGAATAGCTGTAGCCTATTTTACCCGTCCCTATTTGAAGTAAGCAAAAACGGTCAAGGTTGCTGTGCTTTTTCAAAGCTTCTTACATACAATATGTGATGAGCTGATCAGGTTATCATTTAAGCTGAACGTGCAGTTGACTTGGCGCTCGAGAAAATAACAGAAAACAGTCCTCTCCACGAAAGATGATGGAATAAAGCAACCACAAATGCTCTGTCTCTTTCTCTGTCCTACTTGTTGTCATACCTAGGCTTTACCCTACTGTTTTTGACGATGACAGCCAAGAAAGGTTGCGCAGTAGTTAGTGCAACTGCAGGCGCTCAGCGGCTCGCAGCAGCTGAAGTAAAGAGTGTGCGTTTTTACCTCTGTCAAGGAGGTTATGTTTTTGGTTGCGTTGGTTTGTCTGTCATCAGGATAACTGAAAAGTGTGTAACGTTAATAAACATTTTTTTTAATCTCTATTCCTGGTTATGTCTAAGTTTTAATGTCTTCTGACAAGGTCCGTTATGAAGGTAACACACTGCCAAAAGCAAAGATGGGAACATCTCCCATTAAGACTTTGTTTTTAAAGTACAATTTCTCCCTTTGGGTACCCCTAGAATGGCCAATTTTTACCTTCGCTCCCTCGCCTACACCACTACGCTATAATTTCATCCTAGCTAGAACCCTGAACATCCTACTTCTTGAGACAAAATACTGTCTGGGACAAATAAATCTATAATCAGATACTAACTGGCAATAAAAATAAGTCTCTCATTAGCGGCAGTACTGACGATAAAACTCCCCATCTTCATCTCCTGTTGTTGACAAACTACTTCAACAACAACTTCGCACAGCCATCACCCTCGCCAGCAGCTGAAAACTAAGCATGTTTACATGGCACTGGAAAAAAATAATTATTGGACTTGTATGCATGCATACATGTTAGTAAGACAAAGATAACACAAAATCAAGTTTTCTCAAACTGGACTAACACATCCAGATTCAAGCTCAATTTACCCCTGCAAGTATGCCTCAACTCGACTCAAATCAGCCTACTCTTTTAGGGTATGTTGTCTGCACTGAACTATGACAGTTCGTCTTAACTGTGTCATATCTGTCTGATACCTTCCTGTTCTTCACATTTACAGCTCTTCTCTTTCATCTGACACTCTTCCTATCTCCTCTGCTCTGTTCTTATGGTCTCTCCCCTCTCCAGTCCTGTTCATAAAAAAGGATGCAATGACATACCACACAATTGTATAAAATCTCTCATTTTTGGATGTTGTGATTCAGCTATATGAGTAAGTTAACTTAATTGATCAAATTACTACTTATTATTATCAATTCATTTATTGTTAAGTTTAATTTATATATAAAAAGATTTTACCACTTTGATCAGACATACATATGCGCCTTTTAAACATTCTTCTTGGTTTTAAAGAAGTAATTTTTTTTCCCCGCATCTGTACTTTTTAAAGTTCTAGCATTTCATTCATTTCATGTTAACTTCTGTTTGTCTACTCAGATTAACATTTCTATCAATTTGTTATAGTACCAAAATTTCCCCAATATTACATTTTTATAAATCCAATTTTCAATACCGTGCCTAGTAACTAAAACTTTGAAAAACCACTGAGCTACAGTCGAGCCCAAAATTGTTCATACCCCTGGCAAATTTTAACTTAAAGTTACTTTTATTCAACCAGCAAGTTTTTTCTTGATTGGAAATGACACAGGCATCTCCCAGAAAATAATAAGACTGTGTATAAGAGGCATCATTGTGGAAAAAAAAAATCATTTCTCAGCTTTTATTTACATTTGAACATAAAGTGGCATGTCCAAAATTATTCATACCCTTTGCAAACTGTCACAGTCTATGGAAAAATCCAAAGTTCTATATCATTCCAAATAGTCCAAATGGTTTTAAAGCATCCCAATTACCCTGATTCATTGGGAACAGCTGTTTTAATCAACTCAACGGGAGAAAAACAGCAGCTCTCTGCTGTTGGTTTGTGGACCATCATGGCTAAGACAAATGAGCTCACTGAGGACCTGTGGCTGCTCACAAGTCAGGAGAGGGCTATAAGTGGCTACAGTGCAAAGTATTATTTAAAAAATACAAGACGTTCCGCACAGTGGAATATCTCAGAGGATGTGGTTGGAAGCCAAAAGTGACACCTGTGCTGGCCAGGAAGATAGTCAGAGAGGTGAAAAAAAAAAATCCAAGGATCACCACCAAGGCCATACTGGTGAATCTGGGCTCTGCTGGTGGCAACGTCTCAAGGCAGACAGTCCAACGGACACTGCACACTGCTGGGTCCCACAGACGCAGAGCAAGGAAGATAAGGCCCACAAAAGCCTGCTTGGCCTCTGCAAATGTTTTATTGACAGATGTAACAAAAATTGAATTGTTTGGCCACAATGATGTATCCTTCATTTGGTGTTTTTAAAAAAGAAAAATGTGGGAATCCTTCAACCCTAAGAACACTATCCCCACTGTCAGACATGGTGGTGGGAACCTAATGCTTTGGAGGTGTTTTTCAGCCAGTGGGACCAGGGAACCTAATCACAGTAAACGGCCCCATGAAAAAAAGAGCAACACATCAAGATTCTCAACAACAACATCAAGCAGTCTGCTGAGAAACTTGGCCTTGGGCACCAGTGGACATTTCAGGACGACAACGACCCAAAACACACTGCAAAAGTAGTGAAAAAAATGCTTAGCGGACAAAAGCATTAATGTTTTGGAGTGGCCCAGCCAGAGTCCTGCCTGTAATCTGTAGAGGGAGCTAAAGAACAGGGTGATGGCAAGGAGACCCTCGAAAGAGCTGGAGCTCATTGCCAATTGGCAAAAATACCAGTGGAGACTGGCCAGCAATTCTAGGAAGCGTTTGATTGCTGTAATAGTCAATAAAGGCTTTTTCTATTGATTATTGAGAAGGTTATGAATCATTTTGGACATGCCACTTTTTGTTCAAATGTAAACAAAAGCTGAGAAATCATTTTTCCCACAATGATGGCTCTTGTACAACATCTAATTATCTTCTGGGAGACGCCTGTGTCATTGCCAGTCAAGAAAAAAAACCTGTCGGTTGATTAAAACTAACTTGAAGTCAAAATTTGCCACGGGTATGAATAATTTCAGGCTAGACTGTAGATTACTGTAACTAGCTAAATGCCCTGTTTTTCACCAACCTCAGTTTGTAGATGAAGCAGTCTCATTTGCTGTACAGTAACAAGAAATATATCATCCTCCCATCTCATCTCGTCTCAATCAACACCACAACCAACAACTGGACTCAACCATTTAAAGCTATGGTTGGTTAGCCTGGAAAACCAGCGCCAACTGCTGGACGGCAAAATGTTTTGCCTGCGGTTGGGTCTGGCTTCGAACCACTTTTCATTTTGAAAATACTGCCCTGAATCTGGCAGATGGCAACTAAACCAATCACAACGCAGAGATGTGCTTTGAATCAACGCGGGCGGGGCAGAGGGTTCTGGGGCGGGGTTTTGAGGGAGTGACGACAGAGCAGTGCGACGTTGGGCAGTGGAAGCGAAAGCACAACAAGGAACAGCGCTCGTTTGATTCAGCCTTGCTGAAGTTGCTTCACTTGTTTACATACAGTCCCCTCCCACCAAAGCTTTCTGTCGCGCTTACTACGTCACAGTCAGTTGCGCTGATTGGTCAGAGCGTTGGCCTATAGGCACAGACGCGGTTTGAAAGACAACGGGTTGTGCTCATCAACAATGTTCCGTTGTATCCATTCATCGGAGCCAGACTAAATTAGACATCCAATCCATTTAGGCTGGTTTATCAGGCTAATGGTTGGTAATCCTGTTCAGAAACACATTTTGTAATACTGGGTGAAATGGTCCGTCTATCCTGAGAGAAATCTATACAAGATGTATTTAGAAAAAGGGACGAAAATAATCAGCCCTCTGTGGCAGCTGCAGGACTGATCTCGGATTGGAGCGCCTACAAAAAACCAATCAGATGCCTCTGCGCTTTCTGCCTACGCCCCCCTCTGTCGGCTCCCTCCTCCGCGCATGCACGCGGTTCTACCGGCTTTGGATGAAGCACTGACGGAATGGGAAGGGGGGGGGGGGTGGGGGGGGGGGGGGGGGGGTGGAGGTGGAGCTTAGAGGAGGGGCCACTTTCGAATCTTGCTAGCTCTCTTGCTAGCTCTCTAGGATTACCTACCATAGCTTTAAGTGAATCATAGACTTTGAAGCACTATGCAGTTCGAGTGGGATCACTTTTTATGAAAGAATGTCTGACATCTATGTGCTGTGTACTGGAAAATATTTCTGAAATCCTGCTGCTTCAAACATTATCTGTGGGAGATCAACGTACATTATGTATAGGGCTGGGTAAAAAAAATCGATTAAATCGATTTTGGATCGATTTCATTTAAAATTTGCATAATCGATTTGTAGGGCATGAGATCGATTTTTTTTTTTTTTTTTTTTTTTTTTTTTTAATTTTTTTTTTTTTTTTTTTTTTTTCATGAATAATTTTTTTCATCAAGTTACTGGTTCAAATCCACACGGCTACGGTAAGAACCATGTGTTCCCCAGTCCAAGCAGTCATCAACCCACTAATTCTGGGCACCTGTAATTATACCTAGAACTAAGTTAGCTACCATAAAAGAAGTGCTCCCCCAAGTGGCTAAATCTAAAACTACACTAAAACCTACCTATAGGTGAGACTAAAATGGCTCCTGCAAATGTATTTAATTAAGTAGGCTGTCACGTTGAATATAGTGTAAAATCTTGCTAATACTTCTTTCCACTGGGTGGCTTCAGGTGTTACTAATATAATGTAACAATCTGTTAACACTGTCAAGCCACAGCCCTTTGAAATATTGATGTCAAAATGCAACATTTTGAGGTTAAATCCTGGCGCCAAGAGAAGCAGATGGAACCGATTCGGATCGAATCGAATCGAATCGTGATTAATCGATTTAAAGCCCTAAGAATCGAAATCGAATCAATCCAGGAACTTGGCGGTGATACCCAGCCCTAATTATGTATAGCCAAATTCACGTTAAAGATGTAGTCTTCAACATACCCGAATGGTGAATTTGTCTGATAGTAGTTATAAATCTGGATTGTATTCAAGCAGAGCAACAATGCTTTAAAGGGGAACTGCAGTATTTTCAACATTAAGCCTCTTTTATGAGTCGTCTGCAATGTTTTAGAACCCCCCTCACCTCTTTTTTGATGTTTACTGCTGTCTTCGGTATTTGCCTAATTTTGATTCTTCTCAACCTGCTTCAGAATGGCAAGTCATGTGGATGTCCAAAAAGGTCTGTAAAAGCACATTAAACGTCCGTTTTCAAAATAATCAACTCACTGGAGTGGTTACTGGTGTGCACTGGTAATCCTTATCAAATTTCGTTGCGAAAAGTTGCTTCTGTCGTGTTTTATTTGGCAGCTCGTTCATGCTCGCACTATTTTCTTAGCGGTGGCGG
This sequence comes from Odontesthes bonariensis, assembly GCF_027942865.1. Classification (NCBI taxonomy): domain Eukaryota; kingdom Metazoa; phylum Chordata; class Actinopteri; order Atheriniformes; family Atherinopsidae; genus Odontesthes; species Odontesthes bonariensis. The sequence goes on along the minus strand of NC_134515.1, from coordinate 31,591,851 downwards.
AGTAATATCAATGAACATCCAGTACAAAATGTCAAATAAAACACGACAGAAGCAACTTTTCGCCACGAAATTTGATATGGATTACCAGTGCACACCAGTAACCACTCCAGTGAGTTGATGATTTTGAAAACGGACGTTTATGGTGCTTTTACGGACCTTTTTGGACATGCGTATGACTTGCCATTCTGAAGCAGGTTGAGAAGAATCAAAATTAGGCAAATACCGAAGACAGCAGTAAACATCAAAAAAGGGGTGAGGGGGGTTCTAAAACATTGCAGACGACTCAGAAAAGAGGCTTAATAGCCACTTTCGGACTGTAGGAACCTTTGGCAGTTCTAATAACCTTTTAATCCGCGGGGCCGTTTTCTCCCGTGTTCGGACATACAGGAACTCGGGGCCATCTCCCTCAGTTCCTATAACTATTTAGCGCCTTCTCCGAGGTCGGGTCTTTTCATGGTTCTATAGAACGCATCTGACGGAGGTGTTTGGTGGTCGGTAGCTCCGCCCCTTGTCATGCTATCACGGCTGAAATGTTTCCTCATAGGACACGGACACAACCTGCGGGTGTTTAATAAGTTAAACTTACACTTTGTCTCCTTTGTCTGCGGCGCTCTGCTCTCCTTTCTTCCTTCATGAAATGAAAAACCAGTGTTTCCCATACATTGAGGAAACTATGGCAGCCCGCCATAGTTTCCTTTTGGCCGCCATAGTTTCCAAATCCCAATCGTTTGAAACACAGCGATTTTTTTTTTTTTTTTTTTGGGAAACACAGCGATTTCCTCGAAAACCAACCAATATGACTATACAACAGGTGAATTAGTAATTAAACATGTCCTAAAGTGTGCAATGTCAGAGTTTTGAAGTTTAGTGGCAAAAAAGGTTTATGTGTTATTAGTCGCTGTCAGGGCGATTGACACACGTTATATAGATCAGTGGGTGCGCGTGCATAAAGGTAGGCTGTAATCATCGGGATTTCGTTGACAAACATATTTTATATTATGAGAAATAATGTGAAATTTGAGCAATGACGAGTACACTAGTATGTTGTCCAGTATGTTGCTTAAAAAATAGTAAGCTCAATAGTTTCTGTTTAAAATAAGGTGTTTCATCTGTCCCGCATGTGTGGTTCAAACATCCCGACTAGGCGGAGCGGGGTGAAGTTGGTTTTATATTCGACATTCGCCTATTTTCCAGCTTTCTAATTGTAATAGCGTCACGAAAACCGCACCAATTAGCCTCAGGATGGTATTAACATTTACAGAAAACTAAGACTAACATACCACAGGCTTTATCAACTCACCAAAGTAAGCAAGTCTGGCCAAAGATCAGAGTAACCGCGCCGAATATACTTCTAAGTGAACTACGGCAGCCGGAGCGCTTAGGGACCGTCGCAAAAGTGTAACGCCTTTTTTTGTTCTCACTGGATATTCAACCAATGAACACCAAACCACTTCGGATGGGTTTGTGAACTCACTATAAAGCTTTCACAGCCTTTTAGTTTCCAGAAAAATCATTTTAGGTAGAACATTTACTCAGTGTGCATAGTTAATTCCATTTTAGACTTTTATTTTGCAGTATTTCTCTTGTTTTTAAAGATATCAACACCAAACCACTTCTGATGTGTTTGTGAACTCATTGTGTACTTCCCACACCCTTTATTATCAAGGACAACCTTTTAATTATTTTTTAAAAAGGTATAAGTAATCAGTGTTTAGGACTCAGTCTTATTTATGGCTTTTATTTTGTAATAGATCTCTTGTTTTTAAAGATATCAAAACCAAACCACTTCTGATGTGTTCCTGAACTCATTGTGTACTTCCCACACCCTTTGTTATCAAGGAAAACCTTTTCAAGTTTCTCAAAAAGGCATAAGTCCTCACTGTATATGATCCATTCATATTTATCATGAAGTTTAGTTTTAACCTGTAAATATTTTCTATTAAAATTGTTATCATTGGGTTTTAATGACAAGATGAGGTTTCCTTATAAGCCCACAAGGGTTTCTGACATCTCCAGCACACATTCCTTTTTTTTTTAATTTGTTGGGTTTTATTGTGTATTTTTTTATATATATATATATATATATATATATTTGAATGAATGTGTGCAAATCAATCAAATAAAATAAAATCTGCAGTCGCACAAATTTACGCCGCGTGAATTTACAACCCCCCCCCCCCATAGTTTCCAAAAATTCTGTGGGAAACACTGAAAACTATCTCCTGACTCTCTCTGTGAGCTCTTCCAGCCTCGATATTAGACGCCTGATGTGATCGTCCATGATTAATATCACAATCATGCAGACCATGAACACGGTGGCCTCCCCGCTCTCCATATTAGCTTCTTTGTGGTGTTTTTTCTTCTCTCCTTATTTTTACAGGGTTTTGTTTAGTTTTGTTTTGTTGTTGAATGTGGCGCTAAACGGCTAACACGTCACTGACGCAGACGGCTGCGCGCGGCGCATCAGTCCCGACCTGGTCCCGACTCATGTGCGAATGCAGACTAAAACAGAGGGACAGTTATCAGAACGAAATTCGAGTAGGACAGTTCTGATAACTGCGTTCTTAGAACGGCTCTGTCCGAAAGCGGCTAATGTTGAAAATACCGCAGTTCCCTTTAAGTGAAAATGAGTTGACACAGTCTTAATGGAATGCTATTCAATCACTATTTCTATCACGTTTAGTTCTTTGACAAAAGAAACTAAAAAAAAAAATGGGACTAAGATCAACTACACTGGCAATTCACCTGTATCGAATACACACTTGTGCTTCACTGTTTTTGCAAAAAGGCGAAAAAAGACAAAACAGTCAAGCAAGTGAAGAGTGCCAAGGTTCATTTGAGTCTAGTTGAGCGTGCACTTGTCCTTCTGAGTGTGTTAGTGCAGTTTTGAGAAGCTCAAGCCCAAGTTACAAGTTCACAAAAATTTTAAAAGTCCAGCTTTGGTTGAACAATTTAAGTGTCGTGTAAATTTGCTTACTTTCCCCTTGTTGCACTAGTTTCCACAACACAGCTGAGCCACCTCTTAATGCCATCAAAATGGCAAACAGTCATTTAGGAAAACTGATTCTCTACAGAAATTCCGAGTGCAGTCAGTAACATTAGGTGGGTCAAAATTGTATTAGAAGAGACATTCATAGTGACGAAATGTGACAAGTAATGTGACAAAATGCCAAATTAAAGAGACAAATGCCCAACAAGGGCAAACTTTTGGAGGAAACCTATGTCCAATAACAAGTATTTGAAATTAATTCTCAAATGGCTCACCATATTTAAAATATAGGCAAGACCAGGTTATCCTCTGATGCATTTTGAACAACAGTGTAAGAAGTGGTTAATAGGCAGCTGCTAATAGTTTATCGCACAAAATGAGTTGCCCTGAATGAATTCATCTTTCTCATCCACAAGATCAAAAAAGATCAGCCACAGGTAAGTGCTAGAAGTAGCTATTTGGAAATGCTTAGCCATTGAAAGCAGCCAGTTTGACATACAGGTTCTGGATTTGTGCCAAGCAATCAGTCCCAGGTTGGCTCATTTCAAACAGGCAGCAGCACTTACTTACAAACTTAAAGAAGTTAAAAAGGGGGATGCAAGAGATGCAAGCTGTTAAATACTTGTATAGCACATGTAAACATTATCATTTATAACATTAATTCCATGAGCACTTTTCTCACCCGAACTCGGAAGCGGAACATGGCGAGGCGGACGCAGTGGCTGAGGCAAGCCGGGGGCAGGAACCATGCTCGAGGAGGCGGAGTGGCCTTGCTGCCGACGTGGTTGACTATCAGCTGCGACGTCTGCCGCTGCCCCTGAGCTCGCCGAGCCCACTCTGGCCAACGCTCTTTCCCCAGAGTGCCGTTGAAAACCACGACCAACTCCAGGCCACCCTGGTACAGGCAAGCCTGCGACAGAGCGGCCAGATAGCCTAGCATGGCGTTCCACTCCCCTCCGCAAACCCAGTCGGTCTGATAGCCACCATACAGGCGCTGCAAGCTCGAGTCAGCGTCGATAAGGATCCTGGCAGGCGCGGGCGGGGGAGGCATGGGCCCATGATGATGTGGGTGGTGGTGTGGGTGATGATGGTGAGGGGGTAGACGGGCCGCTGTACGGGCAAGCTTCAGTAGGTCCACAGGAACTGCGGCCCCGGGACACCTCTTCTCTAAATATTCCTGAAAACCCTGCACTCCCATGACGGTGTTGTTGAGCCTGTGTGTCTGGCCGGGAGTGGGCTCCGAATACGTTCTGTACGCCGTCTTTGTAATGCGTTGTGGGGCGAGACTGTGCTAGCTATGCTCTCCAGGCAAGCTAACTGGTCTCCAATGTAGTAAAAAACTGTTTAGTTCAAGCAAACAACTTATCTGTCTCCCCAGGCCGGGTAAAACGAACCACCATACACTTCTGTGCAAGTGGATAGTAAAAATTATTTTCGAAATGTCGAAAGGCCAATTTTTCCAATTTTGGTCGTGACTACTCAGTTTGGTTTCTATTCCTGTGGATTTTTGGTGAAATGCCAGCAAGGCCAGTGTTATTATCTACCAGCAACCAGAAAAACTTCAGATTTACTGTTCCCATAATTTGGCTTTAACATAACACGCTTAAAAAAAAACTCTAGCAAGACAGCAAGTAACGGAATAATGCTGAGAAATGTTTTTTAAACTGTAATCCTGCTGGTTCGGACACACGAACGGATGTAATATTGCGTATTAGTTAGCAACCCACAGAATGGATGGCCAGTTCGCAGACATATTACAAATAGAAGCTTTAAGGTGTGTATTTGCTTTATAAATTTAGAGCTTCTTTTTACCCCATTTATTCTGTGCTATTTCCAGGAAAAAAATCAGCATATGTAAAGCGGTAGTTAATCGGTAACTTAATATCGATTAAAAAAACATATATATATAAATATATATATATATGTATGTGTGCGTATATATATATATTAACTAGTGAGCCTGGCTAGCTGTACTTATATTAGCTGACAGTGGCTAGCAGTTGGCAGGGTCCCCGGCGTGATTTGACGCGTCAACTCCCGAAGACAAGTTCCGAGGCGGAATGAGATGGATATTTGTCGAAATAAAGCAAAAGCAATTAAAATAAAATAAAAATAAAAGCCCGATGGTGCCTCCCTCACTTTCTTCTACACTCACGGCTTCATGTTGCAGAGGGGAACATTACTTCCAAGCGACATCAGCCATCTTGCGACTTCCTCGCGGCCCAGAACAGTGAAGGGGAGGTGAGGGAGGAGGTGGCATGTCCGCAAAGGACGCTGGGAAATGTAGTCTGTAAGAGCACACCGTCCCAATAGCAACGCTTTCGTGCTTGTGTCGAATAAACTGCAACTACCAGCGTAAGGATAGGAGAGTTAAGATCGGGATAGATAGCTGGAATGTTTCACTTGTCCAAGTAGTCCTCGAATGAATCAAGCACAAGTGCTGTTTTGTCACTTAGTCTGACTGTGTGTGGGTGTATATTCTTCATTCATACAGCCATATTCACAAGAGACTGTCGTGAGCTGATCATGATATCACAATTCTTTTCCAGTGGATTTATAATTGCTGATCATAGCTCAACACCTGAGGCATTAAGTTAAAAATGGTGATTAAAAGAGTTAAGTCTGAATTACTGTAAATATTATACATGAGCAGTTCCTGAATGGTTTACCAAGTAGAATGCCGCTGCCCCATCTGTGTTGAATCTTCAAACCCGAGTGTATCACCTCTCTCTAGTTGTGTTCAGTTTTGTGCAAGGGGAAAAGTGTTGAAAGAAAAATTACGCATAAAATATAGGCTATTGGTTGCCACGGTAATACATATTGCTGAAACTTAATAGTTTGTCCATATTTTGTCTCTGCATTTTGTCAAATAAAAATCTATTTGTGGAAGAGGACTTATAGAGACAGGCCCACAGGGAGGCCAGATGTGGCACAGACAGTCAAGGAGAAACACAAAAACACCTAAAACAAAACCACAAAAATAACCAAAAGCAGCCACAGTGCCACAAAGTAGGCTAATCATAAACTGACACATAGACACAAAATTAGCATACTGACAACAAAGAGTAAATGAAAAACAATCAGACAAACTAAGACATCAAATGTGAAGCGACGCAAAAAAGACACCAATGTGAAAATAACCAAATAGCCTGCTCAAAAATTCTACATTTCCGCGAAGAAAAATGATAGCGTAATGACCTAAACGGGATATAGACTGACACAAAGCTACTACAGATTCAAAATGATCATAAAGCAACCAAAGTGATACCAAAGAACCACACAGTTAGTCAATATAGTAATAATATGAACAGGAAGTGATGCCTAATACTTACGAAAAACACAAACTATTCTCTTCAAAAGACTAACACAAAAATCCCCACAGACTGATGCAACTGATCAATCAATCACTATTAACAATTGAGAGATAATATAGCAAGACATAAGGTACACACAACGATGAGGGGGAATTTTGACAAATATGCAAAGGTTAAGAAATCCGCAGAGTATAGACAGCTGTAAAAAAAAATAGAAACTATATGGTTTTACATATGAGTAAAATAAAATAATAACAATAAAGAAACATCTCATACTTTCCAGTTAATGATATTGGGTAAATGGTATCTCAGATAAGCAACAACACATTACATATTACACATTGTTATCATTTATTCAACAATAACTAAGCTGGGTAGCTTGCAGTTATTGAGTTGACCATGAACACTTCTGCATACCAAAGTATACAGTCACGTGTGAGGCCATCTGTCTGACACTTGGTTGAAATTGGGTCATGAAAAAGGACAATTATCACAAGCATGACAACATTTCCATAACAGAATAGCTGAAAAGGAGAAGAATCAAGGTGGTTTTACACTTAGTTTCCCATACAATGCTTCTTAAACAGATTTATGGTACAATTTGTCATGTGTTGCTGTCAATCTGAAGTTGGATTTTCCCATTTTAAGACCTGGTACTTACCAGATGATTTATTTATTCATTCATTTATTTTTATTCCTGATAAGTAAAATCTACACTTTAACATTTTTCATTATCATCATTTATAGGGGATTTGTCTGTTTTTTGGACGCCACTTTGTATTCTGTCTCGCTTAGTCTGATGCTGTCATTGGTATGTACAGACCCTGAATTCTAACTTCGGGATCATGTTTAATACGGTCAAAATGTGTAACTGGCCTCGGAAATCCTATCTTAGTCTTCTTCTGATCCTCATAACCTCATAACCAATTCCAATATACCAAGAGCCATATGAACAAACTGGGATCTGAGAACATCAGGGAGGGGTCTCCTGCTGGTGCCCAGAGTCAGGACGAAACAAGGTGAGGCTGCGTTTCAGTTTTATGCTCCTAACATCTGGAACAGTCTTCCAGAAGATGTGAGACAGGCCTCAACTCTGACAATGTTTCAATCCAGGCTGAAAACAGTTCTATTTAGCTGTGCATATGACACCTGGAAGTATTTTATCTGCACTCTTCACTTTTAAATTAATTCATTAATGATTATTATTTTATATTTTTATTTTTCCCCCTCTTCTTTGATTGCTTTTAACTGTGTTTTGATTTTTATCTTTTAAATTCCTTGTCTTTATGTTAAGCGCATTGAGTTGCCTGTGGTATGAAATGCGCTATATAAATAAAGATGTCTTGCCTTCTTTTCACTGCAAGCACTGCAGTTTAATGCGTTTCTTTCCTAAAGCACATCTTTATTATCAATTATAGCAACTCGTAAAATCCGCTACAAATGAATTAATGTCATCAACATGTTGCTGAATGTATTTGTGGGACTGTGGGATGTTCCGAGGATCAGATTTAGGCACGATAACGGCTTTAACAAGCGCGCGTTCCCGCGGCCGTACAATCAATTTCTGTAAGGCAGTCACTTTTTGGCACAACACCGGTATGGTCCATCTTCTTTCTCCGTCTTTCCTCTTCTACGTCATATGTCTTTATGATCTCTGTGTGTGAGAGAGAGGCAAAGAGAGAGAGAGAGCGACAGAGATCTGAGACTGATGAAAAACATCGATGGGAATTAAGAATGAGCGCGCAGCTCGTCCACGTCCCTTTCCTTCATCTACGACAGCAGGAGCGTGACAGTTCGATCTCTCCTGGCTCTGTCCGGTGCCCCCAGGCCTCTGATCAGCAACCGCTTGCTGATCATGAGCGTTTTTAGAGTATTAACAGACAGCTGTTGAACTCATTGCGTTCTGACCTGTAAAGATATTCAGTGGTTAGTTTAATGGAGGCGTATGTGAGTATAGCTAAGCAGATTAACGGCAGGCTGGTTAGTTATCTAACTGAGCAAGTGTGAGCTGGTTTATGTCGCTGTCTGCTCAGCACCACAGGTTGCTGCTGCACTCATGTTGAGATTTTACACGTGTATCGCCATTTAAGGAGCTACGTTCGTGCTAATTCCTGCATTGTAGTTAATTATTCAATTGCTAAATCAAATCAAATCAAATTTTTTTGAATAGCACATTTCATGTACAAAACAATTCAAAGTGCTTCACAACAAGTAAAAGCATTACAGCAGGGAGTGTAAGAAGCATTAAAAATACATAAAAGAATATAAAGAGAAACAAATAAAATAATTTAAATGAATTTAAAAACAAGCAACAGTCCAGATAGATTCAAAGATATCGTGCAGATTTCATGCATAGACACATGAGAAAAGAAAGGTTTTTAACCTGGATTTAAAAATGTCTCCATTTGGTGAAAGTTTAATCTCCACTGGCAGTTTGTTCCACTTGTTTGCAGCATAACAGCTAAATGCTGCTTCTCCATGTTTAGTCTGGACTCTGGACTGGACCAGCTGACCTGAGTCCTTGGATCTAAGAGCTCTGCTGGGTTTATATTCTCTGAACATATCACAGATGTATTGTGGGCTTAAACCATTCTGGGATTTGTAAACCATCAGCAGGCTTTTAAAATCTATTCTGTGACTGACTGGAAGCCAGAGTTAAGATTTTAAAGCTGGTGTGATGTGTTCAGATCTCTTAGTCCTGGTTAAAACTCTAGCAGCAGCGTTCTGGATGAGCTGCAGATGTTTAATGCTCTTTTTGGGAAGTCCAGTTAAAAGAGCATTAAAGTAATCGAGTCATTGATTAGTTTTCAGGATATTAGACTGTGCCTAAGTACAGCAAGGTTTCACAACAGGTTGGCAGAGGCTAGAAATGGGCATTATGGCAGGGTGTACGATTTCTCCATTAGCATTTACAATGGCGATGGAGATAATTATTAGAGCTTCCAAGCGGGTTGTAGGAGGAGAGAGACGTCAGGATGGCATGCGCCTTACACCAATTAGAGCATACGTGGATGATATGACCTTGGTGACAACAACAGTGCCGTGTATGAAGAGAATACTTGAGAGACTTAATAAAAATCTAAAGTGGGCTGAAAAAATCAAACCTACTAAGTCTAGAAGTATCTCAATTAGTAGAGGGAAATTAAGTGATAGAAAGTTTGTAATAGATGATGAAAGCATTCCAATAATTAGGGAAAAGGCAGTAAAGCGTTTAGGCAGGTGGTACAGGCAGACATGAATAATGGAGAGCGGGCAGTGCAGTTTCGGAAAGATGTTGCTGAGGGACTGGATAGAATAGATAAATCAGAGCTTCCAGGAAAGTTGAAGCTGTGGTGTCTGCAGTTTGGATTGTTTCCTAGGTTGATGTGGCCACTGTCTGTGTATGAGATTCCATTATCTGTTGCAGAATAAATGGAAAGATTAGTTAGCTTTTATATTAGAACGTGGCCAGGTGTTCGTAGATGCTTAAGTACTGTGGCAATGTATGGGAAAGGCATACTCCAGCTCCCAGTATCTAGTCTAGTAGAGGAGTTTAAATGTACTAAAGTTAGGACAGAGCTCCTGTTAGCTTGGAGTAAAGTTGTGGTAGTTAGTAAGGTGGTTCCAAACCCAACCAAGGGGAGGAAGTGGAAACCAAGAATGGCAGCTCAGGAGGCAGAAGCAACTCTTAGACATGCAGAGATTGTGGGTAATGTGTAAATAGGCCGGGGAGGCTTGGGGCTTGGCCCAGGCAAACCAGTGTGGAGTAGAGCAGGTCCCAAGGAGAATAGAAAGCTAGTTGTTGAGCAGGTTCGTAGACAGGAGGAAATGTTAAGGGGTGCAAAGGCAGTGGCTCAGGCTAAGCAGGGACGGTGGGTGAATTGGGAAGGTGTAGAGAAGAAAAAGCTTAGTTGGAAAGAACTGTGGAGTATGGAGGAAAGGAGTATTAGATTTTTGATTGGGGCACCATATGATGTATTACCAACTCCCCAGAACCTATAACTCTGGGTAAATGGAGACCTGTTCGTTATGTTCAGGTACTGCAACTCTAAGGCATATTTTGTCAGGTTGTAAGGTTAGTCTGTCACAAGGCCGGTATACATGGCGACATGACCAAGTATTAAGAAGCTTAGCTGCAGGTATTGAAGATAAACTAAGGCAGGGTTAGGAGGGTCTAAGGTGAAGAGAGTTGCAATTCAGTTTGTTCAAGAGGGGGAGAAAGTTAACAAGACGATAAGGAGGCACGTCAGCTTGGAGGATGCTTGTGATTGGGAGATGCAGGTAGATTTTGGAAATAAGCTTGTTGTTCCCCAGGAGATAGCCTCTACAAATCTAAGGCCTGATGTAGTCTTGTGGTTTAGGAGTAGAATGAGAGTCTATTTCATAGAGCTGACTGTTCCTTTGGAGGAATTAGTAGCAGAAGCATATGAAAGGAAAAAGCTTAGATATGTGGAGTTGGGGGCAGAAGCAGAGCAGCGAGGATGGAAAGTTAGGATCTGTCCAGTGGAAGTAGGATGTAGAGGATTTGTTGCAAAGTCTGTTGTCTCATTGTTGAGGGAGCTGGGTGTAAGTGGACAGAGTGTGAGGAAAATAGTGAAGGAAGTGTCAGATGAGGCAGTAAAGTCCAGTCAGTGGATTTGGATTAGAAGAAGCAATAGCAGCTGGGGGCCCAGCAGGGGGAGCACTTAGGAAAAACAGACTTTTGGAAAAGCAAAGAAGAAGAAGAAAGGAGAAGTTCAAGATATTTAAGTGAAGGGTGCGGCCCATGTGAGCCTTTTGAAATCAGGTGGCCATTTTGGGTGAGTTGGCTTTGAGTGAGTTGTGTGGCTTTGTTTTTGCTGGCATTTTTAGTGATTGTAGGACTGTTTAGGTGAGTTTGTCTGTTGAATCTGCTAGTGTGTCTTGTGCTGCCTCCACCTCTGGCACCCTCTATACTTTCATTACCCCCTACCCGAACCAGGGTTTGAATCCCATTCCTACTTATCTTTACCTCTTTTATTTCTCCCCCTACCCGAACCAGGGTTTGCATCCCCACCCCGCTGTGACTGGTGTGCAGTTGGTGAGAGGCTGGGGTAGCTTGTGGTTGGTGAAAAAAAAAAAGATGGTTGTTGCGGTGTGAGGAGCAGTGTTGGCTGGCATTAGGGGGGTGACTCTGGGACGCCAGTGGTCATTGTCCAGCCTCCTGGAGGTGTCGTGGGCCCAACTAGACGAAACACTGATGAAAGGAGGTTCCCACCTGATGACCCCAATGACATGTTGGTCAAAAAGATAATTGTCTGGAAATGCTAAAACATCTATGCGCGGTCTGATAACCATCTCCGAAGAATATTTATTTCTCTGCGCAATAATGCTGCACCTTCATCCACGGGAACATTGTCAAAAGGACATGCCATGTTCGTGAAAAAAGTCATCTCCTACTGTGCCTAATGGTCTTCTAGAAGTAGAAGAACTCGCTCTGCTGACTGAATGAATGAGGAAATCAAGTGTCGTGTGTGGCTGAAAGAGGGCGGAGACAGAAAGAAACTCGAGGTTTCTTGAGGAAAACCTGGTCCCGACCAGGTTAGGTTCAGAGAGTCTCGGTCAGTTACTACGGTAACTGATCGAGAGGTTAAGTTACCTCTCTTTGTGAAACAGGCTAGAGTTTCCCCTCTTTCTCGGGGTTGAGTTACCTCCCTTTGTGAAATAGAAAACTCAGAGTTTCCCTCATTTCAGGGTTAATAAACTCAGAGTTTTCACAAAACTGCTTCGTGAAACGGACCTCTGAGCACTGGACTAATATGGTCATATTTCCTGGTTGTTGTCAGGACTCGAGCAGCAGCATTCTGGATGTACTGCAGCTGTCTTACAGCTCATTTAGAGAGCCCAGTGAGCAGGCCGTTACAGTAGTCTAACCTGCTGGAGACAAACGCATGGATTAGTCTTTCTAAGTCTGGTTTAGACACTTTTCCTTTGATTCTGCCAATGTTTTTTAGATGGTAAAAAGCTGCTGATGTTACTGATTTAATGTGGCTGTTAAAGTTCAGGTCTGAGTCCAATATTACCCCCAGACTTCTAACTTGATTATTAGGTTTTAGAAAGAGAGTGTGAAGGTGACTGATAACACTTTCTCTTTGTTTCTGTGGGCCACAAACAATGATTTCAGTTTTTCTGAGTTTAGCTGGAGAAAATTATTTTGTATCCACACACTGATCTGTTTGATGCAGTGACACAATGTCTACAGGCCCGTGTTCTCCTGCCGTCAGTGACACGTAGATCTGTGTCATCTGCATAGTTGTGGTAGGACACATTATAGCTGCGTATTAGCTGGCCTAGTGGAAGCATGTACAGATTGAACAATACGGGTCCCAGGATTGACCCCTGGGGAACCCCACAGGTCATAGCCATTTGGTCTGAGACACAGTTACCAATTTCAACAAAATACTTCCTGTTCTCGAGATAGGCCTTGAACCAGTTTAAAGCACTACCAGAGATTCCCACCCAGTCTTCTAACCTCTGTAATAAGATTGCATGGTCAACTGTGTCAAAGGCAGCACTCAGGTCCAGCAGAACTAAGACTGAGACTCTGCCTGCATCTGTGTTCAGGCAGATATCGTTTGTCGCCTTAATCAGAGCTCTCTCAGTGCTGTGGTGGGGCCTAAAGCCTGATTGGAATGTATCAAAAGCATTGTTAGACAGGAGAAAGTCAGTAAGCTGTCTTTTTACAACTTTACAGAATGGCAGATTTGATATGGGCTGGTAGTTGTTCAGTACTGTGGCATCAAGATTGCCCTTCTTTAGAAGAGGCTTAATGGCAGCAGTTTTTAAGGCCTTTGGAAATGTTCCAGTCTGAAGTGAGATGTTAACTAGATGAGCAAGTTGTGGTTACAAACTGCTCAGCACAGACTTTAGAAATCTAGCGGGCAACTCATCAAGGCAGCACGTTGATGAACTCAGACTGCAGATGGTCTCTTCGACTGTTTTGTCAGTAACAAGTGTGAAATGTGTCAGCTCTAGCTAGCTCCAGAGTAGTTATTTGTGTTGTGGAAATTATTGCATTTTTAATGGCTTGAACTTTTATTAAAGAATATTGCAAACTTATTACACTTAGATGTAGAAATTAGTTCTAAAGGCAGTGAAACTGGAGCGTTTGTTGGAGCTAAAATGTTAAATGTTATGGATGCTATTGCTCCCATTAAGGTGAAGGTTATCTCTGGAAGGAAGACGTCTCCATGGCGAAATTCCACACTGGTGAAAAATGGGGAAAGAGGGTGTCGGAAAGCTGAGCGCAGATGGAGAAAAACAAATCTCCAGGTTCATTATAACATCTATAAAGAGAAACTTCACTCTTATAATTTACTGAGGAATGCAAGAAAGTCCTACTTCTCTGACATCATCACCAAAAATAGTCATAATGCTCGGGCCTTATTTGCTACAGTTAACAGGCTAACAAACCCTCCTGTGTTAGTGGCAACTGAACTTCATTCCACCATGGCCTGTGTAGTGGACCTATAGGTCTTAAACATAACTCAAGTCAACCTGTAAGCACCTCCTTTAGCTCCTCCCCTTTCCTGTATATAAAGCCTCAAAATGGCTTCCTTCAGCGTCTTGCTGAGCTTGTGTTGTGACCTAATTCAGGTGGTGAGTAGGGTCCCTGTTTCATCATGTTGTTTGGTGCAATCCTCTGTCCTACTAATATGTGTTTTGTCTTTGTAGGTTCCCTTGCTGCTGTGCTTGGTCTTTATTAGTATGTTCATACCTGTTGTGCTGCTTTGTTAATTTGATTGTACAGCTCTGCTGTGCTGTTTTATTGTGCAGTGTTTGGTTGGTTTTACTTTTGTTTTACTTGTAGTTCTTTGTGTTTTAGGTTGATTATTGATTTGATATTGGGTTTGTTAACTTTTCCTTTTTTTGAGTTTCAGTGTGGTCTGGGTGTCATCAGGTGGGAGGTTAGGCACTGTGGTGAGGATCTCACTTCCGTTTTCGCATGCAAGTACACTGGGGCACTTTTAGCGTGTTTGTTGTGGCTTTCAATTGTAGTGTTTCACCCCAGCTTAAGAAAGGGACACACATCCGGTAGCATGCCTCCCCCTGAGACCTCAGCCCACTGATTTTAATGTTGTTAGTCATTTGACTTTTAATGTTATAGCCGGACTTTTAGCTTTGTCATTAAAAATACTTTCTTAAATTTGTCTTGTGTTTAACCTTTTTGTTTCTTCACAGCAGCTTTACTTAAGTTTTATTCATAAATATTATTTTCAATATATTTTCTTTACTGTCTCTGCCTCCTCAGTCACGACCCTGCGTCCTTATAGCAATTGGGTTTCAGTTGTCAAATCCTGGGGTGCAAGTCCCCAGGTGGCGTTGTTGGCTCTAACAATTTCATCCTTTACTCCGCTCCTTGCCACATTTGCAATGACTTTGCCAAATTATTCACAGACAAAATCCAAAATATTAGACAAGCAGTTGGTACATCAGCAGCAGGTTCAGTATATGTACCGTCTCCACCGAAAACCCGTTTAAACACCATGACACACTTCCAACCCATTAACAGCAAAGACCTGGAGGACATCTTATGTCAGCTGAACTCCTCCTCTTGCTGTTTAGACATCCTGCCAACAGCTTTTTTTCAAAAGGGTCTCAAAGATTTGAGTCAGACCTGTTACTGATCGTGAACTTGACTTTAATGTCGGGTGTGTTTCCAGAGCCACTAAAAACAGCTGTAATCAAACCTCTGCTGAAAAAGGACAATTTTGACAAGACACAAATGAACAACTACAGCCCTATCTCAAATCTCCCATTGTTAAGTAAGATAATTGAAAAAGCGGTTTTTCAACAGCTTTATTACTTTTTAAAACAAAATAACTGCTGACACCTTCCAGTCAGGTTTTAGACAGCACCACAGCACTGAGACTGCTCTGACCAAAGTGTTTAATGACATATGTCTGAAGACAGACGGTGGAAAAATGTCAGTCTTCGTTTTACTAGATCTCAGTGCTGCATTTGATACAGTTGACCACAATATATTACTGGAAAACTGGGTGGGTCTTTCCGAAACTGGTTCAAAACATACTTAGAGAACAGGAAGTACTTTGTGTCAATTGGTAACTTTACATCTGAGCAGACAAGAATCACATGTGGAGTTCCCCAAGGTTCCATCCTGGGATCTCTTCTGTTTAACATCTACATGCTGCCACTGGCACAGATTATTAAAAAAACAACAAAATAAACTACCATAGCTATGCAGATGACACGCAGATATACATTACAATGTCACCAGGAGACCGAGGCCCTGTATAGGCCCTTGGTAAATGCATTGAGGAGATTAATGAGTGGATGTGCCACAACTTTCCCCAGCTAAACAAAACTGAGGTAATTGTCTTTGGAGCCAAAGAGAAACGATTACAGGTCACCACAGAACTTCAATCTATACACCTAAAAACTACCAACCAGGCCAGAAATCTGGGTGTAGTGATGGACTCAGACCTAAATTTGGAAAAACACATTAAGGCAGTAACAAAGTCAGCCTACTATCACCTTAAGAATATATCAAGGTTAAAGGATCTGATGTGTCAGCAGGACCTGGAAAAACTAGTCCATGCATTCATCTTTAGTAGGCTTGACTACTGTAACAGCATCTTTACTGGTCTACCTAAAAAGTCAGTTAGACAACTGCAGCTTATTCAGAACTCTGCTGCTCGAGTCCTCACTAAGACCAAAAAAGTGGAGCACATCAGTCCAGCGCTGAGGTCTTTACACTGGCTGCCTGTCCATCAGAGGATAGACTTTAAAGTTCTGATGCTGGTATATAAAGCTCTGAATGGTCCAGGACCAAAATACATCAGTGACCTCCTGACCCAGTATGAACCTTCCAGACCCCTCAGGTCATCTGGATCCGGTCTTCTATCAGTTCCCAGAGTCAGAACCAGACATGGAGAAGCTGCGTTCAGCTTCTATGCTCCACATGTCTGGAACAAACTCCCAGAAAGCCTCAGATCAGCTGAAACACTCAGTGGCCCTCATTATCAAGCCGTCGTAGAAAGCATCGTAGATATGAGAGGAGAACTCGTCGTACGCAGAGGCTCAAGTGAGATTCACAGAACATGCACCACACCAATCCCATCGTAAGACCGAGCGGCTGTTGATAAATCCGGCGGCCGAAATCCATCGTAATTATCCTAATCACGCCTTCTACAAAAGGGGGCTGAGAGGCCGCACCTCTAGAATTTGCGACATGGATAGACGAAAGGCGGCAAAGAAACGCAACTACAACGAGGCCGAACTTGACACTCTCACAGCCCAGGTGGAGAAACACCGCCTGGTGCTGTTTGTAAGTATGAAAGCTGGCATAAAGAGCACCCAAAAAACGCACACTTGGAATCGCAGACCGGACGAGGTATGTATTTTCCCCTACTGTGATGGTCAATAAAATGTGATAAACTCCAGATTAAATGAAATCTAAAATTGAACGATGTTTTTACTTTTTCTCCGACGCAGCATGTCACAAACAGAGGGGGGGAGGGGAGGGGGGGAGCTCCGATCCAGGTTTGGATTTGAGTGCCTTGGAGGAGAGGGTGGCTGGCCTGATCGGAGCTACGTCCTCATCGGGCGTGCCAGGGGGACTTGACACTGATGCGCCCATGCTAGAGCTCGAGAATGGTAAGAATGACTGCACACCCAAGACGTTTAAGTAAAACAGTTGCTTTAATTTTCAACACAAATGAGGTTCCTAATCAAACTAATATTTTTCATTCACAGATGAATCCGAAGTGGCATCCGGGCAACCTGACCCGCGCGACGAATACGCGGCCCCGTCAACATCCGAAGCCTCTGCCTCTGCCTCTGCCCCCCGGTCTGCAGCGTCACACCGGCCAGCCGTGTTGACCACAGAGGTCCTAGAAAGACAAACAGAGATCGTGAAGTGGATGATGGCTTTAACACACACCATGCAATCTATCCACAGTACATTGAAAGACATAAATGAAACACTGAAGTCACAGAATAAATGCTGAAAGAAATCGTTGTTCTCCTTTCTTTTTTCCTTGAATAACAGAATGCTTACCAAAAGTCAGAATCGCTGAATACGTTCCTCTCTCCTCCTGAGCGCTCTTGGCTGTGCAGGCTGGTGGTAGGGATCTCTGGGTACGAGGTCCTCTGGATGTACATCTGGAAATGGCACTCCCTTTTTTGGGCAATGTTATGGAGAACCCTGCATGCAATAATAATATTGCATACCTTTTCGGGCGTATAGAGAAGGGTTCCCCCCGCAGCCGAGAGACAGATCCACCTGCCCTTTAGGACCCTATACACTTCTCCACAGTGGCACGCGTGCACGTATGCGCAGTGTTAAAGCGCCTCTCCTGTTCGGTGTGAGGGTGTGCGGTTGAATAATGAGCTATCACTCTTCCAATTACGGAGTTGTACTTGTTTAATTTTTTTATTTATTTAATTTGCGTTTATGTTTATATTTATGTTGAAGTCAAATAAAACATGGGCCTTCTTTGAAGTGATAAGTCTGTAATTTTAACCTAGGGATTTGTTGCGACTCATGAGGCACGCACTAGTGACGCTGCTGTTTATGTATGCTATTGCAGTCACTGCAAGTCAAAATGGAAAAGTGCGTACACGGCCTCAGACCTGTCGTGGCGATTTCATCTTTCCTGCGCTCACGATGGATTTGATAAATGCCAACCTTTGCGCAGAAAAGAACGTACGCATGACCTACGCATGTTTTTCGTCTTACACAAGTTTGATAAATGAGGGCCAGTGTATTTAAGTCCAGGTTGAAGACACACCTATTTTCTGATTCTATCTATTGTTCTTATTTCTTTCTTGTTTAAAATTTAAATCGTGCTTTTTATTTCTACTGTTTTAATGTAAAGCACTTTGAATCGCCTTGTAGTTGAATTGTGCTATACAAATAAACTTGCCTTGCCTTTGTTAATCTGTTTACTGTAGCAAACAGGACATGAGAGCTGTAACTGCAGTTTGATGATTTCAGAAAAATAACTCTCCTTCGTTTTACGCAAAGTCTGGTTGAACACACATAGCTTTTCTTTGCAAGTCTCATAATGAACCTGGAGCTTTGACTTGCGCCATTTCCGTTCGGCTCTCCGGCACTCCCTTTTCGGTGCCCTGACCGACTCCTCTTTCCTCCATGGCGCCCTTTGCCTACTTTTAACCATTCTAACCTTGACAGGAGCAATGGTATCCAAAACATGTAAGAGACTTGATGTGTAAGAGTTCAACAGATCATCAACATTAGAACACGGGGTGTTCTCAAACCTAATCATTTGCATATACTGTGTCCCTGTTCTGTCATTTATGAGTCTTCCCTGAACAAATGCAGACCCAACTGCTGGTTTGGGTGTAACACAGGTCGAAGAAAACACAACAATGATCAGATAAAGCAACATCAACGCCATCCACATTTGAAATAACAACACCCTTTGAAATGAGCACATCAAGAATGTGCCCTCTGCTGTTGGTGGGCTTAGTCACATGCTGAGTTAGACCAAACATTTCGAGGACGGCAGTGAGTTCTTTAGCTTGCCTGTTATGGGCTACATCCACATGCATTCAAGTCTCCTGTTATGACTAAACAGTCAAAAGCAGTGCACATAGTTGAATTTAGTTCAGTAAGATCATCAATAAAACAATTCTGTTTACTCAAATGATGAAAAAACCCCAAATGACAACTTGTGGGTGGGTATATTGTCCCTGAAAATGGCACAAACACCCCCACCCCTCTGGTTTTCTTGCATTTCAGACACAAAATTGGAGTGAGGTGGACTAGACTCAATCAGGACTGCTTTAGCTGGGTTTTTGTCGAGCCATGTCTCAGTTATAAACATAAAATCGAGATTGTGAGAGGAAATAAAACTTGATTAAGAATGATTTGTTACTTAAAGATCTGACTCCATCCCTGGACCTCAGAGGTCCGTTTCACGTAGCTGGTTTAGTGAAAACTCTGAGTTGGTTAACCCTGAAATGAGGGAAACTCTGAGTTTTCCGTTTCACAAAGGGAGGTAACTCAACCCTGAGAAAGAGGGGTAACTCTAGCCTGTTTCACAAAGAGAGGTAACTTAACCTCACGGTCAGTTACCGTAGTAACAGACTCTCTGAACCTAACCTGGTCGGGACCAGGTTTAACTCATGAAACCTCGAGTTTCTTTCTGTCTCCGCCCTCTTTCAGCTACACACGCCATTTGATTTCCTCATTCATTCAGTCAGCAGAGCGAGTTCTTCTACTTCTAGAAGTCCATTAGGTACAGTAGGAGACGACTTTTTTTCACGAACATGGCATGTCCTTTTGACAACGTTCCCGTGGATGAAGGCGCAGCATTATTGCGCAGAGAAATAAATATTTGTCGGAGATGGTTATCAGACCGCGCATAGATTTTTGCATTTACAGACAATTATCTTTTTGAGCGGCACCATCAGAATGTGTTGGGACAAAAGACAAAAAAGACATAAAAGACAAATAAATATTTGTATGAATAGGCTTAAAAAAGACATATATAGGCCTATTATATTTTTATAAAAACAGTCGTGTCTCAGCCACTGCCCTCCCATTAGAGGTGGTGGTGCTGGGCAACACCGGTTTTACGGGCATCTGCCTTCTTTCTGTTGGCTCAGTAGAAGTCTGTGTTAGTTTAAATAGGCTTAATTATTTAACAGAACATGATATAGATGATGACTCTAAATTGTCCTTAGGAGTGAGTGTGCATGGTTGTTTGTCTCGTTTGTCTCTATGTGGCCCTAAGACAAGACAAGACAAGACAAGACAAGACAAGACAAGACAAGACAAGACAAGACAAGACAAGACAAGACAAGACAAGACAAGACAAGACAAGACAAGACAAACAGGTCAGGTAAGTATGGCAAAGATCTGGCAAACAGAGAGGGGAGACTGGAAACTAAATAGAGTGCTGGGAGTGATTGTGAATGAGTGCAGCTGATGGGGAAAACACAGGTGAAGTGAGTGAAGCTAATGAACAAGCATGGGAAGTGAGGGGAAAAACAATGGCAAGACTAAAACTCAACTCAACCAAGACATGAACTGAAAACCAAAACGTAACCTAAAACTTAAAACATGATTCCCTTGGGCGTGACTGTCTCATGGGGGATGGTGGAGAAGTGAACAATCAGCAGCCTAGGCCTATAGCAGCTTAACTATGGGATGTTTCAGGATCACCTGAGCCATCCCTAACTATAAACTTTATCATATACTGGCAGCTTATTCCACAAGAGAGGGGCCTGATAACTGAAGGCTCTGCCTCCCATTCTACTTTTAGAAACTCTGGGAACCTCAAGTAAACCTGCAGTTTGGGAGCGAAGTGCTCTGTTAGGAAAATATCTTACAATGAGATCTTTAAAGGGGAACTCCGGGGCATTTGAAGCGTGTTTCCATTGCTAGAGGTTGTCAAATAATGATAGTATGACACAGAGAGGTGCGTATTTGCGCTCCCTGTGTGGAGATCGCTCTGTCCGCACAGCATGTCATGCGAGGCTAATACGTGGTGGCTAAGGGGCAAGCGCTAACCCTTCCACGTAAAACAACAACTTGCACACTGCAGAAACGTCACACCACTTTATAAACCATCCGACAATAAAGTCACAAGCCTTACCATCAAAACCATATGCATGGTTCTCACATTACTGGCATGGGGACGTTACAAAACAACTTTATAAACAGCATGTCACTCACCGGCTGGTTGTAGGCTCGCGCATGTGAAAGCCCAGAAGAGTCGATGGAGAATAATCCCACATACAAAACAATTATCTTCTCTAGAAAAAC
Organism: Odontesthes bonariensis; assembly: GCF_027942865.1. Taxonomy (NCBI): domain Eukaryota; kingdom Metazoa; phylum Chordata; class Actinopteri; order Atheriniformes; family Atherinopsidae; genus Odontesthes; species Odontesthes bonariensis. The sequence goes on along the minus strand of NC_134515.1, from coordinate 31,570,793 downwards.
TGCATTCAAGTATTTAAAACATTACAACAATACATGCCCAGTAATATTGTTTTAATGTTTTAAATACTTGAATGCAGTTTTTCTAGAGAAGATAATTGTTTTGTATGTGGGATTAATCTCCATCGACTCTTTTGGGCTTTCACATGCGCGAGCCTACAACCAGCCGGTGAGTTACATGCTGTTTATAAAGTTGTTTTGTAACGTCCCCATGCCAGTAATGTGAGAACCATGCACATGGTTTTGATGGTAAGGCTTGTGACTTTATTGTCGGATGGGTTATAAAGTGGTGTGACGTTTCTGCAGTGTGCAAGTTGTTGTTTTACGTGGAAGGGTTAGCGCTTGCCCCTTAGCCACCACGTATTAGCCTCGCATGACATGCTGTGCGAACAGAGCGATCTTCACACAGGGAGCGCAAATACGCACCTCTCTGTGTCATACTATCATTATTTGACAACCTCTAGCAATGGAAACACGCTTCAAATGCCCCGGAGTTCCCCTTTAAGATATGATGGAGCTCGGTCATTAAGAGCTTTCAACCTCGATTGAACCTGAATTGACCTTAAAGCACCTCATCACTCTTTTTTGGTCTTTATGTGTGAAGCCAATATGCACTGACCACACTAAGACAAGCCACCTAGGATTCCCTTGTTCTTCTTTTTTTTTACAGCAAAGTTAATTAACAAATTGTAAGATGTGAAGATTCACTTCATATTCCATTTTTGTAGTTGTTATTGCATTCTTTTAGCCTTTAAAGTTAATTGTTGAATGTGCGCACTTTAATTTAATTTTCACTTAAATATTATTGTGCTTCCTCCCACTGTCCAAAAACATGCATGTTAAGTTAATTGGTGTCTCTAAAATTGTCCTTAGGAGTGAGTGTGTGTGTGGTTGTTTGTCTCGTTTGTCTCTGTGTGGCCCTGTGATGGACTGGCGGCCTGTCCAGGGTGTACCCTGCCTCTCGCCCATTGACCGCTGGGATAGGCTCCAGCCCCCCCGCGACCCCATCGACGGATTCAGCGGTATAGAAAATGGATGGATGGATATTATTATGCTGCTGATAAGACAATCTGTGCAAAGAAAGAAACACGTCAATTATTGTCTTCTGCAAATACAGTGTATGAGAATTCTTTTTGGAATTTGAATAGACGACCCTTTGTAACTGCATTTATGTACACCAGTGTTCTTGCACTTAATGTGTGTGATCTTTATTTACAGTGAAAAATTCTTCAGTTTTTAATTAGATTTAGTCCCCTTCTTTAAAAAAGGCAAAACATTTATCTCTTTGTCCAAAGGTATCCTAAGGTCAACTAAATTAGACTTAGTCTGTTGATAACCAAAATGTTATTCACGACACAATGGGTTTGTGGTTTATGGAGCTAAAGGGAAATCCTAGTGCGAGTCGACTGACAGGGTAGTTGACTGTTATCTAGCTACCAATCAATTTACGCATGAGCGCACTCTTTGTCATCATGACGTCATAATAACGAGAAAGAGAAGCAAGTTCTGCAGTAACCAGCCAGGGCTGACTGTAACACAGGAACTGTGACGATTTTCAGGAGCAAATAACACTCTGTATAACACTTCATCACTGTCTGTGAGTGCTGTTGTTGCTGGGCTGCAACAAGGTTTAATTCAATTCAAACTTTATTAAAGACTCAAGGTCCAAGACAAAAAAATAAAAAAGACACAACATTGCATTGCAACATGGCATACAAACGCACACAGAGAAATATACAAATCAGTCACCCACAAGGAGACAACTGTATCAATGGCTCCACAACTGGGACAGGTATCATATAGTGCTAAATCGTACATTAGATAGTCCCAGAATACTTCAATTTTCATAGACAGTAAGGTGGAAAATATATGTATATTATGAATTTCCTCAAGCGGTCTCGAAAGTGCAAAGCAACAAACATTTGACTTGCACTGCACTGTCTCGGTCACTTTAATAATAATCTCGTGGCATTAATGGAGATAACGGGGGCCTGGCAGAATCATCATCTCTGGGTTGGGGGACTTGATTATATGCCTGCATTCACTGACAGTGTTCGGTAGCCATCTGTGTTGTGTGCAGAAATTACAAAGATAGATAGGTTAGAAGCTGGGGAACCCACCCTCCTACAGCCTTTTTCCAAGTGTAGAGTACTAAAGTTGTGCACATACCCAGGAGCCCTCCCTTTCAATGAACCTATTTTGTAACACTGTCCTTGTCTGTATATCTCCACCCGTTGGCGTAGTGAGTAACTGCACTTTGTTTTTGTACTTTTTCCCAAGCTAAGCAGGTCTAAACATTGATTATTCTACACTAAAACAAATAGGAAATTACATACTTGTGCATGTAGTTATTTGTGGACTGTTGTGTGCACTTATGCATAGTGTTGTGTGGGCTGCAAATCTTTTTCTATAAGTCAGCTATGGTACCCAAATTGACAATATTCCACAAATAGGAGTAAAGCCACAAATGTAATGTAATTCACAAACTTGAGAGGAAGAGATGCACAAATGTGTAAAACCTGATCTACGCACAAGTGAATGCACAAAACAATTGTTTACAGAGCAAGTTTTACATGTTTTCGTGCATACAAAACCACATTTCTGATAAATAAGTAAAATACTTGCAGATAACGCATATAGGGCTACACACATCAAGTCCAAGTTAAACTTTCACAAGAGTTGTATATAAAATATTTTAATATGAAAACTTCATCTGACTGCAATCTAAAACTAAAGCAACTTTTAATAGTGAATCCAAGGAGTTTTGTCTTAAAAGCCATTTATTCATCAGTATCAGTCAGAAACTTCACACATACAAACATTAAAAACACTCACTAAAACTAAAAAAAAACTAAACAAAAACCTAGTTTTCCAGGAAACGCAACAATTATTTGTTCATTTGAAATAAAAGGTGCTGTAGGTGCTGATGTATAGTACCGTTTTAGAAATCTCAACTATAAAACCTTTAAACTTAAATCAAATTGTTTTGATGTTTGTTCGTGTGTCACATGTTTCTTCTGAAATGCTGGTCTCAAAGGCAAATGAACTACAGAGTTCAGTCAATTAGTATGTAACATACTAGCCTGTGTGAGAAACGTAGTGTATTAAAAATGTACACCATCGTGTCACAAATGTTATGCCAGTCTGCCGTTATTGAAAGAAAAGTGGGTGAATGTGGACATACTCAGACAGCAGATCAGTCTGCAGATCATACCCCCTTCCCCTGAAATGCAGACCCGTCCATACGTGCTTCAGATTCAAGCATGTGGACAGGTGGACACTTCAGCAGGAACGAGTGTAAACGGTTTTTCCTTGGTACCCACAATGCCTTGAATAACAAGGCGACTTCAGCTCAACACAACAATAAAAAATTAAAATTAAAAAATAAAACTTCTAAAGAGTTTGGTCTTATTTAATTGCCACAAACTCAAACTAAATGAAAGGTAACAAACACTGTAAACAAACACCTATATTCCCACTGAAAATGTTCAGCTCTGGCTGTTGCTTTACTCCTCAGACATTTACCTTCAAATGAGGAACTTCTGGAGCAACTTACTAAAAAGAGATGTTTCGCACTGTAGCAACATTCACTTTAAGAGTATCCAAGATTCTAAAGCTGCTCATACTATACATTTGTCATCGGTTTTTTTTTCTACAGAATTCGCGCTTCTTTATGCCATCTCTGACTCAACCCCTTAACTCTGTACATCGTTAAACTGCAAGTTAACATCTTGTTTTCTGTTCCCTCAACTGTCAACAGGAGAAAACAAAAAATAAAAAAAACACACATGCCAGACAAAGTGTTTCACGCTGACAGTGACCGAAATCAATCATTGATGGGCATCTATCAGTTAGAATTATGATACGAAACGTTCTATTACGTTTCCAGACAAACTTTCAAAACATGTTGATACTGCTGTGGCTGAATTCCAAATGTAATTATGAAAACTAGTTACAGTATAAGACTATTAGCCAACACCCCTTCTAAATCACAGTTTAATAAAATCAATTAAAATCCATCTTGTCAAACCGTCATCAGCTAAAGAGATAAAAATGTAATCCTTCATAGGAATTTCTACAATATGATAACCATAACTTGTCTATTACAATTTTAAAAACACTAAAAGGTTGCTGTATGACAAAAAAAAAAAAAGGAGAGAAAAATTAGACTTGTGAAATGAGTCAGAGTGAGTACATACATACATAAGTATTTCGCTTTCTCACTCTTCCTACCCAGGAAAGTTGATCATTCTGTTACTTAAAATTCTTCACCAAAACATCTTTCCGACCAAGAAAAACGATACTTTTACCTGAGCTAGTGAACTTTGCTTAATCCTTTTAGATCTACTTCAATTTCTCAAGCATAAATTAACCGTAAATGTTTGACTCCATACACAACATATAGTGCAACTGTAATAATATGAATGTGAGCATTTATTAGTATTGTAAGAAAATATACAGTAAGAATCTGAGCCTCAGATCTGTAAAGAGCAGCGAGTGAGGTTGTGGACCTTTGCAGCGCTCAAAGACCCTGAGATAAAGTCTCTGTCCATTTACTGGATTGTTACCTTACAGTTGCTCTGTCTGTTGCATCTATCTGGTGTTATGCAAGCGGTGCCTGTGCTTAACACTCAAACTCATCAAAGGCACATAAAATACAGAAACCAAATATCTGACCATGAGGAAATACTGATTTGCTGTTAGCCAAACTCGACATCACAGCAACTGCTCTCAAATTTTAATGACAAGATGGTTTATATGGCTTCAAGATTGTGTAAAAGGGTGATATTTCTCTATGAAGACTGTGTGGTGGTAACTGCAGTGCTTGAGTGCTGCGGTTAAGTGTGTGTGTGTGTGTGTGTGTCCCTGTTGAGTCAGTTTTATCCATTTTGTCCTTAGACGGTGTCCTCATCCATCTTTGCAACTTCATCCAGTGTTACAGCAGCCACCTCGTCATTATTTGCCCCACTGCCCGATTTTGATAGAGAGGGAGCTTCTAACAAGGCGGTGCACTCGTTTTTGGGGTCCTCCCTTCTCTCCTCCTCTTTCTTCTCTTTATCCAGCAGGCGGTAGTTGATGCCCATACCCACAAAGAGGAAAACACTTGACACCATGAGGATGATACCGCAGGTGATGTAGGTATAGTCGTAATGGTGGTAGTAGTTATAGAAACTGCCTGGAGGTGAGAAGACAAAGGACACTCGGTTATTATTTCCTCGGCTTAAAACGTATCTTGCTGGGTGTCTTCTTTAAAAAGTATAGACAAAGTACTTTGTGAAAATGGAATAATTGAAAATCAACTATCTGACTCTAAAGAAAAAAAAACACTTTTTCTTTAAATAAATTCAATGCTTCATCTTCTTCTTTTAAGCCCCTCGAGTTAACCGCCTCTTCTTTGAACATCTGGGTTTTTCTTTTGGTGACCAAGACTGATACTAAAAACAGCTTTAAATGTTATTGTTGGGCAATTGTAGACATTTATAAAAAAAAAAAAAATAAAATAAAATAAAAAAAACTAGTTCACACTACATGTTTCTACACTTTCAAGTCACCATTTGCTAAGGTGTTCATAGGATGTAAGCTAATCGTACCCAAAACATTTTTTGAGAAATTATTTTCCTGATTTAACATACTCTACAGAATCCAAGCGAACACATAAGTTTGAATACATAACTGCAGCTTTAAACGTTAATGCAATTGTGTTGTAATAAATCCATCCTAGTAAAATATTTAATCAATTTTCATCTACAGTGTGTCAAATCACTCCAGACATCCTCACCGAGCACTTTATATGACATTTAAAAGCAGTTTGTTTAATTTACTCATGGCACGCAGCCATTGTAAGCGCAGAGGGCAGCAGACCGGTTTCCATATGAACACAAAAGCTTGGTCATGCAATATTTCAATACAACTTAAAAGGTAAAGTTATGTTAACTTAAGCCCATACAAGTCTGAATGCGACAGAAAAAAAGGATTTCACAGAAAGTGAAAAGCTTCAATTAATGAATCAATTAAATCTTAGTCAACTTTCATGCATTAAAAAAAAAAATAATAATAAAAAAAAAAAATTAAAAATGATTAATTCTCTGATCACTGGGTTTTATGGTTTTGTCGTATTTAACAGCAAACTCAAAAGATTTCCCATGCTAGTTTTCTGAAATTCTACGGCCAAAACTGAACGGTAAATCTGGCCAATCAGAAAGTGCCCACTGCTGTTAATGCCCCCTGTCAACCCTCCCCCTCTTGCTGTGTTGCATGCTGGATGTCTTACTTGTTAGCGGTGGTCCCAACAGCACAGGTGCACACTCCACTATTGTGACGAGACCCACGGCTGAAGAAAACCTCTGTGTTCCTACTAGGTCCATCAGGGTCTCAAACAACACTGCGCTGAGCCAGCCAAAGGCAAAGCCAAAGAAGATGGCGTAGATCACAAATCCCGTGTAGTCCACTGACAGTGGTGCCAGTACATGGCAGACGCCATTGTAGAGAACAGAAGCAGCGAAGTAATACTGCACCCTGGGGCGGACCCACTTGGTGTTAGCCAGTAGGCCCATGATGGGCCGGGCAAACATGTCAACAAAAGCCAGCACCGACAGAAGGAAGGCTGCCTTTTCTTTGCTGATGTCCTTACTCTTGGCGTAATTAGAAAGGAAGACAAGCGGAGAAAACAGTCCGAAGAACATGATAACATTGCCCATAAGATAAAGCAGGAAGCCACGGTGTTTGAAGAGTGTCAGGTCGATGAAGGAGTTTATGGTCTGGATGACTGTTTTCTTGGGCTGTGGCTGTGCTTTAACTTCACTGTTCAAACCTTCTTCAGGGTTGGGCTTCAGTGGCTGAGGTTTGGGTCCAATGGGACGCATCAGTGAACCAGCCACACAGCAATTAAACAGAAGACCTCCCAGGATGAGGAAGCTGCCTCTCCACCCAAACTCATCATACAGCCATGTGTTGATAGGAGCCAAAGTGGACAGAAACACGGGGCTGCCTGCCATAGCGATGCCATTGGCGATGGGCCGACGAATGTAGAAGTATTTGCCAATCATGGTGAGAGCAGGATTCAAGTTGAATGATAATCCCAAACCTAAGAGAAAAGAAAGAGTATGAAGGGGCTCGGAAAAAGAGGGTTAACTGATGAAGAAACAATTTGACATACATTTACCGGTCATACAAATAAAGAGAAAAGGATCCAACAATAAAAAATAAAAATAATTTTCTTTCTAAACAGCCGTTATCAAACACTTTTTATATGTATCAAATCGTTTAGGTTTACAATTCATGAGTTCATAATTTGGTTGTTTGGCTGCAAGTAGCAGGCACGTCATTTCAGTGAAAAACATCTTGAAGAAATAATTGTAAACTACAGCATACAATCCGTACCCACGTACACCATCCACTTAATGTAGCTTCTAAGTCAAGCATAATAACTGTAGCAATAACCTGAGCATCCACACTGCAGAGCAATAATATTCTGTACACAGGTCTGCAGTTGGCACACAATCTGGACCCTGGTCTAAAGATGGATGTTGATGACCTGCTGTCACTGCACGACGTGCAAACAAAGCAATAGAAAACCATAAGGCTGTTTGTCCACAAAATTCTCCATGGACAAGAGGAGTTTGGACAATCAACCACTCTGCTATGAAAGCTGAGGGCATATTTAATTCATACATTTCTATTATCAGAGGACATCAGCTAAGAAAGTGCAAAGAGACTTCAATAGGGGTAGAATATACCCAAGACTGTCTGATTTTAAAAGCAAGTGTTTAATATAAAACTGAATAACTCAGATACAAGGTACTCAGAAATGTCAAACATGACATTAACAGTTTATGCAATGTCCCTTTTATCTTAAGTTACTATAAAGAATAATATTGAATTCCAAAAAACATCTGGATCACAGGACATTTAATGTCTTTTGCTATGAAATATGAAACTACTGTTGTTATTTCTGCTTCTTTTTGAATGCTTTTCATGCAGGTGGCAGCCACAAATGATGAGATGATGCTTTTCCATTTGACTTGCACTGCAAGGACTGCTGCACGGAGTTGCATTTTATGTTTTCTGCGTAGTGATTTTCATGTTGGCATTCATCAACTGACGACAAAGTTTGCACATTGAATAAATCTGTTCACCATTTTTCCTGAATCCAAACCACTTCCATACTGACGTAGTGAAACCTTTGTCAGCCATTTCAACATTTTGGGAAGATAAGTTCAGACTCAGTCTCACTTGGTGGCACTCTTCGACTACAGTCAGTCATTCTCTTCTAAGTTTCTGCTCAATTTCCTTCCTAAGTTTGCTGGTAGGTAGTCGTGTTTTTTCCTTTTAGGTTTTCTTGGCAGTTTGCAACCAGTTTAGAGGCACATTACCGCCAGCTAGTGGACTGGATTGTTGTGAGGACTATACAGCTGGGTGTGTGGATGGATCGACTGAAAATGTTGCATGCTAATCACTGATATCTAGATACATTTAATCACAATCTAATTTTGAGATTGTTTTATCGCCCAGCCCTAACTCACATGACCAAGAAACAGACTGCATGCAAGGAAGCCAGACAGAGCAGAGCTGTAAACTAACAAAACACTAACCTCCTATTACTCCAATGCAGAAGTACAACTGCTCCACAGTGTTGCAAAAAGAAGCTAAAACCAGTCCTGACCCAGCAAGACAGCCACCAAAGATGATGATTGGTCGACTTCCAAATTTGTTCACCAGGATGCTGCTGATTGGGCCTAAAGAAAAAGAGGTGAGAAAAAAAACATCATTGTCATATAAAGCCTAAGTGTGTAGTGAAAACTACAGTACATGCAGTAGGCCTAAAAGAAACAAACAAACGAAAAAAAAAAAAAAAAAAAAAAGGACTGTACTGTGAGTGAAAATGCACTCATACAGGACTTTATTGTTCAGCTTTAAACATTTTAGACTCCACACTAATACATGTTGAGCATTTTGAGGCGTTGACATTCATAGAATTTTCATTATCACACCGATTCCTAATTTAACAACAGTTTAATTAACCTAGATTACTGCCACCAGTCATACTGCTACAAAAAAAAATTAGGGCTGGGCAACGATTAAAATTTTTAATCTAATTAATAACATGATTTCCCTGATTAATCACGATTAATCGCATTTGTACGCAAAATCCAAAAATGAATTCAAAAGTAGCGTATAGCTTTTAGCATTTAGTTTTATTTTAAATGTGCTGCCATATAAATGAAAGTGCCATAACATTTGTTGTGCTAACACACTTTTAACATCAGCATCTTTCTGTAGTTTTTATGTAGAAGCCTCGCTCCACTGTCTGTTTCCTTGAATGACTTGCTGGTATCAGTTGTGTGTTTTGCCTTGAAGTGATATTTTAGACTAGAACTACTACGCTGAGAAGACAATTCAACTTGGCTGTAAATGCAGGAGATTTTTTTTTAAATTCATTTTGAAATACGTGCTTTTATGTTGAAACAAACAAAACAGGAAGTAGCGCCGGTTAGCTCCGTGAGCTTCACACAGAGACCGAGGAGCACCTGTAACGGTGATGTTACCTGCTAGTATATTTTTATTTTATTACTCCATGTTTCGTGGTGTTTGCTGTAACTGTGTGAATGTGATGCATTCAACAGATTTCTACAATAATAAAACCTGCGTTAATGCGCGATAAAATATTTATCGGCGTTAAATAATTAACAAGGTAACGCGATAATAACAAGTTAACTCGCCCAGCCCTAAAAAAAATTAAAAAAAAAAATAAATAAATAAATAAAAAATATCACAATTTGAACTGATGACCTGCATCATGTAATATCTCTCTCACATACATATATGCGCACATCTCTCTCTCACACGTCGATATATGCGCACATCTCTATCTCTCATGTCGATATATGCGCGCATCTCTCTCACACATCTATATATGCACGCATCTCTCTCTCACACGTCGATATATGCACGCATCTCTCTCTCACATACATATCAATATCTAGATATCGCTCTCTCTCACATACATATACACACAGCAGCCATACCAGCCTGAGAGGCTGCTGGTGAGGATGCTCTAAAAAGTACCCCTGTAAAAAGTAGTGTGGATAGAAGTGGAAAGGCTAGCTCTCCTCATTCTGCACAGGAAGTGTAGGCATTGCTGTACCCTTTTGACAAGGGAGGTGTTGTTAGTAGATCATGTCAAGTTGTCTGGAATATACATCTCCCAGAAACTTGGTCCTTCTCACAGCCTCCTCAGCGCTGCCTTGGATGGTGAGTGGGGTGTGTGGTATGAGTATCCTCCTAAAGTCAAGGGGGATCTCCTTTGTTTTGATGATATTCGGCTGTAGATTGTTGTTGTAGCACAAGTTTATGAGTTGGTTTACCTGCTCTCTGTAGGCTGAATAATCACCGTTACTGAAGAAGCCCACCGCTGTTGTGTCATCTGCGAACTCTATGTGGTTCTTGGCACAGCAGCGCCAAATACAGCAGAGTTATCAGAATGAACAACAGAGGGCTTAGCACACAGCCCTGGGTAACCCCAGCGCTCATAATGATGTCTGAGGAATTTTTTCCAACTCGTACTGCCTGCAGTCTGTCGTTGAGGAAGTCCACTAACCAGTTGCATAGTGGGGTATTGATGTCAAGTGAGCCAAGTTATCTGAATAGGTGTAGGGGTTGATTGTTTTGAAGGCAGAGCTGAGGTCTAACACCGGCTTTTTTTTAATGTCTGTCCATAGGTGGATCTACCGGAGCCTAAGTGGGTTATTCTTGTTATCCAGAGCATCCGGGCCCAGTGCATCATGGCTCTAAAAAGGCCCAGGCCCCAGCAATCTCTCTCTCGCTCTCATCCCTGCCAAGCATTCTTTAGGTTGATGTCTGCTTTCTTATATACACCACTAGCCACATAACACTGATGGGGGAGTTTGTTAAAATGTAATGTTACCAAACAGCCAACATGGTCAACTTCCTGTTGGATTTAGACTTTCTCACCAAGAGGATTTTTTCAGGGTTTTGCATATTCTGTGTGCATAATTTGATAGGATACTATGAGCTGCAATTTCTGGTAGCACACACAATTTCATGACTTTTTGAGCACATTCAGGCCCCTAAAAGGAAATTAATTTACTGGAGAACTAACAAAAAATGTTACAGATAGAACAGGCCTTCACATTGCTTTCAGTGCTTGGGCAAAACAAAAAAAATAAGAATGAGAATAAAGATAGCTTGAAAAAAAACGAAGAAAAAAAACAAACTTATTCCTTACTCTGCTGGCTTTGAGAAACAAACCTTCAGAACTTCAGGATCTCTTACCTCCACCGTACATGCAAGCCAACATGATAGAAGAAATCCAGGACACCTGACTGGGTGTGGCATCAAAGATGACCTCAATGTCTTTGAAGAATACAGTGATGGATTTCGGGAAGGCATAGGAGAAGCCAATGCAGATGAAGGCACCCGCCACTACAGCCCAGCCCCAGCCACCTTCAGGTGGGGTGTACCCCACAGGCCCACCCACCGCTGCAGGCATGTCTGCTAAGGACGATGGACAAGATGCAGACCCAGACAAAAACTGCTGCACTGGAACAGGCGAACTTCAGGGGACACAATCAGCACAGACCAAGGCTTGAAGCAACACCTGTTGGGAAACAAAGCACATGTCTGTAAAAATCAAAACAGATTATGTAAGAAAATAAAAGAAGCATTCATCCTCAACTATATTCCATTTAAAGTCTCACAAGAGCATGTGGTCATTTTCCGCTTGTTCGCCCCGTCTGACAGATAAGGGACTCCATATCATAATTAAAACAATTCTGTCTGAGCCTTGCACCTGCACAGCCATACAAGCGAGTTTTTTTTTTTTTTTTTTTTTTTTTAAATAAAGCTGAAGAGGCTAACAAAGACACCTTTAGAAGCAACCAAAATGTCAAGCTCCAAGATTTTGTAATGTTACTGTTGTTGACAAGAAAAACACTGTACTTGTGTTTTTTCAATATATACAATTGTTGTACGGTTTGATTTTTCAGATGAACATCAAAGGATTTGAATGTGATGTATGTGTGAAATCAAAATATCGTCCAACTGATGACCTGGCTTTTTCTTCCTTGTGATTTTTCCTTTGTGTGCTCAAATGAGCAACTATTCCAACTGTGTGACGTTGTCCGGGTAGTTTGATCCGCTTTCAGAAGGGCAATGTGAAAGTGAACCACACCAAATGAAGGTGTGAAATTTCCCCAATGGAACCAAGCCCCCCAGACTATCCTGGTGGGAAAGTACCCTGTGTGAGGTCAAATTACAAACCCTCCAACAGTCATTCAGCACTGAGCACTCCAATACAAAAGCTTAATGTCATCCAACATAACAGCTGATTCCCTCTTGAAATTCTGGAGGGTGGGGGAGATCAAATCCACAAAATGCCATACTAGTTCAGACATGACAACCCAGGCCTTGAATATATTTTGACCTTTAAAGCATAAATTATGTGTGGAAATGTCATCCAGGGGCTAAAGAGTAAATCTGGAAAAGACGCTGGTCTTCTCATGTTGCTCACACATTACTGGCCATATCCAGCTTCAATTACCTTTCAAACACGCAGTTTCACATACTGAAGCAAAAACTCAGTTCCCTCACCCTGAAGATCAGATCAAGAAATCTCTGATGCGTTTACTCAAAAAACAATGAGTCAACAACATTTCTATGACGAGAATACCTTAACATATCGCTTCTTCAATATCCGTTTCATGATGAATATGACCCTTTGCTTAGTATTATGCATGTGTCCTTAAACCATTTATTTACCATATTTTTGCCCATCATGAGTTTATATCATCAACGAATGACTCAGATGCAACTCAATCGCACAGCCATAATAGTAATGCACGGCGGTTGTGAGTGCCCAACACGATCCGCCACAGACAGCAATTTGCAGAATATGATAATCTTGTGCAAGAGTTTGCCTATTACAGGGAGTCCAGTTCCAGGAATATTTCAAGTTAAACCAGGGACAGTTTTCAGTAGGAAACCTTTTCAGACACCATCTCCAGAGTCAGAGCCCCTCCTGAACCCCACTGCGTCTGTATGAGCTCTAATGTGAACACAGATCATTTAGTTAGTAGCAGACTTGATCCAATGGTGCAATTGAGGATATCGGTATAAACCAGGGGTTGGCAAACCACATCTGGCTCTCATCCCTCTGTTGCGGCTCCTTGTGGCTTTGGAAAATAAATAATGAGTGTTTAATTTAAATTTGTATTATTATAGTTCAGTTATCGTATCAGTTTTTAAAATGTAATTCTAAATGTGATGATTATGGTGATCTTGTAACATTAAAACAGGTTTAATTTTTTGTCGCTCAAATGCGTAACAACCGGCCAATGTGCGACACCCGCGATTTATTGAGCTTTTATTATTGAGACTACCGTAAGGCCAACCATGGATAAATCCAAGAAAAGAAAAGTTTCTGAAGAAAACAGAACTTTTAATGACAGAGAGGCAGATTAATTTGTTTTCACTGCTGCAAAAAGCAAAAAGTTCTAAATGTTTTTGTTGCATGCAGAAATACAATACAACTTAGTTGTTTTTTTTTTTTTTTTTAATCCATAGCATACAGGTAGCAATATATGCAGTGTCATCTTCATTTTAGATATCAAAAGAGTTTTGTGGTTTCCGGTGTTTTCTTTTCTGTGGGAAACGGGTCCAAATGGTTCTGAGTGTTTAAGGTTGCCGACCCCTGGTATAAACAATGAGGAGCACAATAAGAGAACAAGATTGGGAACATTTCAAAACAAACGAAAAGTGAAAATACTGTACAGTGTGTCCATTGTAAAAATCCAATTAGCGTACCACAATAGCACAAAGTCAATGCATCTCAGCAGACAGCACCCAGTAACAAATATAGTCCACAGAGCAGAACACACACAAGCGCTCTCTGTGCCTACAGCTTGTGCAAAATGCTGCAGCTCGGCTTTTAACAGGTACAAAGAAACGGGAACATATAATCCCAGTTCTGGCCTCTCTGCACTGGCTTCCTGCCCGGTTCAGAATTGATTTTAAGGTCATGATGTTTGTTTTTAAAATCTTGAATGGTTTGGCCCCCCCGAGTCCTTAGCTGAACTCATACATGTTCACAAAGCTCTAAGGTCTGCTAACGAACTATACCTGGATGTACCTAAATGCAGGCTAACTAAAGGTGATCAAGCTTTTGCAGTGGTTACCCCTAAGCTGTGGAATGGTTTACCGCTGCATATCCGTCAGAAACTCTGGACATTTTTAAATGCTCTCTTAAAACTCAACTTTTCTCCCAGGCTTTCGGACCTGGGTGAGACGAAAGTTGTCTTTGTGTCTCGATTGCATATATCTTTTGCTGAAATTGTCTTTGTTAAATTCATCTTTTGGATTTTATTATTATTCATTTATGTAAAGCACTTTGGTCAACCTAGGTTGTTATAAGGTGCTCTATAAATAAACGTGACCTTGACAAGATAGTTTCATGTTAGCATTTGAATATAGCTAAATCAGTGGGTTTGCTTGTCGAGATGGATTCAAGTCATGAACAAAAATATCCAATCACTTGAGTAATCACTGGAATAAATTATGGAACACTCCAATAACTATTTGCTGCAGCCCAAGTACATTGTAAAACCGAATTAACTTACCCCAGTAGCGCTAATTCAATGCAACAGAATCTCAGCAGAAAGCATCCACTTCACATATTAGTTCAGAGTCCACTGACCAGAACACACACACGGTAACGTTTCACATTAGCTAATTTAATGTAAACTGGTAGGCTTGTTAGTTCAGAAGGGCACCAATAGTGAAACTTATGCAAGCTGGAGCTTGGGCTGGACGGTATAGCAACTTTTTTAATTTTGTCCCATGTTTTCACTTATTAAATGCACTACTTGATTTTAACAAGCATTTCAATAATTAAATTTGTTGCATTTTCTGAAAAATAAACCAATGAATGGTTCATGTTAAAACAATTCTCTCTCTCTTTTAAATAGTTATTATTGCAAAAGTATTTCTGATCTGGTTGCACAATGAATCATTGAGAAAATACCTGATTATCTAAATAAAAATCTATCAATTGTCCCAACTGTGTTGCTCCCACATTCTGCACTCTGTTAAAACATTACACAGCCATAATGGCACAAAACGTGCCCCTCGTAACTGAAAATAGGTCATATGTAGAGCTAAAAACAAGGCTTCCCCATCAGCAACTTGGGGGAGGGGTCAAGAGTGTGACTGTCAATGGACCAGGCTTTGGCCTTGTATTATCTAAACTGATGACAAAAGTAAGATCTTACATGCAAAGATCTTAAAGAGAGACAGATGAAATAAATAAACACAACAACATTTAGGAATATCTATGCTGCCATTTCCACTTCCCTGCTAAAGCATAGTTATGCATCTGTATGCATGTGAGTGCGAGTAAAGCAGAACAACTCGATCAAGAGCTCTCAATGAGGCCATTCATTCAGCAGTAACACATTCTCTTCAAAGTGAGCAGTGAAGCAAAGGGTACCTGCAATTCTTGATGATGGAACTTTACCCAAATGATACTGTGCAGTTAAAATGACAAGAAATTACACCTTCTTGTGTTGGATTTAATTCAAAGTCTAATTACTATACATTATATTCCCTACATGCATTTGCAAGCTTAGCACGAATGACCCCATATACCTTACAGGTCTGAACTAGCGTTAACATGGTTCTAAATATCCCAATCCACAAACTATTGTAAAATATACATATCAATCTGGCAGTTCAAGAATATAGGTGTGCACAGAAGTAAAGAAACACACTCTACAACAACAGTACATGATGTAGACACAGGAATTAAATATTCAGAGCAAACCTGAACACATACAGGACTGCAGATTTAAAAAAAAACAAACAAAAAAAAAAAAAAACACCTAAATAAAGAAAAACCTGCAGACTGCCTCAAAACTTCTCTTCGATTCAATCCCAAGGGCAGACTATTTGCGAGGAGACAGTAAAAGAAAAATTCCCTTTTAACAGGAGGAAAACCTCCAGCAGAACCAGACACGACCTCAGTGACAGATAACCACATTAGAACACACCTCTGAGAACATTTTCTGACAAATTTAAGAGGCAGATTATACCTTTGACAAGGGGACATAAACTATACTGCCAAAAGTATTCACTCACTCATCCAAATAATTAAGGTGTTTCAGTCCCTTCCATGGCCACAGGTCTGTAAATTCAAGCACCTCGGCATGCAGACTGCTTCTACAAACATTTGTGAAAGAATGGGTCGCTCTCAGGAGCTCAGGGAATTCCAGCATGGTACTGTGATAGGATGCCACCTGTGCAACAAGCCAAGTCATGAAATTTCCTCGCTACTAAATATTCCACAGTCAACTGTCAGTGGTACTATAACAAAGTGGAAGCGATTGGAAAAGACAGCCACTCAGCCATGAAGTGGTCGGCCACGTAAAATGACAGAGCGGGGTCAGCGGATACTGAGGCGCATAGCGTGCAGAGGTAGCCAACTTTCTGTAGAGTCAAATTAGAGCGGAGACTGCGAGCCAGGCCTTCTCGTCCAACATCAGTGTCTGACCTCACAAATGCGCTTCTGGAAGAATGGTCAAAAATTCCCCATAAACACACTCCGAAACCTTGTAGAAAGCTCGCCACAAGAGTTGAAGCTGTTATAGGTGCAAATGGTGGGTCGACGTCATATTAAAACTTAGATTAAAGCGATACTCCAGAGTAGATTCAACCTGGGGTCATTTGAACCGTGATTTCCAGCCAAGTAGCCCACCCGCAGTTTTTCCGATATTTGCTGAACATCAGCTGAGTTACTGAGTTATCTCGAATAGCTTAGTACAAGGGTTAATGGATCCTGGCAGTATCTCCAAAATTACCACACTAAAATCACATGCCATGACACCAAACTTCTACAGTTGTACAAATATGGGTCTGTACTCACAAAACGATGCATTTGGAAGTTTGAAAATAGTCCAGGAGTTTATTATTATCAACACAAGCCTGATAGCTTCTCTGCAGCTAAAGCTGCGTCGGCGTCACTTCTGGGAGCTTCAAAGTAAGATGAGGGTTGATCTACTACTGTAGACATCAAAGTATATGCTATATTCTATATGTTTTTTTTATGAATTTTTATGTTGTAGAGTTGTGAAATTATTTTTTCAATGGAGAAATTGAGCAGAAATTGAGCTTCAATCTTACTTTGAAGCTCCCGGAAGTGACGCCGACGCAGCTTTAGCTGCAGAGAAGCTATCAGGCTTGTGTTGACAATAATAAACTCCTGGACTATTTTCAACCTTCCAAATGCATCGTTTTGTGAGTACAGACCATATTTGTACAACTGTAGAAGTTTGGTGTCATGGCATGTGATTTTAGTGTGGTAATTTTGGAGATACGGACCAGGATCCATTAACCCTTGTACTAAGCTACTCGAGATAACTCAGTAACTCAGCTGATGTTCAGCCAATATCGGAAAAACTGTGGGTGGGCTACTTGGCTGGATATCACGGTTCAAATGACCCCAGGTTGAATCTACTCCGGAGTATCGCTTTAAGAATGGGATGTCACTTAAAGGGTCATGAAATTTCCTCGCTACTAAATATTCCACGGTCAACTGTCAGTGGTACTATAACAAAGTGGAAGCGATTGGAAAAGACAGCCACTCAGCCATGAAGTGGTCGGCCACGTAAAATGACAGAGCGGGGTCAGCGGATACTGAGGCGCATAGCGTGCAGAGGTAGCCAACTTTCTGTAGAGTCAAATTAGAGCGGAGACTGCGAGCCAGGCCTTCTCGTCCAACATCAGTGTCTGACCTCACAAATGCGCTTCTGGAAGAATGGTCAAAAATTCCCCATAAACACACTCCGAAACCTTGTGGAAAGCTCGCCACAAGAGTTGAAGCTGTTATAGGTGCAAATGGTGGGTCGACGTCATATTAAAACTTAGATTAAAGCGATACTCCGGAGTAGATTCAACCTGGGGTCATTTGAACCGTGATTTCCAGCCAAGTAGCCCACCCGCAGTTTTTCCGATATTTGCTGAACATCAGCTGAGTTACTGAGTTATCTCGAATAGCTTAGTACAAGGGTTAATGGATCCTGGCAGTATCTCCAAAATTACCACACTAAAATCACATGCCATGACACCAAACTTCTACAGTTGTACAAATATGGGTCTGTACTCACAAAACGATGCATTTGGAAGTTTGAAAATAGTCCAGGAGTTTATTATTATCAACACAAGCCTGATAGCTTCTCTGCAGCTAAAGCTGCGTCGGCGTCACTTCTGGGAGCTTCAAAGTAAGATGAGGGTTGATCTACTACTGTAGACATCAAAGTA
The DNA here is from genome assembly GCF_027942865.1 of Odontesthes bonariensis. Taxonomy (NCBI): domain Eukaryota; kingdom Metazoa; phylum Chordata; class Actinopteri; order Atheriniformes; family Atherinopsidae; genus Odontesthes; species Odontesthes bonariensis. The sequence goes on along the minus strand of NC_134515.1, from coordinate 31,552,469 downwards.
TATGCTATATTCTATATGTTTTTTTTATGAATTTTTATGTTGTAGAGTTGTGAAATTATTTTTTCAATGGAGAAATTGAGCAGAAATTGAGCTTCAATCTTACTTTGAAGCTCCCGGAAGTGACGCCGACGCAGCTTTAGCTGCAGAGAAGCTATCAGGCTTGTGTTGACAATAATAAACTCCTGGACTATTTTCAACCTTCCAAATGCATCGTTTTGTGAGTACAGACCATATTTGTACAACTGTAGAAGTTTGGTGTCATGGCATGTGATTTTAGTGTGGTAATTTTGGAGATACGGACCAGGATCCATTAACCCTTGTACTAAGCTATTCGAGATAACTCAGTAACTCAGCTGATGTTCAGCCAATATCAAAAAAAAACTGCGGGTGGGCTACTTGGCCGGATATCACGGTTCAAATGACCCCAGGTTGAATCTACTCCGGAGTATCGCTTTAAGAATGGGATGTCACTTAAAGGGATACGCCACCCCCAGGCCAAATTAAGTGTATCCCCGCATTCCCGGGACATAAATAAGTGTGTGGGAGCGTTTTCATGGCGACCCAGGCATTGTCCGAATCTCACAGCACTGACCACTGCTTGGTTGCGCGTAATACGTATGCTAGCGTCGCCAATCGAAATATTTTGCCCAACGTGAATTAATTTACTTGATTTACCTTCTAATTACTGTGTGAGTGGTGTACTTTCACATCGAGTGCAAATGACTGTGTAAATCAACACGGAAGGCTTGGTTTGCTCATGTCGGTTTGGGAACTAGTTTCCGGTGCGGAAAACACAGCCGAAGCACACTCCCTGCTACGTCATTGGGAATTCCCACCCCCGACTTCCTCAAACAAACCAGCATGAAGCAGCCAGGGGGTGGGGATATGTCTCGGGAATGCGGGGATACACTTAAGGTGGCGTATCCCTTTAAGTTCATATTAGTAAAGGCAGATGAGAGAAAATTTTTGGCAATATAGTGTATGTGAGTAGAAAAAAAAATAAATAAATAATAAATAAAAATGTGATGGGCCCTCAACAACAGCCCTTCAGCCTGTGTCGCCACCACTTTGAGGCCTGGAATAGCCTGGGACATTGATCACAGGAGATTGCTTCCTCTGAAAATGATAATAGTGTTAATACAAAAAAAAAATAAATTTGATTTTAAGATACCCAGCAGCATCATGAAGTGTTGCTTTCCATCATGTGTGACATCAGACTAACTTCCTATATCCAGGATGTGGGGAAATGACTATGACTTGATACTGACATGTAGATGTGTTCAGGCCAGTATGGGTGAGTCTTTAGAAATATGACTCATATTGTTGGACAGGGTAACAGCAACTTCCTGTTACACGGTGAAGGACTTGTATTTAAGACAGAAAGCTATGTGTACAATTAAACATCAGATTTGATGCCGATTGGCTGTTCTGCGAGTTAGAACGCCTTCCTGTGTCATGGCAAAAATATCAAAATTAGAGGTGCCGGTAGGGCAATGCCATTTGATGACATGTCAAGCATTTAATAACCTAATCACAAAAGCCACACTGATCCATTTTGAGATAGAGTTGATACAAATCTGTGGGAAAAGCTTGTTACCGAAGTATGTGAGCCATAAACTGAAACTTCCTTAAATAAGTGGGACAGACCAACTAGGGAGTCATTGGCACTCCCAATTAAAATCACACAACCCCTCCCCACTTTCAGTGTTTCCCACCGCTAGTGATAAGCAACATTATGGATAAGTTTAAAGAAGAAGGGAAAAAAAAGTCTCCTGGCCTTCAGGAGGTCTGAAACCTTTAAAAAAATATGAACCTCAAAAATGGCCTCCAGACTAACTGCCAGTTACCAATGAATTTCTGCTGACTGTCAAGGGAACTATTACACCGTGACGTTCAGAGCACATCAGAGTTCAAGGGACAACACCTCAGGAACTGGTAAAGTCAAAGGAAATAATACGTGCATGGGAAAAAAATTAAACATAAAATCACATGGTACTCACTGCACTTTCTGCACCAAAATTAGATGATGTTGCCAGGTTACACGTTTATTTTTAAACAAGCTGCTGTTTTGGGACAATTTGGACAGCAAGAGAGCACCCTGTGCATGTGACTGTCTGCAATCTTTCCGTGGAACTCTGACCGGCAGAGCTACCATGTGTAACTTGTGCAGCTCTATGCAGAAAAGATAACGTGTTAGGCAACAGTCAAATGCCCTGCTGCACCCAAGTGGAAATCAGAGCCAAGGCTTAAGATACGAGTGTCGAGGATTTGGCTCTGAGCCAAACTTGCTGAGCGACCAAGGTTTGGAGGACGAGCATTATTACTGGTATGCCTCAACATTTCTTGCTGGCAATGTCAATTAAAATGTATGTTTTTGGCAGTTTAAAATAATAATAATAAAAAAAAAGTAATTTAACACGATCAAATATGTGCATGGTGATTATGAAAGCATCTACTGTTTATGACACTATGTCGTCATATACTGATATTATACTATTGTACTGCTGTTTATGAGATATCTGTTTAAAAAAAATGACAGACTGACGTTATCTAGCAGAGGTGTACACTTCCAAGTGCCCTTGAGCAGTATCATAATTCACTGTGTTGTAATTCGCCAGCTCCTCGAGCAACAGTGCATGCAATAGGTCTGATCGAATGAAACTTGAATCGATGATTTTCTGGTTTGAAGCGGGGTGTATAAATAGCAGTACTCATCATGAGGCCTCCATGAATGAAAGCACGTCGGTTGAATGCGGTACTATAAAGCCGGTTAATGCGATCATTTGTGTCGGACCGTTTTAAAAGGATTTAACACTAACCGATACGGAGGGATATAGTCATTCTCGCAAAAGGCTAATGAAGAAACTAAGCTAGCTATTTTAACGCTACAGCCTTGCTGGTTTATCAATTAATACAAGTTTGGATAAAAAAAAGAACATTTTATCAAGGGGAAACTTCTTTGTTGCGAAAGACCACACTGTACCCGTTGGTCTACATATACACACATTGACTCACCTCAGGGTTTTGTTGGCTTAGCTGTACGGTCAAGGGCCGGTTTCAGCGTGTATGACAGTCCCCCACGTTGTTCTTCTCTAAGTGAACAGTACCACGTTGATTGGAACTGCTCCGGGTACCACACACCTCACGTTACACGGTTTTTGGATGATGGTGGCGGTGTTATGCACTTGTACGCATGCGTACAAGAGACCTTTGTACGTAGTAGGGCGGAGGGAATCTGACACATCACACGTGCGATCAGGGCGGAGCACAGCCTCACAGCCAGAAGCGCACGTACCTAATGGTAAGTTCTTTCAACATTTAGTTGAATCACACAGACTCTATGGAAGTTTTTTCTGTGCCAGAGTTTGAATACGAATTTCTAATATTGAATTTTTACAGCATCAAAATCAGATTTTGAATTTGAAAAACCAACAGTGGAAAAAAAAAAAATTCTGTTGAAAAAAATTCAACTTCAAAAAATTCAACTTCAAAACCAGACTCAACATCCGGGTAAACAGGGAGAAGCAATCGATCCCTGTCTCAATTCATCAGATCAGCTCAATAGATATTGAGTAATATCTATTACTCAATTCTATTAACACAAAGGCAAATAAAGTAAACTCACTCACCGAAGCACCATCACCCGCATTGGTGGACATGGCTGATCTGTCCAATGGAGCGTAACTTGATTGGCTGCCGTAGGATGAATTGAGTAAAATTGAGTAATAGATATTACTCAATATCTATTGAGCTGATCTGATGAATTGAGACAGGGATCGATTGCTTCTCCCTGTTTACCCGGATGTTGAGTCTGGTTCTTTTTCCACTGAATTTTTTGAAGTTGAATTTTTTTCCACTGAATTTTTTGAAGTTGAATTTTTTTCCACTGAATTTTTTTTTCCACTGTTGGTTTTTCAAATTCAAAGTCTGATTTTGATGCTGTAAAAATTCAATATTAGAAATTCGTATTCAAACTCTGATGGCACAGAAAAACTTCCATAGACTCTTACCAGTTTTTTAAAAGTTAGAATTTAAAACACAATTGTCAGTGGTCTTTCAAGATAAACATAATCACTTATTCTGATACAAATTATATTCTATTGGTCAAAACTGAATTTGTAATGTAAAAATCTTAAAGCTGCAGTCTGCAAGATTTCTTGTTGTCATACGTAAAGTCCTACTTTTTGGCATTTTAAGAGTTTACATGATCTATCAGAACGCTTGAAGTTGAAAACGGTGACCTCCGTAGTCGCAAAATGCAAGAAATGCTTATTTTTTAACCGAAAAATAAAAAGTTATTCAACTTCCTGTCCCGCCCCTTCAAAACACATGAGAACTCGTGCACGTAGACATGCACACCAGATGCGAGTACACGACTCCTCATTCATCAACTCACCTGTCATTTGCGATCATGGAAGACACAGTAAGTAGACTAGCCTGTAATGAAGTTCAATAGTCCAGATAAATAAGCGTGGGGACGAGCCTACCTTGTATCGCGCGTGCACAATCGGTGATTGACAGGCAACAGAGCCCAGCTCGTAAACCTGATTGGTTACCTTTTACCGGTCCGGTCTGCAATTTTGTAAACAAACCTGCTGGCTTTGGAGGGACCTAGCGGGACATATAGGGGACCTAGAGAACTCTTTTTTTTTTTGTATTGGGGTATTTAATGTACTACTTTCAGAATCCCCGGACAGTTCCAGGCATTATGCTTGAAAAAGAGTTGCAGACTGCAGCTTTAACATGGTATTATAATCAAAATAAATGTTTTGTTTGATGCAGATTTAGTGTTTATTGTGTGAACCCCTCTAATACTGACACACGCTACACGAAAAATACTTTGTTTTGAACACTTGCCCTCTGCCTTTTTACCTTTTTAGGGTCAACACACAAACTCATAATGTCAGAAATGACTAATGGGCATGACTGTGTGTGTGTTGTACAAAGAGAAAGCAGTTAACAATCAGCAGCTCTTGGTATATAAGTTAGAGATGCACTCCACTGGGCTCTGCACTCTGCCCATGTGATTTTCTTTTTCTTCCTCTGAACACAAAATCAATATAAAATATTAACCATCATAACCCTGTTTCATCTGAAATGATTGTGACAAAATCCATGACCACGATAAGCCAAAACTATCTAAAGTGTCTTAATTGGCTACCACTGTGAAGGTATTTGAAGGTAATTGTCCCCTCTTATACAGCGCCTTTTTAACCTTGTCTAGTTCCTTCAAGTACTTTACATGTTTCTCATTTTCTCATTCACACAGTCACTAATACAGAGCTTCAGATTGTATATGCATTTTAGATACAGTATGCAGTCCTTCTTTTGTAGACAGCTAGTGGGGAAATCCTGTGAAGTGAATCCAAGTACACCATGTTTATTCTTACATGGTAGCCCCTAGATTTGTTTTTAGCTATAGTAGCTATAAGTAGTAGGGGGGGGGGGGGGGGGGGGGCTGGAGGCTATCCCAGCGGTCATCGTGCGAGAGGCGGGGTACACCCCGGGCAGGTTGCCAGTCCATCACAGGGCCACACAGAGACAAACAACCACACACACACTCACACTCACTCCTAAGGACAATGTTAGAGACACCACTAACCTTTGGACAGTGGGAGGAAGCCAGAGTGCCCGGAGAGAACCCATGCATACACGGGGAGAACATGCAAACTCCACACAGAAAGGCCCAAGCCAGGAGTTGAACCTGGAACCCTCTTGCTATGAGAGGACGCCTAACACAAACAAATGACAAATTTTTTTTTTTTTTTTAAATAAAAAGAAAAAAAAATCTCTGTGTGTGTTGAAATGAGAGGCTGCAGCTCTTGTGTAATTTAATTAATTTTCTTTCACTCATCCTCAAGAATGGGCACAGAATATATTGGTTATCATATGTCTGAGGCCATTGCCTCTCCTATACACTTCCACAACACAACAAGCCCCTCTCATGCTAATGTACAGTTAATTTAATTAACATTCCATCCTCTTCCACTACAAACAAAAATCACATGCCTGTGACCCTGCAGCTATAAACATAATTGGACTCTGTCCTCAAATACTCTCAGTAGAAAGATGAACTCCTTTGTTCCTTCTGGAATGGCTCCACATATCTAATTTGCGTTTGTTTAATTACCACAGGCATCATCACCTTCTGCCAACTATTTCTAGTTGACAGCATTTAAGAACGTCTCTGTCACAGTGATGTGCTTAGCTGGGTCATTCATAATATTCTCACTGTTTCTGTCTAATGACATAGAAAAAGAAAGGCACCAACAGCGAAAATGCTTTGGCTGGAATGAATGAGGTGAGAAAGAAAAAAATATCAAACAATTGTGTTTCTGCAAGAACTTTGAATTATCCTTCATTAAATACCTAACTACCAAGTATACATGATAAACAACCATGCACACTCACTCTCACTCCTAAGCTATATTAGAATTGCCGATTAACCTAACATGCTTTTTTTTTCCAGCCTTCTATTTTACTACAGGCAGGATTGCCAATCTAGTTTGTTTATTGTGTTTATCTGCTCTCAGTGCTCATGAAGATAAAAAAAAAAAACAGATCAAAGGAAATATAGACATATCACTTCAGGACCTCAGCACTACCCATGAAATAAAGCGAGAAAGACATAGACATGGGGAAGTCAAGAGAAAAAACATGAATATCTCTATAAAAATAGAGATATTAGCTACTGCACAGGAAAAAGTGAGACGGGGTGTTGGATTTTGTAATTGTTCAGAAGGGCATTTTGTGGTTTAAGACTACATGCTGCAAATGATATGGTGCTCTGCTTACTCATGCTCTTCTCCTCACATCAGTATAATTAATCCTAGAGAACTAATGTTGGGGGATTTTTACCCATGTCCCAGGAATGGGTGGACTGAAGAACAAATACCCAGCTTCATCATTCATTTAAGTTTTTTATGAATCTCAATAACAGTATAGGGTCCACCCATGGTGCCTTTTTTGTTTTATGAGGCGTTTTATAGCTGGAAATAAAAGGAGAGTACTTCAATTTGCCATATTGTTGTGTTCGAATATGTCTTGATGAGGATGTTTGGGGGGTGTATTTTGAGCAAAATAGACTCAACGCTAGTGATGGTGTAAAGTGTATGTTAGTATTCTAGGGTTAAACACCCTGAAAGCAATGTCTTTATTAATACGAGCTGGAAAAACTTTGAGACAATAAAAAACTGCTAGGTGCAGTGTCCAGTATGTCATGACTCACTGCTTATCTGATTTACACACCTTATAAATGCATTGTATTTGTTGAAAAAATATATGTACGCGCACACATTTTTAATACAGATGAAATGGATATCTTCCAAAGATTGTTAAGTTCTCCACAAGCCTGCTAATGATGCATTGATCTGAATCAGGGAAACATGTAAAACCTGCAGGACAGCGGTCCTCGAGGACCAGATGTGGACATCCCTGCTCTAGAAACTCAGAGGCCTGGGAATGGGAGGGATCACATAAATTAATATTGTGTCACACATATGGCCTTAAAAATGCCTGTGAGGTGTTTTGAAAGGTTTATTGTAAAACAAAATGTATGAATGATTGCAGGAGGATCTAAGACCAAAGTCTGAGCAGCAGATGCCAGTAGAATCAAGACTGATCCTCAGGTAATCAACACAGGAGTAAGCAGTCTGACCAAGATAATGATTGATATTTGGAAATGAGAATGCTTGGTAGTAACAGGAGTGTAGATAAAGGAGTCTGCAGGCGAGTATTGATTGGGAAATGCTGGGTAACGAAGTTCCAGGAGGATACGTGGCTGAGCTGTGGAGAGACTTGGAGATCAGGTAGGTTAACGCAGAGGAAGGACGGGTGAGGAGAAAGATCCAAACAATCTGATCTGAAATCAAAGGGATAGTTCGCCTTTTGACATGAAGCTGTATGACATCCCATATTAGCAATATCATTTATGAACATTGACTTATCCCCCGCTGCGTCCTGTGAGCAGAGTTCCAGCTGAGTTTTGGCGTTGACGAAGGTAGTCCGGCTAGTTGGCTGGGGCTAAACAAATAAAGCGTTTTGCTTCTCAAAACAATATGCGTTCAAAAGGGTAATACATTTGCGTCACAAAATCGTCCATCCAGAAAAAGTCAGACTTCCCATCGCTTGGCGCTAATTCTCTCTCCCTTCGTATCACTACGGGCTGTGTAAACCTTGCAGACCGAAGAGCAGACCGAGCAGTAAACACCGTAACAGGTGCGGCTATCGCTAGGTGGTTGAACGCATTGATATCAAGGGAGGCAAAAAAATAGCGCCAAGCGATGTGAGGTCTGACTTTTTCTGCATGGACGATTTTGTGATGCAAATGTATTACTCTTTTGAACGCATATTGTTTTGAGAAGCAAGACGCTTTATTTTTTAAGCCCCAGCCAACTAGCCGGACTAATTACGTCAACGCCAAAACTCAGCTGGAACTCGGCTCACAGGACGCAGCGGGGGTAAGTCAATGTTCATAAATGATATTGCTATTATGGGATGTCATACAGCTTCATGTCAAAAGAGGCGAACTATCCCTGTAATGACAAGTCCAATACAAGCCGGGTCATATGCAGGTCTGAAGAGAGTGGAGAAACAGAACAGTTCCAAAAATCCAGAGATCCAAAAGACAGAGACAGAAAGCCAGAGCCAAAATCCACAATCCAAAAATCCAATCTGAAGAACGAAGCCAGAGAAACCACTGATGTGGCGTTTGAACCGAGGCCTCGGAGCATGTGTCGAGCAAAAAGGGGCGAGCCAGATGAAGCGTTGGTTCGAGGCTTGTATCGTTTCCATAAAAATCACGTGACTGATGACAAACGAGGCCTCGGATTCAGTGTACACGTCACTGATTCATTTTGAGCGTCACTACCGCATAAAAAGGGTTTGAACCTTGCGGCACTTCGAGGGTTTTGAGTTGGCGTTTGGTATTGGCGAGAGGTAGAGTGTGCGTTGGTTGTATCAGAGTTAGTGGTTAAGTTCAGTTATATCATCTATTATTATTATTATTATTATTATTATTATTATACTGCATTAGAATACCGGTATATCGTAATTAGGTTAGAATAGTGTTAGAATAGTTATATAGGATATACAGTGAACCCTCGTTTTTCGTGGGGGTTACGTTCCAAAAAGAACCCGTGATAGGCGAAATCCGTGAAGTAGTAACCTTTATTTTTTTACAAATAACTACTGTACTGTAAAATAATAATTTTAATCATCAATACGAACTGAAGGCTTCAAATTACGGAGATCAGCACCGCCCCACCGCGACCCGAGTCATTGGATTAGAACGGGAGAAAATGAAAAATGATTATGAAAAAAAATACAAAGTACAGTAGGACAAATAGTGACTCACGTGTATTTCACTGCTCTTCTGACTGAGCCGCTGCATCCTGGTTTTTTCTTCTAAAGCCCGCGGTGCAGGTGTGTTTTTTCGAGAGAAGAACATAGTTATCGGTAGTTGTTGTCGCTCTTTTTTCTTCTGGGCATATTAAACCGCAACGTTATTGACACACATTTCTTTAAATAAAAACCAATAACTTATATTTGTCTTGTTGCCCATACTGCTCGGTTGCAGTTTATTCCTGACTCCCGGTCCCATAAGCACTTTCATACTCCCAGCTCCATAAGCACTGTAGTCAGTGTACATCATTGATATATTTAATTTGAGTGATCAAAACCATAGCACTCAATAATACTTCCATATATGCAGTTTTCACACATTTATTTTCATTGAGACACAGTGACAACTATTGTTTATTTATTGCAGGATGCTCTAACTCAGGGTTAATTTAGTCTGTCATATATTCCTTTTGCACAGCAGGTGTCACTAGAGAGCCCGTTTCAATGAGGCTTCGGGTAATGAACCTTTTGGCGAACCTTTGGGCTGGAACGCCTCATTGGTTCATGAAGCCTCGTTTTGCCATCATTAGAAACCACGGTACTCAATGTCAGAGAGTGCAAGAGGCAGAAGCAAGGGAAGGTACAAAAATCCAATCCAAAGAATGCTGCTGGAATGGTGCTGTGCTGGGGTTCAAGCAATCTGGCAGAGTAATAGGGCTGGCAGACCTACTTATAAAGTGAGGAGAACAGGTGAGTGCAGTTGAGTTGATTGTAGGCTGATTAGAGAGAACAGAGAGTGAGCAGAGTAAGGGAATTAACCAACTCAGGCACAGACCAGGGAGCAGAGCAGTGACTTGAGTGAGTGAGTAATGTCTTGGTGCCAAAGGCCAGTCTTTGGTGTACAGAAGGGCGATAAACCACATACTAGTTATTAATTATATGCGGAATCAATAAAGTATCTCAAGAAAACTCTGAAAATGTATTCCAGTTCTATAGGGACATGTATAAATATATGTGTTAATATTCTTATTATATCTGCTTAGAACTCTTGGGAGTCATGTTAGAACTCGGTATAGAAAATATTTGAAGAATAAAATTCAAATAGGATCATTAATTGGTCACAGGAGATATTATAAGATGTCACAGGTGAGGCTCATGTCAGCTTCCTCTGATTCTCTGAATAAACCAGGTTCATAAAAATAAATGATTTAAATTTCATATATTGTCTATGACAATATCTCCTGAAAAGTAAAAGAATGAATAAAATTAAAAAAGTTAATTTGTGTGAAAAATCAAGGTTCCAAGTCACTCCATCCCTTAACTGTCTTCATTCTCTTTTTAGATTTACTACATACAGCCTAAATACACAAACAAAATAAACAAAACGACAAGAGAGCAGGGGCTGCACGGTGGTGTGGTGGTTAGCACTGTCACCTCACAGCAAGAAGGTTCCAGGTTCAACACCCAGCTGGGGCCTTTCTGTGTGAAGTTTGCATGTTCTCCCCATGTATGCGTGGGTTCTCTCCGGGTACTACAGCTTCCTTCCACTGTCCAAAAAATCATGCATGTTAGGGTAATTGGCATCTCTAAATTGTCCTTAGGAGTGAGTGTGAGCGTGTGTGGTTGTTTGTCTCATTTGTCTCTGTGTGGCCCTGCGATGGACTGGCAACCTGTCCAGGGTGTACCCTGCCTCACCCATTGACTGCTGGGATAGGCTCCTGCGACCCGACCGACGGATTCAGCAGGAATAGATGATGGATGGATGGACAAGAGAGCAAATGTAATTTAAGAAGGTTTATGTAAATGAAAGATAGTGGAAGTACTTTTTCAGAGGGCATTGTGTTTGTGTGAGAAAAGAGAAAGGTGTTCTTTGAAGCAGAGTGCAGAAATTGAACGATGTTGCAAGTAATGTGTTGCTAAAAGAGTGAAATGGAGTGCAGTTATAGTTTGATAAATGTTTAGACATTTGGCAGACGCTTTTATCCAAAACAATTTACACCCATATGTAGGGTAAGGGGGGCTTACCTAAGTACCTTTCATAGAGGTGTACCAGGATTTGATCCCAGATCACCCATATGAAAGATAGCAATTTTATCACTACACTATCCAGTCCTAGTCTGTAAATGTAGATCTGAACCATATTCTAAGGCACATATGTCAAAGTCAAAGCCCGCGGGCCAGATCCGGCCCGCAAATTAATTATCTATGGCCCCCTGGATGATATTTAATTACTATTAGAACCGGCCCGCAGGCCACAGCCGCCGGCTGGTGTTTTGCACGCACCAACACTACATTCCCCACAATGCAACGGTAGCCCGCAACGTCACAAGCGCCTTCATTATTCATCAGCAGTCAGAGCAGAGATCAACTTTCAGCTAACCCCCTCCTCAAAAATGGCTAAACGTAATGGTGGACGCTGAGAACAGGGGGTTTCAAGCCAGGTGGGAGGCAGAGTACATGTTCACGAAGGTAAAAGGCAAACCTGTGTGTCTTCTATGTGGAGAAAGTTTGGCTGTAATGAAAGAATATAATCTAAGAAGGCACTATCAAACGTCTCAGAAACACACAGACAAAGACAAGAATATGGACACGGTACAAAGGCTACAGAAGATATTAATATTAAGATATAATATTAAGATATTGATATTAAGAAACATATTTTGTTTTTAAAAACAATTAAATTTTTTGCTGTTGCCTGTTAAAAATGTTTTCCCTGGAAGTTACTGACAGAGCCATAAAAAAATATTGCTTTATTAATTTAATCATTAAATAATACACAGTGTGTTAGGTCTTGGTTCAATAGGCTATGTGCAATCATTTCAATATGTTTTAATAAACATTGAACCAGTCCGGCCCTCGGCTTGTAACAAATTTGTTTTTTTGGCCCTCGGCGTATTTGACTTTGACATCCCTGTTCTAAGGGAAGGTTGAAATGAGAAAATGAGGATTAGTGGAAGTTCTTTTTTTCAGGTTGTTGTGAGACAGAGTGTAGGAATCTAAAATTCAGATTTTGCGAGTGGAAAATAGTTTAACAGAGATGTGTAGCTAAAATTTGAAATGATGTGGCCATAGTGGTCATGGTGTGGTTTATGTGCTTTTGGATTGTATTTGGGTGAATAGATTTCTGTGAAAATTTGTAAAGGTTTGCTGTGTTCCTCTGCATTGCCTTGTGATTTCTCTTTGTCACACACACGCATTAACAAATAACCTTAGTTATATATAGTCTTGAACTAAATAAAAAGAAAGCTAATGTTAATAAAGAAAGCTGATGTAAGGGGCAGTCAGTGGCGTAGTGGGTTAAGCAGCCGCCCCATGTACAGAGGCTACAGTCCTCGCTACAGCTGGCCCCAGTTCGAGTCCCGCACTGAGAGGCCCTTTGCTGCATGTTTTCCCCCTCTCTCTGCCCCTTGTTTCCTGTCTCTCTCCAATTGTCCTGTCATTAAAGGCATAAAAAGCCCCAAAAAAATATTTAAAAAAAAAAGAAAGCTGATGTAAGTGAATGAAGGTAAAGAGTTAGTGCTTTTTTTAGACTGACAAGTTAGTTCGGGGTTTGAGAGTGAGAGGAGAGAGAGTTCTTTGAGCAACAGAGTGCAGAAGTCAAAAGAAGGATTTTGTAAATGGAAAAACTGGTATATCAGAGCTGTTTAGCTAAAATGATGGAATAGGGTGTTGTTATGGTGATGGTTTGTGAGTTTTTAGTTTGTTTTTGTGATTTCTCAGAACATCTGGGGTTTTTCTGGGTTGCTATGTGATCTGTAGTGTGATCTGTATTTGTTATGTTCTTCTTCAGTTAGTCGTTATGGCTTGTGTTGTAGGTTAAGTTTTCTGTGTTCCTTTGTAAGAAAATTATTTTTAAGATAAAAATTTTTTATTAGCATTCTACTAAAATTCAGAAAATGAAAGTGAACCTGATCTCAATTCATAGGACTAGATAATATATACATATAGATAGATACATGGCCACATACACACACATAAAAAAAACACCATTACTGCTCACCACTGATGCAATTACAAAGCTAATAATAACCAAGGTCCATACTAGCAGTAACAATAGCAACAAGCTAAATTATGCTAGCATTAAATTAACACTGGCTTCAGCGTTGCCTAGAGCATTGGCCTCCTTGGCTAACATAGATTAACGTCAACATTGGCAGTAGTTAACTGGCAGTAGCCTGGCCCATAGACGTCGGAACAAGGGCTGCGGGGGGTGCAGCCACACACATTTGTAGACGTGCTGTATGAGTGTGTGTGAATAGGTGAATGTGGCATGTAGTGTTAGAAGCGCTTTGAGTGGTCAGCTAGACTAGAAAAGCGCTATACAAGTACAGTCCATTTACCATTTACCATTTGGCCATTATGAACCCTCACAGTGACCTTATGGATGAAAGTGATGTCTTGACCCTGGTTAAAATTTTCATCAGTCGGTCAACTGAGAGAAGGTCCACTTTTGGAAATGCATGAAAGCCCTGAGTCATGAGCGAAGACTTTTCTTTTTTTCATTTATGGTGTATTATATATATTATGCCTGGGTATGTTAAGTATCGCTACTGAATAAACAACACTGCAGCAGGGAAACATCTAAAACCTGCAGGATAGTGGCCCTCGAGGACCGACTTTGGACATCCCTGATCTAGGTGAACCAATTGGATCTACCTCGACTGACAAAGAAATCAAAATACATTACAATACAATTAATTCATGTCATTCTCTGCACTGTGAAGATCGTATGTGATGCAGCTTACATAATCACGAACGTAGAAGCCAAGTGGCCTGGCTCTGTGTATGATTCCTGGATCAACCGGGAATGTAGTCTGAGCAACAGATTTGCACGTGGTAAGGAAGCTAAAGCTTTGTACAAATGTTCTTTTTCTCCCTTTAAATGCACTCAAATTTGTCCTCTATAATTACAGGAGAGTTTGATGGCTACCTGCTGGGGGATCGAGGCTATCCATGCCAGCAGGCCCCAACAATGTTTCAATGCGGCCCACTGCAGTACTAGAGTCCGGGTTGAGATGGCCATAGGCATACTCAAATCCCGGTTCCAGTGCCTGCATAAGCTCAGGGTCACCCCAAAGAGGGCATGTGACATCATTTTTGCATGTGTTGTTCTCCATAATTTTGCAATTATTAGAGGAAAGCAACACCTTGTTGCACAAATTAATGACCCTGAGGATGACCATCCAATCCACCCTGCAGATGTCCAGGATGGAAGGGCTGTAAGGGACCCAATCACCCGAAATTACTTTTGATTCTAAATAAAATACAGACAAATTCACATGTAATTTGATTCTTCTTTATTCCCTTAAAGTATAAGGATTTGTAATACAGTTCCAAACATTGACATATTTTACACATTCACCTGTTTCACCATGACAATGCAGCCACCTCAACTGGCATTCCAGTAATAGAATTTCATGGTCGGTTTTTCTAATCTGCCGATCCAGGTACAACATTTCTTTCTGTTTATTTTAATTGTTTTCATCAGGTGCACCCTGTACAACTCCTTTAACTGGGAAACATATGGTTAACATTTAATTCCTACAGTTCTACATACAGATTTAACATGGTATTGACCGAAAATGTGTCAAGCTGTGCTGTGGACGTTAATGGACCGTCCTCCTGATGATTCCCAACCCTGTTCTGTTGAAGGACAAGAATGTGCTACTTAGCCATTATCTATGCTCATCACTTCAGTGTACATGTCAAACTCCAAATTCCACTCAAGAATATAAAGGAATGTGAATGGGTAGAGCACTGCCAGTAGCTGTATACATAATTTTATGACACACTTCAGTAGGCCCCTCCGGATCTCTCCCTGTAACAGCTAGAGCTGTAACAAAATCCGGGTTATCCGGTTTTCAACCCGGATAAATACGTCACCCGGGCAGACCGGATGGTGGCATGCATTTGATCCGCCTTAAAAAAAAATTTAAAAAAAGATTAAACCGGAATATATATATATATATATATATATATATATATATATATATATGTGTGTGTGTGTGTTCCCTCTTTAGTTGCCTACTAGGCTACGGTCTTTCTCAAGCATGGTGTTCAGTCACGAACACAGTCACAGACACACTGAGTGAAACGAAACCTAACTCCCGCCCCGTTTGTCACGAGCCGGTTAAGTGAGCCATGCCCCCTACTGATCCATCCGGACTTGCGATCCGTCCGGACGAGACGAATCCCCACTGACTCGTAACTGCTCGAACGGCTCACTCTGCTCGCGCTCGGCTCTATCTCTCTGCTCGCTCGCAACTCTTAGTTGTATAAATGAGCCACACCACACCACCACTTATGTTCCAACTTCGTAGCGTTGCATTTTTTTCTCTAGTTAAGCCAGCCACTTCATGACGGATCCTTGCTCGGTCAGATCGTATATTGAGTTGTTTCTGTGTGGAAGCGGGTGCCTGAGTCTGGCGAATCATGCCGGCTCTGGGTGACTCACGGCCAGCCGAGTCACGCGGCAGAATCGAAACTTAAAATGATCCGAGTTGGCAGGGATCCGCTACTTGCCCGTCTAACCGCTGAGTCACCCAGAGCCAGCGATTCAGCGGTCAGACGGGCAAGTAGCGGATCCATGCCAACTCGGACCTTTTTAAGTTTCGATTCTGCCGGCAGCAAGGATTGTCGACTCGTCAACCCATCTGACTGCTGAAGCCTTTGTAGCTCGCTACAGGCTCGGTTAGCGTGGCTTAATGCATCTTGTACAGTCGTTGAAAAAGAATCATTTAGTGATATAGGGAGGGCAAGATCATTCCATGTTGTTTACTTGTAGGTCTAAACTCAGCATTGCCTCACCTAATGCTACCACATGTGTCGCTGTGTATATACACACACTAGCTGTTGTGTCTGGCTTTCAGATAAAATGGCATTGAATTATTACTTGACAAAAATAAATGAATGAACTTGTAGCCGTAGGCTGCTCTTTGATTTATCAAAATGAATTGATAAATGGGACAAAAAAAAGGCGAGGCGCATAGCCACTAAACGGCAGAAAGGTTTTTTTTTTTTTTTTTTTTTTTTTAATACGTGACTCAAGTGATTCAAGTGATCCGTATAACTCGGATCCCCTCCTCGAAATGATCCGATCAGCCCGGATCACCCAAAAGATTCGAGTTAAGCATCTCTAGTAACAGCAGACAACATTTCCTCATCATCATCATCCTCCAGTGATGCAGGAAAAGATACTGTTTCAGAATACTTTGAACTACCATCTGAGGCAAGATCTGAGTATGGAATACTTACAGCTGCAGGGTTTACAATTGTTTCAGTTGGAGGCTGAACTAGGCAGATGACACCATCCATAACTGTTGGGTGGGTGGATATATATTTAGTAAAAAGTAGGCTATATATATTTATATATTAGTTTTATTTCTTAAAAATACACAAGTGTATACTTGCATCTGATGTAGGCACTTGTGTCCTGGGGGGAAGCTATCAATCATTTGAAAAGAAAAAATAAAGTGAACACTTCTCCTTTGTTAAACCATTTATCCATCAATATTATCTGTGTGAATAATAATAAAAAACACCCATACATTTTTAATACCCACTTAATTCAATTTAAGGTCACGTGGCTGTGGGTGTGAGGGGGACTGGACTGGAGCCTATCCCAGCATTAAATTATATGAAAAGGAAATTTTAAAATAAAAAAAAATTATTAATTTATGGAATTTGAATTCAAAGTGTAATAAAATTTTAATTTATTTGGAATATTTCTTTTGTTTTTCAAAATTCAAGTTCAAAATCAAACTTTCAGTTTTTAAACATATCTTTTCAATTTTAAATATTTGTTTAGAATTAAGAAACATTACGGTTCTGAAATGGCTCCACAGATGGCCTCCCTTGCATTCTCTATAGCCACAGGCAGTGGGCTCCAAGTCTCTGAGGGTCACAGCAGAAGAGCCGCAATTGGCTCTGTCCGGGGCAAAAACAATGTCATTGCAAAGCATTTCACCAAGTAAGTCATTTCTTACCTTATCCTTCTGAGTCCTAGTCTCTGACCCTTCACCATAACTTTTAATACACCAGGAGCCAACCACTTTCAACCACTTGTCTTCTCTGCTTCTGATCATAAATTAGAAAATGGGTTTCCAACAAACAAAGCCTCTTCAGTTTCTTCTTTTCAATAATAATATTATATAATAGTAATAATATAATTATTTTCACCCCATCAGCCATAACTCATTACCTCCATTTTATTCTGGTTCTTTTATGATTTTAAGACTTAAAGGAAAACTCCGGGGCATTTGAAGCGCAATCCCATTGCTAGAGGTTGTCAAATACTGATAGTAGGACACAGGCTGGTGCAAATCTGCGCTCCCTGTGTGGAGATCGCGCTGTTCGCGCAGCCTGTCATGCGAGGCTAATACGTGGTGGCTAAAGTTGTTTTGTAACGTCCCCATGCCAGTAATGTAAGAACCATGCATTTGATTTTGATGGTAAGGCTTGTGACTTTATTGTCGGATGGTTTATAAAGTGGTGTGACGTTTCTGCTGTGTGCAAGTTGTTGTTTTACGTGGAAGGGTTAGCGCTTGTCCCTAGCCACTACGTATTAGCCTCGCATGACAGGCTACGCGAACAGCGCGATCTCCACACAGGGAGCGCCGATTTGCACCAGCCTGTGTCCTACTATCAGTATTTGACAACCTCTAGCAATGGGATTGTGCTTCAAATGCCCCGGAGTTTTCCTTTAACTGGGTAAAAAGGAGGTGCTTTTTTTTGGAGGTGATCCACCAACCAGGGCATTCCCTCATCAAGTTAATCATTTGTGAAATGCAGTGGGTTGATTGCATTGTAAGATGTTTACTTTTTGCCTTTGCTCTCTCCAACCACTAGGTGATAGTACTGTTCTATTACTATAGTTGAGGAATATGCAGGTTACAATGTATTTACTAGTTGAGAACAAAGTCAGGAGTCACATTATATTATGGTTTAACAAGGATTAACAGCAGTAGGGAGAATCTCACAACAATAGGTGATTTTTATTCTTCATATCTTTACAATATACAATAGCTCACAGAAGTATAGGTTGTCTTTAAAAAAAAATTAAGCCATCAACACTGTTTTTGTTTATTAAATGCTTAAAGGATGTTTGAAAGCTGTTGTCTTAGCTATTGTGACATCCACAAAAGTGTTATATTTGTATTTTGGAAGCGGAATATGAGTTTTGATTAGATTCCAGTAGATTATTTTTTAGTACACAGAAATGTATTTTATGTTTGAGAAAAAAAGGTATTCTACAGTGAACATGATATCTTCATGTATTTTCAAAGGTTTATCTTTAAAATGAGAGTGGTGTACTCACTCCGACCAGCAGGGGGCATGGGTCACATAGACAGTGTCTGCATCTCCGTTGTGAACTTTCTCATAACTGCAGAACGCTGGAAAACATTGACACGCTGTTGCCCTCCTCATTGTTATTTTCCTGTATTTCAGGTTAGTAATGTGTAAAACACCACAGCAGCAGGATAAAACCATGTAATGATGTGAATAAACTATCTTCAACAAATAGTTTGTTATATAAGACTGGGTTTTGTCGCTGTATATGACTGTCAGTGCATCGTTAACTCTCATAATTTATGCCAGCAGATGATGACACATTTGTTCCACTAGGCGCACACACTTCCTCCTCTCTGTAGACGTTTATGTGTATTCGGAAAAAAAACCTTAGTTCACGGGTTAGCTAAGCAAACTTTTTAAAGGGACACTATGTAATATATTAAGTCATTTATTAGCTCAAATCAACATATTCATTCATAAATTAGTCCTCATTGGTGTAAAATTATCTCTGTCATAAATCTCAATTATCCTCCTGAGTGAAGAATAACTTGTCTGTATCTACATAGAGCGGGCAAGCTCTATGGAGGCTGCCATGTCCTTCCGGTCTATGAAAAACGACGAAGTGAGGGACATAAAGCACTTCGAATCACGTTTTCCCCAACGCCAGGCCTGCAAGCAGACATGACGTCATTTTGACGTCACGTCCGCCGCTTGGCTTATTACTGGCGCTAATGGTAAATAGATTTTATCTCGTAAATGATCCCACTAATAATGCATTGATTGTTACCAAACTTCTGCCGTGGTACACATAGGCTCTTAACTCACAAAACGAGGCATTAGAAAGTTTGTAAGTTTACCGGGAGTTTATTTAAAAGAACACTTTCCAGATAGCAACTACACACTGCTGCTAACGCTACCGCTGCGTCGACGTCACTTCTGGTAACTCCCGGAATATGACTAATTGCATTGCTTGCACGCCAAAGGCTATGTCAACTTATGTTATCTGACATGTTATCTGTCATCTGTATTTATAGTGTTATTGTATGTGTGTTATGTAATCCTTTGTTCTGTATATCTTGATGTCTTTTTGTTTGTAGCTTCTTGAATCTTGACACATACCGCCTGCCGTAGTTCAAGAAGTTGCAACGCACATTTGAAAACGCAAGGCGCTAGAGAGCAAATTCATTCCACTTTGCAAATTAAAATTGCACCAATAGATGGGGGAAGAAATTACATAGTGTCCCTTTAAGTGAAATGGTTTTGTATTTTTTTTTTGTGGGGGGGGGGCTTTCTATGCCTTTAATGACAGGACAGTTGGAGAGAGACAGGAAGCAAGGGGCAGAGAGAGGGGGAAGACATGCAGCAAAGGGCCGCTCAGTTGCGGGACTCGAACAGGGGCCCGCTGCAGCGAGGATTGTACTACGCTGCTTAACCCACTACGCCACCGACCGCCCCATGGTTTTGTATTTTGAATTAATACTGAAATGGTCAATATATGAGATATTCAAAGTAACAGTTTTATGAAAGAGTTAAAATAAGTTTTGAGCATTCCATGCAGTTGAGTGTTAAAGTTTTACTGTTAAACTCGAGTGAATGAGTTTTGCTCATAGAATAAGACAGTAAATGTCATGTGCTGATAATGAAAGTGTCTAAATACATTCAGTTGGTTGGGTAATTATACCATGGTTTATGTACCTCATATTGACCAATAGACTTAGATATGGTTACAGATGAAAATGTGAAAAAATATTTTGTGCAGAGAGATTTATTTTGTTATGGATTTTGTTTTGATATGGAAACTGAAATATGTTGATATGTTAAAGGACATGTAAAAAAGTATACATTGAACTTAAAGATGATTCTGGAAGGCAAAATGCATCTGTCACGCCCACATGACTTTTTCCAATGTTTTTAGTTTTATGTTTTATCATGTTTTAGGTTATGTTTTGGTTTTCAGTTCATGTCTTGGGGGGTATTCCACAAAGCTGGCTTAGCGGAAAGCCTGGCTTTTCTCGCTACTTCTGGCTAAACTTAGAGAGAGTTCCGTTCCACGAACGTGGCTTATTTGAATGCCCGCTGAGTAACCATGGTAACTTATGCCGCTGAACTAGCCTGGTCCCGGGCAAGTTGAAGCTTAGCTTAGCTGCATCTCAAAGAATGTCCAACCGGCTGAAACAGACTCCGGAAAGAAATGTTCACCTAGAATTCTGCGCTCCCGCAACTCATGTCTTGTCTAAAAAACGAAACAAAAACTGTGGTTATCATATCACCACTTCTGTATCAAGACCTCTGTCCTTTCAAGCTGCTGCTCCACATTTACAGTAGCCGATAATGTAAAACAACCTACTGGCTGAAGTATTTGCATTAAGTTCATCATCTCCCTCAGGCTTCCCTAATGTTATCGGTGCACTACACTGTACCCATGTACGCATCCAAGGCAAGGCAATTTGTAGAGCACAATTCGTACACAAGGCAATTCAAAGTGCTTTACAGATACATAAAATCACAAGAAGGCAATAAAATCATTCCAAAAAAAAAAATCATTAATTAATTAATTTAAAAGTGAAGAGTGCAGATAAATACTTTCAGGTGTCATATGCACATCTAAAACTGTTTTCAGTCTGGATTTAAACATTGTCACATTGTCCAGGCCCCTGCTGGACCTGTTGAGGCTGACTATGTAAACCGAACATTTTTCCATATCCTAAATGTACAGGTACACTTGGGGATAATTGTCCATAGACTCGGAACTGGATTTCTCATTTTGAAAAATACCACATCAACCCCTTTGAGTAATGCTGAGCAATGTTACATTTATGCCCTGTGAAACCAAGTACCTCACCATTGACTTCTATCCTAGTAGTCAATGATGAAGTAAGGTGTAGCATAGGCAGAATTTTGGTGATCTAATGAGAGGTCAGGTGTAGAGGACATCTTAAAGGGGAACTCCGGGGCATTTGAGGCGCATTTCCATTGCTAGAGGTTGTCAAATACTGATAGTAGGACACAATATTACTGGGCATGTATTGTTGTAATGTTTTAAATACTTGAACGCAGTTTTTCTAGAGAAGATAATTGTTTTGTATATGTGATTATCGTCCATCGACTCTTTTGGGCTTTCACATGCGCGAGCGTACAACTAACCGGTGAGTGACATGCTGTTTATAAAGTTGTTTTGTAAAGTCCCCATGCCAGTAATGTGAGAACCATGCATATGGTTTTGATGGTAAGGCTTGTGACTTTATTGTCGGATGGTTTATAAAGTGGTGTGACGTATCGGCAGTGTGCAAGTTGTTGTTTTACGTGGAAGGGTTAGCGCTTGCCCCTAGCCACTACGTATTAGCCTCGCATGACAGGCTGTGCGAACAGCGCGATCTCCACACAGGGAGCGCAGATTTGCACCTGTCTGTCCTACTATCAGTATTTGACAACCTCTAGCAATGGAAATGCGCTTCAATTGCCCCGGAGTTCCCCTTTAAGGAATTTAAAGTGCTCGTCATACTTTATTATAGATAGCCATAAAAGGTACATATTGCATCAAATTGCCAAGTCTTAACACATGTATATCCATCCAACATTTCTCTTATTCTGCAGGAGAGTTCAATGGTGTCCTGCTTGGGGACAGAGGATATGCATGCTGGCCGTACCTCCTCACGCCATATCCTGATCCAGGAACAAGGGCATGCACATGCAGATGCACATGCAGATGCACATGCTAAAACAAGGGCACGGATAGAAATGACCTTTGGCCAAATTAAATACAGGTTCATTGCTTAAAGTTCTCAGGCACCATGGCTGACTTCTGACAGAGCCATCTTAAATTAATAGTATACTTCATATTTTATACATTTTGTCTTGTGGACAACTTTTCAGGCTCAAGTCTTTTCTTCGTTGAGTCCCTGCAGGTTCTAGTGTCTGAAAGGACTCAGTTTCTCCTGACACAGTGAGGGACCTATACAGGGACACATATTTCCGTTGATCCTTATTGTTGTGACCTTTGAGTTAGAACTTCTTTTCATAATTTAGCATTGACACAGTAGCAGTTTAAGTCAGAGCAAGTGTAAGAAGGCTAAATGGACAGAGATGATTTATAACTTTCCACACGTTTAGGTCATGGCACCCCACTGTGAATATAAATGTAAAAAACACATTTCTAACACTTTGCATGAACCGTACACTATTGACAAGTTTGAGTTCAAGTTGTGTTGAATTGTTTAATTATTATTACATGTTTCTCAAGCTGTGGAGAGAAAACAGAATTAAATACAGTTCACAACAAAATTCTCCTTTATCTGAATTTATACTAACATCCCTCTCCAGTTTCATAATCTCTAGCTTGATCTTTTTTATTTTCAGTTTCTTGTATTCCACATATAGTTTGGCACTCTCTTTATTGGACAAACACATTTATTCAAAGGCTACTTACCCCTCTGAAATATTTTTCTGTACTTTACCTTCACCTGCTGCCAGGTACGCTTTTGGCTGTTAAGATAGCTCCTGTTGAGATGTAACAGTGAAAAATTAATATGTGGTCACACACTCACGATAATATAGTCACAAAGTATGATGATGCGTGTCGATTATCCTCGTGCACTCGCAATTAGCTAGGCTATGTAAGCCTCGCTTGGATTAGCCTCACCGAGATGCAGCTAAAATGTCTTCGTGGAACGACTTGAGGCTTAATTGGGAGATGGCGCTAGTTCAAGCGACGCTTTCCGGCTATAGCCTGGCTTTCTTTAGCTACTTTCGTGGAATACCCCCTTGGTTTTGAGTTCTTGTTTTAAGTCTTGCCATTGTTTTTCCCCTCACTTCCCATGCTTGTTCATTAGCTTCACTCACTTCACCTGTGTTTTCTCCATCAGCTGCACTCATTCACAATCACACAGTTCCCTATTTAGTTTCCAGTCTCCCCTGTCCTTTTGTCAGATCCTACTTCGTCTACACCCCTCATGCCTCGCTACGCCTTCTTGCTCAAGTTAAGTATTTATTCCATGCCATGCCTAGTTGTTTCTTTTGTTTTCCCATCGTCATGTTTTTTTTAACCATGTTTTGTTTTTGAATAATAAATCTCAGTCTTAACTTAACATCTTTTGGATTCCGCATCCGTGTCCTACCTCACCCACCCATCCTGACAGCACCAGGGGCCCGTTGCACAAAACTAAGATAAGGGATTAAGCTGGGATATGTTGGCTATCCTGGCTCAACTTATCTGTGATCCAGTTACACAAAAGTGGGATAGAGGGAAGTGGGATATGTTCAGACCTAAGTTACCATGGAGATTTATTCTGTGAAGCTAGCCTGCTCCAGACCAGGCTAAGTTCCAGGATCTATTTAATCTCATTCCTTATCTCAGTCAGCGGTCGCCACAAATGGAAACCAATATTTATTCCACTGCCTAGAACATATTGTTAAAACATTTAACTATACCCACTATCATTATTGAAACATTTGTGATCATTAATTGCAATCATTTTCGATAACTGATGATTTTAGATGAACTTGCAATCATTAGATAATTTAGTTTCCCACAGACTACATAAAGTACATCACCATATAAATATAAATACACATTAGAGGGCAGGGTTTCCGCTACATTCATTTCACTGTGGCGGGCCGCCGCACCTTCGTCGTTGCCCGCCGCACCTCGGATAAATTCGGAACCCTGTGTTATTGTGTAATTTTCCACATCAAAGCATTCATCTGCCTTTCCCGCGCTTGATCAGCGTTCCCCCGCCCCACTCTCTCTCATTTATGACACTAGCTCTCTGACTGGATAACGGGATGAGAGGTGACTTTTTGGAGCCCTCTTTTAATGTGCAAGTTGCCATAGTAACTAGCAAAGCATTCGTCTACCTTTCCCGCGCTTGACCAGCCTTCCACCGCCCTCTCTCATCTGACACCGGCCGGCTCTCTAACTGGATAACGGGATCAGAGGCATAGGCGCCGTCTGCGTGGGTGCTTCGGAGCCCGGGCACGGTGCACCCACAGGGATTAATGAGCACCCACGGAAAAATCCGAGCATTGAAGTGACACAATCAACCATTATATAGTATAGCTCGTCAGGTGTCTGGAAGCTGCGTGCCGGCGCAATTGCGTTTTCCAACCGGCGGGGAATTTTTCTTGGTCGGGGCAAAACCGGGCTTTCCAAAACCATGTCATCTGCTGCTGCTGTAGTGTTTTCCCAAAATTCACCGAATCCTTCCCGAATAGCCTTCAGATAGCCTCACAGTGTGTCAATCATTTCTCTTGCGCTCTGTGTGTGTAGCTGGCGCTTTTGGAGAGCGGCGTTGACCGCCTCCACGCGAGAGAAGAAAGTGAGCATGAGCCGCAAAGAAAAAAAAGTTCCAAACTTCTGCAAGTGCACGAGCAGGCCACTGGCTTTACCCCCTGCATCACCTTTTTCATTTGCGCTCAAGTCCTCTAGAAAGTCCATCAAAGCACTGTAGTTTGCAGCAATGGATTGTAAAGAGGCCGCCTTCACAGTCCAGCGGGCAGAGAGGTCTCAGCGATGGTGCGCCTGTACCCTGAAACTCCTTGAACCAAGCGAGTCGTTTTGGTGAATTTCTGATCAGTGTGATCAACTCGCGGATGAGGGACATGAACTTTCTACATGCAAGGATGCTTTGGGTGACGTCATGTACCATTAAATTCAGCAAATGTGCGGTGCAATGCACATACTGCGCCCAGGGCTCCTGCTCCAGCATGCGTGCATTTTAAGAAGACATACTATGTATGACCAATAAAGAAGTATAAGAATCTGAGTGGATGCGGTGTCCGAGTCGTGAGTATAAGTTTCAGTACTAGTTTCAGTTTGTATAAATATATTTTCAGTTCAATTCAGTGCATGTTGTGATTATGTCATCGGTTTTTAAGTCGATTTGTAGAAAAGTGTTTGCCAACTGTAATGTAGGCCTAATTCCATTATCAATTTCAATTCAAATATAGGCTATTTTATTGTAAAATATTGATGTGACATCCGCAGGGAAAATAAATAGGATACATTTATTACACATACAAATAAAGTGACCAACTCATGAAACGGTTATATTATTGGAAAGCAAGGTTTTATGCAAACAGGTCTTTCTGTGGGTCGCGACCCCCAGTTGGGAACCACGAGCACCCACCGGCATAAACATAAGTCGGCGCCCCTGATCAGAGGTACGTGACGTTGAATTGATGTTATTTCCCAATTATTATTTTATATTTGTGAACAAGTTGTTGAACATTGTGCACGGTTTATATCGGTCCTGGAGTTCCCTTATCAGAAGGCCTTAGAGCTGTTCTTCCAGAAACCCAGGAGAATAAAATGCTCTGAGCCAGCCTGCCAGATGTGCCATTGATCTGTCTCTCTCTCGTGTCTGTTCGTGACAAACTTATTTTATCCATTAGCAATTGTTTAATTTAATATAATTTAACAACATTTTGTGTTGTCATTAGGCACACACTAAGTTTATCTGAAAAAGGAACAATAAAAAGATTCATTTTAAAGAAAGAAGAAGATACTTTTTGTAACACAACACTGTTTTACGTTATGGGCATTTCTGAGTGACAGTTGTAAATAAAGAGAATAACTGGAAACATGTGTAATTGTGTTATATCGTGATATCAGCGTGATATAAATTATTGGTTCCCAACCTGGGGGTCGGGGCCCTCAGGGTGTCTCCATGGTTGGCGGGGTCCTGCCACCGCACCTTCATGGAAATCCTGCAGGAAACACTGGAGAGTACCATGATGTTCCTTTATTGAACAAGGATGAATCAAAGCAAGTAACCCACCAGCTCCTTTCAAAACTGAAGTCACACACAGTGCTCTACAAGACAAAAAGCACAGAATCAAAGCATGCAGTTTGAGACAAACTGTTTGTAAAAATGGGCTATACAAATAAAATTGCCTTGCCTAGAAAGCACAAAAACCTAACAAAAATTCCTCTGCCATTGCAGGCCCAACTTAAATCAACATGCATATTAATTAAAATAATTTAACACATATTGGTCTCTGACCAGCCGACCACAGTCGTCATCCGGGAAGATGGCAGGAATGTCCCAGTCTGAGAGCTGGCACTCTGGGGGCCCTCTCCTTTCTCAGGCAGGCCACATTGTGGAGGACAGCACAGGCCACAACGATATCACATGCCCTGTCTGGGCTGACTCTCAGGTGGTTCAGACACTGAGAGCTTGCCTTCAGGAGGCCAAATGTCATTTCTATCCGGGCCCTTGTTCTGGCATGGGCATGGTTGTATGCCAGTTGTGCCTCCAGAGGATCTGCAAATGGAGTGAGCAGAAAAGGCTGGCAGGCATACCCTCTGTCACCCAGCAATACACCCAGGAATTCACCTGTGAATACAAAATGTTACCATCACAACCTCATAAGTAGTGACATTCTTAACACAGCCATTATGTTAAAAGTGGTTATCAATAGAGGTTCTGTGGCTCACCTTGTGATAAGCGCCGATAGATCTGAGTTCCGAAACACTCGGGAGTCGTGGACCAAGCCGGGCCACTTTGCCACAAC
The DNA here is from genome assembly GCF_027942865.1 of Odontesthes bonariensis. Lineage (NCBI taxonomy): Eukaryota > Metazoa > Chordata > Actinopteri > Atheriniformes > Atherinopsidae > Odontesthes > Odontesthes bonariensis. Next base: position 31,525,325 of record NC_134515.1, on the reverse strand, counting down.
ATTACTGATCAAATAGTCAGCATTGCAGACCATCTGAAATGATAAGATGTTAATGTTACCTATTAATGCACAGTACAGGCAATGTGTGGGCAGGCACATTCTTAATAAAAAGTACACTTGTTAAGTATTTGTCAGGGGACTTACCATTCTGCAGGATGTTCTTATATTTTACTTTGACTTGCTACCATGTCCGTTTTGGCCCAGTCATGTTAAATCTACACACACAAAAACACACGCACACACACAATGAAACAGTGGAGGAGCATGGAGTTACATTTAGATAGTTTCACTCACATGCAGTCAATTTCAGCTTATTCATAATCAAAGTAGGCTACAAATATGTTTTTAAATATGTTAATTAACACTTTATTTGGATTGTAGCCTAATTGTGATAGTTTCAGTGGAGTGGTGAGTATGTATTTGTGCACTACTTACGCATTCAGGCGGTCAGCAATGGTTTACCACGCTTGCTCCCTTTGTTTTTTAACTGTGGCAGTATTTCCTTTTTGTTTTATTTTCTCCTTCACCTCTTCATATGCTTCCATTAAAGGAAGCGCAATCCCATTGCTAGAGGTTGTCAAATACTGATAGTAGGACACAGACAGGTGCAAATCGGCGCTCCCTGTGTGGAGATAGCGCTGTTTGGGCAGCCTGTCATGCTAACCAAATACGTGGTGGCTAGGGGCAAGCGCTAACCCTTCCACGTAAAACAACAACTTGCACACTGCAGAAACGTCACACCACTTTATAAACCATCCGACAATAAAATCACAAGCCTTACCATTAAAACCATATGCATGGTTCTTACATTACTGGCATGGGGACGTTACAAAACAACTTTATAAGCAGCATGTAACTCACCGGTTATTGGTTCGCTCACGCATGTGAAAGCCCAAAAGAGTCGATGGACGATAATCCCATATACAAAACAATTAATCTTCTCTAGAAAAACTGCGTTCAAGTATTTAAAACATTACAATACATGCCCAGTAATATTGTTGTAATGTTTTAAATACTTGAACGCAGTTTTTCTAGAGAAGATTAATTGTTTTGTATATGGGATTATCGTCCATCGACTCTTTCGGGCTTTCACATGCGCGAACGTACAAATATCCGGTGAGTGACATGCTGTTTAAAAAGTTGTTTTGTAACGTCCCCATGCCAGTAATGTGAGAACCATGCATATGGTTTTGATGGTACGGCTTGTGACTTTGTCGGATGGTTTATAAAGTGGTGTGACGTTTCTGCAGTGTGCAAGTTGTTGTTTTACGTGGAAGGGTTAGCGCTTGCCCCTAGCCACCACGTATTAGCCTCGCATGACAGGCTGCCCAAACAGCGCTATCTCCACACAGGGAGCGCCGATTTGCACCTGTTTGTGTCCTACTATCAGTATTTGACAACCTCTAGCAATGGGATTGCACTTCAAATGCCCCGGAGTTTTCCTTTAATAGTTCTTGCTCCGCTGGAGAGAAATACGCCGCCCTTGTTGCCATGGTGAATCAGTGAATCTATGATCGATCGTGGGGTCTATTTAAGCAAGCCGTGTGCAGCACTTATCCAGGATCGGTTTCACCTGGCTTGATGAATCCGTGTCTGCTCATCCTGGCTTGGCCTTTGTGCAACCAACTAAGCCTAGGCGCCCATGTTTTGGATTCCTTGAACCTGGCTAAGTAATTCATCCTGGATGTCTAAATCCTACTTTTGTGCAACGAGCCCCTGCTCAGGAAAATGTTTAATAAATAACTGCAGAGAGCTCGAAAGCATTGACATGCTCTTGTCCTGCCTCATCGTTGTTTTTCTGTATTTCAGGATATCTTATCTATTACCCGGGTACCGCCCGTCACACTATCATACCTTAAGTGGAAATCCCATTATCGTATTTGCATGTTTTTTATGCTCTGCAATAACACAGTAAACTAAATTGTCCATAGTATTTTCTGTAGGTTTAAACAAAGTATATTATCTTGTCTTCAAATAAGGATCCCAAAAAAGAGCTGTTGCTAAGCTGACAACTAGAGAGCCTAATGAATATTGAACATACTTGTGTGTGTACATATATAAATGTATGTACAGAATATATAGATATATACTGGACCTGCCTTACTCTTTGTAGGTACTTGATTGTGGCTGACTTCTTGGTGGCCTCACAGTTGCCATTTGCCTGTGGTTTTTATAGCTGTCCTGAACGGGTGCTATAGTGCCCTCTAGTAGTTCAGCCTATTCAGTTTATATCACCGAGCCTCTCTTTGATATCATTCGGCCCCATTTATCTAGTCCAAATGACATCCCAATGTCCTTGCTGTATATCATAGTGAGGTTTATCATTGAGATGATGTCTTGCCCAATACTGGCATACAGCTTGATGTCGTCCATGAAGACAAGGTGGCTGATGGTTTTTCCACTTCTGGTCTAACAGTATTCTTCTATGTTGAACAGAGGCAGGATATTGAGATCCAAGAGTTGGATGAAACTTCCCCCTCTGGGGATCTTTCACGGTAAGGACTAGGGTAGCCAGGACTGTGAGTCGTTGTTTTGCAGTCTCCAGTGCCTCAGGTATGGAGAGTTTGTTGTATGTTTAATAGGGAGTTCCCTCATCATTGCACCTTTCTGGTAGCTTACATACTGCTCCTTATATTGTTTATGTTGTAGCCAAAAATCACCAGGTGTACATCAGCTTAATGGTCTCTGTGATGGTCCCCATAGATATAACATGAAGTGCTGCATTTACATATCCTAGCAGACTTTCAGAAGATACTTTAGCCTTGGCAAAGGGCCACACAGGCTCTAAGTGTGCAGGTTAATCATGATCTTCCATCTCAGGTCAGCAGCATGATACCCATTCTCAGATAGGTGTGTGATGTATCCCCACTGTCCTGTTGTCCTGGCTCCCCCTTGCTGTAGCATCTCTGCTGTACCTCATCAGTCTCTAGTTGTGATAGCAGATTTTGTTTCCAAACATTAGAATCAGAATCAAGTTTATTGCCAAGTACTTACAAGGAATTTGACTTGGTGTAGTTGGTGCAAACAATATAGATATATATACAGATTTAGATATATATACAATATAGACTATAGACTATGCATTAATGTAACGCAGAAGGATTGAAGATGCTATGCTAATGTAGCTTGTAGGTCTGGAAGGGTAGAGGGAGAGAGTCAGTGTCAGGGGGGGCTCCAGGCCTTGTTGATAAGGCTTGTAGCGGATGGAAAGAAACTGTTCTAATGGCGTGAGGTTTTGGTCCTGATGGACCACAGCCTCCTGCCAGAGGGGAGTGTCTGAAAGAGTTTGTGACTGGGGTGCAAGGGATCAGCCACAATCTTCCCTGTCCGCCTCAGAGTCCTGGAGGCGTACAGGTCCTGGAGAGATGGAAGATTGCAGCCAATCACCTTCTCTGCAGACCGAATGACACGCTGCAGCCTGCCCTTGTCCTTGGCGGTGGCAGCAGCGTACCAGATGGTCATGGAGGAGGTGAGGATGGACTCAGTGATGGAGGAGTAGAAGTGCACCATCATTGTCCTTGGCAGGTTGAATTTCTTCAGCTGCCACAGGAAGTACATCCTCTGCTGGGCTTTCTTGATGGGGGAGCTGATGTTCAGCTCTCACTTCAGGTCCTGGGAGATGATAGCGGAAAGACTCCACAGTGTCAATTGTGGAGTCACAGAGGGTGATGGGGGTAGGTGAGGCTGAGTTCTTCCGGAAGTCCACAACCATCTCCACTGTCTTTAGAGCGTTGAGCTCCAGGTTGTTCTCCCTGCACCAGGTCGCCAGATGATCAGCCTCCCACCTGTAGGCGGACTCATCGCCATCAGAGATAAGTCTGATGAGAGTGGTGTCGTCCGCGAACTTCAGGAGCTAATGGACTGGTGACTGGAGGTGCAGCTGCTGGTGTACAGGGAGAAGAGCAGAGGAGAAAGAACACAGCCCTGGGGGGAACCAGTGCTGATGAGCTGTGAGTCAGAGACGTGTTTTCCCAGCTTCACGTGCTGCTTCTTGTCAGACAGGAAGTCTGTAATCCACCTGCAGGTGGAGTCAGGCACACTCAGCCGGGATGATTGTGTTAAAAGCAGAGCTGAAATCCACAAACAGGATCCTGGCGTAGGTACCTGCGGCTGCCAGGTGCTGGAGGATGTAGTGGACGGCCAAGTTGACTGCATCATCTACAGATCTGTAGGCAACTGTAAGGGGTCCAGGAGGGGGTCGTGATCTTTTTCAGGTGTGAAAGCACAAGGCGCTCAAAGGACTTCATAACCACAGTTACACAGTTACTTAGATAGTTCTGATGATGGGTTTTGAAATATTTATTGATCAAACATCCTCTACATATATCCCTTCTCACTGAGATTGCTGGAATAGCAACATACCAACAATATCAGTGTCAAAATGTGGCCTGGCCTTTTCGCACAAACTGAACAGGAAGCGGCATAATGGCCTAGTTGGCCACAATATATGTAAGCATTAGCCTTGCGTCTTCTAAGATATTCCCCAGGGGTCAATTTAGCCAGAACGGGGCTGACCTACTTCCCAGAGTAGCAAAGGAGCACAACGGATAGCACCTGAGTTATATCCAGTAATCATCTCACCACTCCAGAAAAGCCTGGTTCACCTCCACAGCACTGTCAGATGATTCAGTCTCCAAGTCATGCCTGAAGCCATCGCCGCCTGCACCAGCCCGTTTTGTGTTGTTATTCCCCCCGGAGAGGAAGTCTAACTGGACCCCCCTATACCGCTTCCCCAGCGGCTCCTTGAGTTTGGATTATTAAATAAACCTCTGTTTTGTGAACTGCCACCTGATCTCCTGCCTTTTGGGTCCACCCTGCTCACGAACCATCACAGAATCATCTGACCAAAATTGACCCGGCGGAGACAGACCACCTCAAGTGAGCACTCGCTTCTCAGGGCACTCTGATGAACCAACATGAGTCCACTCTCTGGCAAGTTGTGGACAGCCTGCAGCAATTAGCCACGGGCATCACCGATCTAGGAGGGAGAATTGATGCCATCACAAGTCAAGTCGCTGCTCTCTCTCACGGCCTCCCTCCTCCACCTGCTCCAGCCCCACAACCCGCCGTGGCACCGATGTTTGCGTCCCGGGAACCTTACATCCCCACACCTGCCAGGTATTCCGGTCACTTAGGTATTTGTACTCAATTTCTCCACCAGTGTTCACTAGTTTTTCACCAGCAACCAGGTACTTATGCTACAGATCAAGCAAAAATAGCTTTTATCATGAGCCTCCTGTCCGACCAAGCCTCAGCTTGGGCTCTAGCCATCTCTACTCACTCCCCAGAACTCACCCAGAAGTATGATGAATTCACCCAAAAAATTAAAAAGGTTTTTGACCATCCTGTTAAAGGGAAGGAGGCAGTTGGTCAAATGCTTAGGTTGAGACAGGGCACCCAGTCAGCCTCTTAGTACGCACTTGAGTTTCGCATTTTAGCTGCTGAAAGTGGATGGAATGACACCGCACTGCAGGGGATTTTCCTCAAGGGGGCATCAGAGGAATTAAAGAACGAGTTGGCCACCATAGATGAGCCTGATAGTTTAGAGCAGTGGTTCCCAAACTGTGGTACGCGTACCCCTAGTGGTACGCGGAGGTACTGCAGGGGGTACACGGCGCACAGGGAGTTTTTATTTATTTATTTATTAAGGCATCACACTTTTATGGAGGACTGTTTATGAAGGAGACTCCAGTTTTGTGATGAATGTTACATGAGTTAGGCCTGTTAATGTATTCTTAAAAAGAGAGAGAAATTAGTTATGTTCATGTATTCTTAAAAAAAGAGAAATGTTACTTGTTTAAGTTAGATAACAAAGGAATATTATTTTGATTTAGTATTTATGCTATTTTGGTTAATTATTTATATTTCAAGAAAATGTTTTTTATTCTTATGTTGAATTCAACTAAGGTTAAAAAAAAGAGAGAGAAAGCCTGAGAATTTTATGTTCAAGTTAAGGATATTAAATAAAATGATTTTCATGTAATAACCACTGTGTTCCTCTACTTTTGGAGAATCATCGCACGCGTTGTATGTGTGAGGGGGTACTCGTGGTGTGACAAGAAGGCTCAGGGGGTACTCAGGCCAAAAAAGTTTGGGAACCACTGGTTTAGAGGCTTTGATAGACTTAACCATCAAATTGGACAACAGAATGAGAGAGAGACGGAGGGAAAGATCTCAGGGACAGAGGTCTCGGCCCCTTACCGTTGCTCCAGCCAACCAAGTGGCCTTTTTTCCATCCACCATTGCCTCACCCTCTAGCAGCCCCACAGACACCAGCCCTCCTGCTCCCATGGTGGGGGAACCCATGCTAAGTTGTCTCCAGAGGAAAGACAACGTCGCATCGTGAATCAGCTCTGTATTTACTGTGGCCAGAAGGGGCATTATCGAGCACAGTGTCCTGAAGCGCCAAAAGGACAGGCTCATCAGCAGGAAGGAGGACGCTGGTTGGCCGAACCTCCATGGCTTCCTCCATTAACCGCATCCGATTAACAGGTATGATACACTGGAGCCAACATGCATTACCTGTTGATATTATAATAGACTCTGGGGCGGACAACAATTTCATTGACATTGACCTGGTACGGGAACATAATATCCCAGTTTATCAGCTAGATCAACCAAAAAGAGTACTAGTTATTGACGGCCAACCCATTGACAGCGTCACGCACAAAACTCAGCCTATTAAACTGTCAGGAAACCATCATGAGCAGGCAGAGCTAATGGTCATATCCTCCCCTTTAACCCCCATCGTTCTTGGATTGCCCTGGCTACAAACCCACAACCCACACATAGACTGGGTGACAGTCTCGATTCGAAATTGGAGTGATCACTGTCACCAACACTGTCTTTTTTTCGGCCATTCCAAACCTTCTGCAGATTTACCTGCACCTCCCAAAGACATAGACTTGACTACTGTTCCCTGTGAATATCATGAGCTGAAGCAGACGTTCAGTAAAGCTCGAGCTCTCACCCTTCCACCACACCGACCGTACGACTGCGCTATTGATCTGCTCCCTGGCTCATCTCTTCCCACACAACGACTATACAACCTCTCCAGACCCGAAAAGGAAACCATGGAAACATACATCAATAACTTGTTAACGGCAGGTCTCATACGTCCCTCCTCTTCTCCGGTTGGAGCTGGTTTCTTTTTTGTGGAAAAGAAAGACAAAACTCTGCGGCCCTGCATCGATTACACTGGACTTAACGCTATCACCGTCAAAAACAAGTACCCTCTTCCACTGCTGCATTCGGCCTTCACACCACTTCACGACTCGGTCATTTTCACAAAGTTGGACTTGAGAAATGCCTACCATCTAGTCAGAGTTAAAGAGGGGGATGAATGGAAAACAGCGCATGATCCACCTCAGCAACATGGGTAGCAATCACATGGACTCGGTGCAACGGTCAAGTACAGTCACACTCACTGACATTGATGCAGAACTACGGAAATTGAGTTAATAATGTTAAAGTCAGGCCTCATCACGGAAACAGAGGAGCAGATGGTCAGTTTCCAGAATGAAGTTCAAGATCTTCAGAGCGAGCTCCATGCAGTAGCAGATGCACCTGAGAGAACACATCTGAAAGAAACAACAAGACAAGAAAATCAGACTGATCTCCAAGGTAAACCTGATGACCCACCAGCAGGTCCTTGACGCTCCGAACGTGAACGCAACCCTACAGAGAAGATGCGTGTACTACAAATGGAAGAGGCCAAGAAAAAGGAGAAAAGGCTGCTCCCTGTGTACGAGCAATAGAAGCTAAGTGTACGCAAAGCAAGAAATCAGCTGAAGTCATACATCATGGAAGAGAGTGAGGTCTGGCCTCTTAAAAAAGCTAAGGAAGACATAATGAACATGTATTTCGAAATTAGAGATCTTTCCACACCTTTCACTGATGTAAGGAGACGTGTTGATACTTGTGAATTGGTTACCACAGAAATCATCATCATTGCCCACTGCAGAGGAATAGATGAAGAAGCTGAGTTTAATGAGGATCAAGAAAAACACTACTTACATTAGACTATGCAAAGTCTGTCTATGGATCTGCTGCTTCCTTGACCAGTCATGGCAAGTCTGAACACCACTCCGTGGCTTCGCCGATGGCAGCCAAGCATGCAGATGCAGCAGCCGAACTAGCGATGTATTATGAGACGATGATAGTAGAAGAAAGACAAAAAGAAGTGATAAGAGAGCTAGAGGAATTACAATTGAAAGCCCTAGAGGCATATAGGCATGAATTGGAACGACTACAGGCAGAGAGGGAAGTACAAGCAGCTAAAGCCAAGTTGAAGGTGTACAATAATGAGACGGAATGTGAAGCTTCTGACTGCATTAACGATGAAAGGGACGAGGAGGCCAAGAAGCTGCCTATAAGTGCAATCCCGCTATCACCTGTTGTAACACCCTCTCATACAGACATTTCCTCTCTTGAATAGGCTAGGCATTTGTCTTCAATGGTGATCCAATACGATTCACAGAATGGAAAGCAGCATTTACCTCACTCATTGACCAAAGGACGATCACTCCAGCTGAAAAACTCTACCATCTAAATAGATACGTCGGTGGCCCAGCACACCAGGTGCTAGATTGTACCTTCTTCTGAAACGACTAGGAAGACTACCAGGATGCCTGGAACAAACTAAACTGTCGCTTTGGCCAGTCATTCACCATTAAGAGAGCATTCAGAGAGAAGCTAACTAATTGGCCAAGGATTCAACCTACAACTGCTGAAGGGCTCAGAAACTTCTCTGATTTTCTGAATGCCTGTCAAGATGCCATGTGTGGCGGAATCACCATGCGGTTACGGGGAGGGAGATCGACCGACAACGCCACCTGGGGGAGTTTCACCCTCCAGGAAATGAATGTGGAAAGTAACACACAACAAGAGACACACAGGTTCCAAATAAATCCCGCAGGGCAAGAGACAGTTGGTGTATATCCATCCATCCATCCATCCATTATCTATACCGCTGAATCCGTCGATCGGGTCGCGGGCGGGCTGGAGCCTATCCCAGCGGTCAATGGGCGAGAGGCGGGGTACACCCTGGACAGGCCGCCAGTCCATCGCAGGGCCAGTTGGTGTATATCAAAATTACAATTTTTTTTTAAAGAAAAACAAAGAAAAGGGAAAATAACCTATAAGAAAGACCCAGTTAAAATAATAGGCAGAAAAACATAATAAATGCAAACAAAGCTGGAGCTTACCGGGCGGTAGGGGAAAACCAAACGACAAAGTTCAAAGAAAACACCCGTGCCACTGCACTCACACTTCCACACTCACACGGTGAGATAAAACCACCACCAGGACGGGACTGCCACCGGAGGCCCACAGCACCTGTTCAACAAATCAAACAACCAAAAGTTAAACAAACATTCCAAACTACATGACGTCACATAACACAGGGATATTAAAACAATAATTAAATATGTGTGGGAAAAGAAACGAAGAACCAAAACAGCAGTAGAACCAAAACAGTAGTGGGGAGCACTGGAGGTGACAAGACACTGGCCGGTTAAAAGGCTGCGGACGGATTAAAATGCTTAAAATTAAAATGCAGTCCTTCATGACTACAACTACAAAAAGGAAAAGTCTTCACTAGAGATGGGGCCAAATCAAGGTGCCGCTGTAACGTCACTCAGTGTAGCAAGCGAAGGCTCATCCTGCACATCAATGGTGATGCCAGTGTGGGTGTCATCTAAATAAAATCCAATTGCTTAGAAAGCTGCACGGTGGTGTGGTGGTTAGCACTGTCGCCTCACAGCAAGAAGGTTCCAGGTTTAACACCCAGCTGGGGCCTTTCTGTGTGGAGTTTGCATTTTCTCCCTGTGTATGCGTGGGTTCTCTCCGGGTACTCCGGCTTCCTCCCACTGTCCAAAAAAATCATGCATGTTAGGTTGATTGGCATCTCTAAGCCCGCCCGCGACCCGATCGACGGATTCAGCGGTATAGATAATGCTTAGAAACTACGGAAACTTAGAAACTTAGCTCTACTGGACACTTAAAGTGATACTACGTTTATCAACCAAGAAGTGAGTGACAGTCTAAATGCTGAATCCAATCTTGGATGGTTGATGCTTTGCTTTGCGGTAAGACGTATTGCATCCCTTCCCGTTACCTTGTTTGTGTTCTGTGGAATTTCTTACTCCTCTTGGACTCTTAATAATCACTTTATTTCTCCCTATAATTTACACATTTTTGCATAGTTAACTCTATCGCGTACTTGTTCTATTCTAACACTAACTCCTACAGATCTTTAATCTTTATTTTCCCTTTTTAGCAGTGTGTCTGGTACTCTAGCTTAGCAATGCTACCAGTTCTCTCTATAGTCAGAAACGTGGCATTAGAGACACCAGCGACCATAGTCAAATGCATTCCAGGGGCCAGAGCGGGCGACGTTAAATCCTTTTAAAAGCGTAATTAAGCGTAAATACAGTAAAATAGTTATTGACGTCGTTTGAGTCTTGTTAAGCTTTGAATTGCCTTCTGTGAGTCAACTGTACAGTTATTGTTGTTTCAGCTTTGCTATGCAAGCTCAAAATAAAGTGAACTCATTTATGAGCATTCTGTTCACTTATCAATGTGAAAACAAATCATGCACTATAGGTTGCACCATGTTTGCACAGATTAACAATTATGTAACATACAAAAATAACCTTTCAGATTTTACTGAACTTTTCACCAAATCTTCAGCATTTTTAACAAAATTATCATATGTTACATTTAACTAACACATTTGTTTACAATAATTAAATTCAACTTTGCCATGGCACTGCCATGTTGCCACTGAGAACATCTGGTATTTATTCCTTTGTCTGTTAGTGGGAAGCCTGGCAAGAATAATTAGATACTCTAATAATTATTTTACTTTTCAAAAACATGATGCACATCCAGAGTACGCTATAAAGCAATAGACCAGGGGTCGGCAACCTTTAACACTCAAAGAGCCATTTGGACCCGGTTTCCACGGAAAAGAAAACACTGGGAGCCGCAAATACTTTCTGACATCTAAAATGAAGATATTGTTTTTTTACCTTTATGCTTTGATTAAACAACTATAGTGTGTTGCTTACGAAATCCATGAAGTGCTGCAGAGAAAAGGAAATTTTATTTATCGAATGAACGCATTTTTAACTCTTGAAAAAAAATGTATGATAAAAAAACCGCGTCAAGTTGAAGATCTCTTTCTCACCACAGATTAGGCATAGCCTACTGGTAAGCCACTCTCGTCAGAGGTAAATGCAAATGAATCTGCCCAGTTATCATCAAATGTTCTATTTTCTTCAGATATTTTTCTTTTCTTACATTGCTCCGTATTTGGCCTACCTGGGGTTGAAAGTCTCGATAAATGCAAAGCGTTGGTGGTCCATGGCGTAGTGGGTTGTACAGGCGCCCCATGTATAGAGGCTACATTCTTCCAGTGGTGGGCCGTCAGGGCCTGCAAGGCCTTCTCTGCTGGCCTAAACAATATCTTAAACAAAATAAAATGAACATCTGTTTGTGATTTTCTTAATTATTATTTTATTTCATTTCATATCTTACTATTTTATTGTCTGTCCGTTTCCTTTCCCCTGGCTGCGCTGCTGCCAAACGTGTATTTTCATATTGACGCATTTAACCAATCATATTTCAGCTATCAGTGGTTGCCAGGCAAACAAATCTGCCGGGAGGCCAGAACAATTGGGTCTGCTGGCCCTAACTACATCTAGAATGTATAAGACAGCGTAGCGAACCCCGAACCAATGTTATTAGACTGTCTCTGACGGCCCCCAACAGCCCATTGCAGGCGTAGGTGGTCTGATTGGCTCTAAGCAGACATATGGAAACGTCATTTTAATCACATTCAATGATTGGGTACATTTTCACCCAATCATCGAATGTGATTAAAATCACGAATGTCAAATGTCAAAATCTGATTTTGACATGACGTCTGATGCTACAAAAAAATACATTTAGTGCTAGTGCTAGTCGAGTTATTGAATTCACGAATATTGAGGAGCTTTTATAAGATATAGTTGAGTTATTAATAGTTGTTAGGTAAATTTTTGTTTTATACAAAACATCAATGGCTGAAGGAGGAGGAGAAGTTGATTTGGTGGCAAATTTATTGTTGCAGCCATTTGCCCGGAGGACTTTTACTAAGAAGCTGGACATCGTAAACAAAGGTCGGCTAACTCCGAAGCTAGCGAACCTGACACAAGCCGGTAAACGATTTGTACGCCACTTTCAATCGGCAAATTACGAACGATACCCCTGGCTTACGGGCTCCGAGGAAAACGGCAAGTTGTATTGTTGGTTGTCTGTTGTTTGGTACTGATCGCCATGGTGTTTGGAGCCATATTGGATTTTCCAATTTGGCTTGTCTAACCAAGGCAGCGGGAAGACACCAAAGCACTGCCGGCCATCTGCGAGCTACCGTTCTGTCCAAAACCTTCGGGGAAAGCAGAGTGGATCTACAGCTTAGCGAACAAGCATGCAGAGAAACGGAGCTCCACAACAAAAAGGTGAAGAAGAACAGGGAAATTTTAAAAAGACTGATCGACTGTGTGATTTTCCTGGGAAAGCAGGAACTTTCATTTCGGGGACATAACGAAAGCGCTGGGTCAAACAACAGGGGGAACTATGTGGAGCTTCTTTCTCTCATTGCCCAGAGCAACACAGATCTGCAATACCACTTGTCAACCAACAACGTTTTTACTGGGACGTCTGGTAAGATACAGAATGACCTGATCGCAGCGATCGCTGAAGTGATGGGGGGAGAGATCAGAAGGGAAGTCAACGAAGCACCGTTTGTCTGCAGCGCAGTTGGCACTGGTTCTGCGTTACGTGACGGACACAGGTGTCAAGGAGCGGTTTGTCCGATTTGAAGATGTCACCAGTGGGAAACGAGCTGATGACATTGCAGGTCTCCTTATCCGATATTTGGAGGAAAATGGATGTATGGAAAAAGTGGTGGCACAGTGTTTTGACGGCGCAGCGGTGATGTCTTCTGGGCTAAATGGTGTGCAGGCAAAAGTTAAGGAGAGAGCACCGTTGGCTTTATTCATTCACTGCTATGCACATCGGCTCAATTTAGTGCTTACTCAAGGGGCCTCAAAACTGAAGGAATGCAAGATCTTTTTTGCCCACCTCAACGGCCTTGCTGCATTTTTTTCCAGGTCACCTCGGCGCACACAACTACTGGACGAAATCTGCCAGAAACGTCTCCCACGGGTGGCACCCACACGCTGGCAGTACGCATCCAGAGTGGTCAACAAAGTCTTTGAAAAGAGAGAAGCTCTCAAGGAACTCTTTGATCACATTCTGGAGCATCACGACGACTATGACGAGGACGCGTTGCGCTCGGCTGATGGGTTTAAAGCACGACTGGATGATTTTTCATGAGTTTTGTTTTTTGCGTCACGCTTTTTATGGCATCTTCGCGTATTCAGACGTGCTCTTTTCAATACTGCAGGACAAAAAGCTGGATGTACAGTTTTGTCTGGCAAGGGTGAAGGAGTTCTGTGACACTGTTGAGCGAGAGAGGAGCCGGTTTGATGACATCTACGAGGCCACTGAACGCACCGCAGGTGCTCCGAGTGTGGGAGAAGGATGTCATGACATGTTCATGACTTCTGGCCTAGTTACATCCTGAGCCTTGTTGACTGATTCATATGAATATGGGTAAAAGGTAGTATGGGCTGTTTACATTTAGGGCAGACGCTCGGCGTCGCAGGAAGAGATTGAGTCCGGATGACGCATGCATGTTATGATTAAACCAGTATAAAGTTGGTTCACAGTATGAAGACGGTGGACATTTTGTACACTCTGTACGCACATTTGCCGTGACGGTTTGTTCAATAAACTCCCCAATGGACGGCTGACCAACGCGGATTCGACTCTAATTTCTCCACAACATAATGGTGACCCCGAATTCGTGAGAGTTTGCATCTGGATCCCGGCGGAGCGTGTCCTCTGTGCCCCGACAACCGACATCAGCTGTAACAAGCCGGCAGGTGGGATTTTGTTCCTACCATTACACAGTTGATCTCGGTTAGTGGAGCACAGCTGACGGCTTCTTCCGGCTTCCCCAAATTTAAAAGAACACAGGAGAGAGACGGATCCTGCACACGGTAAGCCCTTCCATTGTTTACTTCTGCGCAGAGGGGCTGCTGAAATTGTTGAAATTGTGGGCCAAGGGGAGCCAAGTGTTTTAATTGAGATAAAATTGGGTGAACAGCAGCTTATGTGAGTTGTAAAGCAGACAGCTGTGAGCAGTTGGTCGGGCTATTGTGTTGATGTATTGTTGTGATAATTAAGAAGGACTAGTCGCTAATGCTCGGGCAGGGAATAAATCGATGAGTTTAAACTGGAATAATAGATACGCTTTTAGAGCGGGCAGGGTGGAAATCACCCGTTCATAGTGATGTCATAAAGCCAACGGCCGACCTTTTATGCATGGGGGGTTCGGGCTACCGTAGGACTATGGTTCGCATTAGTCATTAATATATGTGAAAATTATTTTCACTAGTCAAGGAGTAGACGAATGCTGGTAATTGATTGACTTGCGAACATAAAAGTTTGAAGGTGGAATCAAAAGAGCAGTTCAAGAAAACTCAGAAAAAGTCAATTCCAGTTCTATACGGGCACATTTTAAGTATATATGTTTATATCATTTTATATATCTGCGTAGAACTCTTTGGAGTTATCCGAGACCTCAGTATAAAGACATTTTGAGAAGAAAATTCAAATTCGTTTATGAAATTGGCCACAGGAGATTTTTATTAAGAGGTCACAGCGAAGCTGATAAATACACGTCAGCATTTGCTGCATTGGTCAAGAAACCATATCACAAGGCTTGTAGGGAAAACACATTTTGTATTCCATATATTGCCGACACCAACATCTCCTGAAAAATTAAAAGTCTAAATGAAAGAAATTGATAATTTAAAAATGTGAAGATTTGAACGGTGACTGACACAAAACTTTGATCGACCGATTTGGTGATCGACTGACTTGGTATGAGTGTGTGGGACCGGTCTCTGTTGTCTGTCAATGTGTGTGTGAAATCTGATGTTTGTGTGAATCAAGAAAGAGAAGAAAAGAGAAAAGGTTCTGACTCATATCATCCCTTGACTTTTGAGTATTCGTAGTATTTTAATTTACACTCAGATTTGCTTCATTATTATAACTGGCTTTATGGTCATAATTTGCTTCATTGGTATAATCTGCTTAATTGTGATAGTTGCCGCATTAATAACTTGGGGAAATAAGGTGTTGTTGCAGAAATGTGCTGTTATTTTTAAACGCTGTGGGTTTCTTTCTTTAAGACTCTATATTTTCGTTGAGTGCATCTTGTTATTATTGAATACTGCTGTGATTGGTGTTAAGTTTCGAAAGTTCTATTCTCAACAGGCAAGTGAAGGTGTTTTGGCTTTCAGGGGGACAGAGGGTGCTGCGCGCTCCCGCGGCTGGTGTGTGGGCGCGTGCTCTGGCCTTGACAGTTCTCTGCTGCTGCAAATGTTCGTGTGTGATCACATTTTCTTTCCTTGTGTCTTCCAGGGGCACTTTATGGTTGAACTGTAATAATTATTAGTTTTCTTTAGGTAATGTGCTAGTTGCGGAGTTGTTATCAGTCGAGTAATGAGGGTTTCGCAATTCCTAAGGAAGAGGTTCTGTCCGTAGGCCATCGATTCATCACGTCGTTCGACGTGAATGTGACATTCCTGATAAAGAAAGTTTTTCGCTTATGCATTGTTTCTGTATCTTTTGATTTGTAGTTTCCCTGTCCACAGCGTGTTAAATTGTATTTCTTTCTCTTCCCTAACAAACGCCATTTTGAGGTGAAGAATAGTGCAACTGTTATTTCTGTGTTAAATTATATTTCTTCTCTGTCCAGCTGAAAGTTTGTATTTCCTCCTTTTTCTCAACTTGTAATATAAGTGTGACAAACACCATTTTGAGTTGGGGTGTGGTTCAATTGTTATGTCTGGTTCAATTGTTATGCTTGGGAGGAGCTAATAACAGTCTAGGAAGTAGAGGTAATCGTGTGTTCATATTTGATTTGTTAGAAATTCACGTGGTGCATTGGAGGCAGGCGTAGAGGTGGGTTCATATTTTATTGGTTAGAAGTTACTGTCGTAGACGTGTTTCACTGGAGTTAGATTTAGAGGTGTGTTCAGATTTCATTGGTCAAAAAATATTTTTATTTCATTGGTCAGAATTGACGTAGCTGTGACGTACATTGGATCATCTGGATTGGTGGAGGACATTGTGTGTGGATTGGATCGGAAGCATCCGGATGTGAGCAAAAGTTGGGGCAACGCCTTTAGCCTGAGTCACTTCATACAGAGTAAGCATTAACTGAGCTTTTGATTAGTAATAAATTAACATTGGGTAGTATTAGCAATACAGCAAGTATTGATTAGCAATAATTAGTATTGATTAGCAATAACTAGCATTGTTTAGCATTGATTAGCAATCAATAGTATTGATTAGCAATAACTAGCATTGATTAGCAATCACTAGCGTTGAATAGCATAATTAGCATTCAATTAGCATTGGTCAACAAGGAAGCTAGTATTGATTAGCAATAAGTAGCATTGATTAGCAATAGTTAGCATTGGTTAGCATTAGTAGCATTTGTTAGCATTTCGTTAGCCATAATTAGCATTGATCAGAAATACAATTAGCATTGATTAGCAATAGTTAGCATTGGTTAGCATTAGTAGCATTTGTTAGCATTTCGTTAGCCATAATTAGCATTGATCAGAAATACAATTAGCATTGATTAGCAATAGTTAGCATTGGTTAGCATTAGTAGCATTTGTTAGCATTTCATTAGCCATAATTAGCATTGATCAGAAAGACAATTAGCATTGATTAGCAATAGCAATAAGGCAAATATTGGTTTAAATCTTAATTAGCAATAGGTTAGCATTTATTAGCAACAGCTAGGAAGCTAACATCAATTGGCATTGGTTGGCAAACATTAACATTAGCAATAATAGTAACCGAACTCCAAACCAGAAGTCAAAAAGCTAAATTAGCCTAACATTGAATTAACATTGGTTTAATTTAATTTAAAAAAAAAAAAACAACCTAGAGCATAAGCTTTCAAAGCTAACGTAGGCTAACCTTAACATTAGCATTGACAACATCCAATCCAATAATTAGCTGCATCTAAGCTAAATTTAGCCGAGCATTAAATTAGCATTGATTAGAGTTAAATAATTAGTGCATTTAAATTGACTTTAAAAAAAAAAAAAAAAAAAAAGGGGGAATACGAATAATAAATAAGGGAAATTTAGAAAATAGATAAGTAAATAAAAAGAAAAAGTCAAAAGACAATAGAAGGGAACTAACTAGTTGAAACAATGGATGTAACACCAACAATAATCATCAGCGCCAAACATCCTGAACATTCCAAAGATGTTAAAAAGATATCTCTAAAATGGGAAAAACGAACAAAAAATAACGTCTCACCCTGGCCAAAAGGTGGCACTTTCAATGTAACTACCTGTAAGAGTATGGAACAAAGGATTAAAGCTTACAAACCAAAGGACAAAAGCAAAAAGAGACAGGAAAAGAGAGAGCTTGAATTAAAAGTTTTACATTTCTTTGAAAATGCAGAGCTATTTCCAACACTGCCGTGAGCAGCAAACATACAAGGAGATTCCGAAATAAAAGATCATAAAATATCTCATGAACGTCCAGAACTACAAATAGCTACATCAAGCAGTCATGGAGCTCCTGAGCCAGACGCCGTCTGTAATTCAGATCAGGCAAGGGGACAGCTCCCACAATACCAAAAATCACCCGAACTGGCACCTCCAGTTCAAAAGGCATCTTCTGAAGAACATAAGAGTCCAACAGCGTCAGCACCGAGTTTGATAGAAATGACGCAGGGACAGTATGTGCCGTGGCAGACGCTCGACCTAGGGGGGCTGGTTGCTCGATTGCCGGACATTCACAGAGGTGCAAGTAGATGGATAAGAGCTTTTGAACAAGAGACTGTGCATAAACTGTTGTCTGTGGGACACATTAAGGCAGTGTGGGCACTGTGTTTTGGAATTTCTACCATGGAGGGCATTTTGAGACACAGTGAGAATGACTGGATGTTAAGCCACCGAGCTGATGGAACTGACTTTAATGCATATCGAGCTGCACTCTGGAGAGCGTTACGAGCTGAGTTTCCTGTGGGAGTGGACCTCGAAGCATTAAAGGGGGAGCCACTGTCAGGAACAGAGAGTCCGGCTGTGTACATTGCACAACAATTGCAGAAATGGAGACAAGAGTCTGAGGGAGAAATCGAGAAGAGCCCAGCTTGGGTGACATTGTTCAGAGTTTCCATCAAAGAGGCTCTGCCTGCCCCAGTTCAGGGGAGGCTGGAGGATGTGGTGGGGCTGAATTCAATGTCACATGGACAATTCCGAGACCACGTGGTGCATGCAGTAAACAAATACAGAAAAGAACTGAAACGGAAGGAGCAGGAGAAGGATATGCAAAGGGAACTTGCACGGTTGCAGTTAGAAGAACTGCAAGCGAAGCAAGAGGTACGAAATGAGGCCATGACAGCGGGGGCCGCTGAACTGCCATCACAGGGGCAAGTCCATCGTCGACCCTGTCAAAGGTCAAGAAGAGGTGCACCGGGAGGACGAAGGTCCTCGGGGGCATGTTGGGCCTGTGGCGAGAGGGGACACTTTGTTTACAGCTGTCCGAGAGCACCGAGAAACCCGAGTGTTCGGCAGGACCGTGGCCAGTCCCTGGGGGGCGGAGCAAGTGGCCCGGCAGGTCCAAGGCGTTCCTCTGGCAGAGGAATCCCAGTATTGGTTTACATTGACATATAGAGGTAAGAAGTACACTTACACCAGACGTACTCAAAAGGGTTTAAAAACCGCCCTCAGGTGTGTCATCACTACAAAACAAAACAAAGTTTTTAAGTTAAATGTGTCACGACTACTAAGTTTCTAAAACTTGAATTTAAATAGGTCACTGTTACTAGGACACAACAAAACAAAGTTTCTGAATTTAAACTATTACGAAGTTCTAAAATTTGAACGGAACAAAGTTTCTAATTTAAATTTTAGCATTGATAGTCTGAATTAGAGTATCTATTTAGCCCATAGGGAATTACTGATATCTCTCCATCCCACTTGGAGGGAGTAAGAAAAGCGCCATGTCCAAAATAAATAAATAAATAACTAATGAACAAATAAGTAAAATTAAAATACAACAAGTATGATCTTCTTTTGGGAGGATTATGCAATAAAATGCGCTTCCTCTGGAAGGAATCATGAAAGATCCAAAGATCAAAGGTTGAAAGTCCAACTGGAGAGGACAACCGAGGCTAAGTTAGCCTTTGGAAATTTGAAACAGAATTAGCAAGAGTCATCCAAAACGGCCAACACTAGTCTATGAGAAGCCATTTTTCTTATATGTCTCCAATAAAAACCATAAGATTTCAGAACTAATAAATCAGAGTAGGTATGTTGGGACTCGGACAGGATGTTTGCAGGTTGTGCATCTTTTGACACATCCAGATGTGAATACAGAAGTGTGCTACATCGGGATCTGCGGATGTCATTCCACGTGAGTTGAAGGAGAACCACATGAGCGTGTGTCAGAAGCTGTGAGATACATTAAACTGAGACCTGACTTAGAAACAACTCCACTTGTGCAGGCTGATGTCACTTATGTTGTGTATGGATCATGTTGTGAGATCATTTGGGTGATCATGAGGTTTTGCAGTTGTGAAACAGGAAGGTGGAAACTTTGTGACGGTGAAAGCTGAGAAGTGTGAACGGCCATGTTCGGCACAGTTGGCTGAACTGAAGGCATTAACGGAAGCATGTTGACTGGTGAAAGGTAAGGTTACGAATGTATACACAGATTCTGCATATGCTCATGATATTTTCTCTTCGTTTGGAGCAGTTGTGAAGCAGAGAGGGTTCAGGAGGTCAGACGGAAGTCCAGTGCAACATGAGGTCCAAATGAAGGAGCGGATTGCAGTCATGAAAATTGAAAATTGGCAGTGATACAGTGTCAAATAATCGTAAAGGTAACAAAATGGTTGGTAAAGGTAATAACGCGGCTGATGAAGCAGCGAAAGTAGCATCAAAGTGCCAGCTTGCTGTTTTGGCACCAATGGTGGTACTGGAGCCAGAGGTCGCGCCATCACAAGGATATTGGTTATACATATTGGATAAATAGTCATAAATTTTTTTTGGTAAGAGAATTGATTCATCTGTTTGTCTTTCCATCAGAGATTAGCTCAAATAATGGTTAAGTGTTTGTTTATAAAAGTGCAAGAGGCATTCTGCAGCAGCTGCGAATCAAGCAGCGCTGTGGGGCCGTTTATCATCCACAGAGTCAAGGGATGGTTGAGAGGATCAATGGAACCTGGAAAGTGAAATTGAATTGAATCTGTGTTTCAACTAAACTAACTAGATGCTTTGCCGCTTGCACTAATGAGCTTTCGTATGCAGACTCATAGAGTCATGCACTAACACCGCATAAAATGCTAACGGGTCGACCCATGCCAGCACCTCAGTTCCCACTTGAGCAGGTGCAAACAGAGTGGACAGCTTACATGAGGCAACTAACTGCAATCCACAGAACAATCTATCTACAGGAGGAGTCCAGAGACTTGAGTCTCAAACAGCTGGTCGAGAGGCCAGTGGTGCCAGGCGACCAGATGCACATCAAAGTGTTCCGAAGGAAGTGGCACGAGCCAAGACGAGAAGGACCGTACGCAGTGGTGCGGGCAACGCCAACAGCAGTTCAAGTGGAAGGTAGCAACACATGGTACCATTTGAATCACTGCACTAAGGTTCGGACTAAAGACACAGACGGAGTTGAGTCCGAGGGAAAGGATGAACAAAAGGAAGAGGTTAAGATTTCTGACACTTATGAGCATCCAGGTGTGGGTGTTGGCCGACAGCATGGGCTCAGGAGAACGAAGCCTGGAGATGTTGGACGGGATCCCGCGGACAGGAGAGGCTGGAAGGGTCCCGTGATGAAGCCACCCCGCAGGGAAGTAGCCAGCCTGGGTCAGATGAGTATGATGCAACAGTACACACCCACTCAGACCATGCCACGCCACAAACTTTGCCAGCAATACACACTAGAGCTAGTCGTGAAAAGGCAGATGTTAAGCTTGAATTTAAGTACGTGGGAATAAAGGTTGGTGGAAGTATGAGGAAGGATGAGTAAGTAGGGGTAAGTGTGAGGAAGTGTGGATCATGGGTCCGGTGGAGGAGACGACCAAATCACCGCCTCTGGACGCCACAACGAAGGGGCAATCTGGTAAGATCATGTCAGATTGGGTCAGAAGGAGTTGTTCACAATGGGTGTAAGAATAGAAAGATTTTTCGGGGAAGACTAGGGGGACTTGATACCATTAGCACTACAGGACAGAATAATCATGTTAATCCAAGAACAGATGGAGTGTACATGCACAGGTGGAGTCGGGAAAACAGTGTAACTGTGGAAGGTGGGTTAAGGCAGCACAGGATATGTGGTATAGATGGGCATGGTACACTACAAGAGAACTGACAGCGACGGAGTGTCTCGTATGTGCAGACGCTCCAGGAGCATTGCCTGTTGTTGTTCCAGAGCCACACACCTTCAGGGACTGTGCGGTGGTCCAGCAACGGGAATGCAGAGAAGGTAGGTTCACATCGGCAGAGGATAAATGGTTATTGTTTCCTATGTGTGGTATTAAGTGCAGATTGATGTTTGGGCCAAATAAATTACATAGTTATTTTCAAAATAAGGGAGGGCCACAAATTTGAGTCTTCTTGTGCTGAATTTAATCACAGTACATCACAGGATGGGCCTCCCACTGATTATAGAGTAGATTACAATGGTGAGTTTGAATGCTTTTGGAACTCGCGTAGGTAGTACTACTGTTAAATGAAAACAAGATTTATTGGGATTTATTTATTTGGATCAAAATGTGAAAATATAGAAATGATCATTTTAACTCTATATCTTTTCGGGGATCAGACACACCCGGTAGCTGAGAGTTACTGGATGTGTGGAGATGGTGTTTTGTTAAATGTGTTACCCAACAGGTGGATAGGTCTTTGGGCACTGGTGAGTAGGAACACATCAGTTGTGATAGTGTATGACAAGGTAAACGAGATGCGAGGTTTGGTTGTGGAAAAAGGGAGAGTTAAAAGATCTAGTGATGGCTACATCAGGGATAAGCACGTTTACTTGGATGCTATATTACAGCCGAGAGGGATTCCTATGAGCTCAAAGCACGCAGGGAGATTGCAGCTGGATTTGAGGCTGGTTTGCAGGGAATCATATTTAACAAAATGGGGAATGGACTAATTACATATAATACAACCGACAGGGAATTCTTAGCTACACGAGTGAAGGGTTTGCAGGCTTGGGAGAACAACTACATGAGACGAATATGATGGCTTGGTAGAACAGACAAGTTTTAGAAGGTATATTAGAAGGGAAATTGGTGTTTGCCAGATGGTTGGGGAAAATGTTGTACATTTACACCCGGGAACACTGCAGCTGATGGAACGTTTACAACGGCCGTGAAGGAGTTCAGAGAACGGAGAGAGGAGCTGACGTGTGATGCTGGTGGAGGTGAACGGTAGTGGACTGGTCTGTTTGGGATTTTGGGGGAAGGGGGAGCGATAGCAGTTAAGGCGGGAATAGCAATATTGTTGATAGTGAGGATGGTTTCCCTATTGGTGTGTTGCATTATACCCATTCTGAGAAGGTGTTTGCTGCAAGTGATGTTCAAACAAACAGTGGAAGGAATCAGGAGGCAGATGACCATGCGAGACCAGGTCTGAGGACCAACGCATGGGAAGAACTGGTCAACGAATGAAGGTTATCAACGGACGGTTCACAAGTTTCTTTCTTCGAGGGTGGAACCAAGTATAGTCTGACAGGGAGGAGAGATGCTGAAGATCTCTTTGATTGGGAGTGACGTACTGGCGACCTCTCCTCCCAGAGTTAGCTTAGCAGTTCCAGACCCGGCCGGACGGATGTTCGGCCAGAAGCAGACGACACCAGAGCACAGGAGATGGGACGGGACTGGAGGACCTGCATTACATTGCATTTTATTACTATTGTTGTGTGATAATCCATAATTTTATGTATTGTACTTGATACAAAACGGTGATTAACTGATTTGAAGGTGATGTATTCAGTCTATGTGTATTATCAATCAGAACTAATCACTGATATGTCCATTGCCAATTGTGTCAGTCGACTGTTCGGAGTGCGACCTTGGTAAAGTGGTCGGTCGCCAGTGGGGGGGGCCGTAGGTGAATTTTCCCAAGATAAGAACATGAGTTACGAAAGTAGCAGCCGGTGGGTTTTTCGCACCTATGCACTGCGAACAGTGGACAAGTGTGATGGCAATGTAAAACTTGTAGTGTTGTTGAAATCAATATTGCGTAATTTAAGTTAATCATTTAATATGATTCGAGTAGACACATATATATATTCCTTTTCATGTATTCAAAATGGTCCCGTTGATTAATATTGTAGAATTATTAGAATAATTTAGTGTTCATTATGTTAATTAATTCTTAATTAACTATGTGGGATGATTTTCTTTTATTTTAGATTATTTCTTTATTAAATCACTGATAAGTGATTTCAGGGGGGACTATGTGGGAGAAGGATGTCATGACATGTTCATGACTTCTGGCCTAGTTACATCCTGAGCCTTGTTGACTGATTCATATGAATATGGGTAAAAGGTAGTATGGGCTGTTTACATTTAGGGCAGACGCTCGGCGTCGCAGGAAGAGATTGAGTCCGGATGACGCATGCATGTTATGATTAAACCAGTATAAAGTTGGTTCACAGTATGAAGACGGTGGACATTTTGTACACTCTGTACGCACATTTGCCGTGACGGTTTGTTCAATAAACTCCCCAATGGACGGCTGACCAACGCGGATTCGACTCTAATTTCTCCACAACACGAGCGCACGAAGAGGCCCAGCAGCAAGATCCTCGTGCACACTACCACAAACTCCACGGCATGATTCTGGACGACATTATTTGCTAGACACAGACCAGATTCAAGGACCACGAAAAGCTCTTGTTTGTCACTCTCCTCGACCCCCAGAAGTTCAAAGAATATCAGCAAAACTTCCCGCACCCAGCCTTGACACAGACTCACGGAGCACTGTTCGACCTTGTTCGTTTAAGAACAGAACTGACTGTGATGTACGCCATGGATGATTTTGCCGGAAAATCCCCCACTGACCTGCTTGACTTTCTGCAGCAGAAACAGCTGAGTGACAGCTCGGGACAGCTGTACAGACTGGTGTGTTTGGCTGTGACCATCCCCGTGTCCACTGCTTCCATCGAACGGACATTTTCAGCCCTGAAGAGAATTAAAACCTACGCGAGAAACACGACAGGACAGGCTCGACTTTCAGCGCTAGCCTCCATGGTCATCAAACGGGACTTTTTCATGGGACTTAAACGCACAGACACTGACTTCTACGACAGGGTTATCAACGCGTTCTTGAGGAAAGAAAGGAGAATGGACTTTCAGTTCAGATTCTTCTTTGCCCACAGACTGATTACATTTATATACACGCACATATATACAAGATCTCATAACGCACATAAGCACACACAGCACTCCAGTCTCCATCATAGGAGGAGGCTAGACGGCAGCATCAACCAATCCACTAGACTGGGCATGTGAATGGGACAGAGAAAAAAGCACTATGTGAAAAAGAAAAGAAAAAGTCAAATGTTCGTGCTGAAATTAAAAGTTTGCTTGTAAATGTAACAGTTTTACAGAAGAGATTTAATAGCCTACAGAAACGTTTAAGTGTTGAAGATAAGCTTATGATGTAAATAATTTAAGAAGTAGAAACACTAATAGATTAAGAAGGATAATCAGTTTTTTACATGTCTGAATGAACTTTTCAGAAAAAAAGTGACAATTGTTATTTTAAAAAAATGGATCAATGAGATATATTGACCAATGAGTATACCAATGAGATCTATTGTGTGAAGGGTCATGTGTGCGTGCTTGTGTGTGTGTGTTTGGGGGGTGGAGGTAGGGTTACCACCTGTCCCGGATTTTCCTGGTCTGTCCCGGAAAAAAAAAAAAAAAATTCCGTGACACCGAATGTCCCGGATTTTTGTACATGATGCGCAAAATGTGTATTTCAGTTTAATTGAAGCGCCGTCTAATAATATTGAAGCGTGCCTACGTCCACAAACGTATGCACAGCCTTATTGGCTCTACAAAAATGACGTAGCATAACTGCTCATTATATGGGTGGTGTTGGTGGGGGCACGCAGACACACCGTGGAGAACGCAGAACGTGTGTTTAGTCTCATGGAGGATGCTTGGACTGATAAAAGAAACAGACTCTCTGTAATGGCGAAGGCTGAGCTTCAAGTCAGGCTAAACTTTCAGTTGTTCTGTTCTGAGTTCAAGACATTCATTGAAAATCAGCCAGGACTCATAGCAGCAGCAAAGAAAAATACCAAATACAAATGGAAGATTAGGTAAGGTTTTGGTGAATTAAATGAAATCAGAATAGTCTTATCTCTCCTGTATGTACTGTAACTCCTGTATGTACTGTATGCGCCAGAGTTATATCAGTTACATGTCCTCCTATGTATTTGTTTAGCCAAGAGCAGAAAGCAGCAGAGGCACAGGCTCAGCCAAGCACAAGCAAAGCACACACCACACTCTAAGCGATCAGGTAAGTCAAGTCCCTTGAAATACGGAATCGTCCCGTATTTATAAACAAAAGTACGGTTCTGTATTGAGCTGAAACGGAACATAATTTTGTAAAAATGCAGGAAATTGCATCTAAGAAATGCAAAACTTTCTGGGGGAGGACACCCAGACCCCCCGCACAAATGAGGTGTCCCTAATTACAGTTGCCGACCATACTGAAGGCCCATGTATGAAATGCATGGGCCGCCACTGCATTCTTCGCTGCAGTTGGCCCCGGTTCGAGTCCTGCATCGGATGGCCCTTTACTACTTGTCATTCCCCCCTCTCTGCCCCCTGTTTCCTGTCTCTCTTCAACTGTTCTGTCCATTAAAGGCATAAAAAGCCCAAAAAATCTCTATAAAAAAAAATCCGTATGCACATTCACGCCACCATTCAGACTAAAAAACAACATTTCTAAACGGACCACAGTACAGTATCAGATATGCTCTCTCTGGAAGTAATGTACATAGTATACACATAGGATTACACAAGTATACTAACTGAAAATGTACATGAGCCCATATTGCATTCATACCAGAGTGGAGTTGTAATTTTGTAGTGGACAAAGTCACATAATTAAATTTAGTCTGTGCCATACAATTATAAACAAGCTGCTTTGATGTGGAAAACACCTTTCAGATATATGAAACAAAAATGCTGCTATTCCGTCGATACTTGTGGAACAATCGTCAATGTTTGTGGGACATTAGCAACAGTAACTATGGGGGGGGATCTACAGGCTTGCATGGAAAGGTCTATTAAGCTTTGGATTGCTCTTTGTAATGTAATATAGTGTCTAATAAGTCACCATGACTGTACATTCATTGTCGTTTCAATTATGCAATGTAAGTTCAAAATATAGTGAACTCATTAACATGTGATCTGTTCACCAGTCCTTATTAGTGGTTTCAGCATTGTTATTTTCATTAAAAAATGTGTTTAAATTAGTTTAACTTGTTTAGACAATCGAAAAGATTGCCCTGTTTTAATTTAAAACATCACACGAAACCTTGGTCTTTCTGGCTAACCATGTAGCACTAGCTAACATGACCAATGTTCAGTAAAAAAGAAACAGTAATGAACTTGCAGCAACCTAGCGGCCGCTAATAAGCTACTTCGTTAGAATTGCCACCATGATCGACAGGCAGCTAACGTTACTCAGCTCGCACTGGCAAGTGGACCCCAGCACGAACGACCGCCTTGAACGTTAGCTAGCTACAACTTTGCTAACTAGCTAGCAACCACCACTGAACTGCTAGCAAATGTGTAGCTAACGTTAACGGCCACTGATATGGAGTTGCCCCTGACTGCAGGCCGCAGACCGCTCAACGTGGGCGGAGCTCAACGTTTGACTCTGCCCACTTGTTCCCACATTGAACCGTTAAAAAAGAATGTGTGCAAGGGAAGAAGAAGGTTACAGTTGGAAGTAAGCAAGGTTTTTGTTTTGTTTTAATGTACTATTTTGCAATATTTGTGACAGACAAGGAAGGAAGTAATATTATTTTATTTTAAAATATGCTATGCCGTCTGTGATGATACACTGTGTTCTTAGTTATTAGTGTAGTGCTCTGGTAAGAATGTTCATTACTGCTGTTGTTAAATTAGTTACCATTAATGTGGAGAAATGTATATGTTGTATTTTATTTGGGAAGATACTGTGATTTCCTATGTTCTTAATTGTTTTGAACGTTCCATGTCGTTTCCGCTGTTTATTTGGGTAAACAGGTGTCAATCTTTTATTTGTGAGTCAGTGCCAATCAGAGATGAGTGTCAACTACCAGGGCCGTAACCAGGATTTTTCAAATACAGAGGTGAAATATTGCGATAAATCTTATTTGACAAAAAAAACATCCTAATATGGTGACTTTTTAAAATACAGTTTGGAAACGTGAATAAACAGAGGTAAATCACAAGCCCATCAAGGAGGTGAATATGTAGGTGAACAAGTTTATTATAACAATTTGTGATCACAAAAGTAGAGTATTTGAGTGAGTGAGTGAGTGAGTGAGTGAGTGAGTGAGTGAGTGAGAATGAATGTGAGTCAGTGAGTGAGAATGAATGTGAGTCAGTGAGTGAGTGAGAATGAATGTGAGTGAGTGAGTGAGTGAGTGAGTGAGTGAGTGAGTGAGTTGTAGGTCTTGTCACATCAGCTCAAGTCTTGTATTGGAGTATTCACATTAACTGGAATGACACAATGGATAGACAAAGCAACAGGTTAGCATCATTCATATCCTTATTAGTGCAGTGTAATATAATGTATTATAAGCATACGTAGTAGTAAAAGTCTTTCAGTTATATTTTGTCTCACCTTTTATCAAAACAGCTAACAGTTCTTCGGTGGCCAGAGGCATCCCATCTTTGGAGCACTCCTTGGGGATCAATTGAGATGCTGTTTTGGTGGACATGCATGAGACCAAGACCAGAAAGCCTGTCATCACCCATGGTTGAGCGAAGCCATGTTTTGAGTCGCTGTAATGCAGAAAAAGACCTTTCGCATGAGCATGTGGTTACTGGCAATGTCAAGTAGAGGGATAGCATCTGCTGAATTTTTGGATAAAGTCCTAAGAATTCACTTTGCAATGTCTCCATTGCAGTTGCAGGGAGGTTCCCAGTGTGATTTTGGAAGTGATACTTCCATTTGTGTATTTCCTGCTTTGCAGTGTCAGGATAAGGCAAGTCTTCTTTATACCACAGCAGTAAACTGTCCTCTTTCTCCTCACTTAGCTTTTGCAATTCAGTCGGCTCCAAGAGGGCTGCAAGCAGGGCAGGCTCAGTGGATTCAGCAAACCTGGTCCTCAATTCTGTGGTGACATTGTCAATGAAGGGCAGAAAAAAATTAACCCTGTAGTGGTCCTCAATTGACTATGCAGGTGCATTTCCTCTGCTGTTTCCCCGCTATTCTTTTTCTCACAGGAGTAACACCAATGGAGTCTGCCAGCTGCACTGCCTTTTCGTACAGTTTGCTGAAGCCATCACTGCAGAGGCCCTCAATCACTTCCAAAACTTCTTTCCCTTCTTTGTAGGCCATTAATAGATCCACTTTTGACGACTGCAGTTGTAGGGTTAGTGGCCATATGTACCCAAGAACACTTTCTGTAACAACTGACGTAACAACCGTGTCAAAGGACTCCATTGTTTTCAGCAATCTGCTGGCCTTGTCAGAGTTCTGAGTGCAGTCGCTTTCTATTTCCGGAAGTGCCCTGTGAGTTGGCCCGAGTTTAGAAAGGAAAGCTTTGACTGTTTTTATCCTGGACCCCCATCTTGTGTCTGACATCAGGGGTATTCCTCTGGGTCCATCACCCTCTTCTTCAAGCACATCTTGGAGCTTGTGCTTCCTCGTTCCTGCTGAGAAAAACACAGCCACCTTCTCAATGAAGACCATTGTGTTTCTCACAATTGGGACATCTGAGCATCCATGCACAACAACCAAGTTTAGGGCATGGCTACAGCAATGAGTGTACAAAACCCATGGTTGCAGCTCCTGCATCCTTTTCTGTACCCCACTTAGCCTGCCACTCATGTTGCTTGCCCCGTCATACCCCTGGCCCCGCAGAAAAGAGAGAGGAAGCCCCCATTTTTCCAGCTGCGCAATGATGGCCTGTGTAATTGATGCGGAGTCTTGCTTAAGAAGTGGACAAAATCCAAATACTGTGAAATGCTTTGCTTTCTGGACTTTTGCAACAATACCGTCACAGATTTCTTCACCACAGCATGTGATAAATTCATTCTGTACTTTCGGTGACAAGTACTTTGCATTTCCAGGTGCAGTCTCCAGGTGCTGTTTGAGGATGTCATCAAACTGAGCTTTCCAATGGAAGAAGTGCATACAATTGCCATCTTCACTGCTGTTTTTCCAATTCCCACGGAAAGCAATGTTCCTCTTGCCAAGGTTTATTATCACATCCAGAATAGACAGCAATGTCTTGCGATTTGTCTTGAACTTGTCCGAGTACTGAACGCTGATCACTGAATGTATGTCTTTGGATTCACCTTTTGCCACAGACAGGAAATTCTCTGCAAATGCTGAAGCGGTTACATGCCCTGGAGTGCGTTCGTGATTAGAGATTATCCCTCTTTTTTCACCAAAAGCATTCTTCCAGTCCTTGAATCCCTCTGTTTGGAAGGTCATGTTTGTCCCCTTCTGTTTGTTGAACAGCATGCACACACAACAATATGCAGCATCCTCTGATGGAGAGTATCGTAGCCAGGGGTGTTTTCTTTCCCACTCAGCAATATATCTCAGAAGCCTTTTCCCAAATTGACGCCCGGGGGTATTTATACTGGTCCTGAGTCCATCTACCCAGTAGAATGTTCCTTTTCTCCTCATCTGTGTAGGAATTTTTGTATTTATAGCTTGCCGGATCATGGATGGAAAAACTTGTACTTGGACGTTCTTCATCTTCACCTGTCATTTCCCTATCTTTATCTCCTGATTCTGTTATTTCTTCCTCTCCTGACTCAGTTCTTCCCCTTTCTTCCTCTACTGACTTTCTCTCTTCAACTCCCTGATTCTCATCCTCTCCTGCGTCATCTGTTTTAAAATATCATCATCATCATCAGCAGCAGCAGCATCACCATTAATATTATTGTTATTATTATTAGTATTATTGTTATTAATATTACATTATTATTATTACTACTATTACTATTGTCACCATCATCGCCATGCATGTGCATGACCCACTAAAAGGTCAAATGAATGAGTTGGGTTATTGGTCTAACCGATGTGCAAAATTTTAGACACCATTTGCAATAAAATCCAAATGGTTCATTAGGAAAAATGCAATCATTTTACCTAAGTAACTGGTTGAATCCACCCACTAAATTAACATCGTAGAATGTGCCAAACAGACCACAAGATGTTGGCTGTATTTTAGATGTATAGTCTCAATTCAATCCATTCACTCAACACAGAGAAGACATAGGTATCATGCTGGGCCTGACAACTAGCTAAATGCTGGTAAAACTTGGCTTCAGAATGCACCATGAGCAGCACAACTAACCTCAAGATTGTGTCATATGAGAGAGTACACGGGGTATTTCATTCTGTTATTTTGCCCCGTGTGCATCAAGTTTCTGACCCAGTTTCTATTCGTCTGCTTTATTTACATGTAGGAAGCCATATAGCACTAAACAAAACTGTAGCTAGTGAGGCTGAATGACCACTAGCCACAGTTGGGACAAAACTGTCAAGCCCTGATTAAAAAAAAAAGTTAGCTTAAAGCAACACTATGTAACATTTCTACCTTAAAATAACAGCTTGAAAAAAATTGTGCAGCTAGAATGAGTTTTAATATTACGATTAGCCGGTCTCCTATGACCTTCGGGGGTCTGAGTTGGAAAAACTGCGCTATGTAACTTTGCTGGACCGGCCCGGGAGCTGAGCGGAAGTACTTCGACTTGCTTTCTGGCACACCTACCACAAAAACAAATAGACCCCTCTCACGCTCCCAGGTACATTTGATTACTCTTACCTTCTCGGTCGACATAGCTTGCACCTTCTGACTCCTCGCCGGTTCGTCAACAAACGTGAAACGTGAAAGCGAAAGGGTGTTGTATTTACGACAGTGTAACCGTACATTACCTCCAAGCCTGTAGGGGGAGCTCCATAGTGGGCTTTTTGAGAAGTTACATTGTATTGCTTTAACAGCCCAATAATTTCATTACAGGTCGCAACTTTTTTTTTTTGAAAATCGAATTGAAAGAGAGATTTGTGTGCAGTGTGTTTGTGCCGACTGGAAAACGAAATCCTAACCAAGGGGCTTTGTGACTGTTGCTTGAAATGCTGAGGACAATGATCTAGCATCCTCCTATTCCTAGCCGCGCTTTGAACGCATATGAACATTATGAACTGTCACTCACTCTCACTGGCGATTGGCGAAATGAACTCACCTCCTTCTCTCTTTCTTTTCCCCTGGCCAGTTGGCTTTCCAAAGCTGAGTTTAGTTTGTTTTGTAGATTTCTTCATCTTGCTTCCATTTCCTAGCTGACTTTCGCGTCGAAGCTGCGTAATATGATAAACATGTTTCCAATGTTGGGTGGCGTATTTCCGCTCAGTTTTAAAATATAAAGTGATAATAAAGGGATTATGTGGACTTTATTTTCAGAAAAACAAATGAGAATGCATGCTGATCTTTCCACCAATCAAAGTCAGAACGATTTTCATCATATTAATTTGACATTTCTCTGAATAAAAAAAAAATAAATAAATAAAAAAAACACCGGGGAAAATACAGAGGTCATGACCTGTGTGTCCTCAATGCTGGTTACGGCACTGTCAACTACCTACCGAATTCTACGAAGGGGGTGGGCCTAGATAGAAAAAGAGGGAAAGACGAGAGGCTCAGGCTAATGACGACAGGAAAAGTAAAAACGACAACATAAAAGCTAGTTGTAAGTTTTGAAAATGTTTTAAATTGTTATTTATAGTGAAACTAAAATTTAGCTGTGTGGTATCGGGTACGATACCAGTAAGTGTAAGCCAAGCCGTGTTTGGAGCTGTTTAAGGACGGAATTGTGCTAAAGACCGCGGACACCATTTTCAGTGGTTAAGCAGTGCTAGTTTAGCCTGGCGACGCCATCCTACGTACTTCCGCCCAAAGATTTTGGCTCCGCACATAGTCTGGCCAAATCCCCCTACCTCGGTTCGCTCAGTGTTTTGCCAATCAGCAAACAGTTGCGAGTGGTGACGCAGAACTCACGCGCGGAGTCCATTGTAGTCCATATAATTGTAGTTCAACCGCAGCGGAAATAAACATGGCGACGGAAGAACGCTAGAAGCTATCCATGAAGTTGTCTCAACTCTGGAGAGCATTACACAATTAAAACGAGAGCAAGAGGAATGCCTCTTCAATATTGTTAGTGGCAAGGATGTCGAAGCTCTCCTTCCAACTGGCTTTGGGAAAAGTTTGATTTATCAAATGGTACCGGTATAATGAAAGCGGATGTGGGAAGCGTGATCCGCGAGCTAGAGCCTCGCGAAAGTAAGCATGAACCTCGGCGCATAACCAACGTCATTTCTAAACATTATGATTGGTTAAGGGAACTCCGTTACTCCAATGAATTTAAGTTGCTGAGTAAGGTCCCGCCCTCCATGGAAACGGATTCCTCTTGGGTTTTCCCAGACTGTTTGACAGAGTCAACAGTCGGCTTTCGCCCAGGCTAGTGCTAGTTAGTAATGATGGCAAAACGAGGCTTCATGAACCAATGAGGCTTTCCAGCCCTAAGGTTCGCCAAAAGGTTCATTACCCGAAGCCTCATTGAAACGGTCTCTCTAGTGACACCTGCTGTGCAAAAGGAATATATGACAGACTAAATTAACCCTGAGTTAGAGCATCCTGCAATATAAAATAAATTGTTGTTATAAATGATAAAAATTGTTGTCACTGTGTCTCAATGAAAATAAATGTGTGAAAACTGCATATATGGAAGTATTATTGAGTGCTATGGTGTTGATCACTCAAATGAAATATATCAATGATGTACACTGACTACAGTGCTTATGGAACTGGGAGTGGGAAAGTGCTTATGGGACCGGGAGTCAGGAATAAACTGCAACAGAGGAGTATGGGCAACAAGACAAACATAAGTTATTGATTTTTATTTAAAAAAATAAGCTTTTTAACAGTATTCTGGTTCAAACGATTCCTTTTTTTTGACACAATCTCGCCAGCTTTCGAAAATACCCTTTCACATGGCACTGAGGATGCCGGAGTGCATAAAAATGTCAGTGCCAGCTGATACAAATGTGGAAACTGGTGCTTTTGTTTGCTCCAATATATGAGTGGATCCTCATGTCTCTCCAAATTAATCTCAGCTAAATAGCGGTCTACTTCAATTGTTGCATCTGCTGTCGCATTTGAGCTTTGCCTGCTCTGTCCAACAGTGCTATCCAGCAGATGCCAAAGGTCACCTATAGTAAAAGGGGGAAAAAACTATTAATAATTGAGATTACATAATATTACTGTTTATTGTATGTATATATATATATATATATATATATATATATTAGTGGTGGGCATAGATTAATTTTTTTAATCTAGATTAATCTCACTGAAATCTTGAAATTAATCTAGATTAATCTAGATTAAAATGGCTCATTCAGAATATGCGTGCTACCCAAGTAATGACTAAAAATCGGTGCATTAAACCAGGGGCTCATTTCCTGTTTCCAAAACCCATCACTGATTGCTTGAGAAAGCTGTTCTACTTTGATATTTGGTGAAGGAAAAAAAACATGCTCAATAAAATGTACTTGTGTTCAACGGTTTATTCAGTTAAACATGGAAATTAGTACGGTAAGCCTACAAGGTTTACATCAGTAGCTTTTTGTTAATCAGTCCAAGCGCTACTTTTCCTTCTTCCACCAGTCACTTAGGCAGACCAGCTTATTCACATGCATGGCTCCAGCAGTTTCTCTAGCTACGCCAACTTCTCATATTCAGCACTTGTTGGGAGGGCCAGATGGTGCTGCTGTTGAGATAGCGTTGTGTGCAGTGCGTCTCTGTTGCGCGTCACGCGCTTGATAATCTCGAGGGTGGAATTCCACCGTGTTGGAACATCTTGCACGAGCGGCTCCTGAACTTGCCCAAGGGAGGTTTGCTGGACTTTCAGCTCGTCTGCGTTGGCCGGACTGTGTTTGAAATGTCCCACCATTTTACGACATTGAACCATTGAACTATCCCCGACCTCCATAAACTGCCTAGCACAGGCTTCTGCAAAGTGGCGTTCTTCTGTTTTCATAACGGCAGACAAAGTACATCGGCCTACACCCGAGCTAAAATATCAAGGTAAAAGTCATCACAGTTTGCTTACCTATTTTGACCCAGTTCCCAACCCAATTTTGAGAATAGATTAACGGCGATATTTATTATATCGCCCGATAAGACTCTCAAATTATCGCAGCACGTTAACGCCGATAACGGCCCACCACTAATATATATATATATATATATCCTATTATGTCCTGACCTATCCTATATATCAGTGTTTCTCAATTCCGGTCCTCAAGTACCACTGCCCTGCATGTTTTCGATGTTTCCCTCCTCCAGCACACCTGATTCAAATGATCAACTCAGTGCAGTGGCCTGATCAGGAGCCATTCATTTGAATCAGGTGTGCTGGAGAAGGGAAACATCGAAAACATGTAGGGCAGTGGTACTTGAGGACCGGAATTGAGAAACACTGCTATATATATCCTATATAACTATTCTAACACTATTCTAACCTAATTACGATATATTCTAATGCAGTATAATAATAATAGATGATATAATTATTGATATAATAACTGAACTAAACCACTAACTCTGATACAACCAACGCACACTCTACCTCTCACCAATATCAAACGCCAACTCAAAACCCTCGAAGTGCCGCAAGGTTCAAACCCTTTTTATGTGGTAGTGACGCTCACAATGAATCAGTGACGGGTACACTGAATCCGAGGCCTCGTTTGTCATCAGTCACATGATTTTTACGGAAAAGATACAAGCCTCGAACCAACGCTTCATCTGGCTCGCCCCTTTTTGCTCGACACATGCTCCGAGGCCTCGCTTCAAACGCCACATCACTACTAGTTAGCCTCGTCTCTGCTTGGCAGAAGAAGGAGACTGAGTGAGAATATTTTGCGCCAAGTGAGTATGGACATTATGTGAACTGGTAACAATACGAACGTTTATGGTAATTGATAGTAGAGTTTATTGGTATTGTGAATTTTTGCATAGTGTGCCTACATGCCTGCCGGCATTGAAGCCTACACGCTGCTGCCGTAGAGCAGTGATTCCCAACCGGGGGGGCCAGACCCCCGAAGGGGGGCGCCAAAGATCCACGGGGGGTCGCGAAGCCCCCTTGATTTTAAGGGGTGTAATAAATCTAATGTGCTAAAAATAGATGACACTTCTCCACGCTGTCAGGATCCACTGGCAGACTTGGGAAAAACTCGTTTTTCGCATGCGACCGGTTTTGATGAATGATTTATCCCCCGTGACTGTGTGTCTGATCACATGCCCTTCCGCCAGGCAAAGAAGTGCCGTACAACAGTGGAAGAAACCTAACCTAGCAACAGAAACAGACACAGAAACAGAGAGCTAATGGAAAAATGGCAAAGCGTCAGGGAGACGAGAATGCTGAATATCTCAAAAAGAAAAAGAGAGGGTCCCATGAAAGTTACATTGAGTTTGGCTTCATAGAAGCAATGGACAAATATAGAGCCAAATGCATCTTTTGCAGTGAGAAATTGGCAAATGAAAGTTTGAAACCCTTCAAGCTGAAGCGACACCAGACAACCAAACATCCCGAGACGTTGGGTAAACCCAAAGAGTTTTTCCTCAGAAAATTGTCACAAACAGGCCCCAAAACATTAAGGACTGTTTTAATAAAGCAGGAAGAGACCAGACGCAGGCAACGGTTGCATCTTTTGAGTGCTCTCTCCTTATTGCGCAAGCCAAAAAGCCACACAACATTGGGGAAACGCTGATTAAACCTGCTTGCATTAAAATGGCTGAGCTACTATGTGGACCGCAGGTGGCTAACAAATTTAAGACTGTACCACTGTCCAATAACACAGTGAAAGACAGAATCGACAGAATGGCAGGAAATGTTGAGAACACACTCGTCGAAAAAATCAAGACAGGCCCGTTTTCAGTCCAGCTGGATGAAACTACCACTGTGGCAGAGGAGGCAATTCTCGTTGTGTATGTACAGTACATTGAGGAAACCGAGCTAAAACAGGACATTCTTATGTCTGTTAATCTCACAGGCACCACAAGAGGAGAGGACATTTTCAGTGTAGTTGATACGTACTTCAAAAAGCACAATATTCCCTATAAGAATGTAGTTGCATGCTGCACAGATGGAGCCGCCGCAATGATGGGGAAAAATAAAGGCTTCAACAGCCGTTTGAAGGAGAAGGCGCCCCACTGCTTAGTGTTTCACTGCATGATACACAGACAGGCACTGGCTGGCAGGCAAACACCTCTGTGAAGATCTGAACGTAACCTTAAAGACTGTGGTAAAAATAGTCAACTTTATTAAAGCTCGTCCAGTCAACAAGCGGATCTTTGCACAGCTGTGCGAGGATGAGGCGCACCAGACTCTCCTCCTTCATACCGAAGTGCGCTGGTTGTCCCGGGGCAGAGTGTTGGTGCGTTTCATGGAACTTAAAAACCAAATAAGGGAATTCTTAACCGTTCATAACCAAAAACTATCCGACGAAATGACAGATGAGTTTCTCATTAAGACTTCATATCTGGCGGAGATATTCAGTCTGTACAACGAGGCAAACAAACGCATGCAGGCCGCGGATGCCAACGTAATGGAGTGCAAAGAGACAGTGGATGCGTTTGTGCGCAAAGTGGAGTATAGAAAGAATAAATTGGCAAAGGGAGACCTGCAACAGTTTCCTTTGCTACAGGAACAGTCAGGGGGGAAGTTACCTGATGCTTCGGCCAGACAGTTCACCGGCCACATGGAGGAACTTCAGGAGGAGATGCACTCGCGTTTCTCGGATATTAATGAACATGTCTCAAAAGACGCATGGGTGATGGACCCATTTCTCGCAAAGTAAGAGGATGTGGAGTACCTCCAGGCTGAGGATGAGCTTATGGATATAAAGTCCAATTCTCTCTGTAAGCGGTTTTATGCTGAACATGGTTTTGGCTTGTGAAAGGACCAGGAGTCGCTCCGAGACTTGCTCATCATGCGACCACCAGATTCATCTTGCCATTTGCCACAACATACCTGTCAGAGACCGCATTCAGCGCTCTGGTCACCATCAAAACAAAGGCACGCAATAGGCTTGATGTGCACAGTGACTTTCGTTTGGCTGTTACCAAAGTCACACCAGACATCCCATCACTGGTTCAAGAAATACAGTCTCAGAGCTCTCATTAAAAGACAGGCTGCCTGGACTCTTAAGGTGTGTGTATGACAGTGAAATTAAAAGGAGCTCATAATACAGAGAAAAATGTGTTCCTAAAACTTTAAGTTCTGAAGTTTATATATTGTAATTTTAAACAGGTTTTCCCTCATTGTTCCATGCTGCTATTGTTTTTTTTAATTTTATTTTAGCAGTGAATATATTGAAATATAATAAAGATAGTGTTTTTCATATAAAATAAGTTATGATGTAATTGTGTGTGTGTGTGGGGGGGGGGTCGCCAAAGTAAAAATGTGGGTCCCTCAAGAAA
Organism: Odontesthes bonariensis; assembly: GCF_027942865.1. NCBI lineage: Eukaryota > Metazoa > Chordata > Actinopteri > Atheriniformes > Atherinopsidae > Odontesthes > Odontesthes bonariensis. Next base: position 31,487,417 of record NC_134515.1, on the reverse strand, counting down.
AAGGTTGGGAATCACTGCTGTAGAGGGTGCTCAGGACTTTGTGCTGCCGCCACGAAACCGCTGTTGCACACAGATGTGTCTCCAGGACTGGTTTTCTCCATCGCATCTCACGTTTCTCCTCTAAACAGTGGGTTTGAGGAAAACTTCTGCTAACCAATTCTGATATTCCAAGGATCTGTAAGTACTTCTCTTGAGGATTCAAATGAGCTCCAACATGCGCACCAACACCATGGTACCATAACTGAGTTTTGCAAACCCCGGGTATTATTTTATTTTTGTGACTCAAAGGGTCGATGTCCATTTTTTTTGTGTGTGTTAATAAACATTTCATGTGTTGCAATTGGAGTTGAAATGTTTATCTGTTAAATGTGGTTATGTTAGGGCTATGGTGTGTTAAATGTATGCATAGGAGTTTGTAAGCTCATACAACAAGATAGCTGATTTTATAGCTATCCAGGCCTCTCTGCACCCTAGGCAGAGTTGTATCCTTTAGGTAAAGTAGACGCGTAGCAAATTTCATATTTAGTAGACTCCCTTCAACTCACCTCCCATGTTAAAGTGTAACAGGTGAAAAGAGGTATTTCATGACAACTCTCCCAAATTAGAGTTGACTGGGAGGGCTACATTAGCTTTGTTATTATCTTACGCCACGGCTGGACTGGTAATCTGGTATACTGAGGATTTTCCCGGTAGGCTGACGTACTTTTGGGAAAGTGAGAAAGTCAGCGCTAACATACAACAGCATGTGGAAACTTCTGGTTTTCAAAATAAATGAGGACTGTCAAAAAAAAGAGATGTGTGTCTCATAAAACAAGTATAGTACTATGCTCCGACACTCATTTAAAAAATATATATATATATATATATATATATATATATATATGAGCATTCTAGCTCAATAGCTTCCAGGAAATATAACCTATTGGGTAAAAATGAGCGTAAATCAAATTTTGACAGTCCTTGTCATGTTAACAGACGGTCAGCTGTTCTTTGTCCATGCTCTTCAGCATCCATGACATGACATGAATCAACATTTGTTGTTGAGGTGAAAAATTATTTAATATTTTTGGTCTTGTGGATTTCTAATTATTACTTTTACGTGTATTCTTTCCCCCTCTGATATGTAGAGACATATCCGTATACTGCTGTATGGTGGCACACCAACGGTGACTAAATGCACCAACAGTGGTTCACTGTCTCTTCTCATCGTGAATGTATATTTTCATCAAATCATCAAGGTCAGAAGAAGACAGATTGCGAGAAAGAAAAAGGCGACGTGAGCGAAAACGACTACAGGTGAGAGGTCATGTGATGAATTATTATGGTGTCAAACTATTGCTTGAAGACGAAAGCCTAACCCCTCCATTTATTTCAGGATGTGGAAGAGGTCCCTCTTAAAATGTTCAGGCATTCAGAAGCTTTCTCTGAAGCATCAGGTATCGTTCAAAGAACCATTGTTGTACACACATCCATCAAGGTTGTAGAGGTGGGATGTCAGTTTGTTTTGCCATGTCTCCGTTTTCATTAAACCAGTCAACTAAAAATCAGTCACTGATTTTTTTTTTTTTTTTTTTTTTTTTTACATCTTGTGCCTAAGAACCATAATCTGTTTCCTTTCTAGAAGTTGCGAACATGCCAGGACAGGGAACAGGGAATGGGGTAAGTTGCCTGCTATGGGCTTTTCTTATTTCACTGTTTTCTACCTTCTGTAATCCCTATTTTAATGATTGTTTTCTTTATTTTTGATTGGGAGGATACTCTGCTTCAACATACCATGGAGGCAGCAAGGTGGTGTGGCACCACAACATTTAAGGGGAAACTTTGCCTTCCCCGAGACCTCTCCATGGACAGGAAAGGTCGCTAGAGGGCAGTGGAACTCCGTCTGTCCAATCGCCTGGATCCAGAGGAGAATGATAAAGGGAACCGTTCATGTTCCTTTTCGCTTTGCAGGATGATCATGAGGTGTTTTGCCAAGAAATAATGGACAAAAGGCAAATGCAGGTTTTTTCCGCCTTTGAACCCTAACCCCTACAAATGTCCTGTAATGCTCTGTGTCTTTTGTTCCCTGTTGTGCTCCTGTTTTATTTTGAGTCCTATCTTCCTGTGTGTTCCGTGCCTGTGTTTTGTCATATGTTGTAGCCTGTTCCCTGTGCCTAGTGTTCCTGTGTTCCTCCTGTTGTCTGTGAATTCAGTTTGCGAGTGAAAATAAAGTTTATTGTTCACCTACCTGTCTCTACCAGTGTCTGCATTTGGGTCCAGTCCTCTACAATTCCTGACACATACATGGTTCGTGACATGTACAGACTATCTCTGGTACAATCATATATAGTAGGTTTATATACAGAGGATGTGAGCAGGGCTCAACGTTTCGCTCCGCATTGAGCCCCGCCCCGTCTGCAGTCACGGGTACTTGCTAAAATATGCCTCACTAAAAGGATATCACAGTAATAACTGTTGTTCCACATATCGAACGATAACAATAGCTAACGTTTATCACATTATTGGCTTCATTGATGTACATTCTAAATATCTACAAAACACGAACACTTACCAAAAGCGAACTTGTTCAAGCGAACCCGACACGTCTTGTCTGACAGAAAAATGAAGCACCCGATTGAAGTTTGGTTGCTTGCTGGGCAATGCAGTCGGCTGGCGCGTAAACGTCAAATTGGCAACGTCTCAAGGCTTGGCTTGGTCGGTCTCACTCAAGGCACCTCCTCTGAGTTTCTCACCAAGTCTTGCGACTCGCACATGTGCAAAGAGCTGTCCTCCACTCAATTTCATTCAGCGGTATAGAAAATGGATGGATGGATTATTTTATGCCAGAGTTGATGAAATACATAAGTTATCATAATTTATTGATCAGATCATTTTTTACAGTGTAATTTTCTCTGGACCCCTGCCAAATCTGACCAGTGATGACATGTTTAGCCGCATGTCATCCTTCAACCGCAGGTTGTCCAACAAACAACGTGGGCTACATAGATAATTGGCAATCGTTCTGGAGAAAACCTGAGAAGAGAAGGCATCCATCCCACATTTTGGAAGGAGCGGCTCTCATTGCTAGAAATATGGAAGAATTTATTAGTCATCCAAAAACATGACAACCCAGGGTTGAGACCAGGATGCAGAGTTATAGTCTTACACACTTCTCCGCGGCTTTCCACCTGCTGCTACACCCCCCCCCCAAATCAATTAACGCAACAGCAGCAAATTCAGAAAACCTAAAAAACTTTAACTGAACAAAAACATCAAACTATTAAATGTGGTTTGCTGAATATTAGATATCTCCTGTCCAAGTCTCTGTTAGTGAATGACTTGATTTGTGATCATCATATTGATAAATTTTGTCTTACAGAAACCTGGCTGCAGCAGGAGGATCATGTTAGCATTAATGAATCAACTCCCTCTGACTATTTAGGCTACGTGCCCACGACAACGCTCTGAAGCATAAACGCAGATGTCCGTTTTTTTCCTCCACAATTTATCTGCGTTCTCACGAGCGTCTTGGGGTGGATATCCGTCTACCCATGGGAACAGGGAAAACGTATCAAACTCGCAGTTTGCCGATGTAGTATGCACGCCCCGGACGTAGGTGACAGTAGCAACAATACCTTTGGTATTGTTATATGAGTTATATATTAATAAATATGAGAAATGCCTGTTTTGTGGCTACTTCCTCCGCGTCAGTTGGAAGAAAATGCGAAGCGCGGCAGCAACAACAGTACGCCTTCAAACTTTGTTTGGACAGATGATGAGGTCCAGTTGCTCCTGAACACGACACTGAACTACAAAGCCAGGAAGGCAGTGGATAATGTGGATTGGGAGAGTGTCCAAAATAAATATAGTGAGATATGTGAGTCGTTAATGGAGAACTACCCACTTAACGTGTGGAAAAAACGCACTTCTGCGTTTTGAACTGTTCCTACGGCGACGAGCAGTGTTGCCAATTTAGCGACTTTGTCGCTAGATTTAGCGACTTTTGGCCATCTCTGGCGACAAAAAAAATAATCTAGCGACTTAGCGACTTTCGGGCTCAATCTGGCTGAATCTAGCGACAATTTAACTTGTTTTGTGAGTGACAAATCAGTTGCCCCGCGACACCATACAAGCCGAGACAGAAGCACTGCAGGACGGCGGCAACCCGGCATACCGTCATTTCCTGTCAAAACAGCAGTTTCAAGCTAGCTACAACTTCCTGTTTTCAAAACAAAAGCACCTTTTTTATCGTAATGGCTTTCCCTATGATAAAAGGCAACGGGTATTTTATTTTGTCAAAATAACCGGAAGTGCGTTGCTCACTGCGGCTAGCTGAACAAAATTGTAAATAGCCGGTATTTTGGCAGGTTTTTAACACGTTGGGGATCTAAACGACTACTTTCTGGCCTGGAAAGTTTCAAATGTTGCTAAAGTTTACAGAGTTTATAGCTGAAATCAGCTTCAGGCCGGCTGATTTCGGCACGGGTAGGAGCGAAAATATATAATATGGGCGTGGTTACGTCACTTATGACATCATGACGCAATCTAGCGACTTCTAGCGACTTTTCAGAGAGCCAATAGCGACTTATTGTGATTTTTTTTTGGCAACACTGGCGACGAGAGGTTTTCAAGATCTCCACTCTGGAGGGCGTTTGCGTTTTCTCCGTTTTGAACTCCTTTCTTTAGCAGCTTTTCTGCTGCTAAAGCTGTGTCGACGTCACTTCTGGGAGCTGGGAGCTTCAAAGTAAGATGAGGGTTGATCTACTACTGTAGACAACAAAGCAAGGCGGCTCAATTTCTCCATTGATAAAATAATTTCACAACTCTACAACATAAAAATTCATAAAAAAAAACATGTAGAATATAGCATATACTTTGTTGTCTACAGTAGTAGATCAACCCTCATCTTACTTTGAAGCTCCCAGAAGTGACGTCGACGCAGCTTTAGCAGCAGAAAAGCTATCAGGCTTGTGTTGATAATAATAAACTCCTGGACTATTTTCAAACTTCCAAATGCATCGTTTTGTGAGTACAGACCATATTTGTACTACTGTAGAAGTTTGGTGTCATGGCATGTGATTTTAGTGTGGTAATTTTGGAGATACTGCCAGGATCCATTAACCCTTGTATGAAGCTATTCGGGATAACTCAGTAACTCAGCTGATGTTCAGCCAATATCGAAAAAACTGCGGGTGGGCTACTTGGCTGGATATCACGGTTCAAATGACCCCAGGTTGAATCTACTCCGGAGTATCGCTTTAAATCTTCACGTTCCTCGAACCACAAGCAGAGGAGGAGGAGTGGCAGCTATCTTCAGATCAGGGTAACTCATCAGTCCCAGACCCAAGATTAGCTTTAGCTCTTTTGAATCTCTGATTCTCAGTTTTTCCCACCCAAAGTGGAAATCACAAAAACCTCTTGTGTTTGTTGTTGTGTATCGTCCACCTGGCCCTTATTCTGAGTTTCTGTCTGAATTCTAAGCACTAACCGGGATAAATACTCTGAGTACAGATAAAGTCATTGTAGTCGGTGACTTTAATATTCATTTAGATGTTGAAAATGACAGCCTAGTATTAAGTTTAATTCTATATTAGACTCTGTTGGATTTTCTCAAAGTGTTCACAGACTCTACTCTATCCACTGCTTTAATCACACCCTTGATCTTGTGCTGACTTATGGCATTGAGAGTGAACAGTTAACAGTATTCCCTCATAACCCTGTCTTATCTGACCATTTTTTGATTACTTTCAAGTTTACATTACTTGATTATACAGCTTCTGAGAAGAAATTTACATGTAGAAGGTGTCTATCAGAGAGTGCTGTAACCAGATTTAAAAAGATAATTCCATCATCATTTTCTTCACTCCCATGCCATGGAGGACGGCTACCTAAATTTTACTCCAGCAATAATTGACTTTCTTGTTGACAGCACTATAGTTTCAATAAGTACAGCACTGGACAATGTTGCCCCTGTTGAAAAGGAAGGTAATCAGTCAGAAGACGTTAGCTCCTTGGTATAATTCATTGCAGTCTGCTGAGTACTTTAAAGCAGACTGCAAGAAAGCTGGAGAGACAGTGGTGTTCCTCTAATTTAGAAAAGTCTCAATTAGTCTGGAAAGATAGTTTAATAACATATAAGAAAACACTTTGTAAACCTAAAACTGCTTATTATTCATCATTGTTAGAAGAAAATGAGACTAATCCCAGGTTTTTTTCAGCACTGTAGCCAGGCTGACAAAGAGTCTGAGCTCTGTTGAGCCATGTATTCCTTTAACTCTAAGCAGTGATGATCTGTCACACCTTTCCTCACTTTGCTCTCTTTTTCCCCTGTTTAATATCTCAAAAAATATTATGTACATTTGGCATTATTGTTGTCACTAACTTGTGTTTCCCTGTCTCAACAGGTATCCTATGAATGGTGTTTGTTGTCCTCTCTTTTCTGTCTTCTTAAACCCCAGCTCGTTGAGGCAGATGCCCACCCTTTCTGAGTCTGGTTCTGCCAGAGGTTTCTTCCTGTTAAAAGGGAGTCGTTTCTCTCCACAGTCGCCTCAAGCATGCTCAGGATGGGAGATTGGACTGAAGAGAAGTTTCGGTGCAATCTGCTGGTTTCCTTAGCTTGTAAATTGTTTTTGCATTGGCTCTGTATGAATGAGTTGGAGTAATTTTGAAATTCATTAATTGGATTTGATTTGGATTATGATTACAATGAATTGAACTCCAATTGGCTTGAAATGGACTGTATTATTGAAGTGCATAAAGGTGACATTTGTTGTAATTTGGCGCTATATAAATAAAATTTAATTGAAAAGCATCCAGTTAAGTTAAAGTTGACAACCATGAGTGGAATAAACACAGTTCTTCCAAGTGAGTGTTTTTGGCCTTCGGGTTAGAGGATACTGCTCTGCCATTCAAGTTAATCTTCCAGTTGCCTATACAAAGGACTGCATACCTGTGAATCGTGCTCACATTCCCAGCCAAGCAATGGAGTCATCTCAGAGAAATATCAGGTGAGATAACAACCACTGAAGGACTGTGTGGTAGGGCTTCTGATAGGCTACAACTGCTCTAGAGCTATGGCACCAAGTCAATTTAGCAGAAGATGTGGAACCCTATGCTGTACGGACAGATATAGGATGGAGCATTGTGGGGTACTCATGCCAAAGCCAGGATTTGCAGAACACCAGTTGCCTGTGTCACAGAATCACCGTAAAGGAGCTGCCTTGAGTAACTCCTGCTGATGTTATTCGCATTCTAGAATCTGACTTCAAGGATGGCAGCTGTAGCAAACTCAAGTGTAGAATTAATACTAACTTAAGCCTTTGGAGGACCCAAAGGCTTTTTGGGGATGTTTTTCTGTGTCGGGACCAGATGGGGGACTTCTACACAAAGGAAGAGACTGGGATCCCCTAATTTACAATAACCTTCAGCCTATGAAAGTATTTGGGAGTGTCTTTGGCACAGACTTGCCCCATAAACTTATGTGGGATGCATTAACAACTTAGTGCTAGCTAAGCTGAACAAACCAAACACCCTTTGAGGAGAAAACTCAGACTAACCCACTCCCTAGCTTATCTGGACAAAGTAAATCAAAGGTGACATCTACCCTCATCAGCCAGATAAGAAACAGACACCTAAATGGAACCCCAAAAATTATTTTACTCAGATTCACTTTCAGTCGAATCTTGAAACTATATTAAATGTGCCTTATATCTGTCACGTCCATGGGGTTTTCCCCATGTTTTTAGTTTTATGTTTTATCATGTTTTAAGTTGTGTCATGTCTTGGTTTTTGAGTTCATGTTTTGTTTTTGCCATTGTTTTTCCCCTCACTTCCCATGCCAGGTAATTAATTTCACTCATGTCACCTGTTTTCATTGTCCCCGGCTGCACTCATTCACCAATCACTCTCAGTTCACTATTTAGTTTGTGATTTCTTTCCCCGATCTCACCATTCCCTTCAAGCCACGCCACGTCCTAAGATAAGTGTTTTTTCATGTCATGCCAAGTCTTTTGTTTTTCTTGTCACAGTTAAATCCATGTTTTTGATTCTACAGTTTAGTGTTGTTATCCGGCTCAGCCGCGCCATTGTTTTGACTTTTGTTGAGGGGCAACCTCAATTTTAAATACAATAGGTCCAGAGACTGGCAGCAATAGGCACCCCCATTTCCTGGGACCTGCCACAGGGAAGAAGGGCCTGATGTCCACCAGGTCTGGGGCCTGCAGTGACCGTATTCGGGGAGCTACTCACCCACCCCACCCCAGAGGGCCCCTACAAATAAAGAAAAGAACAAAAAAACCAACAAGAAATAACAACAAACCACACAGTCACGCGGCCACCCGACCTAGAGCCAGTGGACGCCACCCCAAACTGCCAACCAGACCAGACACAAAGTCCCCCCCAACAATGATCAACCCGGCCCCCACGACCCGAGAGTCCACCAGACGTCTGAAGCCACACAGTCCCCCCAGCACACACCCAACCGCCCAGAGCGATGGGATAGCAACCCACCACCCCCACTATGTAATAAAGCTAATCAGTGGGGACCAGAGAGAAAGAAATTTAGCCAATCGATGTTTTGAGGATGCAGACATTGGGCCTCATGCAAGAACCGTTCGTACGCACAGATTTGTTCTTAAATCGTGCGTACAAGTGATTTAAGAGAATTTGCGCATTCACCAATCTTTTTGTATTTTGAGTTTTCTTTCAGGTACAAACAGAATTTACGAGTGATCCAGACCTGTCTTAGGAGTTTTGTAAAATAGTCCGCTGTTATTGGAATCAAGTTTGCTTGACTAATGGATTGTATATTTAATTACTTTGAAGCAAACCTAAATAAATATATACATTATACCCCATAATGATGCTGACATTATACTGTTTGACTTAAATTATGCACTAATTGAAGGTTAATTTGAATCTGTATATAACAAGCTCAATGTGAAGTGTAACCAGCGGCTGACTTGCTACTTATGGATTCCTTAGCGCGTCAGGCTCTTGGAAGAGACCGTGTAGATACCCATGTGGAGACAGACGAATGGCTGACATCGCGATTAAGATTGCCAAGGACTGTGCTGCTGCAAATATGCAGCTTCCTGGAGCCACAACTCCAGAGAGAAACACGCCGATCAAACCCAATTCCACAACACATCCAGGTCCTCACTACCCTTGGATTTTTGTCCTCTGGAACCTTTCAGAGGGTGATTGGAGACAGATCGGGGGTGTCCCAGTCCTCTCTCCCCTTGATCACAGTGGCGGTCCGACACTGATTTACACCCCGGGCGAAACCCGGTGCTGGCGACCCCAACCCCCCTGCTGCTCACAGAGAGATGTTGCACTTCACTGTGCGTTGTGGTGGGAGCATCAGTGTAGTGTAGTGTTAGGTTAGCAGACTGACCTGTCATTATTTCCTTCTCCGTTTTCACCTGTTTGGTCCATCACCAACTGCAATACTGTGCTGGCTCATTCTGTCTTCTTCACTTTCCCATTAGTACTATTATTGATACCACGTTTGTCGCCCTCTGGCACGTAGAAACACCTACAATATCTTTCTGTCCGTATCCATCAGGAGAACGAGCCCAGTACAAATGTTTTGGTCAAAATCCTCACTTTAGGTCCACCAAAGGCATGAATGTGCAGCGTAAATGTTGCTACATCGAAATGACACGACGTTTTTTTTGTGGAATTAATCCTTTCCATCCACATGACACGAAAAGCCATCAAACATCCTATTTTATGTGTTTATTTGAAAGCCGCGTTCATGTTCCGTTTCAGCAGTCAGGTTGCTGGGTGATTTCTACAACAGCTTCAGCCAATGATGGCCAGGCCCTGCGTAAAGCGCTTCCCCTCGCTCCATCACAATTCTTTCCTATTGGTCAACGGAGCCCAGCTCAAAGAGAGGCTTCAAGCCATGAGGAAAAGGCTCATATGTAGTTTTTCCTGCAGCAGCTCCATCTAATGGATGGGAACTTGGGAAGCCATGAAAAAGGCAGAAAACAGCTTGAACCAGAGGCGAGACCTGTAGTTTAGTTGCTGCTATTACTGTGTGTAGGTTTAATCATTATATTTTATTGGTATTTATGTTGTAATTAATAGTAGTATTGGTATTAATAATGATAATGCTGTTTTTAATTATTTTTTTATTATTTTTATCATTTTCCAAATGGCCATGTACAAAGTCGCCTATACATATCCATACAGAAAAGGGTGTAGGGAAACAGTCTATATACATTGAAGTGGCAATTATAGTGAGGATGCAAAAGTGCAAGCACAACCTAAAAGTTGTTTTTTCTGGCCTTCCTGGATGCGAACTCTTCCACAATGTCTTCATAAGAGATTTTCTCTCCAAGGGCATGATTTATGCTGATCACAGCAAGGCCACTGAGCCGCTCCAGTGACATTGTTGACCTAAGGTAGGTCTTGATAATTTTTAGCTTTGAGAAGCTCCTCTCTGCCTGAGCCACAGTGACAGGTAGAGTGGCGGCAATTCTGAGACCAGTCCAGAAATTGGGAAAGATCTCTGCTAACTCCTCCTCGTGCATGAAAGTGATCAGCTCAAGGGGGGTCACAGATGCTGATGGCAAGTCAGGAAAGTTCCTGGGGCCTCATGTACAAAGCGTGCGTACGCACAAAATAGTGGCGTACGCACCTTTTCACGTCAACGATCAGATGTATCAAGAACGAAAAGACCGTGGAAATGTGCGGTGCCTCACGGCAGCTTCAGGGCTGGCGTACGCACGTTTCTGCAGCTGTTGATTCTTTGGCGACACCTAAGGTGATGTTGGGAAACTGTTATAATAAATACATGTGAAAACAATTTGTCGTCAGACAGTGATGTGCACATTTGAGACACATGAACAATTAATACTGATAAACAATTAATACACCCATGTGTCTCCATTTACACGAGTGGATATAAAAGCAGCGCAAAGTGGTGCAATGCATACCATTAAAAACAATGGCTGCTTTAGCAGTAGCCTATTAGAAGACTTTGCAAATGGTGCAATTAGAAGAGAGCGTGTGTTCACTACAACAGAGAGGATTTGTGGCATATGATGGCGACTGGCTCATCAGCCGTTTTGAGGGAAATCCTCCTGGAACTGTGCGCAGAGCTGCGGCCGGCGTTGGAGCGCAACACAGCGAGGAGCCATGCGCTGCCTGTGCTCACAGGTGATGTGCACACTGGGGTTCCAACCGGAGCATTCCAGAGGGAGCTGGCCAACCGATTGGGACTGTGCCAGCCGAGCCATGCCAGCCGAGCCATGCCAGCCGTGTGGGACAGAATTATCCGCATCTGAGCCACGTATATCAAATTCCCAACAGGCCAACATTAAAGCTCAATTTGCAGCGAGAGCCGGTTTTGTAATCGGGGCTATCGACTGCGCACACATTGCTATAAAAGCGCCATCACATGATGAATTTGTATGTTAACAGGAAACATTTTCATTCGATCGATGTACAGATCATATGTGATGCATAAATGCAATTAACCAACATTGTGGCGAGGTGGCCTGGTTCAACGCACGATTCATACATTCTGAGTAACAGCATCGTTGGGAACAGACTACAGGGTGGCACTGTGCGTGATGGTTGGCTTCTTGGTGTGTAACTTCATTCTTGTAATGGTCCTAATATTATTCCCGTGACGCGCATTGAGTATGTGCGCCCCCAGTTTCTATCCCGTCTTCACAGCATCATTATTAGGCTATATTATATATATTAGTCGGTGGTTAAAGTTAGTTTCTTGCTGTTTTTTGCTGGTTAAACTTCAGCTTAAGATCTTTCTAACAAGCCCCTGATCGTCTCTGTGGGCATATATCAATAACCCCGTGCGTAAAGTGTGAAATATCTCAATCAGCCTTTTCCCCGGCGCACTTCTGCACGTTACTGTATGAACACGTTGTTGTGAGTTACACAAAAACATCGGTATTTACCTTGGGGGTAATCAGAGTGACCCACATGAGCTCCCACCACCCCATGAGAGAGCAGTGTCACCCATAGTTGCGCCGACTCTCTGTTCAAACCGGGTCGGTCACCCCCCCACCCGCCTGTTTTGGCCACACTGCAACGGTGGGCAGCCAGTCTCCGCTTCACCTCCACCTTAATGTGGGACCACTTCTTCTTCACCTCTGCTTGTGAGGCTTCTCAGACCCCCCAGCATTAACAGCCTCAGGCTCTCCCACCCACTCCTCTTGCGTTTGCTGCTTATGCCGGATGACAGCGTACCAAAGAGTACATTTTTGCGCGCCTCCACTTCGGACAGTAGCACTTCCAATTCACTTTCAGTGTAATTTTTCTTTTTTCCCGTCTTACTCATGTTTTTTTTCTTTATTTTCTGATCGTACACAGAGGGGAATCGCAGGTGCAGGGCTCATTTAAATATGATTTGCGTATTTAAGTAGGGGCGTGGACAGGGAGGAGTTGGGTGCTCCGACATGTGCGCTCAATTCCACGTTGATTGGGATGTACAAACGAAATGTGCTTGGATACATGCGTGCGCACATATTCGTACATCCGACGTTGGAGGTCATTTTGGTTTGGCCGTACGCCATGTTTCAGTAGGAAATCCACGCAAGTCTTTGTACATGAGGCCCCAGGTGTTTTGACTGCTTTTGAAAATCTGTCAAACGAGGAGCTGGCAGACAAGTGTGAAGCGCTAGCCACCACCTTACATTTTGGGGGGCACTTTGACTTGAATAGCAAAGAGCTCGTGCAGGAGATCTGGGGCCTCATGTACAAAGACTTGCGTGGATTTCCTACTGAAACATGGCGTACGGCCAAACCAAAATGACCTCCAACGTCGGATGTACGAATATGTGCGCACGCATGTATCCAAGCACATTTCGTTTGTACATCCCAATCAACGTGGAATTGAGCGCACATGTCGGAGCACCCAACTCCTCCCTGTCCACGCCCCTACTTAAATACGCAAATCATATTTAAATGAGCCCTGCACCTGCGATTCCCCTCTGTGTACGATCAGAAAATAAAGAAAAAAAACATGAGTAAGACGGGAAAAAAGAAAAATTACACTGAAAGTGAATTGGAAGTGCTACTGTCCGAAGTGGAGGCGCGCAAAAATGTACTCTTTGGTACGCTGTCATCCGGCATAAGCAGCAAACGCAAGAGGAGTGGGTGGGAGAGCCTGAGGCTGTTAATGCTGGGGGGTCTGAGAAGCCTCACAAGCAGAGGTGAAGAAGAAGTGGTCCCACATTAAGGTGGAGGTGAAGCGGAGACTGGCTGCCCACCGTTGCAGTGTGGCCAAAACAGGCGGGTGGGGGGGTGACCGACCCGGTTTGAACAGAGAGTCGGCGCAACTATGGGTGACACTGCTCTCTCATGGGGTGGTGGGAGCTCATGTGGGTCACTCTGATTACCCCCAAGGTAAATACCGATGTTTTTGTGTAACTCACAACAACGTGTTCATACAGTAACGTGCAGAAGTGCGCCGGGGAAAAGGCTGATTGAGATATTTCACACTTTACGCACGGGGTTATTGATATATGCCCACAGAGACGATCAGGGGCTTGTTAGAAAGATCTTAAGCTGAAGTTTAACCAGCAAAAAACAGCAAGAAACTAACTTTAACCACCGACTAATATATATAATATAGCCTAATAATGATGCTGTGAAGACGGGATAGAAACTGGGGGCGCACATACTCAATGCGCGTCACGGGAATAATATTAGGACCATTACAAGAATGAAGTTACACACCAAGAAGCCAACCATCACGCACAGTGCCACCCTGTAGTCTGTTCCCAACGATGCTGTTACTCAGAATGTATGAATCGTGCGTTGAACCAGGCCACCTCGCCACAATGTTGGTTAATTGCATTTATGCATCACATATGATCTGTACATCGATCGAATGAAAATGTTTCCTGTTAACATACAAATTCATCATGTGATGGCGCTTTTATAGCAATGTGTGCGCAGTCGATAGCCCCGATTACAAAACCGGCTCTCGCTGCAAATTGAGCTTTAATGTTGGCCTGTTGGGAATTTGATATACGTGGCTCAGATGCGGATAATTCTGTCCCACACGGCTGGCATGGCTCGGCTGGCATGGCTCGGCTGGCACAGTCCCAATCGGTTGGCCAGCTCCCTCTGGAATGCTCCGGTTGGAACCCCAGTGTGCACATCACCTGTGAGCACAGGCAGCGCATGGCTCCTCGCTGTGTTGCGCTCCAACGCCGGCCGCAGCTCTGCGCACAGTTCCAGGAGGATTTCCCTCAAAACGGCTGATGAGCCAGTCGCCATCATATGCCACAAATCCTCTCTGTTGTAGTGAACACACGCTCTCTTCTAATTGCACCATTTGCAAAGTCTTCTAATAGGCTACTGCTAAAGCAGCCATTGTTTTTAATGGTATGCATTGCACCACTTTGCGCTGCTTTTATATCCACTCGTGTAAATGGAGACACATGGGTGTATTAATTGTTTATCAGTATTAATTGTTCATGTGTCTCAAATGTGCACATCACTGTCTGACGACAAATTGTTTTCACATGTATTTATTATAACAGTTTCCCAACATCACCTTAGGTGTCGCCAAAGAATCAACAGCTGCAGAAACGTGCGTACGCCAGCCCTGAAGCTGCCGTGAGGCACCGCACATTTCCACGGTCTTTTCGTTCTTGATACATCTGATCGTTGACGTGAAAAGGTGCGTACGCCACTATTTTGTGCGTACGCACGCTTTGTACATGAGGCCCCAAATCTGTTTCCCACGTTTTCCAATGTGGAAAATCTTTCTTTAATGGCTGCCAGGGCTGCATCCACAACAACATTGAAAAATCCAACCTCCAGCTTCTTCAATGCGTCACTGAGGGGTTCATCATGCGATTCATATTAGAAGTGCCGCTTTGTGGTCCTCAGCCTCTTTTGTTTCAAAACAGCCTCCACATTCATTGCTTCACACATGTCTTTGGCTGCCATCTGTGCTGCTGCAAAGCCACTTGCCCTGTAGCTCTGGAGATTTTGCTCTGCCTTCTTCAGAAGACTTAACAGCCAGGTCCACCTGCATGTTGGGAGACTGCATCAGTTTGCTGACATGCTGCGTTGTGGATAGTATGTCATACCACACAACAGTACAAATGCTGAATCGGTATGACCCCACCTCCTCGGACAACGATTGAGCCTCTGCCCTTACTACTGGGTCTGTGGTGGTGTTCCACAGCTCCAACAAAGCCTCTCTCACTCCAGCTCCCTGATATCTCATGGGCTCAACACTCTTTATTTTCCTTTCCCACCGTGTGTCTGTCCACATCTTCAGGGTAATTGTGACATGTTTTTTCAGTTCTGCCCACCTTTGAGTTGAGGCTGAGAAAAGAGTGTACAGCTTCTGTAGGACACCAAAGTAGCTCATGGCATCCGTAGAGTACTTCGCAGCATCACACATCACCAAATTCAAAGTGTGTGCCCCACATGGCACAAAAAGAGCCCTGGGGTTCTTCTCTAGGAGCCTGGCTTGAACTCCCTTTGATTTCCCCTTCATGTTGGCCCCATTGTCATATGACTGTCCTCTGCAATCTTGAAAGGGTATGCCCAGTTCTTTGAGTCTGTTGAGGATCATTGACGCTAAGTGCTGGCCTGTGGACTCCTCTGCCTACAAAAATCCAAGAAAGTGCTCCATAATCTGTGGTGTGCCCATCAGTGAGACCACCCTAATCACCACCGATAACTGTTCGATGTGGCTGATGTTTGGTGTGCAGTCCAAAATGATGGAGAAAAATTTGGCTTTTTTAATGTCCGCCACGATGGCAGACATGTTGTCACTTAGCAAACCAATGATCTCGTTCTGCACATGTTTCCCTAGGTAGCTGTTGTGGTTTGCTCCTCTCTCAATAATATTAAGGTGGTCTTTCATTATCGGGTCAAACTTTGCCATCAGTTCAACCTCTTTAAGAAAGTTTCCATTTGAGGGAGTGTACAGTGTTTCCGTGTGCCCCCTCAGAGCAAGATTTCGAACAGCCAATGACTGCACAAGAGCAATCAGACGGGTAAGGACTGCTCTCCATCTTGCCCTTTCAGCATCCAAAAGTGCCATTTCGTGTTTGTCAATGGTTGCCCCCGTTTTTATCCTCACTGCTAGTTCCTTCCACGCCATCATGCAATTGAGGTGTTCGAGGCTGTTCTCATGTGAGTTTAAGTATGTGCTGGCATGCTTCCAATCGGACATGCCAACACTTGTTAATTGAATGCTCTTCTTGGAGAACAGTGTGCAGCAGAAACAAAACAGGGCATTTCTTAGAATGGAAAAAATGAGCCAACTTCTTGCCATCTTTTCGCCACTAACCAATGTTTTTTAAAAACATTGGTTAGTGGCGAAACTTTGCTCTTTTCTCCTCTTCTTCTTTCTTTTTCTTCCGAAATTGGGCACCCGATGGCTTTGGTCCTTTCCTATCCATTATGATCAGGGTTTAAATTGGGGCGGAGCGCTCCGGAGCGCAGCTCCGTCTCCTCACTTCGGACGGACCGGCAAACTGAGCTCCACTCCGCCTGCTCCAGTGTTCATATTTATATATATATTTTTTTTTAATGTGATTACATTAATTTTTCAAGTCTTCTAAAAAATATTACAATTGTCAGGAAGGTTTGTCAATAATTGCACTGAAAATAAAAGCAAGTTCAGGTGAATTACAGCACTGTGCACATGCGCAGAGCCATGACATCACAGTTAGCATTATTCAATCCAGCCAGGCAGGCAGTGCAACATGCGCGTCCGAGATTTTCTCATCAAGTCGTGTCACTCTGAGTGAAACGAGTTGGCAGTTGGTAGCTGTCTGTGCTGTATCTTCGTGCTATGAATTTGCAAATACATTTATCACCATAGGAACAATGCTTTAGCAAGACAGGGGTAAGTTGTGCTTCTTTCGTGTATTTTAGCTTCTCAGGCAATGGATGTCCTTTTGTATTGTAAGTAAACAGTAACCTAATGCAGATCTACTTGGTGGTGCGTTTGCTAACATTAACAGACGGCTCTCAGTCGAGAAATAAAAATCACCATTAAGTTCGTATTTCAGAAAATAAAAGAGTTGGCTAACTGATTGAACGAATGCCTGCTGCAACGTAGCTTTGCGTATGGAAACTAGCAAACTTCTCTCTTGCTAGTAAGACAACCACCAGCCTGGATAGCGTGCTCGACTCCCAATCCTATGAGTTTGGCCAAAGTTATGAGGTCGCTAAACTTCGTTATTCGTTACAAATTAGTTATTCTAATGGAAAGGATGAGTGGTAGCCTACTTCAGCACACATGGTAAAGGGGAAAATGGCAGTGCTGGTAGGGTAGGCTTTTGAAAGACTTTTTTTTTTTGCTTCGCTTGTTAATAACTTCAGATGGATTCAGTGCCACAATGTCTTTAGGTAGCTCAATTCTTTTTCATTCTGTACTGTAGCTCATGTTGATTTTAACTACATTCAAGTTTGTGAGCCAGTGCATAGTGGACCACCCCCACATACATTGGTATTTAACTTGATTTTTCTGTTCAGACGCTGTAACTCTGACAATGAAGCGGACACTGAGGGACTTTTTCAGTGGGTATGGGTATCTTGAGGTCATTTTGGCAAAAAAAAAAAGAAAAACAGCCATATTTAATACATTGGATTATAAATTCCTAAAACCTGTGTTTAGAATTGGTAACCATCATATTATATGCATTTAACAGTACCACTGTCAGGAGCAGCAAAGGAGTAAGTGCAGGTCCAGCTACAGACCCCTCCAGCAGCAATTTGCCAATATGCTGGAATTCAAAACAATATGAACACTTCAAGACCAAATTCCCTTTGATTTATGTTTCAAATAAAGCCCTAGGATGTGAGGTTTGTAGGGATGCAGCTTCAGCAGGAGTTTTTAAGTCAGGACCCATAAGGCATTCCTTTTCTTCTGAATGGCAAAATGCCAGAGTAACTCCTTATGGAAACAGAAAAGATAACCAAATGAAATCATTGAGAAAAAAAAACTACATGACCACAAAACCCCCCACAGTCACAAGCTGGCTCAGTCAGTTTATCAGAAAACACCTGAGGCTTCATTAGAAGACAGTTTTCTCAGAGCACAGCAAGAAAAGTTAAGCACAACTGAAAAGGTCTTCAGAACGGCATATTATATTGCCAAAAATAACCGACCCTTTACAGATCACCCGGGCCTCATAGACTTACAAACACTCAATGGGCTCAACATGGGCAGAGTCCTCCACAGTAATGTGTTATGCACTGACATTGTTCATTTTATTGCTGAAGAGATGAAGAAATCCCTAATGTCCAGTATCAGGCGTACAAAGCACAAGGTGTCTATCCTGGTGGATGAAAGCACTACAGTGAGTAAGAAATCCTGTCTTGTTATATACTTACGAGCATCTGTGGCAAATGCAGACCCACTTACATTTTTCTCAACATGTCATTGAGCTGGAGCAAACTACAGTAGATGGCATTACTGATGCATTGCTCCAGTGCCTCGTGGACAATGGACTAGCTGATGACTTTCTAAAGGACTGTTTTGTTGGATTTTGCTCAGATGGGGCATCAGTGATGCTGGGTAAAAAGGCAGGCGTATATGCAAAACTGAAAGCAAAATACCCTGACATTGTGGGATGGCACTGTCTCAATCATAGGTTGGAACTCTCAGTTGGTGATGCAGTAAAGTGCTGTGTTGAGACTAACCACTTTACAAGCTTCCTAGACAAACTGTACAGTCTTTACAGCCAATCACCAAAAAACATCAGAGAACTTGACAGTGCTGCAGCATCAGTGGGAACACAATTGCGTAGGATAGGTCGGGTTTTAGGTGTAAGGTGGGTAGCTTCCTCCTACAGAACTGTTGAGGCTGTGTGGAACATGTATAGTGCCCTGCACAAGCACTTCACAAGTGCTAGTCAAGATTCGGCTAGAACCTCTTCAGAGAGGTGTATGTATGAAGGCCTGGGTGATAAACTGTCATCTGCAGACTTCATTAAAAATCTTGGACTTATGTTTGATGCTTTGGAGAAACTAAAAGACTTATCCGAAGCATTACAAAGCAGAGACATCCGTCTCTCTGAAGCAATGAAAAAAATCAAAAGACAGACTGAGATTTTTTCAGCAATGGGGGAGGAAAAAGGGGCATACTATAAACTTGCTTGTCAGGGTGTTGAAGAAGGTGTTTTCAAAGGTGTGCCAGTGAGAACAGGTGGGAGGCAAACAATGATTCCACCTCTTTGAATTCTTTGACGCTTTGAGTAATAGCATGCTGTCCAGGATGGTCATAGAGGGTGAACTAGAACTTTATGAGCAGCTGAATATTCTGAATCCCGAAACCTGGCAAACTCCAGTGCCAGTCTTATTTGTAGAGGCCGAATTAAGGCTGCTTTGTACCCGTCTGAAAATCAACTTCTCAAATGTCAAACAAGATTTCAGAGACCTAAAGGACAGTGGCTTGCCACTGAAAGGAGGACTGATACAGTTGAAACATGCAGGAGACACACTGGCCGTCAGTACTGCAGAGTGTGAAAGAGGGTTCTTCCTAATGGACAACATAATTTCACCCATTCGCAATCAACTAAAAGTTGAGAATCTGTCATATTTAATGTTCATTAACTTAGTGGGCCCACCACTGGAGTTGTGGAACCCCACTAAATACGTTAAAAAGTGGGTTATGACCCGGCGGTCTGCAGACCATATGTCTTGTAAAGTGAGGCATGAAAGGCACCACAAGCTTGACATGAGTGCCATTTGGAATATCATGAATTGAAGGTGCACTGTGTAGGATGGTGGCCACAGTATGTATTGCAACTAAACTGCTCATTGAAACTGTGCTGCCTATTGCCAAACAAAATGACTTGTCAAAGGACAAATGGGAATAAGGTTCTGAAACAAATGAATTTAGGAAGGAACCATCTGCATCACTTGCAACTGCTGTTCACCATCTCTTCTTCCCTTAAAGGTGCACTGTATAGGATGGTGGCCAGAGTAGGTATTGCACTCATTGAAACTGTGCAGCCTATTGCCTAATCTGATCTTTTCATGAATATTTACTAAATAATAATCTAATATTTACAAGTAAGACCAAAGTACAGTTAGTTTTGCTGCTAAAAATGTCTATTTCTAGAAATTCAAAATGGTAGACATGGAGAAGATTAATTTTTTCATGTATGAAAAGTGCAATTTTCCCAGTCATAATAAATACTTAGAATCTGATGGTGGTGGTGGTAAGTATTTGTGAAAAAGGTAAAAATTGTGAAAGGGCAGCATGAATTCTGGAAAGAAACTGCTAAAAATATTACACGGTGCACCTTTAAAGTTATGTTATTGTTGTGATATGTGCATATGAGATAAATAACTAATAAAGAACACATAATGTGAATTAACAGTGTGTTAGTAGCAGTGTATTCACATAGTAGAAATGTTTCGCGACATTGACCACTGCGAGTGAAGGGCTCCCCCACTTTACAATTTAAATTTAAACACCGATTATGATTATGTCTTAATCCGTTTATGATTCGACCGACGAACACCTCCTCCTACAAATTAAGAGAGACTTTCATGCTGTGGCTGGACTGCCAATCCTAATTGGGGCACGAGACATCAAAGCACCCATGCCCCTGTTGTGGAGCGCACTGAGCTGAAGGCCAGGTGGCTGTGTCTCGATACAGCGGGGAGCAAACTGCTCTATAGCCCAGAGAAGGCAGGCCAGATTTGCACGATATTGCCATGAACGAGGGTCTCCTACTACCTGAACCAGCCCAGGCAGACCAGAAGACCGCAGAAGACCCCCCTCATTAACCGCCCCATCGAAAGGCCATCATGATGAGGCAACAACTGATTGCACAGCTTTAGTTGCAGTTATCGAGTGCCTGCTCATGGCGAGACGTTTTTTTTTTAAAGCTATTTTCATATCAAACCATTTCTTTTTTTATTTTGGTGACATTACAGGTGACACTGAATTAACAGCACTCCTAATTGCTTCCCATTTCTTCGCTTTAGCAGGTCCCATAATTCCACTGCTGGCACTGCTAAAAATGACAGATTTTCCTTTTTAGATCTCTGAAAGCAGAACTTCAGTCTCAGAGCCCATAAAGTTGTTCTTTTTGCGCCTTGATGCCATTTTCATTACTCAACACTCAACAAGTCCTGGCACAGGAGCGAGGAAGCGTAGCCTTAAATGGTATAATTTAGGGCGTGCAGTATGCAAATTTACTATCCTCGTGCACCTGCACTAATATACGCATGGGTGGGATTCATCATTTACGCAGGTCGTTTACACACTTTTTCCGAAGTCAAGAGCGTTTGTTGAATCTGACGTGGCGTGTTTGTACAAGACCTTCGTATGAAAAAAGTAAGAGAAATTTAGAATAAAAATACGAAAATGTTCTCGCATGAGGCCCATTGTTTTCATGCTAATCTAAAATAAAACTGGTTCATACACAGATTGGTCTTTGCTTTCCAATTCATGAGGATAGTTTTCTTTGCGATACATTAATTTTCCATGTTGATGTCATCTAAGTCAGTGTTTCCCAACCGGGGGTACGCGTACCACTAGTGGTACGCGGAGGTACTGCAGGGGGTACGTGATTTAGTATTTATACTATTTTGGTTAATTATTTATATTTCAAGAAAATATTTTTTATTCTTATGTTGAATTCAACTGAGGTTAAAAAAAAGAGAGAGAGAAAGCCTGAGAATTTTATGTTCAAGTTAAGGATATTAAATAAAATGATTTTCATGTAATAACCACTGTGTTGCTCTACTTTTGGGGAATCATCGCACACGTTGTATGTGTGAGGGGGTACTCGTGGTGTGACGAAGGCTCAGGGGGTACTCAGGCCAAAAAAGGTTGGGAAACACTGATCTAAGTCACCCAGTATGCACAGTGTGGAGCATGCAGGAATACTACACTTAAGCCATGTTGATAGGTCCTCACAGACCTCAAGCCAGAACTTCTGGACAGGCGCACAAAACCACAAAGCGTGTGCATAATCATCAGGTACGTTATCTGTGAAATGTGAGCAGATATTTGAGTGTGTAAGAGCCATCCTGAACATCCTTTGTCCTATATAATGTGTTCTGTGAAGAATTGTGTATTGTATGAGCTGCAAATCAGGATTTCGAGTCATTCTGAAGGTGTTCAAACATATTTGTGGCCAGAAGTTATGATTAGAATTAGAACTAAAGGATAGGTCTGCCTTCCATTTTGAGGATTGCAGAGAAATTGTGTTATCTATCTTAGACAGTAATTTATATATTTTTGATAGCAGTTTTGGGGTGCAGATGCTTACAAATTCTGCTACCCTTATGGGGCGTTGTAAGTCTGGTTGGGGGAGGATATAGTTCTTAGTTATTATAGACTTAAGTTGTTTATTCTAGAAATGTATTGCTGCCTATCCCATTTTGTGATACAAGCACATCAAATTAAATTAAAACTGCGAGCAGTGATATCGGCCCTCGCAGCCAAGCGCAGCTCCGGCCTTGCGACCGCCTGAGCGCCAGCACCGCCGCCCCGACGTGGTCATCAACGCCGTCACTCGTCTCCCGCGCCCGTCCACCAGGCGGAGCGTGCGACGAATCTCCCGAATCGCCTTCAGTCCACGTCAGTACGACACCAGTGGCACATGTTCAAAGTTGGAGCGATATCTGACCTTCCAGACAGGAGTTACTGTCACTTCCTGTTTTGTGGAGGCAGGGTTTAGTGATGTCAGAAATGTACCACGCCAATGTGTCAAGCGCTGCTACGTAATGATGCACAAAAAATATGGTGCAGATCGGATGATGTATCAAGGAGATATATCTGTTTAAATGATATAGGGGGCGCACTGGAGTCACACTCCAATATAATCCTATTGGGCTCTTTAGATGTGAACAAAGGTCATTCATATCTAGTTTGGTGCAAATCGGATGATGCATGTAAGATTTAGAGCCGAACGTATGCAAACGGCGAGGGATTGGAATGTGCCATTCTGCCACGCCCACACTATTTTGTAGGTCCTGACAAGACGCACAGAGGTGCTGAGTTTGATGATTGTCGGTGAAAGCATGGCTTGGAGCTGATTTTTATTTTTTTTTTTAAGAGTTTCTAGGGGGCGCTGTGGAGGCATTAGGCCACGCCCATCAAATATTGGACTGCACACCTGTTGGGGGGTGGATTAGGATCGATCCCAGTGAGTTTGGTGCATTTCGGCTCAAAACTGTAGAATTTAGAGCCAAATGTATGTTAACGGTGCGTTGTCTGACTTCGCCACGCCGCCACAGCCACACCTTCAACTGAAAACTGTTGGTGCTTTAAAGCAAGTTAGTCCAACTTGTTATCTGTATTCTGACACAAAATCATGTTGGTTAGGTGAAGGGGGCCAGAGATGGAGCTTTCCAAGGAAAAAAGTGACTTCCTGTTCTGAGGGGCCGGAGCTTAGATGACGTCAGCATATGACCAAGTAGGATCGTCGGCCATCCAACATGGATGACTCATACCAAGTTTGGTGCAGATTGAACTTTTTACGTGAAAGTTATAGCGTTTCGTTTACACTGGCGAGTACACAAAGTTTGCCGCTTGGCCAAGCCCCCTAAACATGCTCAAAAACTCAAGATTTTTGATAACTTTTGCTCCCCCATCCCTTAACTGCATACCGACCAAAGATGAAGTCCGTAGCTCAAAAAATCCTTCAGAAACAATAGGCCTTCGCAGCGCTTAGCTGCTCGGGCCTAATAAAATTTCCATTTTGGATTATATGTTCCAGATGTTTTATTCCTTTGTTCTTCCATAGAGTAAAGTTTAGCATTTTTTTTGTTTTGCAGGATGTTCAGGATTGTTCCATATGGGTGTAAACTTACACGGGAGAAGTGACGACTTTGTAATTTTAAGAAATTCCCACCAGGCTGTCAGAGTGGTGCTGATGTTAATACTTTTGAAACATTTGTGATGTTTTATGTTTGGAATAATAAGTGGCAGGTCCGAGATTTCCAGATTATCATCATCATCATCATCATCATCAACTTTATTATATAGCCTTTTAACACAGCTGTGGCTGAAACAAAATGCTGTACAACACAAAATAAAAGAAGGCTTTAAACACAAGAACAATGTAAAAACAACAATAACAACAACAATATTAAAATAATAAAAACAATAAAACAATACTAGAAACAGAGTCTCATGCTGGGTTAAAAGCCAGGGAATAAAAATGGGTCTTAAGACAGGTTTTTAAAATGGGCAGTGAAGGGACTGATGTGAAACGGGAGGTCATTCCACAGTTTCGGACCGGCAGTGGAAAAGGCTCTGTCTCCTCTGAGCTTCCGCTTGGCCCTCGGTACCTCCAGGAGCAGCTGATCAGCTGACCTGAGGCACCGGGCAGGAGCATAAGCATGGAGCAGCTCAGAGAGGTAAGGCGGGGCTAGTCCATTTAAAGATTTAAAAACAAATAAAAGAATCTTAAAATGGACTCTAAAATGCACAGGCAGCCAGTGGAGGGAGGCTAAAATGGGAGTGATGTGCTCCCTCTTAGGTGTTCCAGTTAGGAGGCGAGCGGCAGCATTTTGGACCAACTGGAGACATGTGAGGGAAGACTGGCTGACTCCAAGATAAAGTGCATTGCAGTAATCCAGCCGAGATGTGATGAAGGTGAGGATTACTGTCTCAAAGTGCATGCGTGCGAGGAAGGGCTTCACCTTTGCCAGCTGCCTGAGATAAAAAAAGCTGGACTTCACTACTGCACAAATTTGCCGGTCCAATTTAAAATCACTGTCCATCTTAAAACCCAAGTTTGTGACTGTTTGCTTCTTGTGTTGCACCAAGGGGCCCAAGTCAACAGGAGGGGATTCACAGGAGCCACTGGGACCAAACACCATCACTTCTGTCTTCTTCTCGTTAAATTTTAAAAAGTTTAAGGACATCCAGACTTTAATGTCTTCAAGACACAACAGAAGTGGGTTCAGAGAGAAAGCATTTTTCTTATTTAGGTGCACATAGATCTGGCTGTCATCAGCATAGCAATGGAAGGAGATACCATGCTTTCTCAGGATGGAACCCAGGGGCAGCAAGTACAGAGAAAAAAGCAGGGGCCATAAAATTGAACCCTGCGGAACCCCATATGACAGCGGAGCAGAGCGGGACTCTGAAGCACCAAGGCTCACGCGCATGGTTCTGTCTGCCAGATAGGACTTGAACCAGTCCAGGGCGATACCAGAGATGCCCACTAGGTGCTGCAACCAAAGCACCAAAATGTTGTGGTCCACCGTATCGAAGGCCGCAGTTAAGTCCAGGAGGATAAGAGTTACATAGTCTCCAGAGTCATTCGCCAGGAGGATGTCATTAAAAACTCTTAATAAAACCAGACTGGAAGACCTCCTGGAACATGGAGGAAATGTTTATGCCTAAATATCTAATATTTCCTGACTGTAAAGTGAACGCAGGGTATATTCTTGAAACTACAGTTAATGGGCAGAACTATAGTCTTAGACCTGTTGATAGAGTAGTCAAAAAAAGTGCTGAGAATTTATTTACGAGTGTGATCGTATGAGTGAGAGATGTCTGTGAGTTCTGGAGGAAAAGTAATACATCATCAGCATAAAGAGTTACTTTATGTTCAATGGTGACGTCACAGCTAAGCCACAGGCTGAGTGATGGGATCTGTAATCCGATATGATTTCCAGGGCTGTCAACCAGGTAGTCTATAAATAATGGTCAGTACTTCACCTGAAGAAATAACTGAACTCCAGAGGCAAGGTCCAAGGACAGGCGACAACAAGACTCCCGGTTTGGCCAGCATGTGAGAGCGGTGTAGTCTCTGTCTCCCATTACCGAACTTTACAAAAAGCACGTATTTTTCTTATACCCTCAATAACGCAAATAAGAACAGACGCCACATAGACTCAATATAATATCGTGGCGCCAGAAATAATGTCAAAATCAACGAAACAGTCAAAGAAAAACGAAAATGAAGCTCCAAGTGCCTGCGCATGCTTAACTATCATCGAAAGGCTGCTGGAAAGACACAGCGCTAGCATACCAGCAGATCTTAAGAACTCTTTTGCTGCCCTGGAGTCAAGACTGGAAAAAATGCAGACCACTGTGTTAGAGCACAGACAGAGCATCACCATAATTTTTTACACATTATCCAACTCATGTCGAAGGGAAACTTTTACATATTTTGTTAAAGGTTCAAAGGGTTATGTAATACATTATTTGTTCGGTTATGGGGTTTGAGATGATTCTTCGAGGTGAGCAAGTTTCACCTAATAGGCCATAGGCTAGCTCTAAGAAAGTGGCTAGAAAGTGACTTCCGTTCCAGCATTACGGGTAATACTTTTTGTTTTGGTTTTTATGAAGTAAAATAGTTCAGCTTCTTTGAAAAAAAGTTCCACAAGCGGGCATCCTGCAGTTAGTGAGTAATCGTCTTTCGAAGTTGGGTAATTCATGAAAAAATAGACATTTTAGCCTCTAATAGCAACTTTGACTCCGATTATCTCAAAAAGTAATAAAACCACACATTTCAGACTTGGCAGATCTGTGAGGGGTTCCACAAATATTCAGTCCCTGAAATATTGGCCGGATTGGAGCAGTGGTTCTGAATTAAACTTATTTGGAAAATGCATGAAATTTTCGGATTTTTGGCCTCCAGTAGCATCTTTAACTGCAATTATCTCAAAAAGTAATAAAACCACACATTTCAGACTTGGCAGATCTGTGAGGGGTTCCACAAATATTCAGTCCCTGAAATATTGGCCGGATTGGAGCAGTGGTCGTGAATTAAACTTATTTGGAAAATGCATGAAATTTTTGGATTTTTGGCCTCCAATAGCATCTATAACTGCAATTATCTCAAAAAGCAATAGAAGCTAAACACTTCAACTTTCAGATCCATACGGACATTCCCACATATGTTCAGAATATGAAATATTAGGAGGATATGAGCATATTGTTGTGAAGAAATCTTATTTCAACAGCAGCATAGTTTCCAACACAGTGCTATTGAAACAAGTGCACAACAGGACCTAATTTTTCATATTATAACATATCAGGTTTAGATTATATGAACAGAATAATAACAAATTGCCAAAATACATTACATACATGTATATTCTATAGTTATCAAAATAAAAATGTGTTGGAGAAGGACCAGCACTATCTGGAAATGAAATAGTAATACACGGTAAAGATTTAATTGAAGATGGAATAATGAAGGCATGACTTCAGCCACCATTCTCAAATGTTAGGCCTAAATAATTTTCATTACGAATTCAATGGCAATATTATTATCAAAACAACAGCATTCACTGTAGTGTAGTCTTATTTGATGATATGGCATGACGGTTACTCTTTTTCACTTTATTTGTGAATGGTCATTTATAATGATCAGAAGGACTTTCTTAGTGTGGCAAGCTAAATAAGATTTTTACAATTATTCAAAAATAAAATCAGACTAGCCATGGCATGTGGCACAACACATACATCATGTACATGGATTGCCTACCGCCTTTAAGGCCTATATAGACAGATACACATGCAATGAATGTAATCTGGTAGCATGATGATGATGCAGGCCTAGTTACTAGTAGGCCTACTAGGCCTAGTCATGCTAGTAGTAAAAAATAAAACAAAAATGGTAAAGTAAGTAGGGCTAGGCTAGAATATATAGAGATCTGTGTTCAGCTGTGAAGGCTAGCCACACCGAGATCGCAACAATAATAATGTACTCACCAGCTGATTGTTGCTTTTGATGCTGTCTTTGCCTGGCGTAGAACATTTGTCGTTTATCTGTAAATCGTTTGTAACAGGAAGGATGGTAGTGGGGCAGCGTTTCCAGTTCATTGTACTCCCTATCCAATGTGTGTGCGATCGACAACACGGCATTGCACTCTCTCCCTTTCAGCGATATCCAGTCTTTGGCGATTTTTCTGAAGGTGTCCCATCTAGCTCTAGTTATTACACAGGTATTCTCGATACAATGATCTAATGTGTGCATGCAGCAAGCAGGATTTTCATCTTTATCAGGCGATCCACGCCGCCGCTTGCTGGGCGCCGCCATCTTTGTTTACAATCAAACCGACTCACTTGCGTCATAAATTAGTACTCGCAATCGCTGATTGGTCAGAACTAGCACGTGACAGGGTCGGTAACGCTTTACACACCCGATTGTATCATGCCGTGGAGGGGAAGTTAGTTCGAAATTCAGAGTCCAAATGCAGAAAAACTGCAGGTATTCTGCGTGTGGAAACTTTACGTAAGCGAGATGGGGTGATATACTTCTAGAATATATAAACAGATTTTATTACCCAGAATACTGGAACGGGATGACACGCTAGAAAAGCTAGCGTATGGCCTATAATGACAACCAGTCGCTAGATGCTCCTTTAACGCTATCTGAGATAAAAGAAGCAATAAGCTCAATGAATGGTGACAAATCACCGGGCCCTGAAGGGTACCCCATTGAGTTTTATAAATGATTTTTTAACTAGCTGGCCCCTCTACATCTGGAGATGTTTAACTACTCATGTAAGCCGCATTCAGACAGAGCCGTTCTAAGAACGCCGATCTAAGAACGCCGTTCTAAGAACGGTCCTCCTCAAATTCCGTTCTGATAACTGTCCTTCCCCAGGGGAACTGTTTCAGTTTGCATTCGCACATGAGTTGGGACCCTGATAGGGTTGCGGCGCAACCGTCTGCGACAGTGACGTGTTCCTTTAGCGCCACATAAACGAAACAAAACAAAACCCGCGAAAAGGAAGGAGAGAAGAAAAAACACCACAAAGAAGCTAATATGGAGAGCGGTGAGGCCACCATGTTCATGGTCTGCATGATGGTAAATTACTAGTGCTTTATCATTGATTAATGAATCATGGACGATCACATCGGGCGTCTAACATCGAGGCAGGATCGAGCGCAGGCAATCTTCGTTTCATGAAGGAAGAAAGGAGAGCAGAGCGCCGCAGACAAAGGAGACAACGTGTAAGTTTAATTTATTAAACACGCGCAGGTTGTGTCCGTGTCGTATGAGTAAACATTTCAGCCGTGACAACATGACAAGGGGCGTAGCTACCAACCACCAAACACCTCCGTCAGATGTGTTCCTATAGAATCCAGAAAAGACCCAGCCTCGGAGAAGGAGCTAAAATGGTTACAGGAACTGAGGGAGATGGCCCTGAGTTCCTGTATGTGCGAATGCGGGAAAAAACGGCCCTGTTCCTGAAAAGGTTATAGGAACTGCCAAAGGTTCCTACAGTGCGAATGCGGCTATAGTCAGGGCTCTCTGCCACCCACCTTAAAGCAAGCTTCCATTTCGCTAATTTATAAAAAAGGCAAGGACCCTCTATACTGTGCGTCATATAGGCCAATCTCACTTGGGAAAATACTTGCGAAAATTATAGCACGCCGTTTGGGGCCCATTATGCCTTTAATCATTTCGTAGGACCAGACGGGGTTCATCGGCGGGAGGCACTCCTTCTCTAATGTCACAAGGCTTCTCGGCGTCATTCATACTCCATCCTCTCCTACAGATCCGGAGATGGTTATATCACTTGACGCCGAGAAGGCCTTCGATAGGGTGGAATGGCTCTTCTTTTCCTTACAGCGATTTGGGTTTATCTCCCGTTTTATGCCCTGGATCAGTGGTTCCCAAACTTTTTTGGCCTGAGTACCCCCTGAGCCTTCTTGTCACACCACGAGTACCCCCTCACACATACAACGCGTGCGATGATTCTCCAAAAGTAGAGCAACACAATGGTTATTATATGAAAATCATTTTATTTAGTATCCTTAACTTGAACATAAAATTCTCAGGCTTTCTCTCTTTTTTTTTAACCTCAGTTGAATTCAACATAAGAATAAAAAAACATTTTCTTGAAATATAAATAATTAACCAAAATAGCATAAATACTAAATCAAAATAATCTTCCTTTGTTATCTAACTTAAACAAGTAACATTTCTCTTTTTTTTTAAGAATACATGAACATTACTCATTTCTCTCTCTTTTTAAGAATACATTAACAGGCCTAACTCATGTAACATTCATCACAAAACTGGAGCCCCCTCATAAACAGTCCTCCATAAAAGTGTGACGCCTTAATAAATAATAAAAAAAAATTTAAAAAAATCCCTGTGCGCCGTACCCCCTGCAGTACCTCTGTGTACCACTAGGGGTACACGTACCTCAGTTTGGGAACCACTGCCGTGGATTAAACTACTGTACTCCTCTCCTCAGGGATCAGTATGTACGAACACAGCGCTCTGATCCTTTCCCCTCTTCCGTGGCACACGGGATTTAAAGGAATAAGGAGACATGGGGAGGAGCATCGGGTCTCATTGTATGCTGATGACCTTCTTCTGTATGTAAGCGATCCCCAGTTAAGCCTTCCACCTATTCTCTCAATCTTTGACTCTTTTAGCATATTCTCAGAATATAAACTCAACATCTCCAAAAGTGAGAGGTTCCCAATAAATTAACCAGCTACAGAAATTACAACTCAATCATGGTCACAAGATATATGCGTATGCTAAAAGAACATAACTTTTCAGTACAGGTGGCAGTGGTCAAACAAGATCTTCAAAAATGGAGCCATTTACAGCTATCTCTGGCAAGTAGAGTGCAAACAGTAAAAATTAATATCTTACCAAGGTTCCATTACTTTTTTCAATGTTTACCAATCTACCTCCCACGTTCATTTTTCAATCTTATTAACAGCATCATATCCACGTTCATTTGGGCAGGTAAGCAGGCCAGAGCCAATAAATCCTTGCTCCAGAGGAGCAGATCAGAGGGTGGCCTCGGACTCCCCAATCTCCTTGGGTACTATTGGGCGGCTAACACACAAAAGATTTTACTCTGTTTCACCTCTCCTCAACAGGGCTGGTGCCAATTGGAAGCAAATTCATTTGTTACATCCCTTCAAGCACAAGTATGTAGTACCCTCCTCTCGAAAATTTCACATCCAACCCCATTGTATTAATACGTTGAAAATCTGGGTTCAAATCAGGAAACATTTGGATGGCTTTCTCTCCCCCAGACTACATCTATTCGTAATAACCACTTATTTGTACCGGCCAAGATTGACTCACGTTTTGCAGCTCTAGTAGAAAACAAAGCCCTGAAATGCCTGGGAGACTTCTACATGGATGGACTGTTTGCCAGTTTCAATCAGCTATGTTCAACTTTCAGACTAAATAATACAAACTTCTTTCGCTTCTTCCAACTTCGCGATTTTGCTTGAGTGAGTGCTGGAGGTTTAGGTTTCATGCTGGGTTTACCTCTGCGACGGACAACATGAGACCAGGTCCTGGCTGGGGTTGATGACGTTGGTTTGGCACCAACACTGTTCCAGTAGATGTCAGTCGGACCGTCCGGTTTGGGGGCTTCACCAGATATTCCAGTGTCATTTTGACACATCCAGGGAAGTGTGTCAGCCAGGTCTGCAGTGTGAGATTCCACATCAGCTGTGATCCCGTGTAGAAACATCCGAGTTAGTCCTTTGGCAAATGAAGGCTCCACAGCCTGCACAGGAGCTAAATAGAGTCAATAAATTCCTCGTTCTTACGAATGTCTTGTAGCATTTCAATCCTCTTCTTGAGCTGTGTTATCCTAACAGAGAATCGCTCACACAGCTCACTGATACTGCAGGGTTAGGAGACATTGGGCCTCATGCAAGAACACTTTTGTATTTTTCTCTTTCTTTTTTCGTACGAAGGTCTCGTACGAACATGCCACGTCAGATTCAACAAACGCTCTTTGGAATTATCCAAAATACTGTTAATTCCGTGTCACCTGTAGTTCGTAATGTCACCGAAATAAAGAAGAAATGGTTTGATATGAAAATTACTTAAAAATGCGCTCGATGACTGCAACTAAAGCTGTGCAATCAGTTGTTGCCTCATCATTGATGGGGCGGTTGATGAAGGCAGTCTTCTGGCACCACACCTTCTGGTCTGCCTGGGCTGGTTCAGGTTGTGGGAGACCCTCGTCCATGGCAATATTGTTCAAAACGCAGCATGCCATATTTGTCTGGGCTATAGAGCAGTTTGCTCCCCGCTGTATCGAGACACCTGGCCTTTAGCTCACCAATATTGCACTCCACAACAGCTCGGGTGCTTTGATGCGTATATGTGTGCAGTCTATTGCTCCGATTATGTTTGGCAGTCCAGCCATGGCATGAAAGTCCCT
This sequence comes from Odontesthes bonariensis, assembly GCF_027942865.1. Lineage (NCBI taxonomy): Eukaryota > Metazoa > Chordata > Actinopteri > Atheriniformes > Atherinopsidae > Odontesthes > Odontesthes bonariensis. Next base: position 31,455,323 of record NC_134515.1, on the reverse strand, counting down.
CTTAATTTGTACTTCTTCGACAGCGGTGTATGGAAATTTGATGTATCATGGGTGATAAACTGAGAGTTTTGATGACCAAGAGAGCGCACGACTCCAATCTCCCTCTGAAAGGTTCCCGTGGCCAAAAATCCAAGGGTGGTGATGACCTGGACGTGTGGTGGAATTGGGTTTGATCGGCGTGTTTCTTTCTGGAGTTGGGGCTCCAGGAAGCTGCATATTTGTAGCAGCACAGTCCTTGGCAATCTAAATCGCACTGTCAGCCTTTTATCTGTCTCCGCAAGGATATCTACACGGTCTCTTCCAAGAGCCTGACCCGCTAAGGAATCCAAAAGTATAAAATCAGCCGCGGGTTACACTCTCATTGACCTTGTTATATACAGAGTCAAATTAACCTTCAATTAGTGCATAATTTAAGTCAAACAGAATAATTTCAGCATCATTATGGGGTATAATGTATATATTTATTTATGTTTGCTTCAAAGTAATTAAATATACAATCCATTAGTCAAGCAAACTTGATTGGAATAACAGCGGACTATTTTACGAAACTTCTACGACAGGTCTGGATCACTCGTAAATTTTGTTCGTACCTGAAAAAAAAAGTAAAATACAATCAAATTGGTGAATGCGCAAATTCTCTTAAATCCCTCGTACGCACGATTTAAAGTGATGGTTCGGAGTAGATTCACCCTAGGGTCATTTGAACCGTGACATCCAGCCAAGTAGCCCATCCGAAGTTTTTCCGATATTGGCTGAACATCAGCCGAGTTACCGAGTTATCCTGAATAGCTTAGTACAAGCGCTAACGGACCCTGGCAGTATCTCCAAAATTACCACACTAAAATCACATGCCATGACACCAAACTTCTACAGTAGTACAAATATGGTCTGTACTCACAAAACGATGCATTTGGAAGTTTGTAAATAGTCCAGGAGTTTATTATTATCAACACAAGCCTGATAGCTTCTCTGCTGCTAAAGCTGCGTCGACGTCACTTCCTTGATCTGGGAGCTTCAATGTAAGATGAGGGTTGATCTACTACTGTAGACAACAAAGTATATGCTATATTCTACATGAATTTTTATGTTGTAGAGTTGTGAATTTATTTTATCAATGGAGAAATTGAGCAGCCTTGCTTTGTTGTCGGAAAAACTTCGGGTGGGCTACTCGGCTGGATGTCACGGTTCAAATGACCCTAGGGTGAATCTACTCCGAACCATCACTTTAAGAACAAATCTGTGCGTACGAACGGTTGTTGCATGAGGCCCATTGTTCTGTCCGATTCTCTATGTAAACAGGAGGGCTAATACCGTTTACAAATATACAATTAAAAGAAAAAGAATAAAAGAATAAAATTATATCCAAGACTTGTGGAAAGAAGTAGAGTGATATAAAAGTGAATAAAGCAGTAAGCAGCAGGAGGAAACAGGAGGAAGCAGAGACACGTCTGCACTCTTCAGGAGCAGGAAGTAAAACATAACATCCTAATAAATTGTTAGGGGTCCCAAGTATCCACCGGGCCTCTCGTTCTACGTTGCTAAGGCTGGCCTTGGTCATGCTGAGGATCGGAGTTTCTGGACAACAGACTCTGTCCCGTCCCTTACAGAAAAATCTGGCCAAAAATGGATCCTTCGCCAGCACAGCAGTGGTGCTGTGGTGTAGATCAGTGTTTCCCAACCGGGGGTACATGTACCCCTAGGGGTACGCGGAGGTACTGCAGGGGGTACGCAGCGCACAGGGACTTTTTTTAAGGCGTCACACAAAAGTGTTTAGTCCCAAGCTTGTAATATATGGACAAAATAATGTCTGCTGTGGAATTTAGTAATAATGAAGGAGACTCCAGTTTTGTGATGAATGTTACATGAGTTAGGCCTATTAAAGCTGCCGTCGGCAACTTTTTTTGAGGGCGTATTCACACCTACCTCGTTTGGTCCGGACCAAACGACCAAACGGACCAGATTTTCGTTGGTTCGGACCTTTTGGGATGGTCTGAATACAAACCACCGAACTCTGGTCTGGACCAAACAAGCGGACCGAGACCGAGCTGAAAGGTCGGACTCGATCCGGATCAAACGAACCCTGGTGCGGATCTTTTGGAGGTGTGAAAGCAGACCGGACATAATCCCAGACTTTTTGCTTTTTTGTACCTCGGGAGCATCTGTCGTTTGTCTGCTGCTAGGTAACAGAACAGAGCGTTGTTCTTCTAATTACTAGACCGGCTGTGGTAAAGCTAACGAAAGACCGAAAATAATATTTATAGACCGAAAATGAGTAGGGGACAAACGTGGGCCGCAGAGGAGACCCGTGCTCTTGTGGACGTTTGGGCAGATGCCCACATATCATATATGTTGGAGCGCACTCATAAAAACGCTGACATCTTTGCCTTATTCACAGATAAGTTGAAAGAAAAAGGATTCGTTCGCTCACCAGAGCAATGCAGGCTAAAACTGAAAAAACTCCGCCAGACTTACATTAAAATTAGGGACATGCTTGCAAAAAGTGGTGGTTCCAGTGACGCTAAACAAAAGTTCGTATAGTACGATGACATAGATAGTATTCTGGGGACAACACCCCTTGCCTCGCCTGTTGACATAGTTGAGGGTGGTGCTAACAGCGAGGATGCTAACCACCCGAAGCCCACCATCATCACCTGGAAACGGCAGCGTCGCCTCACCTCACGATGAGGAGGATGTTTTAAATGGTGAGTAGACCAGTAAATGTTACTTTGTCACTCAGTGAACATTAAAGAAAAGCTCAAATTCGGGAACGGGCAGCACAGTAGCCTACTCTGGCCTCCACCATACACTGTCTACCATCACAGATAACACATAAAGACTGACGAGAGACTGGGTTTAGCGTGACTTCACTTTACTGGCATAGTACAACTGAACATCAACCACTGGTGCGTCCCTATGTAACATGCAGGGGTTCAGGGGTAAGACCGCTCCCTCTAGCGTCTTGGCATATGTTCGCACATAGATAACACCACATACAGTCCTGATGATGACTCAAATGTGTTACCATGTAGCCTACCATTCTGCAACATGTTGTTTCATTATCTGAGTTTAACCTTACTTATTGCTTTACTTCCCTTGACAGACAAGCAGGAGATTTTATCCAGTGAACCCACTGCAAAAAGGCTGAGCATTCCCGGGGCTAAAGCCAGGCAACATCTTGGGCGAAAACGCAAGGCTTCACAGAGCGATGATGGGGTGCAAGCATTCTTGACAAGGCAAAATCAGCAGCTGCAGGACCTGATGAATTCTGAGAAAGAGCGTCAACTACAAGAAAACAACTACCTAAAGAGTTTCCTGAGGGCACAGCGGGAGGCAGACGAAAGACGGTTCGAGATGATGCGAGCCCAAATGCAAGAGAACAATAACATGTTCCGTCTATTGTTCAGTGCCATGTCTAATACTCAACAACAGCACCCACATGCTCCACCACAGCATCCACAAGTTCCACCACAGCACCCTCCTGCAAATTACTGGGTGCCTAACCACCCAGCTCCAGTGCAGTCAAACACTGCTCCTACCTGGCCCATGTCATCATTATCCACACAGCTGCAACCTATGCAGGTACTACCTACAACTGGAGCAAATGAAATGTCCGAAATCCTTCACCAGGTTAATAGCAGCCATTTGTATGAGTTGTAAATGTGTTTTAATGGATTGATTGATTATTGATTATTTGCACAAGTGAATTACTACTTTTTACTTGCATTCTACTTTATAAAAATGTTCTCTGTGTACTTAAACACTGAAACTGCAAATTGGAAATCCATATCCTTTATAAAAATTTATATTTTTTATTTTCCATAGGTAAAAATTTTGACTCGTGCTTTTGTTTCTCATCTTATATTTAATCACAACCTTGAAAAGTATGCACAAAGAGCATTTCTTATGTCCTGAGCCCTCTGATTCCCTTCATCCATATCATTCTGTCTGTCATTCTCTTCAATTTCGTCCTCTTCGATTTCGTCCTCCACGTAGTCATCCTCCTCATCGTACTCTTCGTTATGTTCTTCACACAAATTGTGTACAACGCAACATGCTGCTGTCACCTGGCTAACAAGAGAGATGTGGTTGTCTTGCGGCTTGATAAGACATCTCCAGCGACCCTTGAGTCGCCCAAAGGCCCTCTCGACAATCATCCTTGCCTGGCTCTGGCGGTGGTTGAAGGTGATCTGGTCAGGAGTCAGTCCTCTATCTGGAAAAGGCTTCACAAACCAGGGGAGCGAGGGGTAGGCAGCATCCCCTAAAATGACAAGTGGTACATTCACATTTTCAAAATTTTCAATCCATGGTGGTAAAAGGTCATTTGACTGCATGCAATCGAATAAGGAGGAAAGGGATAAAACCCGAGCGTCATGCACTCGTCCTGGCTGTCCAATATTAACATCCCAAAATTTCATTTTGTGGTCTAGCACAGCCTGTAGAATAAATGAGTATTGTCCTTTCCTGTTGTAGTAGTGTGACGGTGAATCTGCTGGTGCCTTGATTGGTATATGGGAGCCATCTATAGCACCAACTACCTGGGGGAATCTCCATTTGTCTCTGAAGGCTTGCATAATAGTTCTGCAATAGGCCAAACTGGGTGGTGTTATATACATTGGTTTCAGGACGGTGTTGATTGCTGTAATGACCTCCTGTGTGATGAGGCAAGAGGTGGAAATGCCAATACCAAATAGGTTGGAAATTGTCCTGTATTCCACATTTGTTGCTAGCCTCCACAGACAGACTGCAACTCGCATCTCCACAGAGAGGGCCCTTCTGTATCGGGTATGCTGGCGGGTCAGGAGGGGTCGCAGCATACCACACACATACTCAAAGGTTCCTCTTCTCATTCGGAAATTCCGCAAAAACTCTCTGTCAGTCCAATTGTTCATGACTAGATGTCACCAATCTTGCGACCGTTGATTGACCCAGATTCTCCTAAGAACAGAGAAACCCAAATGCCATGATGTCATCATTACAAATAAAAAACAATAGCAAATTATGTTTATATTCAATACTCCAGTACAGACAATGGCAGTAAAAATAAACATTAATTATTTCCTGGCAGACTGCAATGTGAGAACAGTTTAGGACTGGCATAGATATACTGTTATGTAATTGAGGCTTAGGCCTACTGTTATAGGTTATTTTCTGTTCATATCACAAGAGGGCGCAACAGCCCACAGAAAGGCAGGTTTAAGTATGTGCATTATGATTGACTGGCTAAAGCAGAAAACCCTCTCCAGTTCTCTGTTCTTCTGAATATACCATGATGAATATCTCGACACATAGGCCTACCTTATACGTCTTGCTTGAAGAGCCCAAATTGTCTCAGCTTGATGAGCACACATCAGCGTTATCCTCCGTAGCCGCCTTTTCCTTTGTTGTCGTTGTTGATAAATTACTTGTACAGCAGCATAGTAATTACACAGTTGTGAAAATAGCAAAACGTTGAAAAAACATATAGTTTTGATTATATTAAAAGCAATAACGGCACGGAAAGCGTCCATGACTACATTCACTTTTGAACTTAGCACTTTGTGTTGCGCGTGTCGATTCTGACCAATAGCCGAACGACTTCAGGGCGCGTGGCTTTGTTGACATATTTTGGTCCGTTTACTGAAATGTACAGTCTGAAAGCGAACCGCACCAAAATTTAAAAAAAAAGGTTCGGACCAAAGCAAGTGAATTATCGGACTTTCCTGGTCTGAATACGCCCTTAGTCATATTAGCTTGAACTGTCATGGGATTCTGGAAGTAGAATATTAAATTGGCTGTTTAGGAAAAATCCCGAATTCTGTAGCTCCCTCTAAAGCCTGTAATCGTGCTTGCAAAAATCGAGCGCTCCCGGCTGTTTTTAACCAATCACGTTAGGGTGGAGGAATCGATACCTGTCAATCACAGCTGGGGGAACGCCTTTAGCATGAGTCACTTCAAACAGAGTAAGCATTAACTGAGCTTTCGATTAGCAATAATTAGCATTGATTAGCGATAATTAGCATTGAGTAGCATTGGTTAACAAGGAAGCTAGTATTGATTAGCGATAATTAGCATTGGTTAACAAGGAAGCTAGTGTTGATTAGCAATAGTTATAAGGCAAATATTGGGTTAATTCTTAATTAGCATTTATTAGCAACAGCTAGGAAGCTAATATCAATTGGCATTGGTTAGCAAACATTAGCATTAATAGTTAATTAATTAATAATAACCTAACTCCAAACTAGAAATCAAAATAGCAACAAGCTAAATTAGCCTAACATTGAATTAACATTGGGTTAATTTTGAAACCAACCTAGAGCATAAGCTTTCAAAGCGAACATAGGCTAACATTAACATTAGCATTGACAATATCCAAACCAACAAGTAGCATAATTAGCAGCATCTAAGCTAAATTTAACCAAGCATTAAATTAGCATTGATTAGAGTTAGTTTAACTTAAATTGACTTTCAAGAGTTGTTGAATAAAAAAAGGAAAAATAATAATAATAATAAAATAAAATTAGGGAAAAATAAATAAGGAAATAAAAAAGTCAAAAGAAGGGAACTAACTAGGTGAAACAATGGATGTAACACCAACAATAACCATCAGCGCCAAGCATCCTTCAATGTAGCTGCCTGTAAGATTATGGAACAAAGAATTAAAGTTTACAAACCAAAGGACAAAAGCAAAAAGAGACAGCTTGAATTAAAAGCTTTACATTTCTTTGTAAATGCAGAGCTATATCCAACACTGCCAGGAGCAGTAAACATAAGCCCTATTCGGACGGGACTAGTTTAATGGGGGGACCTGGAGTAAAGTAATAATAACCGGGAAATCTAGTCCCGTCCGAACGCGCCATGTCAGTAAAGATAACGGAGTATGTCGGAAAACTTTTCCGAGAATTCTACCTCCTGTGAAACGGTCCGGAGTATCTACCATAGGTAATACTAATCCCGTGCGAATGCGACCTTCGGTAATAAGTACGGAATATGTCGTCACATCCTTTTAAAGAGAGAAACAATTAGGTGTGTCTGTTTGCAAACATGGAGGTTCTGGATGAAGCGCTGCTTGCAAGCACGCATGGTCGGCGCCATGTCTGTTTACAGATGGGGTTTACGGAAGTGAAATGAAGACGTGCATGGCATCCAGGATGTGACGGTTGTGCGTAACCAACAACTCCTCCCATGTTAGATGAATAGTACAGGGATTTCTTGTCCCGTCCAAATTGGTCATTTCTTCTCCCTGGCGTCATCTGGTTAACCAACATTACCATACGTCCCCCCATTGAACTAGTCCCGTCCGAATAGGGCTATACAAGGAGATTCTGAAATGAAAAATCACAAAATATCTCATGAACGTCCAGAACCACAAATAGCTACATCAAGCAGTCATGGAGCTCCTGAGCCAGACGCCGTCTGTAATTCAGATCAGGCAAGGGGACAGCTCCCACAATACCAAAGATCACCAGAACTGGCACCACCAGTTCAAAAGGCATCTTCTGAAGAACATAAGAGTCCAACAGCGTCAGCACCGAGTTTGATAGAAGGGACGCAGGGACAGTATGTGCCGTGGCAGATGCTCGACCTAGTGGGGCTGGTTGCTCGATTGCCGGATGTTCACATAGGTGCAAGCAAATGGATAAGAGCTTTTGAACAAGAGACAGTGCATAAACTGTTGACTGTTGGACACATTAAGGCAGTGTGGGCACTGTGTTTTGGAACTTCTACCATGGAGGGCATTTCGAGACACAGTGAGAATGACTGGATGTTAAGCCACCGAGCTGATGGAACTGATTTTAATGCAAATCGAGCTGCACTCTGGAGATCGTTACGAGCTGAGTTTCCTGTAGGAGTGGACCTCGAAGCATTAAAGGGGGAGCCACTGTCAGAAACAGAGAGTCCAGCGGTGTACATTGCACAACAATTGAAGAAGTGGACACAAGAGTCTGAGGAAGAAATTGAAAAGAGCCCAGCTTGGGTGACATTGTTCAGAGTTTCCATCAAAGAGGCTCTGCCTGCCCCAGTTCGGGGAGGCTGGAGGATGTGGTGGGGTTGAATTCAATGTCACACGGGCAATTCCGAGATCACGTGGTGCATGCAGTAGATCAATACAGAAAAGATGAACTAAAACGGAAGGAGCAGGAGAAGGATATTCAAAGGGAACTTGCACGGTTGCAGTTAGAAGAACTGCAAGTGAAGCAAGAAGTACAAAATGAGGCCATGACAGCGGGGGCCGCTGAACAGCCATCACACACACAACGTTCACAGGGGCAAGTCCATCGTCGACCCTGTCGAAGGTCAAGAAAAGGTGCACCTGGAGGACGAAGGTCCTCGGGAGCATGTTGGGCCTGTGGCGAGAGGGGACACTTTGCTTACAGCTGTCCGAGAGCACCAGGAAACCTGAATGTTCAGCAGGACCGTGGCCAGTCCTTGCGGGGCGGAGCAAGTGGCCCGGCAGGTCCATGGCGTTCCTCTGGCAGAGGAATCTCAGTATTTGTTTGCATTGACATATAGAGGCAAGAAGTACACTTACACCAGACGTACTCAAGGGTTTAAAAACCGCCCTCATGTGTGTCATTATTACAAAACAAAACAAAGTTTCTAAATTTAAATTTAAATATGTCACTATTACTATTACATAACAAAACAAAGTTTCTAAATTTAAATTTAAATATGTCAGTATTACTATTACAAAACAAAACAAAGTTTCTAAATTTAAATTTAAATGTGTCACTATTACTATTACAAAACAAAACAAAGCTTCTAAATGTAAAATTAAATGTCACTATTACAAAATTTCTAAAATTTAAACAAAACAAAGTTTCTATTTTAAATTTTAGCATTGTTAACCTAAATTAGAGTATCTATTTATCCCATAGGGAACCACTGATATCTCTCCATCCCACTTGGAGGGAGTAAGTAAAGCGCCATGTCCAAAATAAATGAATAAATGTATAAATAAATAAAATTAAAAATAAAACAATTCTGATCTTTTTGGGGAAGATTATCCACAGAACAATCTATCTACAGGAGGAGTCCAGAGACTCAGGTCTCGAACAGCTGGTTGAGAGACCAGTGGTGCCGGGCAACCAGGGGCACATCAAAGTGTTCTGGAGGAAGTGGCTTGAGCCAAGACGAGAAGGACCGTACACAATGGTGCGAGCAACGCCAACAGCAGTTCAAATGGAGGGTAGCAACACATGGTACCATTTGAATCACTGCACTAAGGTTCGGACTAAAGACACAGACGGAGTTAAGTCCGAGGGAAAGGATGAACAAAAGGAAGATGTTAAGATTTCTGACACTAATGAGCATCCAGGTGTGGGTGGTGGCCGACAGCATGGGCTCAGGAGAACGAAGCCTGGAGGTGTTGGACGGGAGAGGCGGGAAGGGGTCCGGTGATGGAGCCACCCCGCAGGGGAAGTAGCCAGCCTGGGTCAGATGAGTATGATGCAACAATACACACCCACTCAGACCATGCCACGCCACGAACTTTGCCAGCAATACACACTAGAGCTAGTCGTGAAGAGGTATCTGTTAAGCTTGAATTTAAGTTCATGGGAATAAAGGATGGTGAGGAAGTGTGGATCATGGGTCCGGAGGAGGAGACGACCAAATCACCGCCTCTGGACGCCACGAAAAAGGGGCAATCTGGTAAGATCATGTTGTCCTCGGGTCAGAAGAAGTTGTTCACAATGGTTGTAAGAATAGAAAGGTTTCTCGTGAAAGTCTAGGGGGACTTGATATCATTAGCACTACAGGACAGAATAATCATGTTAATCCAAGAACAGACGGAGTGTACATGCACAGGTAGAGACAGGAAAACAGTGAACTGTGGAAGAGGGTTTAAGGCAGCACAGGATATGTGGTATAGATGGGCATGGTACACTAAAAGAGAACTGACAGCGACGGAGTGTCTCATATGCGCAGACGCTCCAGGAGCATTGTCTGTTGTTGTTCCAGAACCACACACCTTCAGGGACGGTGAGGTGGTCCAGCAACGGGAATGCAGAGAAGGTAGGTTCACATCGGAAGAGGATAAATGGTTATTGTTTAAGCTTCCTAAGTGTGGGATTAAGTGCAGATTGATGTTTGGGCCAAATAAATTACATAATTGTTTTCAAAATAGGGAAGGGCCACAAATTGGAGTCTTCTTGTGCTGAATTTAATCTGAGTACAACACAGGATGGGCCTCCCACTGATTATAGAGTAGACCACGATAGTGAGTTTGAATACTTTACAAGTGATGGATTTAATAATGTCAGTGGAACTCACGTAGGTAATACTACTGTTAAATGCAATATCGCATGGGTTTTATCTTGCTTTCCACACGCAAATATGAAACCAATATTTATTAGGATTTATTTATTTGGATCAAAAATGTGAAAATATAGAAATGACAATTCTAACTCTTTTTGGGGATCAGACACACCCAATGGCTGAGAGTTACTGGATGTGTGGAGATGATGTTTTGTTAAATGTGTTACCCAACAGGTGGATAGGTCTTTGTGCACTTGTGAGGAGGAAGACATCGGTTGTGTTAGTGTATGACAAGGTAAACGAGATGCTAGGTTTGGATGTGGAAAAAGGGAGAGTGAAAAGATCTAGTGGTAACTACATCATGGATAAGCACGTTTACTTGGATGCAATAGGGCAGCCGAGAGGGATTCCTTTTGAGTTCAAAGCACGCAGTGAGAGCGCAGCTGGATTTGAGTCTATTTTGCCGTGGATCACAATTAACAAAATGGGGAGTGGATTAATTACATATACTACAACCAACAGAGAATTCTTAACTACACGAGTGAAGGGTTTGCAGCCTTTGGAGAACAACTACATGAGGCGAGTAGGATGGCTTGGCAGAACAGACAAGTTTAGATTGGATATTAGAAGGGAAAAGTGATGTTTGCCAGATGGTTGGGGAAAATGTTGTACATTTATACCCGGGAACACTGCAGCTGATGGGACGTTTACAACGGCCATGAAGAAGATCAGGAAAATAAAAGAGGAGCTGAAGAGTAATGCTGGTGGGAGTGAATGGTGGTGGACTGGTCTGTATGGGATTTTGGGAGAAGAGGGAGCGATGACAGTTAAAGCGGGAATAGCTATATTGTTGATAGGGATAATGGTCTCCCTATTGGTGTGTTGCATTATACCCATTCTGAGAAGGTGTTTGCTGCAAGTCATGTTCAAACAAACAGTGGAAGAAGCCAGGATGCAGCTGACCTTGCGAGACCGGGTCTGAGGATCAACGCATGGAAGAGCTGGTCAACGAATGAAGGTTATCAACGGACGGTTCACAAGATTCTTTCCTCGGGTGTGGAACCAAGTATAGCCTGACAGGGAGAAGAGATACTGAAGATCTCTTTGATTGGGAGTGACATACTGGCGACCTCTCCTCCCAGAGTTAGCTTAGCAGTTCCAGACCCAGCCGGACGGATGTTCGGCCAGAAGCAGACGACGCCAGAGTACGAGAGATGGGACGGGATTGGAAGAGCTGCATTTCATTGCATTTTATTACTATTGTTGTGTGATAATCCATAATTTTATGTATTGTACTTGGTACAAAACTGTGATTTATTCATTTGATGATGGTTGTGTATTCATTCTATGTTTATAATCAATCAGAACTAATCACTAATATGTCCATTGCCATTTGTGTCACTCAACTGTTCGGAGTGCGACCTTTGGTAAAGTAGTCGGTCGCCAAGTGGGGTGGGGCCGTAGGAGAGTTTTCCCATAAATAAGGACATGAGTTACGAAAGTAGCAGCCGGTGGGTTTTTCGCTCCTATGCACTGCGAACAGTGGACAAGTGTGATGGCGATGTTAAATTTGTGTTATTGGTGAATTCAGTATCATTTAATGTGATTCGGGAACATATATATATTCCTTTTAATTTATTCAATATGTCCCTTTGACTTAGAATGTAGAATTATTAGAATAATTTAGTGTTGATTATGTTAATTAATTATCAATTAATTAGTTATGTTAATTATGTGGGATGATTTTCTTTCATTTTAGATTATTTCTTTATTAAAGCCATAATGTGTAATATTTCACGTTGTCTATTAACAAATTTGAGTCTTATCATTCACAAGTATTACCTCAATCGTTATTAATTACCTCCATCACAAAAGTGCAGTGTTCTTATATTCTTTATATTCAGCATACGAATGTACATAAGAGTGTTACACTCCAATGAATGTCTCCATGTTGCTCCGGCATTTTAAAACTACGGGATTTGTAGAAGGACATGTCATCAGCTTCCAATGTGGAAACGGAAAATGCGAAGCTGATGACATGTCCTTCTACAAATCCCGTAGTTTTAAAATGCCGGAGCGACATGGAGACATTCATTGTCCGTGAAATATTACACATTATAGCTTTAAATCACTGATAAGTGATTTCAGGGGGGACTATGTGGGAGAGAAATGTCATGACATGGCCTAATTATTACATCGTGTGCTTTGTTGACTGGTTCATATGAATATTGTTGATAGTTAGAATGAGCTTGTTTATGATAATGGCGAAAGCTAGGTACCTCCAAAGAAGATTGGGGCCTGGCCACGTACGCTTGTTATGATCCAGGACCAGTATAAAGCCATGTCACAAAATGAGGTCGTTGGAGGTGTTCGGACATTCTGTATGCACATTTGCTGTGACGGCTTGTTCAAATAAACTTCCCCAATGAAAGGCTGACCGACGCGGATTCAACTCCTTTTTCTCCACAACAACAACCGCCGACTTTTCCTTTGCTCTGCGCATTTCACGGAGTACAGTTTCACAAACCTTGCAAGATTCCGAGCAGGCTTCAGTCGGAATTTAATGCTCAGTAGAGGGTCAGTTCCGACAGGGACAGATACAGACTGCAGCGAGGTGTGCGCTCCGCTGAGAAGGTGATCGGCTGCAGCCTGATTCTGATTCTGATTCTGAACAAAATCAACCCCAGCAATCAGTACAGCCTGTAAGTATCACATTTTATTTTGTTTTAATTGTGTGTTGTGCCATGTTCCTGTTGTAAGAATTGCACGTTAGCTCTGGCTTGTTCATCTAAAGGGAATGAGCTAACCAGCCAATCAAGCAACGGCAACCGAATAGCGCCAACACCTACCTGCATTTCATAATGAGGTTGCCAGATAAGCTCTGAAACGACGCCAATAAGGGCAAACGACGCATTCTAAGCCCAGCATAGTAACAGCTGTTTCAGAGAGCCTTTTAGGGAGGTTCTGAGCCATTACAGACCCAACCAATTTTTTGGGGCTACATATCACATCACAGAACAAGGATTAATGCCCCATTCAACTATCTCTATCACCTTTAATACACAAACTATGTGTAGCTAAGCATTTCTTAAATATATAATACAAAGACTGAAAACATAAGCTATAAATTCCAAAACTATGGAAGTGTTTATTTGAACCTTTCTCCATTAATTATGGCTCTTCCATATCCGTCCCCTAATGATTAATCAGGAAGATTAAGCATTATCAAATGAACTCAAATGCACATAATCTGAAACAATTATCAAAATAAGATAGTCAAGACAGTAAAATTTATTGAACATCAGTAAAGTGTTATCTTGTCAAAATCTCATATCAAGTCACATTTACATCACATGGCTTCTTGCAGCAAACACAGTTTGTTGACAGGTCTCTCCAGAGGGGTTTTTTGGTTTGTAGTTTTGGCGAACAGTTCCACTGGAGTCAGGTTCGGTTTGGATTATCCTTCCCATTATCCATGTGTTTCGTTGAGCACAGCTGTCGACGAGTAGCACCACATATCCAGGGTTGAAGTCTCTCCTCAGTCGTGACCACCTTTGACGTTCTTGAGGGAGAGGCAAGTATTCACGGGTCCATCTGGTCCAAAACAGATCTGCAAGATATTTCACTTGGCCCCATTGCCTTCTTGCATACTGATCATCCTTGTTAAAAGTCCCCGGTGGCACACTGGGCTGTACTTTCATTAGCGGCAAATGGTTTGTTTTTAAAGGCTAAATATCATTTGAATCATCTCACCCCTGAGTGCTCGTGATCAGCGGATTATTTATGATGCTTTCAACCTCACACAGGAGAGTTTGAAGACTGTCGTCTGTAAGAGTCTGTTCTTTCACCAAAGCACCAAGAATCTTTCGTATGGTACGGAAGATTTGCCGCTCCCAAACTGCTCCTTGATGAGAGGCAGAAGGGCTGTTGAAAATTCATTTTATGCCTTTCTTTTGTAAAAATCCTTTCAAAGCTTGTTTGGTCCAATTTCTTGATGGACTCGCTTAATTCCTTTTCTGCACTGACAAAATGTATGCCTTTATCAAACGTAAGATGTTGACCTGGCCCTTCTGCTTTGAAATGGCGCAAAGTGTTAATGCAGGAGCTGGTGTCAAGATTTTCTGCCACTAATAAGTGCACTGCCCTGATGGTCAGGCAGGTAAACGGTACATCATACCATTTAATGGTTCCCAAGTAATCAAAGCCTACATTCGTGAAAGATGGTTTGTCTGGCAAAGACGATATTCTGGGAGATTTCCCATTTCTATTCTCCAACTTGACCTCATAGTTTTCTACAGAATGTACACTCTGATATGAGCTTCCTAATGGCTGAGGTTGCCTAAGATGCGCCCACAATATCCAGTTTTTCTGTGAACATCTTGCAGGATGAGAGTGGCAGCTCTGGAGTGTTTTGACAGAATAGCTGGATGTTTTGCATTCTGTGGCATGGCAGCTTTGTTCAACCATACTCTCAAAATGTCCTTTTACAAGGTCAAGTCAAGCTTATATAGCTGACTATTTCTCTTAACAGGTCACTTATTTTGAAAAGGCCTCACGTCGTCAGGACACTATTGTTTTTGACTGGGTCGGAGGATTTCGACTGATGATTCTGCAGCCATTAGATCTTCCAAGGTCAGTGTTTTCTTTTGCATATCCAATTTGTACTTCTCCATGGATAGATGCACTAACACTATTTGTTTATCTGGATCCTTTTCTGACTAACAGATATGTTGAAAGAATGTTATAACTCTTTTCTTTTGGTTTTCAGGTTGATCAATGTTTTATTTTTACTATCAATAGGCACGCAACTGCTCTTAGTCGTCCATTGCAACTTGAATAGTACTGATGCAATATGTTGACAGGATAGGATCTTTCTTGAGAGGTGATGACATTCCCTGTGATATTTTTCCCCTCTGGATCATTTGGCAAATTTTGACTCACTTTATCCAGTCTCTCCAGCCATTTACTTTCTGGCTGTAACAGAAACTGGGGGCCATTTAACTATGTTTTCTCCTCGCCAAGAGGATCATAGATGGAATTTACTACAGAGAGAATTCCTTTTCTACTCATTGGCTTGTCCTGCAGCTGAATACTGTGGGGGAATGAATAATCTTCTGTGCATTATTGTACACCAAGAGCCTTTTCAATGGGCGATCTCACTCATGAGTGTCATGAGTGAGATCGAGATCTTTCAGCTCACTGGCTCGGTGTTCTTCAGGAATGAAAGATAAGAGCTTTATGCTGTTGCTCACCCACTTTGAGAGGTTGAAACGCCCCTCAGCACATACACTATATTGCCAAAAGTATTCACTCACCCATCCAAATAATTAAATTTAGGTGTCCCAATCAATTCCATGACCACAGGTGCATAAATTCAAGCACCTAGGCATGCAGACTGCTTCTACAAACATTTGCGAAAGAATGAGTCACTCTCAGGAAATTAGTGAATTCCAGCGTGGTACTGTGATCCAGTCGTGAAATTTCCTCGCTACTAAACATTCCACAGTCAACTTTCCGTGGAATTATAACAAAGTGGAAGTGATTGGGAATGACAACAATGAATTATGGTGTGGGGTTGTTTTTCAGGAGCTGGGCTTGGTCCCTTAGTTCCAGTGAAAGGAACTCTGAATGCTTTAGCATAGCAATGGTTTTGGACAATTTCATGGTCCCAACTTTGTGGAAACAGTTTGGGGATGGCCCCTTCCTGTTCCAACATGACTTTGGACCAGTGCACAAAGCAAAGTCCGTAAAGACATGGATGAGTGAGTTTGGTGTGAAAGAACTTGACTGGCCTGCACAGAGTCCTGACCTCAACCCGATTGAACACTTTTGGGATGAATTAGAGCGGAGACTGTGAGACAGGCCTTCTGTCTAACATCAGTGTCTGACCTCACAAATGCGCTTCTGGAAGAATGGTCGGAAATTCCCATAAACACGCTCCTAAACCTTGTAGAAAGCTTCCCCAGAAAAGTTGAAGCTGTTATAGCTGCAAAAGGTGGGCCTACGTCATATTAAAACCTATGGATTAAGAATGGGGTTCCACTTAAATTCATATGCGTGTAAAGGCAGATGAGCGAATACTTTTGGCAATATAGTGTAGAGCTCGCAGGTTCTTCACCAAGGCAACAGCCCTTTCCTCTGAACACAGATTTTAAACAGTTGTCCATGTAAAAATTTTGTTGAACTGTTTCAACAATCTCTGGGGCAGCAGTATATGTTCTGTCTTCTGCTCCGCAAAGCATAGCAAGCAACCCTAGGGGAGGAGGTTGCACCAAAAAGGTGCACTACCATCCGATACTCCTTTTGTGGTGCGTGTAGGTTGCCATCAGACCACCACAGAAATCTCAGTAGGTTAGCATCTGCTTCTGAAACTCTCACCTGATCGAGCATTAGTTCAGTGTCTGCCAACATCGCTATTGGTTCTTCACGGAACCTGACTAGGACACAAATAAGCAAGTGCCTTGAGATGACATTTGTTGTATTTGGCGCTATATAAATAAAAATAAATGAAATAAATGAATGAAAGTTGGTGAGGTCAGGACCTTGCAGTAATGCACCATTCAGTGACACATCTTGAAATGTGGCTGTACAGTCAAAGACCACATGATTTTTTTGGGCCTATCATCTTGATCATTAATTACGTGCCATGGTTCCAATGGCTTAGAGTTGTTTGCTCCTATGAGAGGTCCAACACTGGCATCAATATGTGGTAAGTTCACTTCACTCAGATATTACCACTTTTGTAGATGTTGTTGCCTGAGCACGTTTTCTTTCTGAATAGGAATATTGTTGTATGTGAAGACCTTTGGTAAATGGATATGTATATTTTGTTTTCCAGGCCACATACTTCAAGGACAGAGAGCATTCCACTGTTCAACTTACAATTATATCATTATATCTGGTGATTTTAACCTACACATAGATAATCCATCTGATTCTATGGTCAAAGAGTTTTTACATTTACTGAGTTGCTTGGATTTTACCCAACTTGTCACACAGCCCATTCACAACAGAGGACACACTCTGGACGTAGTCCTCAGCTATGGCCTGTCAGCCAGTGTGTCCTCTGTTGTTGATTTGGCTCTGTCGGACCATTACTGTGTGTTTTTTTAATATCACCAGTTTTATTCAGCGGGAGACCTCTGTGCGAACTGTCAGGAAACACTATATACCTCTGAAGTGGCTGCAAATTTTATTGAAATCTTGGGTAAGCATCCTCCAACTACTGTACCTGCATCCTGTGATTTTATTGTAAAACTTTCTATCAAGAAACTCAAATCAACACTTGATGTCATAGCTCCACTAACCACAAAGAATTTACTGCCTAAGCGTGCAGCCGTGGAGAAATTAGGAGATTAAAACATTGAAAAGGAACTGCAGGGTAGCTGAACGGAAATGGAGGAAAAATAAATTAATAATTAATCATCAAATATACTGTTGTGGAAATTTTAGTAAGGCACAGAGTCAGTTATTTTCTGAGGAGATAAGATGCTTTTAATAATATCTTGCAAGAGAGAACAACACAGAACAGAGTTCAGAGTTGCTCTGACTCTTAGGCGAAAACAAGTCAGTTAATATACAGGTTAATACGTAGTCACTCCTTTCATATGTTCAAGACTTTGTCTATCTTTCCTCCCTTTCTCCAGCCAAGGCGCCTCAGTATCGTGCCATCTTCCCTGTCAAACTCCTTAAAGTTGTTAAATCATAAGAGCACAATACCCTCATTGAAAGAGGGAGAAAAGAGAAAAACAAGTGTCTTAAATGAGTTATTACCGGGTGATACAGAGTAACACTCATACAATGTATATGAATTAATTTTTCCCTTACACTCCACCCTTTTGATTATAATAATACCATTATATTAATCAACCCAAAAGAAGCAAGAAAAATAATAACTTTATCAGTAAACATCAGCCTGCATTCACACACAACGTGAGTTTAAAACGCAGGCATCATAGTGATAAAGGGTCCAATGATAAACAATCAAAACATCAACAATTAAACAGAAACATCATCATCCATGTCCAAATCAGAGTCACTAAAAGGACAACCTGAAAGCAAAGGAGTTTGCTGAGTCAGTTGAATCATTTGCAGGTTCAGGTTGGGATTCATAGCAAACCATATAAGTATTTTGTGCTCTAGATAACTTAAAATGTGGCGGTGGTGGAATAATGCCACCGGTGAGTGGCGGACATTCAGTACTCCAAGGATAATGGTCTCCCTTACTATGATATTTGCCATCCACGCCCTTAAAATAACTTCCTCTCATCAGCCAACAATGTGTCAAACACAGGTGATAAGTACAATTCATATCACGGAATGGAGATGTTGTCATCTCAGGGTTAACTTCAGGCAGGTACAGCGTCACATTACGAATGCCTTTAGAGCAGATGGCATAGGAAGTACAAGTTAAAGGATCAACTTCCCCAGGCACACCTGTAAAAGCAACAGGCTGTGCGTCTTTCATACAAACCACACAAGAAGCATCGGTGACAGATTTAACAGAATAATTCGCCAATTGATACCAAACGTTGCGTGTCACCCATGGTTCTTGTAAAACATTTCTGGACTTGCCACCAGGAGAGGCATCTTTAACATGATCTGCAGTATTGCTGCCTGTAAAATCAAGATAAAATGTACACATGCTGGTTACAAATAGTAAAATACAAACAACAAACAGTTTCTGCCATTGTTCACACGTGTGATGATCACGTCGCTTCATCGCAGGTCTCGGTGAGGATGTCTCAATCTTCGGTGTCAGAGGTTACTAGCACTTAACACACCGGTGGAGTACAGCTTTTACTGCTGACTCTTTTCTTTGTCCTTCAGGGTGAGTTGGTTAGGCTGATGTATGTCAGGGTGGAAGTCATCTACTGGTTCTGGCACCTTCTTACAGTGACTGGCGTGAATCCAGGTTGCTCTTTCTGCGACTTTAACAGCTGTGTGAGTGACCAGTAGCACCTGGAATGGGCCTTGCCAGCGTTTGGACTTGGATTTCTGCGAAATTCCTTCACCACTATCCAATCACCTGGTTGGAGTGGGTGCAGGGGTGTGTCCGCTGAGGCTGGAAGTGCTGCTTTCACTGTCTGTGAAACTTGAGAGAGGACAGTGGAAAGGTTTTGACAGTAAGACAACATTGCATCATCACAAGCAGTTGTGGAGGGGAGGGGTCTGGTTACAGGTCCCACTCCCAGGTTAGGAGGTCTGCCAAATAAAACTTCAAATGGGCTGAGGTTCACTCGAGCTCTAATTCTCATCCTCATATAGGTGAGCACAATAGGTAATGCTTTTGTCCATGGCAGACCCGTTTCTTCACAACATTTGGCTAGCTTGGACTTTAAAGTACCATTTTCTCTCTCCACAGCACCTTCGCTCTGTGGATGATAAGCACAATGTGTACGCAAGCTTATTCCCAGGAACTTACCAACCTCGGTCAATGCTGTGTTTACAAAGTGTCTGCCATTATCACTACTGATCTTCTCTGGAATGCCCCACCTTGGAATGATTTCTGTCAGCAGTGCTTTAGTTACTGCATGACTGTTTGCATGTTTTGCAGGAAAAACTTCAACCCATTAACTAAACATGTCCACTACTACGAGTGCATATTTCTTTCCTTCAGCTGGTGTGAGTTCAACAAAGTCCATCATTAAATGTTCAAAAGGTCTTTCTGGTGGAGGATGTGCAGCTTGTGAAGTGTGTATTGCTTTCCCTGCATTGTGTGTAGCACAAACCATACATGACTAACAGTATTTTTGTGCATATGAGCTGAACCCTTTTGTGAACCAATGAGCAGTGAGAGCATTCAGCATCCCCCCTTTTGACACATGGTCCAACCCGTGTGTCAATTTAGCAAAGTGAGGAAAAAAATGTTTAGGAAGACAGGGTTTACCATCAGGTCCCAGCCAAACACCATCTGTATGAGTTGCACCCGCTGAGGACCAAATGCGTTTTTCATCTGCAGAAGCAAAACTTTGCAAAGCATGGAAATCTGTGGGCGTGTCTTCCGCTTGCAAAAAGAGGGAAGTGAAAACAGGAAAAGACTTAGCTGCCTGCTTAGCTGCAGCATCAGCTCTAGCATTGCCACGAGCAACAGGATCATCTGAGTTAGTGTGAGCCGCACACTTACAGACCGAAATTGCTGTAGGCAAAAGGATCGCATCAAGAAGATCAGAAAACTGTGAGGAGTTCAAGATGGGTTTGCCATCTGATTTAAGGAAATGTCTGTGTTTCCACATCGCACCAAAGTCATGAACAACACCAAAAGCATATCTGGAATCTGTGTAAATGGTGACAGACTTACCAGCTGCCAGCTTACATGCTTCAGTGAGTGCAATGAGCTCAGCAGTTTGGGCAGAGAAGTGTTTAGGAAGGGAACCAGACAGCAAAGTGTCATGTGAAGAACATACTGCAAACCCAACACAGTTAGTACCTGTGGCTGGATCACGCAAAGCTGATCCATCTACAAAAAGAATCATGTCAGAGTTGGGAAGAGGAATGTCAGAAAGATCAGGTCTGGGTGTACAAACCTGTTCCAGAACAACTACACAGTCATGCGGCTCCCCATCATCAGAAGTGGGAAGCAACGTAGCCGGATTCAGAACAGAACAACGTTTAACAGTGACATTTGGCATATCAAGGAGCACAGAGGTGTATCTGAGCCAGCGAGCAGCTGAAAGATGTGAGGTTTTCTGCTCAAGAAAAATAATGGCAACAGAATGAGGAACCAAAACAGTCAAATTACTGTAGCCTACAATATCTCGGGAGGCCAGGACAGCTTTCTCTGCAGCTGCAACAGCACAAAGACAACCAGGCAGACCTGCAGCCACAGGGTCCAACTTTGCGTAGAAATAAGCCACTGGCCTTTGTCTTCCCCCGTGTTCCTGCATAAGAACAGATGTCATACAACCACGCTTCTCATCAACTGCCTGTGTGAAAGGTTTATGAGGATCTGGGATGCCAAGTGTAGGAGCTGTTTGAAGAGCCAGCTTAAGCTGAGTGAAGGCTGATTCAGCCTCAGAAGTCCATGGAACACGATCAGCTGACTGGAGGCCTTTCCCATGGATAAGAGCACCTAATGGAGCTTTCAGAGAAGAGTAGTTAGGAATAAAGTTCCTGCAGTAAGATGTTATGCCTAAAAAGGACATGAGCTGTTTTTTAGTAACTGGTTTAGGAATGTTCTGAACTGCAGCAACGCGTTTAGGAGAAAGTGAGCGCCCCTCCTTGGAAATCACATGGCCCAAATAGGTGACTTTGTCCTGGACAAACTGCAATTTAGAAAGGCTGGCTTTGTGGCCACAAGAATGAAGATGCTTCAGCAGGGTCACTGTGTCTTTTTCACACTGTTTCTTAGATGGGCTGCATAAAAGGATGTCATCCACGTACTGCAAAAGAGCAGAGCCTTGGGTTAGTTGGAGTGGTTCCAGACTAGCTTTTAGGGCAGCATTGTAAATAGTGGGACTTTCACAATATCCCTGGCATAACCGGGTAAAAGTCCAAGATTTCCCTTCAAATTCAAAAGCAAACCAAAACTGGCTATCAGGATGCACAGGGACAGAGAAAAATGCGTTAGACAAGTCAACAACTGAGAAAAACTGTGCATCTGATGGAATTTGAGACAAAATAGTGTGTGGGTTGGGCACAGTGGGAGCACGTGGCTGAACTGCAGCATTCACGGCTTGGAGGTCCTGTACAAAACGCCATTCATCTGGCTGGCCAGCATCTCTAATCTTTCTAACAGGAAATAATGGAGTGCGCACAGGTGAATTTTCACAGGGAACAATGATGCCTGTTTTCTGAAAAGATTGAAAAACAGGCTTAATCCCTTTGATTGCTTCAGGCTTCAAAGGATATTGTTTTTTACACGGGCGAAAGTCCGATTTAGGGGTGACAATTACCGGTTCACAGCCTTTTATCAACCCCACATCATTTTTGCTTTTAGCCCAAAGATCAGTGGGCACTTCAGCCAACATGGGTAATGAAGACAGATCTGTTTCAGATAAAAAACATGCTTCAAAATGTGATTCTGTAGTGGGAACTAGTTCCACAGTTCTTTGACAATGCATTGTGCTCAAAAAGGTTTTCTTGTATGCTGACAATCGTTCAGAAAACATAAAATTTGGATCAGCAGGTGAAACTGTCCAATCAGTTTCTTTTTTACAAGTTGCAACAAACTCTCCCACACCCTGCCAGT
This sequence comes from Odontesthes bonariensis, assembly GCF_027942865.1. Taxonomy (NCBI): domain Eukaryota; kingdom Metazoa; phylum Chordata; class Actinopteri; order Atheriniformes; family Atherinopsidae; genus Odontesthes; species Odontesthes bonariensis. The sequence goes on along the minus strand of NC_134515.1, from coordinate 31,432,897 downwards.
GCCAATGTGTAGGTTTGGCCAAGGAGATGTGAGGGCGAGTACCACAAACATTAAAAAACTCTAATTGCTCTGGAGTGAGACACACAGCCAATGCAGCAGTTTGTGAATTCCAAAATAAAGTAGACGTACATATTTTTTCAAAAGAAGTGCGAAACCACTTCTTCTCATAGTCATAGTCAGGCCCCAAAGAAATGTGTGATGTACAGTGCAGATCAGCAGGTTGCATGAAATCAGAAAGGGGTGAAACTAAAGCTTTTGCTTCCTCCACGAGCTGTTGTGAGGAAGGAGAGCTGGGAAGTTTCCACTCATAAGCATATGTAAGTGCTGATGAGTCAAACTGCACCGCTGTGAAAACTTTCTCAGGCTGCGACATAACCTTAACACCCTCTGGTGTGGAAGTTAAAATAATGCCCAGTTTACACATCAGATCACGGCCCATCAGGTTAATGGGACACAGCTCTGATAACAAAAATGAGTGCTTGAAGGAGAGCCCATCGGGAGTGACACACGCAATGGGTGTTGTCATTTTCTCCTTCACAACCTGACCTGATGCAGACATAGAATAGACATAGTTTCCACTTAGCTTTGGAGGATGATCAAATTCCCCTGACTTCTCTACTGATGATGTAGCCCCAGAGTCAACCATAAATGTTACTTGTTTCCCCAAAATACAAAGCTGAAAAGTTGGAAAAGCCTTATAGGCTTCAGATGTCAAGTGAGCATAAGTTCCTATCACCTGAGGTGAACATCTTTGCTCTAGGACAGAAATAGCATGCAAAACTTTACTATGTGAGTCACAGTCAGCAAGCGTCTCTTCATTGCACAGAGCAGGAAAAGTATGTGTGTGTGTTGTGTTATCACCCATTTGTTGAGGCTCCGCTGGCGTGTGACGTCCGGAACCCGCCTCCCACCCTCAGTCAGCCTTTTGCTTAGTTTCATCTCTTCTCAGCTGTGGACAGTCCTGCTTCCAGTGTCCAGTCTGGCCACAGTAAAAACAAACATTCGAGTCATAGTTCAGGTGTGGTCCACGTCGACCTCCCCTTCCACGTCCACGTCCCCGACCTCGTCCTCTGTTTTCGGGGTGACCTGTCACATCGCCAACTGCGTAATACATGCTCATGGCTGCCAAATGCAGCTCCTTTTCAGTCTTACAGGTCTCAGCTTGGTTCTGAGCATGGCAGGCATATCACGTTGAGATCTCCGAAGTCCAGATTGTGGGGAGAGGAGTTTTTTTACTTGCATTAAAAGGTTTTGGGCTGGTACACTGTAGAATTCAACTTCTTCCTTTTCTTCATCTTCAGACTGGTGTGACAGATGTTGTGGCTGAGGAGAGATTTCTCCTGGAGTGAAGTTTGGAGAATTCTCTTCCCATAAACCAGATGCTTGTGGTGTGTCTGGCTGTAGTTGCTGTAGTTGCTGTTGTTGTTGTAGTTGTTGTTGTGGCTGTAGTTGTTGTTGTTGTTGTAGGCGTCGTGGAGGGCAGGAGTCCAGGTCCGGATCCGGCACAGCGAGAGCGCTCAGTGTAGGGTAAAGAGGTGCGGATGAAAAGGGAGAGGAAAAAGTGTTATCAGTAGAATATGGTGGTGGCTTAAAAGGAGATTCAGTCTTAGTCAGAGATAAATTATCTTTTCGTCCACATACTGCATTATCATCATCATTCTGTCCTGGCATTTGTTTAGCATTTTTCTTTCTCTCTCTCACTTCACTTTCCTTTTTCCAACACTCTATACCTTTCTTGCATTCTTCTAATTTTTCCCACTGTTTAACCTTCACTGTTTTTTTTTCTTCATATCTTTCTCACATTTGCAAATCTTCTCTTCTAATTTTCTTATTTCAGACATTTTAAAAGAACCTTCAGGGGGAAAACCCCAATTTTTTATCCAATAAGTAGTCCATTTTACACTCTCCGGACCATATTTTTTTATCATTTCATCATACTTGGGTCCCCCGGGAGGGTCAGAAGCCCGAGACATACTGTTTCCCATTCTCGGACTTGGAATGGGGGAATATATTCCTTCACTCAAAGGACGTCTCCAATGAGGACCTTAATCTGTACTCACACTTCTTCGGAGTACTACTTCAGTCACACTTCCTCGGACTGATTCAGTCACACTTCTTCGGACTGACTTAAGATTCACTTACCCGTGAAATCTCTGTCTCGCTAATGACACAACCGGGAAAACCCTCTTTTCCAAATAATAACAGAAAGCAATCTTACCGCCCCAGATTACTGTGTTTCAAAAGATGACTCCAGCGCTGGTATCCAGGAAACGGACCCGTCAGCCCTCTCTCTCCGAAAGGCCTTGGAGGTATGAGGCTGGAGCTTCAGTCCAGGCTGGCCTTGCACTGCGGTCCGGTCCAGGTAAACCAGTCGAGGGATCCTGTTCGTGACGCCAAGATTGTTGTGGAAATTTTAGTAAGGCACAGAGTCAGTTATTTTCTGAGGAGATAAGATGCTTTTAATAATATCTTGCAAGAGAGAACAACACAGAACAGAGTTCAGAGTTGCTCTGACTCTTAGGCGAAAACAAGTCAGTTAATATACAGGTTAATACGTAGTCACTCCTTTCATATGTTCAAGACTTTGTCTATCTTTCCTCCCTTTCTCCAGCCAAGGCGCCTCAGTATCGTGCCATCTTCCCTGTCAAACTCCTTAAAGTTGTTAAATCATAAGAGCACAATACCCTCATTGAAAGAGGGAGAAAAGAGAAAAACAAGTGTCTTAAATGAGTTATTACCGGGTGATACAGAGTAACACTCATACAATGTATATGAATTAATTTTTCCCTTACAATACTGTGAGCAACTAAAGATATACAATAATGCTCTCAGGATGGCAAGAACTACTTATTTTATGAACATAATCACTGATCATAAAAATAACCCAAAAATCCTTTTTAATACTATTGATCTTTTAATCAACCCTGATTTCAACAGATGTCAAAACTCTCCTTCAGACTCCCTCTGTGAAAGACTTTGGAGACCACTTCGGGGGTCAAATTGATTTTATAAGATCTTCTATTTTATCTTATCAAAATACTGTTTTTAATACATTAGAGAGCCTGTTTTTACCTGAGGAAACACTGGACAGTTTTGCCTTGGTGGATGTAGAGATGCTTGGAAGAGTTTTCTCCCAAGTAAAACCAAAAACCTGCCTTTTCGACCCAATTCCCACATCACTTTTTAAAACGTTTTATGGATTCTTTGAAGATGAGCTCTTGAATATTGTGAATTGTTCCCTTCAGACGGGTACTTTCCCTGCTGCCCTTAAAACGGCAGTAGTGAGATCCCTTCTGAAGAAGAACAATTTGGATCCTAATGTTCTTAATAACTACAGTCCAGTGTCCAACTTACCATTTTTAAGTAAAATTTTAGAAAAACTTGTTTTTATTCAGTTGAATGATTTTTTTAAATCACCGCTCTGTTTTTGAGAAATTTCAATCTGGATTTAGGACGAACCACAGTACAGACTGCATTACTTAAAATTGTTAATGATCTTAGGTGTAACTTTCTCACACAAGCTTACAGTCCTTGTGTGACTGGATCTAAGCGCCGCTTTTGATACAGTACATCACCCGATTCTTTTAAATAGACTAAGACACCTGGTCGGCCTGTCTGGTACTGCACTGGTTTAGTTCTCACAGATAGAAAATTCCTCGTAAGTTTGGACACATGCTCCTCAAGGATACATGAAATTAAATGTGGTGTGTCCCAAGGCTCAATTTTAGGCCCCGTACTTTTTAACTTGTACATGCTCACATTCGGAAATGTCAACAGGAGGAATGGAATCAATTTCCACAGCTATGCGGATGACACACAGCTGTAGAATTGAAGCTGAAGCTGAGAGAGGTAGGTGCGCTGTTTTTGAAATCTCAAAATGTAAAATGTCTGTGCTAGCTAATGGTATGGTTAGCCGCTGGGTTGAATTGTATTGCTACTGACACCACGGCCAATTCGGTAAAAAGTATTTTGATACACGTTAAGAGCCTCAGGAAAGGTTAAACGCTTGCCCAATAGAGCCCGCTTTCATGGAAATCAGCGCAATTGGACAACTTTGTGCAGCGGGCATGAAAATTTCTCGCGTTTTTCCCTTTGGCCAACTTTCCTGGGTCTCCAACAGATGGCATATGTTTGTAAAATAGCCAGAATTCTCCTTTAACCGAGTTGCACATGCATTTTGAAATGTTTTATTATAACTCTTTACATGCATGATGTAAGCATGAGCTTTTCATAAACTGCTTCTTCCACAAATTGAAACAAAAATTTATAAAAGTTAAAATAAAATAAATAAAACTAAATATTTCTTTCTTTTTTTCAAGTGCAAACAATATTATGTGCAAAACCAAATCAAAGTTCTACTCTGTCAATGCAGAGTGCAAATAATCCAAACAGAGCTTGACCAAGTATGTCACTGACAACTTGCTGCAACTACACAGCCATGTTCTTTTTTAAGAATATTAGCATGTCCACATTCTCTGGCAGCAGTTGGGATCTTTGCGCATTGACTATGTCTCCTGCTGTTGAAAAGATGTGCTCACTTGGAACGGAGGTTGCAGGGACTGACAGCAAAGGATATTGGGAGCAGTGTTCTTGCCAACACTTCAGAGGGCAGCCACTGAGAGGGATAGAGGCCTCTTTTCTGAAGTTTTCAACTTCCCTTTTGATTTGAAAGTGGCGGGGGCATCTTCAATGGTAATACCAGTATTTCTGACGTCATTCTGGCTGCTTGCTGGCTCACAAATGTTGCGGGACAGATTTTTACCGCGAAGAGAAATATCGTTGAGTTTAATCTTGCGAGATCTCGTCACACCCCTATCTTTTTGGGAAGTCCAGTTAAAAGTAATTGAGTCTACTGAAGATGAATGCATGGATGAGTTTCTCCTGGTCTTTTTGGGAGATAAAACTTTTAATTCTGTTGATGTTTCTGAGTTTGTAAAAAGCTGCCTTGACAGCTTTGATGTGACTGCTGAAAGTCAGATCTGAGTCTATCAAAACTAAGTACAAATAAAAGCCTTGCTCAATATATGTTTGCAAAAGCAAACACTTGCAAAGCTAAATGGAAGGAAATGGAACGCTGCATATCAAGTGTCATCTCTTTGCAAGCAATCATAGGAGATAGCAGGCTAACTGAGTTTTTGGCTACAATCCATGGATAGATGGCAATGAGGATTTGGCCTGGGGGGGGGGGTTTAGAGAAAATAGAACTAACATAACTAACATAGATGTATAGGACTCTGATTTCTTACCCAACAATACAGAAGCTAGATTCATACAATGGACTAACAAGGGACAGTGACCAATACGAGGGGGGTACATGATGATTTCAGGATCTTCACACATTGACTCCCAAGTCACGTAAAACTACGTTTTTACTGCCCATGCGTTGGCTCCCACATGGTAAAAATACGTTTTTACGTTTTTTTTTATGGATTCTGAATCTATACATTCTAATGCACATTCTGTGTGATTTTTGTAATTATGTGATGAACAGAACTGACATAGATGGCAGTCAAAAACTGGTGTCATCATCTGGACATTTTGATCATTACGCCAATGGCTTTGCGTCAACTCAAGAACAATTTTGATAACGCTGCATTGATTGTTGTGCATTTCCGTATTTTGTCCAATCGCACGTGTCGGTTTTGTAACATAAACAAACAACAAGAAGCAGAAGAAGACACGCGACAAGTCTAAGGAGGCGGTCTTATGAACAGGTTAGCTTTGCAACATGCGACACAACGCAAATCCTCTGACCCGGATATGTAAGTATCTAAAGTGCGACAGGCTGAAAGAGCGCACGTTTCACAAAAGCCCCGAAATCTCAGTTTGTTGTTGATTTTGGTGGATACCCGCCTTGGTTTAGCTAAGGATAGCTCACTAATGGTGGCACCTAGAGACACGCAGTTTTGACCCACAAAGAGTTTAAAGTCTCAGCTTTCAAACGAGCCATAACATGTTTCAGTGGCCCTATCACATAATATGCTGTGACTATACAAAAAACATCAAAAAAATGGTTTAGAACGCTGGGATTCTACGACATAATTCTGTAAAAACCGCCAGTATTCAATGTGTTAAGAATCGTTATGGTTTACAAAACAGGACTTTAATAGATTTTTTTAAACTTTTTTTAAACTTTAAATTTTCAATTTTTTATAAAAAAAAATACTCATTCCCTGACATGGAGGGAATTTTGTTGGAAGCAAGGGCGTAACTTTGGGTCTACCATTGGGGGGGTTAAACTCGCAGCATATTTATTTATTTATTTAATCATTTTCTTGCTCGCTAATTTGCCATTCCTGTGTTAGAAATACATTGTGATACTTTTACTGATTTAGGCTACTTAACGTAAATGCAGCAGTTCACTTCACTATTTATGCCATAACGACACAGTAGATAAATTCAGTGTTTAAGCACTAGCCAACATTGGCAGATGACAAGAACTTAAAGATTAATCAATTTCATCACTGTATTGGCACCTACATGCAGCAAATGTATTATGCACAATGCAACTCTTGATACATCACACAATACAGGGTGGCACACTGGAGTGCAGCTTGCACCTTTATTCTGAACTGATTTCACATATTGCCCACTTACTATCACATTAAGATTGGTATAAATTAATAATAATATTATTAAAGGAGTCAGACCTGTTACTGATGGTGAACTTGTCTTTAATGTCGGGTGTGTTTCCAGAGCCACTAAAAAAAAAGCTGTAATCAAACCTCTGCTGAAAAAGGACAATCTTGACAAGACACAAATGAACAACTACAAGCCTATCTCAAATCTCCCATTTTTAAGTAAGATCATTGAAAAAGCGGTTTTTCAACCACTTAATTACTTTTTAAAACAAAACAACTGCTATGACACCTTCCAGTCAACTTTTAGACAGAACCACAGCACTGAGACTGCTCTGACAAAGAGTTTAACAACATATGTCTGAATACAGACGGTGGAAAAATGTCAGTCTTAGTTTTACTAGATCTCAGTGCTGCATTTGATACAGTTGACCACAATATATGACTGAAACGACTGGAAAACTGGGCGGGTTGAACAAATTTCACGGAAAAACATATGTTTTGACTGTTAAGCCCGGTGAAGATTTAACACATTAGCAGTCATTCCAGTTGTCAACGCCGCTTAAAAAGGGGATTTTCTTCTCTTCTAGCATTATCCTGACAGGAGAACCATGCCAACTTTGGATGCAGTTATCTTAGCGATAGCAATAGCCTCAATATACATATCGTTGGAAACTTAGTTTATGGCCGTTCATGTGACCACAATAACTTAGTTTTGTAAATTTTACCAAAGCGACTGGTTTCACCTTGCAGGATCACATGAGGTGAACGTCTTGGTATGTGCAAGACAACGTTCAAGATTTTCGCGCTATCTTTGTGAACTTTCTGAGCAGCCGTCACAGCCCTTTTCCATCAATTTAACTCTCGATAATCCACCTCTTAGCACAACAAACCCCAAAAAAGTGTGACTGTTTTGGAGCAAACAGCAACTTAAGATACAGTTCAGTGACATTGGTTCCACACAGTGATCCCTGGCACCCTCTGGCACCACTCACCAGGTCCAGCGGCTGCGCATAAACAAACTTTCGGTAGAGAAATTGGGTTGGGTAATACCAAGTAGTCGGTTTGGGGGGGGGGGGTTACATTACAGATTATTTAAAACATGATACTATCTTGAAATGAATGAATAAAGAAAACAAACAAAAGTTATTCATTCAGAATTTTATGATATTTTTTGATGATTTAATTTGATGATATTGGGGGGGTTATATTAGCTGGATCTGATTTTTGAGGGGGTCATGACCCCCGTAACCCCCGTGCAAATTACGTGCATGGTTGGAAGAATATAATAAGATTCTTTAAAGATGAACTGAAACGAATGTTCATCTATCATTCAAATTAAATTTTTGTCTTTTTCTAAAACCATCAATCCAACTTGAACTAAATTTTCCGGGCATAACTTGTTAAAACGGCCATTTAAAAGTGTGAATTATATGGCCTTTGGTGCGAAATTGGCCAAGTGACCGTGACGTCATAGGGTTGACTCCCTTATTTGCTAGTATGGCTGGCTGCGAAAACAACATACATTTGATGGACCTATATCTCATAAAGGAACCAAAATTCTGATACAAACATCTGCAGGTCGAAAGAACACACCTCTAACATTATGTGGAAAAACTTTCGTTGAATTTAAGCCACACAAATCGATTTAGTATCTGTGTATACTGTAGAGGCTCTCTGCACCTCCCGTATGGGTAATGGAAATGAAAGTTACCATTTTCGGCACATGATCGGCGGGCACAAAACAGCCATCGCTCCTACTACACGCTGATTATTATTAAGATGTTATCAATCAAATGACACAATAGTGTATGTCTGCTGTGGTAAACTGGAAAAGATTTGAACATGCCGGTTTTGCAGATATGGCATTCTGCTGCGCTGTCTTTGACACGTTGAAACCTAACGAAGGGGCACTTTGAAATCCAGCCACTTAAAAAAGAACGTATGTGATAATAACATGGTTTTAATGTAAGCTTAATAAACAATGGCATGGATTAACGGGTCGGAGATCCTCCAGTGCGCGGCCCCATCTGCGGATCCTCACGGGTCGGCGGCAGGGAGATGGGCACCCGGCCTCTGCACGACTGGCAGCAGCCATCGGTAGGACTGATCCACGGAGCCTCGGATGTCGTAGCCGGCGCAATCACCGGAGAGACCAGGCAGCAGATGGTGAGCGTTGTTGGTGGAGGGCAAAGCCAGGTGGGCTTTCAGCCGGCATATTACTCCACCTGTCTTTCCACGTCTTCTGCGACGGCTGTTGCGTTGCAACCGACCAGGTAGATGCCATAGGTAAGAGGGTACAGACGCCAAAACAGGTGGCGGTGAATTTGTCTGATCGTTGACGTGATCGATATTATGTCCACAGAATCTCTGATTTTCAAGAGACTCAGGCGATCATGCATCAGTAGCGATGAAAACGATAAAAACATGACAAAACACAAAAAAAGCTAGCAGAGGTAGACGGCCAGCCACTCACAACGTCGCCAAATTATAGCTGGATATGTGTGCAGACCGAAGAGCAGACCGAGCAGTCCCCTGCTTCCAAGCAGCAAACACCGTAACAGGTGCGGCTGTTACGGTAACGAAAAAATTACGAAACAAAAAACGATGAACAAACAGACCTAAACTGAGGGGTGTTCCACGAAGCTGGATTAGCAGAAAGCCAGGCTTTTCTCGATAGTTCTGCCTAATCTTAGAGAGAGTTCCATTCCCCGAACTGAACTAGCCTGCTCCTGGGCAGGCTAAAGTTGAAGCTTAGCTTAGCTGCATCTCAAAGAATGTCCGACCGGCTGAAACAGACTCCCGAAAGAAATGTCCACCAAGAATTCTGTGCTCCCGCAACTCATGTCTTGTATAAAAAACTAAACAAAAACTGTGGTTATCATATCACCACTTTCACTGTCTCGAAAAATCAATCAGTCGGTGCCAGTGCAACTAAAGAAACGCAACTATACACATGTATTGAACATGAAATTAATTGAGAAAGAACATGGTATTCATTAAAACTAATCAATACCTAACAAAAGTCCGATCTACACCCACGTAGGACCAGACTCAGAAAAATGGGGGACAGGTAATAATGTTAATAATACATTTTATTGAAAGCTCCTTTCAAAACAGTCAAGGACATTTTACAAACAAGATATTAGATATGTGTCCAATGTAAACTGTGCAGACCGAAGTGCAGACCGAGCAGTCCCCTGCGTCCAAGCAGCAAACACCGTAACAGGTGCGGCTATCGGCAGGTGGCTTGACGCATTGATATCAAGGGAGGCAAAAATAGCGCCAAGCAATGTGAGGTCTGACTTTTTCATCGAGAACGATTTTGTGATGCAAATGTATTACTCTTTTGAATGCATATTGTTTTGAGAAGCAAGACGCTTTATTTTTCTAGCCCCAGCCAACTAGCCGGACTACCTTCGTGGACGCCAAAACTCATCTGGAACTCGGCTCACAGAACGCAGCAGGGGGTAAGTCAATGTTCATAAATTATATTGCTAATATGGGATGTCATACAGCTTCATGTCAAAAGAGGCGAACTATCCCTTTAAGACTTGAACAGAGGGAGAGTGTCAGTATTGCGAATGTCGCGGGGGGTGGGGGGTGGGGGGGGGGGGGGGTGGGGGCAAGATTGTGGATGGCATGTGTATAGAAGAATTTTGACCTCTGTCCTTTCAGGCTGCTGCTCCACATTTACAGTAGCCGATAATGTAAAACAACCTACTGGCTGAAGTATATTTAAGTTCATCATCTCCCTCAGGCTTTCCCCAATGTTATCGGTGCACTAGACTAGACTGTACCCATGTACACATCCAGGCCCCTGCTGGACCCGTGTAGGCTGACTACGTAAACGGAAATTTTTAGGCTAAATGCTTTTTTCTGTATAGAAATGTGACAGGCAGGAGAGAGGTCAAGCAAATCAATGTGTGTGTTCATGATTCTAGGATGATTCTAGGATCTTCTGAGCATCCTCACTGGCACAGAGGTTTGTACAAGGCGCAAGAATTTCACTTACCCGAAGGAGAGTACTTTTGAAGTAAGGTGTATATAGCATAGGCAGAATTTTGGTAATCTAATGAGAGGTCAGGTGTAGAAGTCATCTTAAGGAATTTAAAGTGCTCGTCATACTTTATTATAGATAACCATATAAGGCACATATTGCATCAAATTGCCAAGTCTTAACACATATATACCCATCCAACATTTCTCTTATTCTGCAGGAGAGTTCAATGGTGTCCTACTTGGGGACAGAGGCTACGCATGCTGGCCGTATGCTCACGCCATATCCTGATCCAGGAACATGGGCAGAGAGGGCATTCCACCATGCACATGCTAAAACAAGGGCACAGATAGAAATGACCTTTGGCCAAATTGAATCCAGGTTCATTGCTTAAAGTTCTCAGGCACCATAGCTGACAGAGCCATCTTAAATTTTATAGTATACTTCTTATTTTATACATTTTGTCTTGTGGACAACTTTTCAGGCTCAAGTCTTTTCTTGCTTGAGTCCCTGCAGGTTCCAGTGCCTGAAAGGACTCAGTTTATTATGTAACATGTCACTGTAACCAATAATCCTGTTGTCACTCAGCTGATTCCGCATTGCCAGCTTGATGTGTGTACATAATAATGTTGGGTTGAGAGCACAACCAGTATGTGAATAGGGCTCTTGTTTTTTCTCATTCCTTTCCCGACCCATGCTTTTATATTAGCTCATTTAGTTTCTTTAATTTCTTTTGTTTGTTCTCTTCTTTTTTTCTTGATTCTTCTTCCATATTTTTAATGTTGCCTTTTTTCATTTTTCCTATACCCCCATTCTCTTTATCCTCTCTTATATGTCCTATTATTTTGAAATTAATTATGATTACAATGAATTGAACTCCAATTGGCTTGAATTGGACTATATCATTTAAGTGCCTTGAGATGACATTTGCTGTAATTTGGCGCTATATAAATGAACTGAATTGAATTGAATTATTCTGTTTCCTTTTTGTTTTGGACCATTCCTTCCTTCCAGACCCTTCCTTTTTTAGGGATGTCTGGGAGCCATCCCTTAGAGCAGGGCTACCCAAATCCGGTCCTCGACGTCCTGCAGGTTTCAGATGTTTCCCTGCTTCAACACAGCTGATTCGGATGAAATGGAGCTCTTCAAAAGGTTGTTAAACCAGCTGATGAAGCATCGATCTGAATCAGGTGTGATGGAGCAGGGAAACATCCAAAACCTGCAGGTTGTCGGCCCTCGAGGACCGGATTTGGGTAGCCCTGCCTTAGAGGGAAGGAACTGTTATGATCCATGGGGTTTTGTGTTCTATGTTCTGGTTATTTCCTGTTTTATCTTGGTAATTCCTGTTCCTTAAACATGAAGAGTTGTGATCATTACAGCTGCTCCCATGCACCACTGTTTTAACACGACCACTACACACATGGTACACTAATATGAATTTCAATTATAACTTGACATGTTGTCAGAAAACTGTGAAGGACTATTATGTTAAAGCCTTGTAGAAATAGCCAATACACTTAATGCACTGTCCAATCTTATTCAAGTTGCAAATATTATGATCTCAGCGTTGCTCTTTCTGTTACTTTCACAAGCATCTCTAAATGAAGGGTGGGGTTAATTAATAGAGAAGTGACCAGTGTGTGAATGACTGAATGCCATAGCTTTAATGGACTGATTCAAACATTTCTGTATATCACATGTGAAAAGGGCTTTTTGCTTTTCTTTTTTCAACACTTTTCCTGTATCCTCCTTTCTTCCAGTTCTTTTGATTACTCTGTTTAAACAAAGCTTATGTAGATTTTACAAAAATATTATTTACAGCACAAAGCTGTGATGTATATGTGAGGAGTATGGAAATAGCTTTCTCTTTTATGTTTGAACGTGTATGCATTGGATATTTCCAGTCTCCATGGTTTCCAATGACCTACAGATCTATCGTTCGGTTGCCATAGATGACTAGTACCTCTTAATATCCTCTTTTTATATCACCCACTTCACCTCTTAAACATTTGGTCAAAACAGTGGAATAGTTTTCATACATTGAATTTTGACAGGTGTCGATAACACTGTTGATAGCTGTCCTTACTCATTGTTAAGAGGTGGAGATCAAGGTGACGGTAAAGATTGCAACAAGACTGATTCGTTTTGAATAAGTGTTAATAATAACTAAGTGCAAAACCACAAAATGTACTAAATACAATCATGATAGCAGATACTTGTCTGCAGCTAAGTCTTTGCTTTTGTGAGTTCTATAGGGGGATGGCCACTCCTATTTGTACAGGTTAGTATCTGATCCTAGATTTCTGCCGAATATTTCCCCCTCCTGCTCTAGTTAGACACATTGCTCTCTTTTGTAAATCTAGGCATGTTTTAATTCTCTTCTGTTTCTTGTAATCTAATAATGCACTAGCAACATGCATCTAAGTTATCCTTGAAATGCCAATAAACATTTGTACTGGAAAACCTTTACAAACAATTAAAATTATTGTTAGACTTTTCTATTTTGGTCAGCCTGTATTTTTGCTACGCTCTTTTTTAAAACATTTTTTTTTTTACCATTAATCTCATTATCATGTCTTCAGAATAATGAATACTCTCAACTAGTGGTGCAGTTTGATTGGAAAATTAATGTATTTAAGCTGACGCCCAAACCAGAAACACAGCATGCGCACTCAAGTATTTTTATTCTTTTAAAGGATGTCAGACATTTGAATCATTCCCACTTTTTAAGGTCCAATTAAATGAAATTCAGAGATTTGCATGAAAACAAGCGATACTGTAGGTAGTAGACAGTAGCTGCTTAGAACATGTTAAGACTAAAGGCCAAAAAAAAGTGGGGTTTAATGAATTGTGGAGTTGGACTGTTAAATAGTCTCTCCGTCGCTTTGTTTATTCAGTTTTGTCTAAAATCACAATTACATGACACAGTGAGACTGAATATTTAAGGTAAGCTCAAGCCAACCCCATCTCTATTACTTGAACATTCTAAACAGGTCTACTACAATGCATTAACCTTGGACTAGCTACTGTAACTTATCTGTTTTTATCATGGAAATGTATCTGGATGTCAGAATTTGCAGAACTTAAACTGTCCACTTAAACTGCAGAGGAATAATGAGAATAATAAACACAAATAATTGCCTCGTTCCAGTTTTATGTTTTATGCTGAGACAGGCCTTAATTTTTTAAATCCAGGTTGAAAACAGTTCTATTTAGCTGTGTATATGACAACTGACAGTATTTTATCTGCATTCTATGCTTTTAATTTAATTAATTAATGATTATTTTGATTTTTTAATGATTTTATTTGCCTTCTTGTATTTTTTTTTTTTGTAGCTGTAAAGCACTTTGAATTCCCTTGTGTATGACCTTTGTTCTACAAATAAACTTGCCTTGCCTCTCATACATGTCCTGCGCCACTCTTAACATACTTCTCTGCCACTCCAGACGTCCTCATACAATACCACAGTTCCTCTCGCTGCACCCTGATCTACAAAGACACAATACAGCTCCCTCTGACTTTTTCTGCACTTCTCTATCGACATCCTCAAAGTAAATACTGCATCTGTTGTACTCTCTAGACACTTCTATCCCTCCACAGGTATATATATATCATCAGGATCAACTGCCTTTCCACTCTTCATCCTCTTAAATGCCTTCCTCAATTCACCCTTACTATACTTCCTGCTTCTGAAGAGTGCAGACGTGTCTCTGCTTCCTCCTGCTGCTTACTGCTTTATTCGCTTTTAAATCATTCTACTTCTTTCCACAAGTCTTGGATATAATTTTATTCTTTTATTCTTTTTCTTTTAATTGTATATTTGTAACCGGTATTAGCCCTCATGTTTACAAAGAGAATTGGACAGAACAATGGGCCTCATGCAAGAACATTTTCGTATTTTTATTCAAAATTTCTCTTACTTTTTTTGTTGAGTGTTGAGTCATGAGAATGGCATCAAGGCGCAAAAAGAACAACTTTACGGGCTCTGAGATTGAAGTTCTGCTTTCAGAGATCCAAAAAGGAAAATCTGTAATTTTTAGCAGTGTCCCTGTACTTGTTGGACAGCGGTGTATGGGAATTTGATGTACCATGGGTGATAGACTGATGAGAGCTTTGTTGACCAAGTGGAGCACACGACTCACAGAGGACTGACACCCCCGATCTGTCTCTCCCTCTGAAAGGTTCCCGTGGCCAAAAATCCAAGGGTGTGGTGGAATTGGTTTTGATCGGCGTGTTTCTCTCTGGAGTTGTGGCTCTAGCAAGCTGCATATTTTCAGTAGCACAGTCCTTAGCAATCTAAATCGCGATGTCAGCCATTCGTCTGTCTCCGCAGGACATCTACATGGTTTCTTCTAAGAGCCTGACGCGCTAAGGTATCCAAAAGTAGAAAGTCAGCCGCTGGTTACGCTTCACATTGACCTTGTTATATCCATCGATCCATTATCTTTCGCTGCTCCGGGGATCGAGTCGCGGGGGCAGCAGCTTGAGCAAAGAGACCCAGACGTCCCTGTCCCCAGCCACTTCCTCCAGCTCTTCTGGGGGGACCCCGAGGCGTTCCCAGGCCAGCCGAGAAACATAGTCTCTCCAACATGTCCTGGGTCTTCCCCGGGGCCTCTTCCCAGTGGGAAGGGCTCGGAACACCTCACCGGGGAGGCGTCCAGGAGGCATCCTAACCAGATGCCCGAGCCACCTCATCTGACTCCTCTCGATGCGGAGGAGCAGCGGTTCTACTCCGAGCCCCTCCCGGATGACCGAGCTTCTCACCCTATCTCTAAGGGAGAGCCCAGACACCCTGCAGAGGAAACTCATTTCGGCCGCTTGTATTCGCGATCTTGTTCTTTCGGTCACTACCCACAGCTCGTGACCATAGGTGAGGGTAGGAACATAGATTGACCGGTAAATCGAGAGCTTCGCCTTCTGGCTCAGCTCCTTCTTCACCACGACGGGCCGGTGCAGAGCCCGCATCACTGCAGACGCCGCACCGATCCGTCTGTCAATCTCCTGCTCCATTCGTCCCTCACTCGTGAACAAGACCCCGAGATACTTGAACTCCTCCACTTGGGGAAGGATCTCATTCCCGACCCGGAGAGGGCATTCCACCCTTTTCCGGCCGAAGACCATGGTCTCGGATTTGGAGGTGCTGATTCTCATCCCAGCCGCTTCACACTCGGCTGCTAACCGCTCCAGTGAGAGCTGAAGGTCACGGCCCGACGCCGCCAACAGAACCACATCGTCCGCAAAAAGTAGAGACCCGATTCTGATGTCGCCAAACCGGACCCCCTCAACGCCCTGCCTGCGCCTAGAAATTCTGTCCATAAAAATAATGAACAGAATCGGTGACAAAGGGCAGCCCTGACGGAGTCCAACCCTCACAGGAAACATGTCCGACTTACTGCCGGCAATGCGGACCAAACTCTGACACCGGTCATACAGAGAGCGAACAGCCCATATCAAGGAGTCCGGCACTCGATACTCCTGGAACACCCCCCACAAGAGTCCCCGAGGGACACGGTCGAACGCCTTCTCCAAGTCCACAAAACACATGTAGACCGGGCGGGCGAACTCCCATGCACCCTGCAGGGTCCTGCGGAGGGTATAGAGCTTGTCCACTGTTCCACGGCCAGGACGAAAACCACACTGCACCTCCTGAATCCGAGATTCGACTATCCGGCGGATCCTCCTCTCCAGTACCCCCGAAAAGACCTTACCAGGGAGGCTGAGGAGTGTGATCCCCCTATACTTGGAACACACCCTCCGGTCCCCCTTTTTAAAGAGGGGGACCACCACCCCGATCTGCCAGTCCAGAGGCACTGCCCCCGATGTCCACGCGATGCTGCAGAGGCGTGTCAACCAAGACAGCCCCACAACATCCAGAGCCTTGAGGAACTCAGGACGGACCTCATCCACCCTGGGGCCTTGCCACCGAGGAGTTTTTTGACCACCTCGGCAACCTCAGCCCCAGAAATGGGAGGCCCCACGTCCGAGCTCCCCAACTCTGCTTCCTCATCGGAAGGCGTGTCGGTAGGATTGAGGAGGCCCTCAAAGTATTCCCCCCACCGACTCACGACGTCCCTAGTTGAAGTCAGCAGAGCCCCGCCCTCACCATACACGGTGTTGATGGTGCACCGCTTTCCCCCCCTGGAAATCCGGAAATCATTCTCCATGGCCTCCCCGAACTCCTCCCAAGCCCGAGTTTTTGCCTCAGCAACTGCCGAGGCTGCGTTTCGCTTGGCCTGTCGGTACCCATCAGCTGCTTCCAGAGTCCCACTGGCCAAAAAGGCCCGATAGGACTCCTTCTTCAGCTTGACGGCTTCCCTCACCACTGGGGTCCACCAGCGGGTTCGGGGATTGCCGCCACCACAGGCACCGACCACCTTATGGCCACAGCTCCGGTCGGCCGCCTCAACAATGGAGGCATGGAACATGGCCCATTCGGGCTCAATGTCCCCCATCTCCCCCGGGACATTGTTGATGCTCTGCCGGAGGTGGGAGTTGAAACTCCTCCTTACAGGGGATTCTGCCAGGTCTGACCGGCTTCCTCCCCCACCAGCGGAGCCAACTCACCACCAGGTGGTGATCAGTTGACAGCTCCGCCCCTCTCTTCACCCGAGTGTCCAGGACATACGGCCGCAAGTCCGACGATACAACCACAGTTGATCATCGAGCTGCGGCCTAGGGTGTCCTGGTGCCAAGTGCACATATGGACACCCTTATGCCTGAACATGGTGTTCGTTATGGACAGTCCGTGATGAGCACAGAAGTCCAACAACAAAACACCACTCCGATTCAGATCGGGGGGGCCATTCCTCTCAATCACGCCCCTCCAGGTCTCACTGTCATTGCCCACGTGAGCATTGAAATCCCCCAGCAGGACGAGGGAGTCTCCCGGAGGAGCATTCTCCAGTGCCTCCTCCAGGGACTCCAAAAAGGGTGGGTACTCTGAACTGCTGTTCGGTGCATAAGCACAAACAACAGTCAGGACCCGTCCCCCAACCCTAAGGCAGAGGGAGGCTACCCTCTTGTCTACCGGGGTGAACCCCAATGTACAGGTGCACAGTCGGGGGGCAATAAGTATGCCCACACCTGCTCTACGCCTCTCATCGCGGGCAACTCCAGAGTTGAAGAGAGTCCAACCCCTCTCGAGGAGGCTGGTTCTGGAGCCCAAGCCATGCGTCGAGGTGAGTCCGACCATATCTAGCCGGAACCGCTCAGCCTCGCGCACCAGCTCAGGCTCCTTCCCCAGCAGAGAGGTAATGTTCCACGTCCCAAGAGCCAGCTTCAGTAGCCGAGGATCAGACCGCCAAGGTCTCTGCCTTCGGCTGCCGCCCAGCTCACACTGCACCCGACCCCCATGGCCCCTCCCACGGGTGGTGAGCCCGTCAGAAGGGGGACCCGTGTAATTTCTTCGGGCTGTGCCCGACCGAGCCCCACGGGCACAGACCCGGCCACCAGGCGCTCGCCGGCGGGCCCCACCCCTGGGCCTGGCTCCAGGGGGAGGCCCCGGTGACCCGCGTCCGGGCAAGGGAACATGGTGTCCATTTTTTTCATCATCATAGGGGTTTTATGAGCTGTTCTTTGTCTGGTCCCTCATCCAGGATCTGTTTGCCATGGGTGACCCTACCAGGGGCTTAAAGCCCCAGACAACATAGCTCCCAGACTCATTGGGGCACGCAAACCCCCCCACCACGGTAAGGTGACAGCTCATGGGGAGGACCTTGTTATATAGGTCCTTGTTATATACAGAGTCAAATTAACCTTCAATTAGTGCATAATTTAAGTCAAACAGAATAATGTCAGCATAATTATGGGGTATAATGTATATATTTGTATATTTGGATGGGACTTCAGACTGTGTCAGTGACCAGTTGAAAATCTTTGTGAAAATCCCAGCAAGCTGTTCCGCACAGTCTTTCAGCACCCTTCCTGAAACACCATCAGGGCCCATTGCTTTCCGTGAGTTGACCTCCCTCAGCGTGCGCCTCACCTCATGCACCCCCACCATGAGGGTGGGGCCATTCCCCGTGGGTGCTCCTGGTGGTTCAGTCTCGAAGCGGGCGTAGAAGAGGTTGAAGAGGCTGCCAGCGCAGCGTCTCCCTCAGCAGCTCTAATGCCGGGTTTGTAGTTGGTGAGATGCTGGACCGCCATTCATGCCTGCCTGCTGTTGTTACTGTCCAGGTGGTTGTCGATCCTCCTCCTGAAATCTTCCTTGGCCTTCCTGATGCCTCTCTTCAGGTTGGTGCGGGCTGTTCTGTAGAGAGCCCTGTCGCCAGCTTTGAAGGTGGCGTTTCTCTCCTTCAGCAGCTGCTTCACCTCTCCGGTCATCCAGGGTTTCTGGCTGGGGTAGACCCGGATGCGTTTCTCCACTGTGAGTGTGTCTCCACTGTAACTGTATGTACACAGTTCTTGATGTAACACAGTACAGTGTCCGTAAACACATCCAGGTCCTCGTCCTCAAAAATGTCCCAGTCAGTACTGTTGAAACAGTCCTACAGCTGCTGAGTAGCACCATCTAGCCACGTTCTGACGGTCTTAATGGTGGAGGGGGTGTAGCACGAGCCCAGTAAACTCCAGAGGAAGGTAGAATGGCCGGCATTTCACAGTCAAGTATTCCAAATCTGGGGAACAATGGGTGGCTACTGTCGCTGTGTTGTTACACCAGTTGTTGTTAATGTACATATACAACCCTCCTTCTTTGTTTTTACCGGAGTCGCTGGTCCTGTTGAAGCGCTGTGTTGTGAAGCATGCGAGCTCGATAGCCGGGTCTGGGATGGATTAATGTAACCATGTTTCGGTGATGAGTAGGACACAACAGTCTCCGGTGAAGTTGTCCGAGCCCGCCTGGAGTCTCAGTTCGTCCATTTTGTTGGCGAGGGAAAGGCTGGGAAGCAGTGGTTTGTGTGGCCGCTTTCGTAGCCTAGCTACCCTGCAAGCCCGGCATCCCCGCTTCTCCTTGCGCTCCCTGCGCCATCTTTCCGCTTCCTGATTGGTTTCATGATCCAAGGAGAGCCTGCGTCCCTTGTTATGAACTCCAGGATGTTGCATGAACGAGAGGATACTCATCTCGCACGAAACTCAGATTTTCAGATCGTGTCAGCTGTAGGTGAGGTTAGCTCGACAAAAAGCAGTTAAAACGAACATGACATACATAACGAATATCAGAACAAAGCACTGGAAGTGAGAGCACAGAGCCGCTGCGTCTACATGCGTCGCCATCTTGCAAAACAACACATTAACTTCAATTCTAAGTTATTCAATTTCATTTCAACACAAAAAGAAAAGGAATGTGGAATTTTCCCCTTATATGAGGACAATATTTTGTGTATGGTAGACAAGTTATGCTCATCTACTGAAGCTTCATTCAAGTCACATTAATATCAGCATTTAAGAAAATAGAACTGTAATGCTAACAAAATTCTCAATGCAACTATTATTAAAATAGAACTATAATTGTGTCTTTACAGAATTCTCAGTCAGTGTAAATAAGCTCAGTGCAATTATGTACCAACTTATGCATCATCACTTTTCACATTGCCATCAGATGTCAAAACCTGCATGTTACTCACCCAGGTTAGTGAGATAGCTGTGACTGAATACTGTCTGTGAGTGCTTTGTAATTTGGCTCATAGCTACTGACAGCTAGTCTGAGGTAAGTGGATCCAAAGTAGGCACTCACTCTCAGTGCACATGAGGTGAGGAAGGGAAACTTCTCCCTGCTGACAATTCTCCAAAAGTTAATGTCCTGTGATCTTACTTTCATCTGCATGTCAACCACACTTGTCAGAGCAAATACCTGCTGAAATTTGGCTGCTACTTGTTCCACATCAATGGTCAGGAATGGGTTTAAGACGAATGCAGCAACATCTTCCATGACGTCTAATTCACCAAAACGTCTACTGAACTCTGCTGCCACTTTGTACAGGTGAACACAGTACTGCTGTACACAGTACTCGTCTCCAGAATAGTCTTTATCTCGGGCAGCAAATCAACAAATCGCTGCAGCACTTTGCCGCGACTCAACCACTGGACATCAGCGTGGAGGAGTAGGTCTCCGTATGCGGCATCGAGCTAATCGAGTTGATCAGTTTGACCACCAGTCATAACTTGAGAAAACGTCACAACCTTCCCCACCAAGGCATGCTGGTAAATGACACAGTGGTAATTCCCGTAAATCAGGAAAATCATGGTCATTATGGCACACCGCAATAAATCCAGCATGCACATCTGTGGTAATTGCCACCAATTTGTGAACTGGGACGTCATTATCGTGGACATATTTTTTAAATGCGTTGTAAATATCCTCACCTCTCGTTCTCTCCTTTAAGTGCAAAAGAGTAAGGAGATCCTCTTTTGTTGTAAAGTCCGGGAATGCCATCCTGACAAATACAACAAGCAGAGCTGTGTCCATTACATCCAGGGATTCATTAAACTGTAGTGAAAATGATTCATAATGTGACAAGTCTTTTAGCACTTGTCGATCCATGTCTCCTGACATTTCCTCGACCGTCCTTGCCACTGTATTGGACCCAAGCTGGACACTGCGGAGCGCGGTTTTGATGTCGTCTTTGTTTTTGAAGCCGTTGAAAACCGTCTCTGCAGTGATGGCCATTGCCTCCTTGAATAAATTGCCATCTGTAAAAGGCTTCTTGTGTTTAGCCAAAAGGTGACTAATACGGAATGAAGCTTCAGTCGCAGCCTTAATTTGAGCAGGAGGTTTTGTAAAAAAGCGACTGCTGGGCCTTCTATTTTTGGGATCTACAGGAAACGTTTCAAAGATTTACCAGTTGATCGCGATCGACGGGTTGGCGAACACTGTGTAGAGGAAGGGGAGATTTATGGATGTAGTGAAAGAGGACAGCAGAGGATGTAGAGTATAGTGTTAGATGGAGGCAGATGATTCACTGGGATGATGGAAAGCAGTCAGTGCAGTTTCGTGAAGATGTTGTTGAGGGACTGGATAGAATAGATAAATCAGAGCTTCCAGGAAAGTTGAAGCTGTGGTGTCTGCAGTTTGGATTGTTTCCTAGGTTGATGTGGCCACTGTCTGTGTATGAGATTCCATCATCTGTTGTAGAAAAAATGGAAAGATTAGTTAGCTTTTATATTAGGAAGTGGCTAGGTGTTCCTAGATGCTTAAGTACTGTGGCACTGTATGGGAAAGGCATACTCCAGCTCCCAGTATCTAGTCTAGTAGAGGAGTTTAAATGTACTAAAGTTAGGACAGAGCTCCTGTTAGCTGGGAGTAAAGATGTGGTAGTTAGTAAGGTGGTTCCAAACCCAACCAAGGGGAGGAAGTGGAAACCAAGATTGGCAGCTCAGGAGGCAGAAGCAACTCTTAGACATACAGAGATTGTGGGTAATGTGCAAATAGGCCGGGGAGGCTTGGGGCTTGGCCCAGGCAAACCAGTGTGGAGTAGAGCAGGTCCCAAGGAGAAGAGAAGGCTAGTTGTTGAGCAGATTCGTAGACAGGAGGAAATGTTAAGGGGTGCAAAGGCAGTGGCTCAGGCTAAGCAGGGACGGTGGGTGAATTGGGAAGGTGTAGAAAAGAAAAAGCTTAGTTGGAAAGAACTTTGGAGTATGGAGGAAAGGAGTATTAGATTTTTGATAGGGGCAACATATGATGTATTGCCAACTCCCCAGAACCTAAAACTCTGGGTAAATGGAGACCCGTTATGTTCGTTATGTTCAGGTACTGCAACTCTAAAGCATATTTTGTCAGGTTGTAAGGTTAGTCTGTCACAAGGCCGGTATACATGGCGACATGACCAAGTATTAAGAAGTTTAGCTGCAGGTATTGAAGATAAACGAAGGCAGGTAAACTTAGGAGGGTCCAAGGTACAGAGAGTTGCAATTCAGTTTGTTCAAGAGGGGGAGAAAGTTAAAAAGACGATAAGGAGGCATGGCAGCTTGGAGGATGCTTGTGATTGGGAGATGCAGGTAGATTTAGGAAATAAGCTTGTTGTTCCCCAGGAAATAGCCTCTACAAACCTAAGGCCTGATATAGTCTTGTGGTCTAGGAGTAGAATGAGAGTCTATTTCATAGAGCTGACTGTTCCTTGGGAGGAATTAGTAGAGGAAGCATATGAAAGGAAAAAGCTTAGATATGTGGAGTTGGGGGCAGAAGCAGAGCAGCGAGGATGGAAGGTTAGAATCTGTCCAGTGGAAGTAGGATGTAGAGGATTTGTTGCAAAGTCTGTTGTCTCATTGTTGAGGGAGCTGGGTGTAAGTGGACAGAGTGTGAGAAAAATAGTGAAGGAGGTTTCAGATAAAGCAGTAAAATCCAGCCAGTTGATTTGGATTAGAAGATGCAATAGCAACTGGGGGCCCAGCAGGGGGGGCACTTAGGGTAAACAGACTTTTGAAAAAGCAAAGAAGAAGTTCAAGCTATTTAAGTGGAGGGTTTGGCCCATGTGATCCTTTTGAAACCAGGCGGCCATTTTGGGTGAGTTGGCTTGGAGTGAGTTGTATGGATTTGTTTTTGCTGGCATTGTTAGTGATTATAGGATTGTTTAGGTGAGTTTGTCTGCTGAATCTGCTAGTGTGTCTTGTCCTTCCTCCACCTCTGGCACCCTCTATATTTTCATTACCCCTACCCGAACCAGGGTTTGAATCCCATTCCTGCTTTTCTTATCTCTTTTATTTCTTCCCCTACCCGAACCAGGGTTTGCATCCCCACCCCGCTGTAACTGGTGTGCAGTTGGTGAGAAGCTGAGGTAGATTATGGTTGTTATGGTGTGAGGGGCAGTGTTGGCTGGCATTAGGGGGGTGACTCTGGGACGCCAGTGGTCATTGTCTAGCCTCCTAGAGGTGTTGTGGGCCCAACTAGACGAAACACTGATGAAAGGAGGTTCCCACCTGATGACCCCAATGATATGTTGGTCAGCACTGCTCATTGATCTATATAATACAGAGTGTAGGGAATTATTCACTGAGTCTGGTCCTTTATTTTATTTTATTTTATTTTTTATTTTCTTTAGCACAAGTTTCTTGTGTTTATATTGAATTGTTGTAAAGTCCGGGAATGCCATCCTGACAAATACAACAAGCAGAGCTGTGTCCATTACATCCAGGGATTCATTAAACTGTAGTGAAAATGATTCATAATGTGACAAGTCTTTTAGCACTTGTCGATCCATGTCCCCTGACATTTCCTCGACCGTCCTTGCCACTGTATTGGGCCCAAGCTGGACACTGCGGAGCGCGGTTTTGATGTCGTCTTTGTTTTTGAAGCCGTTGAAAACCGTCTCTGCAGTGATGGCCATTGCCTCCTTGAATAAATTGCCATCTGTAAAAGGCTTCTTGTGTTTAGCCAAAAGGTGACTAATACGGAATGAAGCTTCAGTCGCAGCCTTAATTTGAGCAGGAGGTTTTGTAAAAAAGCGACTGCTGGGCCTTCAACCCCGCTTTCAGCTCAAATACTTTCCTAGTGCGGATTGTGCTCTTGGCTAGGAAACTGTCCTTGAATTGGTCGTGGTTGGTGTTGTAGTGCCGCTCCAGATCTCCTCTTTTAGACGGCGCTAGAGTTTGGTGGCACAACATACAAACACACTTGTCTTTCACCAAGGTGAAAATTAATTCCTCCTCCCATTCCTCATGGAAATGATAGGTTTTCGACTTCTTTCTTGGAGCCTCCGCCATGCCAGCTGACAACATTGCTGTCTTTCAGCTATCACGTGCTTGTGCATTATATTGTCATTTTGCGACAGTTAATGTGCAGTTTCCTGCTTTGATCTTGGTCAATTTAATGCCGCCTTTTGTGCTGAAAAAATACAATGACTGAATTGGATAAGATAGAGAGAAAAGAGAGGCGCTTGCAAAACTGAACATTAGCATTACATCAGCCGTAATGTATTTGTGTAATTATTTTTCTATTATTTTTGGGATCTACAGGAAACGTTTCAAAGATTTACCAGTTGATCGCGATCGACGGGTTGGCGAACACTGTGTAGAGGAAGTGGGAGATTTATGGATGTAGTGAAAGAGGACAGCAGAGGATGTAGAGTATAGTGTTAGATGGAGGCAGATGATTCACTGTGGCGACCCCTGAAGGGAACAGCCAAAAGGAAAATAAAAAGAAGTTTGAACTTTGACTGGACCATTGCAAAACCTTTATTCCTTTCTTTTTCAGCCATTTTGTTGTAGATATGCTGGTGCTCATTAGTTTGGGTCTAGCTTTAGCTCACATATGTGGTTGTATATTTTACTCTGAAATACTTTGGTCTGCAGTGGACTCATTGACAGCTCGGTACCTATGCTTTGTTGCTGCAAAACAAGCCCAAATTATCACCCTTCCACGACCATGCTGCATAGCTGTTATGAGGTGTTTGTGTTAATGTGGACCAGGGAAATGGGATAGCTCAGCTCAAGGGATACACTAATTACAGCTGTTCTGGGAACAGGGTAAATGTGCATATTTTCCTAATCACATTTGTCCTTGACAATTCACTTTTTTTGATTGATTTTTCAGTTTATCATTGTCCTCACTGTAAGGATTGCTTTCAATAAAAGGAATATATAGAATGAGTAAGTCAGAAATGAGTAGGTTAACAGTCAATTGAGAAAACATTATGACTACACAAAGAAGCAGAGCTAAGAAAAATACAAGAATAAAATGCCACAATGACAGAAGTGAGTGGGTGCTTTGAAAATACAACTCTTCCTTAATTATTATTGAATGTAGAGTCTCGAGACATGAACCTTGTCATAAAGAAGACATCTCCAAATTGCAGTTTCACCTTTCTGGAAGTTTTTCCATTTGCTGTGATAGGATACCAAAAAAAAAAAACACTCTCAGAATGTTACACCTGTCTCCCAGGCAGCAGCTCAACAAAACATGGCCTTGCACACCACCATCATAATTCTCACCACTTTCAATTACAGGAGTAAAATAGCATAAGATAAAGAAGGGGATTGTCAGCTTTCTCAGTGAGGCATGCTTTGCTCGGGGCAACTACTCTGTTTCTGCCCTTTTGTCTCTCTTCTCCCTCAGTTACTCAGCAGCAAGAAACAAAAATAGGTGTGTCTGAGTGCTAACCACACTGAAACTCTTTCCTGCTCTTACTAAAGAAAAGCAGCTGTCCAGGCATGAAAATTGAGCAGGTTAAGAAGACAGAGGAGTACAGATGAAGGCCAGTCGCAACAGCAGCATCTAACTGAAACTTGTTATATATATATATATGATCCTCCGAGCTTCGTTTCATATGTCTGCCCCATGAAAGTGTCTGCATGACGACTCGCGTATGCATGGTGGATTACAAAATGAGTTATCTTAACAAATTTAACCACAGCAAAAGTGCTATAAACATGCCAGTCTGAGCTAACGTAATTAATTTTTTTAAGTATATGTTTATTACTTTTCAAAATGCAAAAACAACACAGGACAAATAGATAATAGAAAAAAATAACTTTACACCCCCCCACCCCATAACAAACAAATAAGACAAAAAATATGAACAGGATCAGCACATCTTTTTGCTATTATTGTTCCATACATAATGGTGTTCTGGACAAAGAGGGTATGAGTAGATAATGATCGAGAATAGCCAAACAGTGCCACCTCTGGCTCAGGCTAGAACACACAATTATACATTTCAGAAAACCATTTGAAGACTTTACTCCAGAAATCATGCAACTTTGGACACGTCCAGAAAAGATGGGCTAGGGAGCCATCAGCAGACCTACATCGATCACATAAAGGAGAGATTGTAGGATAGATTCTATGCGGCTTAGTTTTTGAGTAGTGTCTATGCGCAACCTTAAATTGAATTAACTGATGTCTGACATTAATTGAACAGTGTTGAATCATACTGAGGCTCTCCTCCCACACATCAACATCAATCTGTAAACCTAACTCATCCTCCCAAGCTGTCTTTAAAGGGATACAAGGTAGTTAAGCGGCAGTATAGCGATCTCTATTGGTCAAACTGAAATTCTACACTGTCGTAAAAATGCCCACCTGTACACACCCACTAACTAAACATCGTGGCGAATGCTGCCGTTCGTTGTGTTATTTAGTCAGTGCAGTTAGGTCATCTGATTCACAAGTGTAGACTGCCCACGTAAGATACTATAATCAGAGATTTTCTGAAGAGAGAACTCAAGATAATATGCTATAATACTGTTGCTGGAGGAAGTGGCCGGGGACAGCTCGTCTGGGTTTCTCTACTCAGGCTGCTGTCCCCGCGACCCGATCCCCGGACAAGCGGCAGATAATGGATGTATGGATGGACTGTTGCTGATCTTGAATGGGATTCTTCCCTCATCATGGTGTATTCGTGGAGTGATTCCTTTGTATTAGCAGACACTTACAAAAGTTACATCTTAGACAGATGCGCGCAGGCACTACCAACATACACGCCGCAATAAACGCAGACTAGCTCTACACTATTCCGATTACAATCACAAATTAATCAATTTTCATTTGTAGATAACAATTCTTGTTCGAATCAAAACGCTATTCTTATTATAATCAGGTCAGTCCGTGTATTTCTGAAGCTAGGCTACGTCTCGAACTCAGGAGGAATTAGAGCACCGTCATCACCTGTCTCTTCACGATCTAAAACGCAGATCACTATGGTAGATGAACCAGATCACGCTTGGAGAAATTTCACAAAGATGGGAAGTGCCAACATCGAACGTTTCATATTCAGTCTGTGAAAGGCAGAATAGGAAACGCTTGGTGTTGGCTCTTCAACGCAAGCGAACACATAGCCTACAACTACAGCTAGGATACAGTACCTAGCTAAGTGCCGTAAACACAAACAACTCTTCTCGCGCATCACGACACTTCAGAAGCGGGTTGCTCCTGCCGAAGTTACATATGGGATTTTCAGCATACAGACCCCTGTTGGGAGCGAGACAGGCTTCATTCGCTTACCATTGACTTGTTTAACCTTTGTTAAACTCCTGAAGGCTATAATTTTAGGTGAAAATGCTACCTAGTGCCCCTTTAAAGAGCAAGTGGAAGAATTCACACCCCGACAAAATCAGAAATCAAATGTTTTGTGTCAGGACGGCCGAACAAAAATTTAAAAACCTTGTTTTCCTCAGGGAGAGACTCAAAATTAGGCACATTGTGGCACACATAGTTCCTGATTTGTAGGTATCTAAAAAAATGTGATGATTGCATCACAGATTCCCCAGAGACCTTGGTCACACATCGCCCTGGATTTTGTCACCGGATTACCCCCATCTCAAGGTATGACCACCTACCTTACTATCATTGACCGTTTTTCCAAAGCATGTCACCTGGTTCCCCTCAGGTGATTACCATCCGCATTCCAGACTGCGCAACTTCTTTTTAAACACGTCTTCCGGCTCCATGGTATTCCTAGAGACTTTCTTTCCGACCGAGGTCCTCAATTCATCTCTCAGGTGTGGAAACAATTTGTCATGCTCTCGATGCCAAGGTTTCTCTGTCTTCTGGTTATCATCCACAGTCCAACGGCCAAACGGAAAGGATGAACCAGGAATTGGAATTCACCCTTAGATGTTTTACTTCCTCCAACCTGTCTGACTGGTGCAAGTTCCTTCCTTGGGTAGAATATGCACACAATACTCACGTCTCTTCTGCTACTGGTTGGTCTCCCTTCGAAGCATCCTTAGGTTATCAACCCCCTCTATTACCTTCTGAGGAGAAATATATTTCAGTAACCTCAGTTCAGCACCACATCCGTCGCTGTAGGCGTGTCTGGTCCCTAACCAACGCCGCCCTTCAATGAACGGCAGACCAGAACCATAAATTCGCTGATAGAAAACGGTTATCTGCCCCCCAGTACTCCATTGGCCAGAAGGTGTGGCTCTCCGCCAAGGACGTCCCTTTCAAGTCTATGACCAGGAAACTCTCACCCCGCTTCATTGGTCCCTACGAGATTATAGCCATAGTTAGCCCAACCACAGTTCGTCTTCCCCTTCCTTCCTCTCTCCGTATTCATCCCACCTTCCATGTCTCCAAATTGAAACCAGTCCAGACCAGCCCATTGTGCCCTTCGACCAAAGACCCCCCCACCCGCCCAGGAGTTTGAGGGGCACCCAGTGTACTCGGTCCGACGGATTGTGGACTCCCGTCGGCGAGGTCGGGGATGGCAATACCTCATCGATTGGGAGGGTTATGGTCCAGAGGACCGATCCTGGGTGCCCCGGTCGTTCATCTGTGATCCCACGCTCATTGCTGGGTCAGGTTTGGGAACTTGGCTGTGGATTTTTGGATGCTGCTTACAGTTTTGTTCCAGGAGGTGGCGTTTGGCGTCAGGAGGCATCAACAGGTGCAACCCATTATCCGGTCATCAGGGGAAGCTTATAAGAACCACTGTTGCCAGCAGTTCCTAGCTGAGTGTTCACGCGTGTGGTACGTTCGTTACCTCCTGACCAAGCTAAGTTCTTGTCCTAGCTTATGTATCTTGTTTTTGCTTTTGACATCAGGTGTTCACGGAACTATCACGTCTCTTGGATCAAGTTAAATGGATCACCTTTCCTGGACCACGTAAGGAACTCAGCCGAGAAGATTACTCTCGCCCATGAGACTTTGCCGACTCTCTGGATTGCCTGCTCTGACCGAACGCTGTTCTCCTTCCGACGCACGCCACCTTTGGATTCCTCAAGAGCCTCTCAAGACTCCTCCCTGGTGGATGTCCTGTCCTCATATGTAAGCCGTTCACCCACTTACCTTTTCAGTGTCTATCAACGATTCATTGCTAACTTACCACCTCTTGTGCAGTGCCCATCCAGTTCCCGGATCTGCGGT
Organism: Odontesthes bonariensis; assembly: GCF_027942865.1. Lineage (NCBI taxonomy): Eukaryota > Metazoa > Chordata > Actinopteri > Atheriniformes > Atherinopsidae > Odontesthes > Odontesthes bonariensis. The sequence continues at coordinate 31,403,579 of NC_134515.1, read as the reverse complement.
TACCTGACCATCCTTGTAATCACCAATAAACATTTGTTCTTTACATTAGTGTCCTGGGTGTGTTCTGCTCGTGGACTAAATCAGTTGCTAAAACCATGACAGGAAGCCTGATTGAAAGTTATCAAGACTTCCACTTTCATTCAGAAAGTCGTTGAGCTGGTTAAATACAACTTTCTCAATAATCTTGGATATAAAAGAGAGGTTAGAGACAGGTCTGTTGTTGTTCATCATAGAGGCGTCTAGAGTTCTCTTCTTTAGGAGTGGCTTAATGGCAGCTGTTTTTAGTGACTTGGGAAAAATGCCTGATGCCAGTGAGCTGTTAACTATTTGTAGGAGATCACTTTCTACTGAGGTAAAAACAGTTTTTAAAAAGTCAGATGGTATTATGTCCAGAGTGCAAGTTGTTGATTTCAGATGCCGAACTGTTTCCTCTAGGATTTTTAAATCAACAATATTAAATTGTGACATAACGTCAGAGTTATTTCTAGGTTTTAGACACAGATTAGTTTTCTTGTTTGTCTGTGTGGCATGAATGTTTTTTCTAATCGTTTTGATTTTCTTGCTAAAAAAGTTGCATTTGTCTGTGGAGAGGAGGTCTGGGTTTGATTGTTTAGGAGGATTTGTGAGTTTTTCAACCATAGCAAACAGAGTTTGAGAATTCTTATTAATCATTTCAGATAAATGCAGCTGTCTGGCCTTGCACATCTCATTGTTATAACTACGCAGGCTTTCTTTGTACAGCTCATAGTGAATCTGAAGCTTTATTTTCCTCCATTTACGTTCAGCTTTCCTGCATTCTCTTTTCATGTTTTTGACCGTAGTGGTGTTTCTCCATGGTGTTTTCTGTTTGTTGAAGGTGATTCTTATCGGTGCAACAGCTTCCATTACATTCAAAATTTTTAAGTTGAAATGATCCAGCAGTCCTTCAACCGACTCTGCACTCATTGTTGGTAACATAACTATGGCCTCCCTAAACTGAGCACTTGTTTTCTCATTAATGTACCTCTTCTTAACTGAGAAGCTGGTTGTTTGAACATTCTGAGTGATCAATAAATCAAATCAAATACAAAAATGGTCAGACAAGGCCAAATCAATAACCAAAACAGAAGAAATATCAACACCTTTAGAAATGACCAGGTCCAGAATGTGAACTCGAAGGTGGGTAGGTTCTGTTACATGTTGCCAGAAACCAAACATGTCCAGCACAGAAGAAAATTCTTTAGCATTACCATCCGTCATATTATCTATGTGAATGTTAAAATCCCCAGTCAAGATAAAATGGTTAAAATCAGTCGAAATAACAGATAATAATTCAGAAAATTCATCAATAAAACTTACACAGTATCCTGGAGATCTGTAAATGATTAAGAACAGGATTTTAGGAATACCATTTAAAATAAAACTAAGATATTCAAAACAAGTGAATTCACCAAATGAGCTGTCTTTACACTGGAATGTATCTTTAAATAAGGCAGCTTCTCCCCCACCTTTCCTACCATTTTGGCATTTATCCATGAAACTAAAGTTTGGGGGGGCTGTTTCATTAAGAACAGTACCACTTGTGCTCTCTGTTAACCATGTTTCTGTCAGAAAAAGAAAATCTAAATTGTGTGAAATTATTAACTCATTAACTAACAGTGACTTATTGGAGAGAGATCTAATATATCTAATATCTAATATTTTTGCCTCCCTTCATAGCGATAGCCTCACCTGTTACGGTGTTTACTGCTCGGAAGCAGGGGACTGCTCGGTCTGCACTTCGGTCCGCACAGTTTACACAGCCCATAGTGATATGAAGGAAGAGAGAAATAGCACCAAGCGATTGTGAGGTCTGACTTTTTCTGGAGGGACGATTTTGTGATCCAAATGTATTAGTCTTTTGAACGCATGTTGTTTTGAGAAGCAAGACGCTTTATTTTCGGGACCCTAGTAAACTAGCCGCATTACCTTCGTCAATGCCAAAACTCGGCTGGAACTCGGCTCACAGGACGCAGCGGGGGGTAAGTCAATGTTCATAAATGATATTGCTAATATGGGATGTCATACAGTTTCATGTCAAAAGAGGCGAACTATCCCTTTAAGGTCGAGGACCAATGATATTGGGGAATGGTCAGAGATTAACATATTATGGTACATAGTGGAGATCACATTTGATATCAATTTGGAGTCAAGTAAAAAATAATCAATTCTAGAGGAAGATTTATGTCTCTGTGAAAAAAAAAGAATAATCCCTGTTTATGGGGTGTTGAAGCCTCCATATGTCCACTTAGTGTGTAGATCAGTGGTTCCCAAACTTTTTGTGCCCAAGGCACACCAAAGGACAAGTAAAAATCTCAAGGCACACCTATTGTGCCAAATAGCCCTAATAACATGTGTTATCACTCATATCATGTAAAATATCTGTAAATGTGCATAATTATTTACTAATGCCAAAAAAATGTGACAAAGACAACTATATTACTCGTGAAATATTTATTAACGAAATATTTTAAAAATGAATTTGAAACTTTATCAAATTGGGCTGCATCAAAGCAGCAACACATTCATTTAAATCAGACAGGTCACAAAATTAAAAATGAGGCAAAGGAAACGCAGCAGAAATTCAGCACAGAGAACTGCCAATGCAATGAAGCTGCACTGCCCATGAACTATAAATTATAAAAGTAACATTTCAGCAATCAGCATTGAAACGTGCTATTGTAACACTCACGACGTGTTTACAACAAAAAACTCACAACAGGACCAGTGCTAGGTTCGGCTACGGGAGTAGTGAGAAGTGTAAGTGTATTAATGACCACAGACCAGAAAAATAAGTTTTAAACTGCCGGCTTATTATTTGTTGAAAAAGAAAATAACAATATTACAAACAATTGACATACAATGACACAAAATTCCCTTTAGAAATAGTTTCCCTGGGTCTTTCAGAATAGTTTATTTAATCCCTGTTTTGAAATTTAAACCTATTGTTAGGTACTAAAGGATACTATTTAATCAAACCTAGGTTATAGTTCTATTTAAGTTCAAGTCAATACTGTTAATCTATTTTGATTTACAGTTTATTTGGGTTTTCCTTTTAATTCTATTTTAGTTATCTAGTGTTCTTTTTAAGAAGTTAAGGTTTTTAATTTCCTGTTTTAAAGGTGGGGTATGAGATCTTAGAAAAACGGTTCCTGCAAGCTATATTTTTGAAAATACACAACCTTGCCTCTCCCTTCAGCCCACCCCTCGAAACCACGCCTTCAAAACACATGAACGAGTCACGAGTCTGTGAACGCGCAGGGGGTAGGGGGGCTGACGGTTGATTGGCATGTCAGAATCCAATAAAAGTAACTCTCATCATTACTTCTATTGGTCAGACATTTCCTCTTGCTACACCCTCTACAATGGACTAAAATATTATTTCATCTTTTGTTTCTAATTTAAACCCAACAGACAATTTCAATTCCACACAATGTAACAAAAACACTGAATGTGGTTCCAGGAAAAAACACACACAGAAATCAATCCAGCAAAGACTGAATAACTCGTGCTTCAAATCAATGTCCTTTCTCTCTGATGATCCTGAAGGGTTAACCCTGTTTCTCTGAATCCAGTGCTATTTCAGCAGGACAACATGGTCAGGTCATACCAGTTTGGATGATTTGCAATAACCAGCAGAGGGCGTAGCTCCTGCTAGAAGGTCACAGGGCTCCTGGGTAACGGCTCGCCATCTTGTTTCTCACCATGTGGAATCCAACTCAGCAATCAGCTCGGAATTTCCCGGTCCAATTTCCAGCAGAACTTTAAAGGTCAAGTCCAGTTCTGTAACTTTTAACACCCCCGAATACAGTCAAGGTTGAAAAAAATAAAAAAATAAAAAATTGCGGAAAGCTGGAAAAATGTTTTAGACAGCAGGTAGACTTTTAATCTACTTCCAATTAGTGAGATAAATGTGCCTGAGGACAGGGCCACTCTCAAGTCCTGTTCAACCGAGAGCCGTGACCTCCTGTTGTTCTTCATGTGAACTAGAGCAGAGAACGCCAACTCACACAGGCAGGTAGTGGGGAAAAGAAGCAGTTGCTCAATTGGACATGTTCGGGTACTCCGATGCAGAAGCAAACCAAAACTGATCCAGTGGGAGCTCCCTAAATTTGAGTTTCAGTGTGCGGTCCACACGGAGCTCTGCGCACTCCTCTCTCTCTTTCATAGTGAGCTTTTCTGTTGAGGATTCCTGGTTGAATGGGTCTCGGATCCAGTCATAGTCCTCAATGTCAGCCACACGTGGAAAATAGCGCTCAAACCTGTCTTTTAAGGTCGGCATACACAGCGCGCTCCATAGCTGCCTGTGGCGCAGCTGATGCCAGCGGGAACATGTCCATGGAGCCCTGTTCCAAAGCCTCGCGCCACAGAATAATTTTGCCCGTAAACCCCCAAATCTTGTCTGTGGATGATAAAATATTTTCATTACTGCCCTGAAGCTTGGCGTTCAACTCGCTCAGATGCCCAAATATGTCTGCAAGGTAAGCCAGCCTGGCGCACCACCTCTCATCCGTGAGCTTGTCCTCACGTGCGACAGCGTGTTCACGTGAAAATTCCAAAAGCTCTTCCCGAAGTTCATAAAGACGGGATAGGACTTTCCCCCGTGACAGCCAACGTACCTCTGTGTGGAGGATCAGGCTTTGGTGGTCGGCTCCCATCTCGGCGCACAGCTGGGAGAAGAGGCGAGATTTCAGGGGCCTTGATTTGATGTAATTCACCATCTGCACAGCCTGATTCAGCACCTCGGTCAACTCCAGGGGCATGGTTTTGGCAACTAATGCCTCTCGATGCAAAATGCAGTGGTGTGTCACAATATGTGGATTTTGTGCTTTCACCTTAGCAATAAATCCTTTCACTCTCCCCGTCATGCTTGCCGCACCATCTGTGCAAAGACTGACGCACATATTCCAGGTCAGATTGTTCTCTTTTAAATACTTATTCGTAACCCTGAATATTTCTTCTCCCGTAGTATGGCATTCCATTTCTTTGCAGAAAAAAAAAGTCACCTCAACATATCTGACGTTTGCCAGGAGTTGGGCTTATGTCAGTAGATTCATCTACTTTTAGGGAAAATCTGCCGCTCGCCTGTAGTTTCATTGTCAAATGTTGCTCAATGTCTCCTGACATGTCGTCGATCCTTCTTTTGATTGTATTATCAGACGACGGCACTTTGGATAGCTCATTTACGGCATCTGGACCCAGCATGACACCTACAATTTTTTTGCAAGCGGGGAGTGTCTCCGCTATTGTATGAGGTTTCTTCTGCTTTGCAATGAGCTCCGCTAGTATGTCACTAGCCTCCATTCCCTTTTCAGACATTTTCACACAATCCAACAAACGGCCTTGCTGCCTCTGGTTCAGATCCCACGCTCTTTTGAAGTAGGCCAAGTTTCTCTTAACATGGAAGGGATGTTTGGTTTCCAAGTGCCTCTTCAGCTTGCTTGGAACCATGTTAGCATTAGCCAACTTCTCCCGACAGAGGACGCACTCGGGCTGAGGATGGTTAACATCCCCAGTCCAACTGAAACCATAGGACAGGTAGCTTTCATTATACTGCCTGCTGACAGTTTTCTTCTTTTTTTCCTATGGTGGTGGGCTGTCAGCAGTCTCTGGACTGGTGGTTGGTCGTTTGCTCCGCACAAGAAAGCGCTCCATTTTCCCGCTAGAGTGTTTCTCTGTTTTAATGTTGTTCTTCAGCCTTTGATGTGTCACGCTTTTATTTATTTATATTTTTAAAATAATTGTTTTTAGGTATAGAATTTGCCTCTGTATTATGAAATGAGTGCATACAAAGTACTGATATAGTAAATTAAAAAAATATTATTTTTATGTAGTTGTATATTGCAATAATGACATATGGTTGTCAAAATCCCACGGCACACCAGTGTGCCGCGGCACACCGTTTGGGAACCACTGGTGTAGATGACATTAAATTGTTTAAGACTGTGGATGCAACTAATGGCAACTGGTTCCCTTGGGCTGACCTATCCAAGAGATTGTCAAGCACACAATTTTAGTCACCCCCTATAATCCCATGTGTATCTGAGAGACTGGGCAGTAAACTAAATACTTTACTGAAGAAATTTGGGTCATCGAAGTTTGGACCATATACATTCAGGAGTGTGACGTGATATGAGTAAATGTAGCCTGTTACCAAGATATATCTACCATTTGGATCACACACAGTAGAAACATGCCTAAATGGAACAGTTTTTTTTTACGGATCAATATTGCCACTCCACGCGCTTTACTGGAAAATGTGGACTGAAAAATTTGATTGACCCAGCTGCATCTAAGCAGCTTTGCTCTTGCAGGGTTAATATGAGTTTCCTGAAGGAATACAATGTCTGCAGATAGGGACTTTAAATGAGAGAAAACTTTATCTCGTTAAAGTACATGCCCCAATCCGCGGACGTTCCAACTAGTGAAAGAAATGCCACCACCTCTAGAAGAGACACTAGGATGCATAATTAATTACAGTACTATATGACGCCCTTGAAAAAAAACACTGATAACAGCATAAACGAATACACAGTACAAACAACAAGACTATGAACGTTGCCCCCCTCCCCCCGTCCCAATTCCCCAAACAAAGTGAGAGCATTTGACGCGTCGCTCACGGCGGTGGCGGCCCGGCATAGCGTTTGCGTTTGTACAGCACCTGTACGAAACTGCAGGGAAACAGCACAGGGACCACGTAAACTCCCAAAACTGGTGGACAGAGATTGGCAGAACTTTGGGGAAAGAGGGAGAGTTCTGTAAGAATGTGTGGAAGAAGCTACGGGACAGATACATGAAGGCAAAGAAGAGGGCAGAGACTCTGTTGATGCCGGGGGCTTCAAACCTTCACCTCTATTAACTGAATTAAAAATTTAAATTATCCAGATACTGCAGCAGTATCATTGATGGCAGTATTCCTGCTCTTGCATGGTTTTCTTCTCCACTTTCGTGGTTGTAGAGTAGCGGTAACCTTCACGTAGCAGCGATATCTCTGTGACGGAGAAAATTGCAACTACTAGCACATCGACTTGCGCCACTATATATAGCCGGCACGAAATCGTGACATCATCAACACCGCTCGCGCTAGCAGACGCGGCAACCGTGCTAGAGCCTTTATACTCACATAGGAGCTGTCGGACCATAGGAAAAACTAGTCCAACTAAACTAACAAAATAACCCTTGCTCTCTCTCCCATGAGTGCAGAAAATATTGAACCATACTGAATCATGAAAGAGTCCCGACCTGCGTGTTTGCAGGCTTAAAAGTCACATACCAGAAAGTGTGCCCCAACCAAAGCGACATGTAGTGTTCAGCATACAGTCTCTGCAAACGCCCCGGCTTCTTGTGATGAATAAAAAACCTTTTCGGAGACGCCCATGGTGACCTTGAGCCGAGCTGGATAGATGAAGCCGACCCTCGCTCCAACCTCCCTGCTTCTTTCGAACCTCATCGAAAGCCTGCTGCTGCTTTATCACCTCTGTTGGAAAATCGGGGAAGAGATGAATCACCTTTTTGTTGTATGTCAGGGTATATTGTTGACGGGCGAGCTGTAGTATCCGCTCCTTGGTTTGGAAGTGATGAAGCCGGGCAATCATTACGCGCGACTGCATGCTTCCCTCCGAAGGCTGTGTCCCGAAACGGTGGGCTCGTTCTACCACAACTGGGCTGGGGAAATTGTTAGCACCTAGCAGCTCAGCGATAAACCCTGAAAGAAACTCAACATGACGTCCATTTTCGATCTTTCAGGCAGGCCAATAATTCTCATATTTTGGCGCCTAGAGCGAGCCTCGAGGTCGGCCACTTTGGCATGGAGGGCTTCGTTTTCCACGCGCGTCTTCATGCAAGCTTGTTCAACTTGTGAGAGGCGGTGATGGTAGTTGGAAGTAGCCTCTTCAACTTCAGTCATACGGTTCCCCAGGCTCACCAATGATGCTTAGGTGGATGCTAGAGTTGCCTCTAAAGTGTCAAATCGTTCAGTCATTGTTTTGTTCATACTCCGTATTGCTGAAAGTATGCTTCTGGACTCCGCGTTTGCCTCTGACTCGGAGTCCGTCGTAGCGTACTCTGCTAACCTTAGCTCCGGCGTCGATTGGGTTTCCGCCTCGTTTGGGTCCTTATCCTGCTGCTTCCCTTGATTCTTCTTCATTTTTCGCATTGCGGGCCTTTAACAGTGGTAGAAATTAGCAGAAGGTCGGGTAAACTGACCGAATATTAAACGAAATACTGAGTGTATTCAAGACATGGAGAGGAGCCCAGGGAGAAGACTACTCCATCTGGTGCTCACTTGGCCACTGTAATTTCTTACGCCAAATACACAATGTTTGCATTTAGGCTTAAACAGTGTCTGGTTCCATGGCATATGAAAAACGCGAGATAATATCCTATTCTGCCTATTATAGCCTATTTACTAAACTATCTTAGGCATTATAAATGGGTAAAATGTGTGTAGGCTAGTTTAAAAGGCTACTCAAACGGGGGAATAACTTATCAGACCATATCAGGTACTCTTAATTTAAGATTTTGACTTTTTATTTTGCAATATTCCCTCTTGTAAAAGTATTTATTGACTGTGCTACAGTAAGAAAAGTATAAAAGTATAAGAAAAATGTTCAGTACCTGGACTGAAATATTGTTCATTATTTTGTATCTGTTGATCTGTTGAAAATTGTAATACTGCACACATCCATACTGTCCATACACACATCCATACTGTGTTTTTTAGTAATATTTCCTCTTGTAAAAGGCTTACTTGATTATGTTTGATGAGCTGCAGAAGGATGAATTGAAAAGCTAAATGGCTGAACTCAAAAGTGTTTTTATTTGCTTAGATAGCTTATAGCTCTGTTAAACCTGTTGAGGTTCATGCAAATTTGAATAAATGTTCTTATACACCCAGGCACATTTTCTGTATACAGTAAGGCAGTGTATTTGGTGGTGTTCTGGCTGGGGGCCTGTGACCCTGTACAGCTATATGCCTAGCAACGTCCCTGGTTTCTAGAACTGCCATCTTTCAACATTGTCAAAACTAGGAACATCCTGTCTCAGAGTGATGCAGAAAAACTGGCCCATGCATTTTTTACTTCAAGACTGGACTACTGTAATTCTTTATTATTGGGCTGTCCCACAAATTTTCTGAAAAGCCTCCAGCTGAAACAAAATGCTGCAGCCAGAGTTCTGATGAGAACTAACAGAAAAGTTCATATTTCCCCAGTGTTAGCTTCTCTTTATTGGCTCTGAATTAGATTATATTCAAAATAGAATTTAATGGTTTTGTTTGTATGAATTAGACTAATTTTGAATTGAATTAATTGGATTTGATTGGATTATGATTACAATGAATTGGACTCTAATTGGCTTGAATTGGACTGTATTATTGAAGTGCCTTGAGATGACATTTGTTGCGTTTTGGTAATATATAAATGAACTGAATTGAATTGAATTAATTTAAGAGCATTTCTTCTTGATTGAAAATTGTGCTTTTTGTTTAGATAACATATCCAGATATAGACTACATGAGTGTCCCTGTTAGGATGTTAGAATCACTTAACCATTCATTATCAAATTTTCCGTTAACAGCTAATCAAAGTTTTTAAAATCAAAGTTTTATTTTCAACCATCTTGTTAATCCTATTTTTAATCATTTAAATAATTGTTCGTCCAGTGAGAGGTGTGGGGACTTTGCAGTTAATTTCAGAGACAAAATCCACAATATCAAATCAGATCTCGTTCAGCAGCAGTCAGCCCCGAACCTGGTCTCAGAGCACGTGTCTGTATGTGAGGAAACACTAGAAAGTTTTGTCCTGGTTGAAGCTGAAATGCTGAGTAAATTAGTTTCTCAACTAAAACCATCAACCTGCTTTTTAAATCCCATTCAAACCTCCTTTTTTAAATCAGTTTATGGCTCTTTAGATGGGGATTTATTGACCATCGCAAATTATTCCCTTCAGATGGGTGTTTTTCCTTTTGCTTTTAAGACCACGTTGGTTAAGCCCCTTCTGAAGACAAATGGCTTGGATGTTTTAGACCCTAATAACTATAGACCAGTATCCAATATGCCTTTTTTAAGTAAGATTTTTGAGAAGCTTGTTTTTAAATCAGCTTTTATCATCTCCAAAAATATCAATGAGAAATTCCCGTCTAGTTTTAGAGCTAAACATAGTACAGAGACTGTTCTTGATAAGGTTGTGAATGAACTTAGATGTAACCTTGACATGAGAAAACTTGCAGTCCTTGTTCTATTAGACTTAAGTGCAGCTTTCGATACTGTCAATCATGGAATACTTTTAAATCGTCTTGATTGGTACATCTGGTACTGTTTTTAATTGGTTTCAATCCTATCTCACCAGCAGACAGTTTTTTTAATAAGTTTTAATGAATGTGCTATAAACTGAATTGCGGTGTCCCCAAGGCACAATTTAGGTCCACTTCTCTTTAACCTCTATATTCTGCCAATTGGTGATGTCATCAGGAGACGCTAAGTCCATCCATCCATTTCCTATACCGCTGAATCCGTCGGTCGGGTCGCGGGGGGGCTGGAGCCTATCCCAGCAGTCAATGGGCGAGAGCCAGGGTACACCCTGGACAGGCCGCCAGTCCATCACAGGGCCACACAGAGACAAACAAGACAAACAACCATACACGCTCACACTCACTCCTAAGGACAATTTTAGAGACACCAATTAACCTGACATGCATGTTTTTGGACAGTGGGAGGAAGCCGGAGTACCCAGAGAGAACCCACGCATACACGGGGAAAACATGCAAACTCCACACAGAAAGGCCCCAGCTGGGTGTTGAACCTGGAACTTTCTTGCTGTGAGGCGACAGTGCTAACCGTCGCCTCACAATTCCTAAGGTTAGATCTAAAACTCACGGTGAAGCAGCTTTTTATTAGTATGCTCCATGCCAGTGGAACAGCCTTCCTGAAGACCTGAAAGCAGCTGCAAGTGTGGACATTTTTAAAAGCAAACTTAAGACCCACCTTTTTAGCCTGGCTTTTGATTCATTTTATGCATCATTTTATTTTATTCTATCCTTTTATTCATGTTTTAATTTTTCTATTGTATAATTTTAGTTGTTGATGATCTTTTATTTATTTATTTGTGTTACTTATTTTTAGCTCCTTTCATTTATTTGGTTTTACCCAGTCTCTGGTGTTTCCTGACTGCATGTCGCTGATAGTAAGATAGTGCTTCAGTTACCTTCCTTCCAGTATGTGTGGTGTGGGTGTATGTGTACATATAGGTGTGTGTGTGTGTGTGTGTGTGTGTGTGTGTGTGTGTGTGTGTGTGTGTGGCCTTGGGTTTCACTACTTTGTTTTATTTGCTTTTATCTTGTAAAGCACTTTGTGCTACATGTTCTGGTATGAAAAGTGTTATATAAATAAAATCTGATTGATTGATTGGTTTTCATCATTATTCATTGGGGTTTATGAGTCAGTAATTTGTAATTATAATACTACATCTGAAAACTGTCGGAAAGCAGTAGAAGAAGCCAATATGAAATTTTCTGCCACTGCTTGTTGCTGTCACAAGCGTCCCTCCAGCCACAGCCCTTGATCCTCTGTGTGACTTGTTTCTGTTTTTTTACATTTTCTGTTCCAGTTAACTCACTCCATCCTTTGGCCTGAATGTGGATTTCCACACCCCTGCACCAGTTTTTGTCACTCTTCAAAGCCTTGCCCTCCTATATTTAACCATTCTGGCCTGTATGCCTTTTGTGTGGTGTTGTGACAAGGGCACGCATGGGAGCTGTAATGAATACAATGTCTCTGACTGACTCCTGGTGATTCGATAGACACCGTTTAAACTGTATCTTCAGCAAAGGATGGATCCCATGACAACTCCATAAATATTTACAACCAGCTGTCATGTCACTTTGCTTGATGAGTGTTTGCTTGGGGAATATTTGTCTTCCTCACCTCCGCCCTGTTGATGATTGTTGTTGAACTTTCTGGGTTTTGGTTTTTTTTTCTTCTTTTTTTAAGTGTTTTTGCTGCCTTTGCTTCCCGCCACAAAAAGTAGCTCCACGCACAATGCCAACAACATCCTCGGCTGCTCCTCATGATGAAGCTTTTATTTTAGCTTCAGCAACTGTTTTTTTAATCTGAGCAGCAAGTCTTTTCAAGTGTAAGCTTATCGTCAAGGACAAGTGCTCTCTGATCCATGCACTGGATGTTTTCTCCACAAGTTGGTCTCTTATCATGTTGTCAGATAATTCAATTCAATTCAATTCATTTTTATTTATATAGCGCCAAATACAACAAATATCATCTCAAGGCACTTTGATAGTAAGTCCAATTCACGCCAATTGGAATTCAATTAATTAATAATAATCATAATTCATAAAATAATCCAATTCGTTCATATAGAGCCAATTCAAAAACAATTTCCAAGCTAAGAAAACCAACAGATTGCACTGAAAACTTTTTGTTTTTCGGTCCAATCTCCCGGCCTGAGCGTGCCTGAGGCGACTGTGGAGAGAAACGACTCCCTTTTAACAGGAAGAAACCTCTGGCAGAACCAGACTCAGGAAGGATGGCCATCCGCCTCGACCAGCTGGAGTTTGAGAAGACAGAAAGGGGGGGAGGGGGCCGCGGCGGCGGCGGCACTGTAACACCATTCAAAGGATATCTGTTGGAACAGGGAAACACAAGTTAATGACCACAATAATATCACATATACATAAAGAGAGTAAAGTGAGGAAAGGTGTGACAGATGAGGCCCCCCAGCAGTCTAGGCCTATAGCAGCTTAACTATGGGATGTTTCAGGATTACCTGAGCCATCCCTATTCAAGGTAAACACAAGAAACTTGTGCTAACGAAAAAATAAATAATAAAATAAAGAGATAATGCTCCAAACTCACATGTAGCACTTAGCTCCCGCAGAGGAGCTGCATACTTTAAATGTCTTTAAAGCCTTAAGTGCATCTTCGTCAGAATCCCCTATCTCTGGTAACGTGTAGAAGATCACCTGAGCCTCTGCATCGACCGTGTGTATTAGCAAAGGACGCTTCCTCTTACCCTCCATTTTGTTGGCAAGGGCAAGCACGTAGTTATCAAACATGCGATTCCATGCTTCGAAACGCACTGTAGGCTCACTTGGGCTTTGTAAAAATGTGGAGATGCCAAAAAAAAACACGCAGAGCCATTCTTGTTTGCAAATATGTTGTGTAGTAAGGATGAAAAGAGAAGCTAGCAGGCAAGCTACTTCAGAGGAACAAATCTTTACATGCTTCGTCAGGTCCCAGCGCACAGTATCAATTACATGGGTTACCTTGAGTGACAGTGCCACCCCTGGCATAATATATATTGCAGGCACACACGTATATATCACAGTTCTAAAGATACTTCTAAAGCTGCTGTACTTGATGATACATTAGTGGTAATAGTGGGAACGATTCCATTAATCTTCTCTCTGATAGAAACAATTTTACTGGTAAAGAAGCTCAAGAAATCCTTACTACTGAGATTTAAAGGAATACCTGGCTCATCAGAGCTCGGACTCTTTGTCAGTCTGGCTACAGTGCTGAAAAGAAAAAGGAGATTGTTCTTAATCTCTTCAATTGATGAATAATTAACATGCATTTAGCAATGCATTTCTTCATACTGTAAGTTTAGAATGATCTTGCATGTTCCTATTTGCAAACTGTATGTAGCCTTGATTAGACATCTGTTCAGAATAATCATGCATGTTCATTTTTGAAAATGCTGACTGTATGCTCTCAAAGATGACCTAAAATATTGAGACACCTGTTAAGACCATGCAAATGAAGATAGTGGGCCCATCCTGAGGGGGCAGATAATTATGCTGATATCTTTGAAAAAAGATGCAAGTTGAATGGAACGATACTCTGTGTTTCTACTCTGGTCAAAAAAGATCCACACTTCGTACCGATGTCCACAATCAAGTTTATTTTCTCTTTGAAATATTGGAACACCTTGAAAACTAGAAACAGATAAAGTGTTTAAATAATCACATAACTTTATATTGCAACAATATCAATTATTTCCTCAAAGCTAGATTACAAGTGTTCAGCAAAGTTAAACAGAATCATATTTACGCCTTGTAAACCAGCAGTAGACAAAGTTTGAAAAGTAAAAGTCTGCCGTTATTACTTCTCATCTCTCGTCAGAAGCGATTGTTCATTAACATTTTTAAAGATAAATATTTTCAACCAAACTTGGCAGGAGAACTTAATTTCAGTGCAGGGTGTTCATTTTAAATGCATATAAGTAAAACAAAACCAATCAGTGATAAAACTCAACGACCGCATATGTTGACTTCCGGTGTTGTCATGGCAACCTATACAGCAGCATTAAGAGCGTCAGCTACACTCGGGTTGATTTGTAATGGTGAGGCCAGCAAGGGGAAGGTAATAAGGAGAAGCCTTTTAAGAGAATAGCGGAGCCCCAAGATACCAAGCTGGTCACTCCCAGGTCTCATCTGCATGTTTGGCCTGTATTTCCGATGCTGGCTCAATAAACTTCCACAACCGCTTGCACATTGCTGTTTCCAGAAGATCATTTTGGCCTCAACTTTGTCTCCTGACTCTACATCTACAATGACTGACCAACTAGTTTTGAGTACTTTTGAACTTAGATGTTTTCTTTAAGTCCAGATTGGCAGAGGTGTCCCACGATAAGGGATTTCCAAATATCTATGTAACCCATGTTGTTGGCTGGACACCACCCAGACAGCCAGCAGTTAAAGAATGACATGTGGCCAAACATGTCACCGCCAGTCAGATTTGGCAGGGCTCCAGGAAAACTATGGAGTCAGTCAGTGCAGTTTAATCCTCTGTTTGACAGCTATTATGTTCATAAGTAAAATTCAAATGTAAAACTATACAATGTATAGTGATGGCGTTGCCTAAGAGGGACATTCAAAAGTTGAAATTGAACAATTCTAAATATATATTGTGAAAGCTTTTAAAATTTACATTATTAACATGTTACTGTTATAATTACAAACTTTAATATAGTTCCTCAGGCTCATTACTGAAGTTTCTACCACCACCACCAGCAAAATACAAGGAGGTGCCCCTTCCTAATGATGACAATGGCAGGTGTAAGTTCAATATTCCACTTTTAATTTAATTTTATACTGTGTATGTATTGCAATGTGACATGAAATGCTATTTTCCTTCCTTTTCTTTTTTTCTTGTAATTTCAGCCCAATCAATATCCACCTCAATTGAGCAGTCAGCATCCACCTATATACTGATATATGTGAGTGAAAATCAATTAAAATAATAACATAACATGTCCTCTAACAAATTGTTATTATAACACAAGACACTTTTTAGTTATTTCAGTTCAGTCAACATTCAATTACAGCAGCCAGCTAGCACCCACCTTCACTAAGATAGCAACCCTTGTTCAGCATGAAGATGACAAATCACCTCTTCCTTCTGGTGACAGTACCAGCATCCATCATATGACCCTGCAAAATGGCAAAATATCTGAAGTGATTGAATAGTAACAAGAAAGCCATTACAAGTCAAGGACATTGAATAAATCAGACATTAATTAAATGCAGAACTCATACAGATTTACAAAAGAAATCTATGAAATGGACATAAAAAAAAGCGATGTATCATAATTATGCCTGAATGTGGTGTTTTGGTGGTTTCTGAGTCATAGGTTGGGCTGGGCAGGCTGCAGAGCTTTCTTAGATGGAGTCTGGCCTGCTCCTGTTTCCACACTTGTGTCCCATCTAATCTTATCAGGAGCCCTTCTTTAGGACTTGCAGGACCAGCCAGTTTTCGCCAGGTTGTCTACACCTGCTGCATGGTAATCAGGTAATTTCTAAGATAATTACGAGATATATTTAAGAATATACTACCTCTGTCTCCTTGTGCTTTCTCTGAGCATCTAGAAAGCCAGTGTAACTCCTGAAATCTTTTTTCATCTGTTTTCCTTTTGCTGGTTCTGGTGAACAAACTCCTGTGGACAACTTACCTTTGTAATTTACCTGCCTGATCACCCTAAGCTCCTTTCACCACAACCAGTGCCTCCCCGAAAGGATTCAGTTGCCTCCTGTCAAAGTAAGAAGAATATTTTACCATTTCTGATAATCCTGGATTATTCCTTGGATTCATCAACACTCAAACAAGTAATAATTCACCTTTCCTCTTACCTTCTGTCTGGATCTCGTGTCTGCGCTTCAGTTCCACCTAGGTTTTATCATCTACAACACTCATTTTTTTTATATAAACCATTCTGTCTGTAACATGACAGTGCAATGACTGTACCCAAGAAGGATTAGAAGTTTGAAGATAGCCATTCATTTAAAGTAATACGAATACTTAAAGATACATATTACCAACATGAGGAGTTGGCATGAACTCTCGACAAGATTAAGTTTCAGTGCAATCTGTTGGTTTCCTTAGCTAGGAAATTGTTTTTGAATTGGCTCTATATGAACGAATTGGATTATTTTATGAATAATTATGATTACAATTAATTGAATTCCAATTGGCTTGAATTGGACTTTATTATCTAAGTGCCTAAGTGACATTTGTTGTATTTGGCGCTATATAAATAAAAATGAATTGAAAAATTGAATTAACCAAGATTTGTTGCACCTTGAGGTACAGCATTGGAGAAGACTAATGCATAGAGTCATTGCTATAATATGTCATCTGGCTAAAAATTAACTTGGCAGTAGGAGGGCATACTAAATGTTCTTTATGACCCACTAAAAGGCTTGTTCCTGTCACAGGTAGAATTGATGGCACAGTTTGGTCCTGTCATGAATGAACACTTGAGAAGGATTCAAAACAAAAAAATTAAGATTAAGACTTTTTAAGCAGCCAAATTCAAAATGAAATCAGAACTAATTGCCATCTAAATACTTGTTGAAATAGTCAGAAGCGTGAAAAAAATACATACTTTTCCATAATCTTGGACTGCACATTATCACCAGCCACACGACTTTCTGTCTTGACAGTGGATGAGTCAGCACCAACTGATGACTGGTGACTGTCAGTCACCAGGTGGTACATCGATTTCTTTTTGTAGAATTTGTTGAGGCTCAAGTCACCACTGGAAAAGGTCTGTGTGACATACTCCTGGAGAAGTTGGCCAAGTTCAACAACATAGTGTTACAAAAACAAGGTGTCCAAGCAAGAACGTTACACACTAATAAGAATCCACTATGGGGCCTATGCAGTGATCACACACTCAATTTAGTTGTCGCTGATGCAGCCAAATCCTCTGCGATCCCCATCTTTTTCTTCAGTGTTCTTCAGAGGTTGTAAAATCTTTTCAGCTCCTCTGCTCAAAACTTGGCAGTTTTACAGGAAAATGTTAAGCAGTTGACAGCAAAATCTTTGTTAGTGACCAGTCAAGAGGAAAGCATTCACTGCACAATTTTTTACATTTTCATTTGTTTGTTTGAAGTTCTTTAGTTACCTTCTTTAGGATTTTTTAAAAATTATTTAACTTTTTATTGTTCTGTTTTTCATTGTTCTTCATATGTTTTTTTTTTTTTTTGCAAATTGCAAATGTTTGTATTTATATCTTTCTAAATAACAGTAATCTAAAAATTTTATACATATAATTCAACTTAATATATGATTAAGTACGTATGTATGATCTAATCTAAAATCTAAAAGTGTTCTGCAAATCACAGGTATTCTGGTCAAGGTATTCGATACTGATTTCTGGTCCTTGAGCACAGAAATTTCACCAGATTCTCGGAATCTCTTGACGAAAGAATATTCAAAGGCTTTACAATGTTATATTGAGAAACACTAGTCGAAATTGCTCCCTAATTTGTTCATGCAGTTTTTTGCAGATTACTGAACCTCTGCCCATCTTTACTTTAAGAGACTCTACCTGTCTAAGATGCTCTTTTTATATCAAACCATGTTGCTGACCTGTTACCAAATATTCATAAGAAAGGAGACAGAAAGGCAGAAATACAAGTTTGAGATTACTTAACTTAATCAAAAAATGCTCCATGCTTTAAGTCCTACCCTACAGCCTCTGCATACTCTCAGAAGCATAAACTCCATCCCAGACCTGTCCAATTTTGGGAGATTAAATATCCCCAAGACCTCCATTTAGTGTATGCTTCCCCCAGTGGAAATGGAGGAGGCCTAGTAAAAAATCTTGTTTAGAATAGAATAGAATAGAATAGAATAGAATAGAAAAATACTTTATTCATCCCCAGTGGGGGAAATTTAAATTAATCAAGTAGCTCAAAAAAATGAAATTGAAAAATGATTGTATATAATGGTGATGATGATAATAATAATAATAATAATAATAATAATAAATTAATAGATAAATAAATTTGAGAAAAACATATCAGCAGTCACTGTTAAAAAGCCATAAAATTCCATGTTGTTTTAAACATTATTGGTCAACTTAAAGGCAGTATGTTGATCTTTCTGGGTTTTTTGTTCACAGTTAGGACTAACTAAAGTGTTAACTTCCTTCTAAACCATGTGCAAAGCAATGTGTTCCTTTCCTTTTCATTAATTTCTAATTTACAACCATATTTTCTTGCTACCAGTCTTCTTATTTGTTAACATTACTGCATTTCTTGTTGAAGTGTTTTGAACAGTCCTGAGGTCCGTTTCACAAAGCAGGTTTAGTTTATTAACCATGAAATGAGGGAAACTGAGTTTTCCGTTTCACAAAGGGAGGTAACTCAAACCAGAGAAAGTGGGGTAACTCTAGCCTGTTTCACAAAGAGAGGTCAATTAAGCTCTCGGTCAGTTACCGTAGTAACAGACTCTATGAACCTATCCTGGTCGGGACCAGGCACGTCACCAGACACTTTTTACCGGGGCACGTGCCCCCGTAAACATGCGTTGTGGCCCTGTAAAAATTCCCATATACATCCTTCAGACTACGCTAAGACTGATGTGTCAAGGAAGAATAACATAGACACGATTTTCCCTATTTCAACCACGTAACCTACTTTAGCCTGCATAGGTCTACCAAAGAGTAAAATGGGTGCGTCTGTGCTTGTTCAGCGAATGGACTGTGTGTTCCAGAGTTGGAAGGCAAGATACTGCGGCCCGCACTTCATATTTATCAGCGGATAGTAGCCCACACTATTTTGCCAAACGAAGCATAGTAGGCTATATGAGCTGTCAACGTGGTCATGGACATAAAACTAAGGACATGTGCATTGGTTTTAGACAAAAGCCCCATAACACCAATCAAAAAACAGTAATCAGAGGCCAGACAGTAGACATTGTCGAATATCTTGGGACTATTCTGGATAATAAATTAAATTTTACCTGCCATTCAGAGAACCTGCAAAAAAAAGGGCCATCTACGACTGTCTTGTCTGAGAACACTCTCCAAGTTTCAGATCGATGATCTTATCTTATAGATCATATATTGAATCTGAGCTGACCTTTTCTCTCGTCTGCTGGTTTGGCAACCTTTACACACGGTCAAAAAATGCACTGAATAGAGTGATAAAGACAAGCAACAAGATTCTGGGAGTTGAACAGTGCACACTTACGGATCTGTTCAAGAGACAGATAATTAGGAAGGCCAATGCCCTTCTTTCTGGCAGCTCCCATCCTTTACATTCTGAGTTCCAGTTTCTGCCTTCTGGCCCCCGGCTCAGACTTCCTTGTATGAAGAGTAACAGGTACAAGCACTCCTTCGTCCCTACAGCTATTTCCCTTTTGAATTCAGGACAGGGTAGGAGGAGTCGTACCTGATTGGTTGATATTGTTTTTGTTTCTTGTCTCCATGTGGTGTTATTGATGTTGGCAGAAATTGATGATACGCACTGTTCGCACTTTCGCTACTTTGTAGGGGCTGCTACTGATGTTTCAGCACACTGTATTATCCCTCCCTCTTAGACCTTTAATTATATGTCTTTTATGTTTTATGGCCTTTTTATTTGCTGCAACACTAATTGCCCTACGGGGTCACAAATAAAACTGAATCTGTATCTGAATAAGGAAATTCTTACTCTAAATTCTTAGAGTCAGGGACAGAGAAGCAACAAGGAAGTTCATACAAATTTGAATAAATCTTCTTATACATAGGCTATACATAGGCTACAGGCACATTTTCTGTATACAGTAAGGCAGTGTTGGTGGTGGTGTTCTGGCTGGGGGCCTGTGCCCCTGTTCAGCTGTATGCCTAGCAAGGTTTATCTCGAAGAACCTCGAGTTTCTTTCTGTCTCCACCCTCTTTCAGCCACACACGCCATTTGATTTCCTCATTCATTCAGTCAGCAGGCGAGTTTTGGCGTAGCCTAGTTCTTCGACTTCTAGTCCATTAGGCACAGTTGGAGGCGACTTTTTCCACGAACACTGGCATGTCCTTTTGATAACGATCCAGTGGTGAAGGTGCAGCATTACTGCGCAAAGAATTAAATATTCTTCGGGAGATGGTTATGGTTACAATTATCTTTTTGAGCGGTATTGTTTCACGTCACAGTCCATCATTTACATACACAACATAATCCGTCCTTACATTGGCAACATTACCAACTGCAGTCATGCTCTCACATCCCAGCAGATATTGTGTGTTGCACTGCATTTCTTTGCAAATGGACATTTTTGTACAATGTCGGAGATGCAGTGAACTTGAGCAAGGAAACTGTATGCAGGGCGGTCAGAAAAACGAAACGGCCTGAAACAGCCTTTACCCATGTTTGTCATTTTCCCTGGACATTAACCTGTCAGAACCATCAAGGAGGAGTTATTGGAGGTGAATGATGTAGAGATCTGTTAAATTAATTTTAAATTATTGGGACTGGGATTAGTAATTTTAATTTCTTTTAGGATTTCCCAGTGTGATTGGCTGCATAGATGGCACACACATCCCCATCACGGCTCCCTCACATAATGAAGCTGAATTATGTGAATAGGAAGTCCATTCACAGCATAAATGTGCAGTTACATGTAGATTGACTACTGTTTCAAGATCAAATCAAACTTTATCTATATAGCACCTTTCATACTAAAAAGCAGCACAAAGTGCTTTACATAATAAAATCAATAATCAAATCAATTCATGCATAAACTCACACACAACATCACACCGACAACCACACTGCACATATACCACCCCCCAACATGAGCAACGTCAATATCAACAACAATCAACGTTAAAATCCGGCTTGACGCTGAAAGATGTTAAAGACTGTATCATAGTTCCAACATTTGTCATTCTCTGCACTGTAAAGATCATATGCGATGCTGCAAACATCATTTCAAATGTGGAGGCCAAGTGGCCTGGGTCTGTTCATGACTCAAGGATTTATTGTGAGTCTAACCTGAGCAGCAGACTGCAACGTGGTAAGCAGCCTAAAGATTTGCACAATATAATTCATAATTCCCTCCTTTAATACACTCCAATGTATCCACTATACATTACAGGAGAGTTTGATGGCCTTCTCCTGGGTGACAGGGGTTACCCAGGCCAAACAAGACTGCTGACCCCTTACCCTGACCCTGAACCAGGCCCCCAACAGAACTTCAACTTAAAGATGACCATAGGCCTGTTGAAAGCCTGTTTCCAGTGCCTACATCACGTCAGGGTGACCCCTGAGAGGGCCTGTGATAAAATTGTGGCATGTGTTGTTCTTCATATCACCACTATTACAGGAGAGCAACACCCTACCCTACAAATTGAAGATGCAGATGAGGACCCCATCCACCTGCCAGTTATCCAGGACGGCAGAGCAGTCAGAGAGACCATTTGCAATAATCACTTTAGAGTTTAAGTCACCATCATCACCACCACCACAGCAGTCAAACAATAATACAAATTTAATTTGATCTTCTTCATTTCCCACAAATACAAGAGCTAGTTCAGTTAATGTTCCAATAGTTAACAAATATTCACCTGTGACCATGCACCCACCTTTAACTTGTGCTCCAGTGTTTCAATTTCCAGATCTGTCTTCCTAATCTGGCGATCCAAGTAGAGCATTTCTTTTACAGTTTTTTTTTTTTTTTTTTTTCAGCAGGTGAATTTTATAAACTTCTTTTACTGTCAACTGGGAATACATAAGGATTACATTAAATTATACAGTTGCACATGCATTCCACAGAATGAACCTCTGGTGTTTACTGAACATCCATCTCACTGTGTCAATCTGTGCAGTGGAAGTTGAGGGACCACCAGGGTGCTGGGCCACCACCCGTTTTACGGGCATCTGCCTTCTTTCTGTTGGCTGAGTAGAAGTCTGTGTTAGTTTAAATAGACTTAATTATTTAACAGAACATGATATAGATGAGAAGACATTTATGTGTGTGAAAACAGCATTATGTTGGGGATAAAAACAACTGCACAGTGAAAAAGCCACTTAATATTTACTTTACAGTGTAAAACATGATCAAAATGAGGTACCTCCATGCCGAGGTCTCATCTGTTTGAACAATGTTTTTGTATTTCATCTTAAACTGCTGCCAAGTGCGCTTCTCTCCCGCGGGATTGCACCTAAATGAAATAAATGAATGGGCTACCATTCAAGCAGTTTTCCCCTGTAATATTATTGTGATCGCAAAGGAATACATTTAAACTTGCGCATTGACGCGAATAGCAATGTTCTCCCACGCCGTCTCTGTCTCCTCTGCTGCTGCAGCAGTGTTGCACTTCATTTTAAAAAAATGTTGAAACTCGTATGAGCGTACTAAAATTTGTAATTAGATGTTAGTGAAAAACGTAGCCTTCCTCTTACCCGTTGACATGGTGACTCGTTGAATCGGGGCTCTATTTATGCTGGCTTTTTATAGTTGTGGCGCACGTGCTTAACTCAAGGTGAAACTACTTAGAGTTGACTAAAGTAACTCAAATCAGCTGTTCTGGAACCGGAAACTCAGAGTTTTCTATCTCAGAGTAGATCAACTCAGAGTTCAGGATTAGACTCAGAGTTTGTTGAACCTGCTTTGTGAAACGGACCCCTGAGGGGTGTTCCACGAAAGTAGCTAAAGAAAGCCAGGTTGTAGAGGGAAAGCCTCGCATGAACTAACACTATCTCCCAATTAAGCCTCAAGTCGTTCCACAAAGACATTTTAGTTGCAACTCGGTGAGGCTAATCCAAGCGAGGCTTACATAGCCTAGCTAAGTGCGAGTGCACGAGGAACGTAAAAAGCCCTGACAAGTGGATGGTGGAAAAAAAGAGATGGCAGAAAAGGAGACGAAAACAAGAGCTGTAATTTTCACAGCAGCTGAACAAAAAACGCTAATGGAGCTGTACAAGGAGTTTAAAACTGTGATTACCAGAAAAGGTAACACAGTCACGATAAATAAAGCAAGGGAAACGGCGTGGCAAACAATTGCCGACAGGCTAAATGCGTAAGTTATAACTTTCATACCATTGTCAACTGTTACACGTTTTTTTTCACTATCCTCATGTATTTAGGCTCTCCTCTTTGTGTTATATTTTTTTTTACATAAAGCATGCTGAATTGTCTCTGTATGAGATGTACTGCACAAATATACTGGCCCTGCTCACTTTATTAATAACCCAATAATCAACACGCATCATCATACTTTGTGACTAAATTATCTTGAGTGTGTGACCCACATATTAATTCTTCACTGTTACATCTGTACGGGAGCAATCTTAACAGCCAGAAGCGAACCTGGCAGCAGGTTAAAGTAAAATACAAGAACATATTTCAGAGTGGTAAGTAGCCTTTGAAGAAATGTGTTTGTCCAAAAAACTGTTGAACTGTTGGTTGCACTGTAGCTACCAAAAAAAAAAAAAGAGGCCTCTGCCACTTGTGGGGATCCTCCACCTGAAAGTCTTACACCAGAGGAGGAACTTGCTCTAAGCAGCAATCGAGGGCGGCCGCTGGTGGAAGGAATAGAGGGAGGGGCCTCAAAAGTGTGCGGGATCAGTATGTAGAAGGTATTGATCACTTTCCCTCAAATTGTCAGTCTCTCAATTATAATAACTGATGGTGTGCCTACATCTGTCAGTGGTGGGAGACACCATCTGCCTGATTGATCCCCAGACCACAGAGGACATCCCTAACCCATGTGTGAGTAGTTGTATTCAATTTCATTGTCTTTTGATGGAAATACTATTCATCCCATGCATCCCTGTGATGTCCTACTTCAAAAACTGCAGTGTTTCTCTGTTTGCAGTTTGACGGCCCCAGCACATCTCGGGCATTTGACAAAGAAACTGTCTGTAGACACAGAAATGCCACAGGTAGGCTATTTATTAGTGCTGGGCGGTATGACCAAAAATACATATCACGGTATTTTTTCACGGTACACGGTTTCACGGTATATCACGGTATTTTTTTTTCATGCATAATTAGGTGTTCACAGCATTTTCTACAGATTGAGAACAGAATTAAAAATTAAAATAAAAATTCTTCAAAATAATTCCTTTGTTAATAATTGGTCACACAGAACTTTATTGTATTAATATTCACATCTTCATTGTAAACAAATTAATAACATAGCTAATTACACTGGTCGGACTGTTCAGCTCTGTTTCAGACTGATACCTCCGGTTCAGGCTGGTCCTCATCCTCAACACGGACGTCTCTTTTTCAATCGTGGAAAATATTTTTCAATACTCATCTGGATTGAAGCAGATAATAAAGTAGGTTTTTTAAACTCTTACACTGAATGTTTATTCAGTGTAAGAGTTTAAAAAACCTACTTTATTTGATTCACAGCTGCTAGTGTTTAGACCTCGACAACCCAACTACATTTTTTATTTTTTTTTTACGGCAAACTTGCGACTAGTTTAAGGCCCGAACGATTATCGGCCCCACCGATATATCGGGCCGATATTTAGCATTTTGGGGATATCGGCATCGGCCATACTTTCCATAAATTTCCACCGATAAGTTTATATAGTTTTCACAACCAATTTTGCAGCCGTTTGGTTCTGAACGCGTCTTCTGCTCTCGCTCTCGCCACTTTGAGTTCATGAGCATTGCCCCGCCCGTCACAGCATCTGATTTGTTTGGCACACGGAATACAACCAATCAACACGCAAGGCTGCGAACGGTTTCAAGGCGGCCGCGGCGCAAGTTGGGGGCGGGGTGGCTACTGAACGCTGTGAGCGGTTTCAAGGCGGCTGCGGTGCGGGTGGGGCCACGGTGGTGGCAGTACTACTTGAAGCAGAGAGAACAAATTCCCTTCAAGGTAAGCATATACGAAGCCTTATCCCCTGCAATAAGTCACAAACACACCAACGTTGCAAAAGCACGGCACCACAACGTCTTTATTAGTGTATACAACTAGTGAAAATGGTCCATTTGATCTGTGTAACGACGCAAACCTTCAGCTCACGTAAGGATAACCAGAATGACAGCGAATACTCCTCACTGAAACGGTTGTCCATAAAGCAGTCTCAGCATAGTGTACAGTGATTTTTAAATCCCCACATGGAAACGTGAACATGTCTGTAGTTCTACACGAAAGGTGGACTGAAAGCCATGGTCAATGAAGACCAAATAAAACGTGTTTGTGTTTGTTCCTGAGACTAACCATTTGTTAGCACAAGCCTGCTAGCTACTTGGTAGCCTGCCGGTGTGAGAGCCTATCTCGTTTCGTAACAACTGGTTACCCAGCACGTTAGCACCAACGGTGATTGATCGTAATGTCCCTCTTAATTAACTTTAATAAAATTAAGTTTTGGCCAGTCGATGCGTTTCAAACATCTGGAGTAACATCTTGTTACGGGTAGCCAGACAGGCTGTCACACCACCACCAAGTAGCTAGCAGGCTTGCGCTAACAACCATGGTGTTAGGTAAACAACTTCATGAAGCCGTATGCGACGCGACTCAGATGGTTCATTGTAAAGTTGTACAGGGATGTTTATGTTTATTTTACTGTTTAAAAATGCTATAAGCAGCTCCTTACACTTGATTTTTAGTTCTCAGTCAGTTCATTTTCTATTACTTCTTAATATAAAAATAGCATATATTCAAGTATTCTCATAGCAGGAGGTAATTAATTTTTTTATTGATAATTATGTATTTATATTATTATTTTATTTCCCGTTTTATTCTAAGTTATGTTTGGCTTTATTTTACAAATGCTGCTGGCAGCTCCATGCACTTTTCATTTTTAGAATTAAAAAGACTTAATGGATATGAAAGTTTGTGTAAGTGTGTGCTATTTTTAATTTATCGTGAATAATGTTTCTATTTATCGGTCGCACATATCGGTTATCGGCCTCCCATTTCCATAATTATCGGTATCGGCCCTGAAAAAACCATATCGGTCGGGCCCTAGACTAGTTAACTTTATAAAGAAGGCGTAATCGCTTGTTTGCTATGGGTCGGGTCGGGACGGGACAACATTGTATTAAAAATATAAAATATTTTTATACTTTTTAATGGGAGCTAATCTAACGCGACGCTGAAGCTAGCAAGATTCCACGCTTCCAAGGATGATCTCGCTGATGGAGACACACGCGGTGTGCACGGAGGGGAGGGGCTGTGTGTGTGTGTGTGTGTGTGTGTGTGTGTAGGCTATGTGAGAGAGACGCATGACTGACAGAGACGGAGGGAGAGCAGGGAAAGGAAATGCAGCTTAACGAATACAGACAGTAAACATGCGTGTTTAGAAGCGCAACACTGAAAAGGGTCCCGTCTCAAACAATGCCGCGCGACGCAGCGTTTCCCCCGTTGTGTAATCAAATACACCGGTATGGCGGTATATTAAAAATTCATATCATACGAAATTATAAACCGGTATTCGGTGTGAACCGGTATACCGCCCAGCACTACTATTTATTATTAAAAATGTGAAACGGTTTGGATGCGTCTGCAGTTTACCTATTCTATACCAATAGGCCTAATTATCACCAATACACTTTACTGCAGGTTGCAACAGGAACACAAATTCCAGCAGGAAAGAGTGAAGTAAGTAACTCTTCATATTAGCATCACTGCCTACATACTTCATTGCTCACAGACACATTTCCTCTATCACAGGATGTCCGAACTCTGTACAAACGCAAACTTCTGTTGGGTATAGAGAGCACCCAATTGGACATGGAATACAAGAAACTGAAGATAAAAAAGATCAAGCTAGAGATCATGAAACTGGAGAGGGATGCAAGTATGAATTCAGACAAAGGATAAGGTGATGGTGTGAACTGTATTTAATTCTGTTTTCTCTCCACAGCTTGAAAGACATGAATAAATAAAAAAAATTCAACACAACTTGTACTGGAAACTTGTCATTATTGTACAGTTCATGCAAAGTGTTAGAGATTTGTTTATACATTTATATTCACAGTGAGGTGCCATGACCTAACATTTAGAAAATGATCTCTATCCATTTAGCCTTCTTAAACTTGCTTTAACTTAAACTGCTACTGTGTCAATGCTAAATTATGAAAATAAGTGTATATATATATATATATATATATATATATTATAATAACTCAAAGGTCACATCAATAAGGATCAGCGGAAATATGTGTCCCTGTATAAGTGCCTCACTGTTCTTCCATCCATTTGTTTAGGGATGGCCATGTCGACGTCCTCCCATTGTTCCTCCACCATCATGGTGGGCAGTCTCTCCCGGCGTATTGTGGCTACATTGTGAAGGACAGCACAGGCAATGACGATGTCACAAGTCTGATCAGGAGAAACCCTGAGTCCTTTCAGGCACTGGAACCTGCAGGGAATCAATCATAAAAGACTTGAGCCTGAAAATTTGTCCACAAGACAAAATGTAAAAAATATGAAGTATACTATTAATTTAAGATGGCTCTGTCAGCCATGGTGCCTGAGAACTTTAAGCAATGAACCTAAATTTAATTTGGCCAAATGTCATTTCTTTCCGTGCCCTTGTTTTAGCATGTGCATGGTGGAATGCTCTCTCCGCCTTTGTTCCTGGATCAGGATATGGCGTGAGGAGGTATGGCAAGAATGCATATCCTCTGTCCCCAAGCAGGACACCATCTAACCCTCCTGCAGAATAAGAGAAATGTTGGATGGATTTACATGTGTTAAGACTTTAGGCAATTTGATGCACTATGTGCTTTCTATGGCTATTGAGGTGTCTGATACTCAAGAGAAAGACAGTTGAAAAGGGCCTTTTCTAAGTTCATTGAGTACATATGCTCTAAACACGTCACTGATGAAGGCCACTGAGTGCATGTGTGCCAACCAGAGATAGCATATAGTCAAATAAGGAGATTCGGAGGAAAAATACATTCCAAAGGCATGAAATCCATGGACATTGTCTCTTGGCTAGATGCCTGGAGAAGAAGAGACCTTGAGCATCTCCCATAAAAAGAAGTTTCACCCCTCTGAAAAACAGAGAGATTCCATTCGAACAATTGAGCTACTCTCTCCATACTGATGCATCTTTTCTGTAAATTCGAGACGGACCTGATGAATGCAATAAAGGTTTCTATGTTCGATTAAGTCCGTGTCAGCAGAGTTCTTCATCACTCATCTCCACATCGGCTCGGCGACCATCCCTCTTATTTACTACACTATCTATAATTAAGTATGACAAGCACTTTAAATTCCTTAAAATGACCTCTACACCTGACCTCTCATTAGATTACCTAAATTATCACTATGCTATATACATCTTACTTCAAAAGTACACTCCTTTGGGTTAGTAAAATTCTCACCTTGTGCCTGTGCCAGTGAGGATGCTCGGAAGATCCTTGAATCATGAACTGATCCCGTCCATTTAGCTTCAATGTTGGAAATTAAATTTCCAAAATTGAACAGATCATCTGTATGCATGGAGAATAGGAGTCAATGATGAGGTACTTGGTTTCACAGGGCATAAATGTAACATTGCTCAGCATTACTCAAAGGGGTTGATGTGGTATTTTTCAAAATGAGAAATCCAGTTCAGAGTCTATGGACAATTATCCCCAAGACGTACCTGTACATTTAGGCTATGGAAAGATTTCCGGTTTACATAGTCAGCCTCCACAGGTCCAGCAGGAGCCTGGATGCGTACGTGGGCACAGTCTAGTGCACCGATAACCTTGGGGAAGCCTGAGGGAGATGATGAACTTAATGCAAGTACATCAGCCAGTAGATTGTTTTACATTATCAGCTATCGTAAATGTCACATACCTGCAATAGCATAAAACACCTCCTTGATCTTCTGGGGGTCTTTATGGCCAGGGAAGAAAATGTTAAGTAAATGTTTCAAAGCAAGAGAAACACTCCTTATTTCCCTGCAAACAGTTGCCTTGGACAGACCTTCAGCATCACCTACACTGTAAAAAAAAAAAGTCCCACAGGCAAAGAACCGCAGTGCAATGTAGACAGACTGCACAGTGGTTAGGGCCTTGCTACGTCTTGTACTTTTACTCAAATGCGGTTCCAGCAGACTACATAGGTAAACTATGCCAGGCCTGCTGAACCTGTACCTCTCCCACAGGTACTCATTGGGGAAAGTAAGTGGGTTTGCTGTGTCCCTGAAAACCCGTGGGGCTGGTGGCCTGAATGCCCTTTGAATGATGCGCACACCCTCTGCCACAGGGTCATCAATAAAAGGACAAGCCATTATTACGGAAATAAAGTCTATCTGTCTCTGTTTGTCTATCTTTCTCCAACTCTCCCTCTGTCTTTGTCTGTTGCACTCTTTAAATACCCGAGGCCTGTGTGGAAAGGGCTCAGCTGATCCTAATTTTACGATTAGCCAACTAGAGGCAGTGTAGTAATAAGAATACATTTTATTTGTAGCACACTTTACATTTTGAAAATAATGTCAAAGTGCTACAAGTTAAAATCAAGAGAAGACAAGAAGCATAAAAACACAATAACTATTATTGAAGTTATATAAAAGCCTTTCTAAATAAAATAGTTTTCAGGCGCTTCTTAAATGTCTTCACTGTCTGTGGCACCCTCAGGTGTTTAGGCAGGGCATCCCAGGGCCGTGGAGCAGCCTGAAAGGACTGAGGTCAAAATTCTTCTGTACACATGCCATCCACAATCCCCCCCCCCCCCCCCCCCCCCCCCCATTCCCCCCGGCCCCCATTAGTTTTAATGAATACCATGTTCTTTCTCATTTAATTTCATGTTCAATACGTGTGTATAGTAGCGTTTCTTTAGTTGCACTGGCACCGACTGATTGAGACAGTGAAAGTGGTGATATGATAACCACAGTTTTTGTTTCGTTTTTTTTATACAAGACATGAATTGCGGGAGCGCAGAATTCTAGGTGGACATTTCTTTCGGGAGTGCGTTTCAGCCGATTGGACATTCTTTGAGTTGCAGCTAAGCTAAGCTTCAACTTTAGCCTGCCCAGGAGCAGGCTAGTTCAGCGGCACAAGTTACCATGGTTACTCAGCGGGCATTCAAATAAGCCACGTTCGTGGAACGGAACTCTCTCTTAGATTAGCCAGAACTATCGAGAAAAGCCAGGCTTTCCGCTAATCCAGCTTCGTGGAACACCCCTCTGGTCATGTTTTAACAATCAAAACAGACATTACCAGTGTTATTCTATACAACAGCTTTAAAAACCACTAGGCTTCTTTAACCTATTTATTTCCTGGCATCACCTTATGGAGTACATTACACATTACACCCACCGCAATTTTATTTTTTCCTTACATTACTTACATGGCAGAAACTACAGTGACTTGCAACACAATGATTACTTTAAAGCGGCAGTCGGCAACTTTTTTTTAGTCATATTAGCTTGAACTGTCATGGGATTCTGGAAGTAGAATATTAAATAGGCTGTTTAGGAAAAATAACGAAATCTGTAGCTCCCTCTGAAGCCTGTAATCATGCTTGCAAAAACCGAGCGCTCCCGGCTGTTTTTAACCAATCAAGTTAGGGTGGAGGAATCCTACCTGTCAATCACAGCTTGTGCACACGCTGCTGAGCGTGAGTCTGCCCCAGCTTGTGTGCGCTCACACTGGTGTGAACTCACGTGCACAACCTTGTCCACAGAGGGGGAGGAGTTTGGGGGGCGATTCGGAGCTTGGTAGAGGTTGGGGGAGGGACCTGAAAGTTGTATCAGTTCGAATTTTCTGACTTTAGACTCGTAATTTTGAAAACTTGCCGACTGCAGCTTTAATATCTGTGTGTGAAATACCTCTATTGGCGTCAATACTTTGACTTTCACAATACATGTTACAGTGAGAGGACCTTAATGCAGATGCAAACAGGAGGTAAACTTGACTTCATTTCATCTTTAGATTATAACAAAAAGCATGGTTATGCTAGAACAAACTTAAACTGAGAAAACAAAACTAAAGAACAGACAACCTAGAAATAGTCACGGACATGAACCTAAATAGCTGAATAAACATGCAGAGGTAATGGCAAGGAACTGATAATGACTGTGACAAACCAGGGAGCATAAATACTGTGGTGGAACCGATGAGGAAGTAGTTACAGCTGAGGACAATAAGTTACAGGTGTGGCAGTGGAGCTAATGACCAAACAGGAGGGAACTGAGGAAAACTATGGGTGAGAAAATGGAACAAGAAACTAACATAACTGAGGCAAGACTAAGTGACCCAAAATGACAAAGACAACCCATGAGTGTAATCATAAAAGACAACCAAAGACTAGACTAATACAAACAGAGGGAATCCTGATAAAAACCAATAACTCCAAAACACAAACTATAAGCTTAATCAAATTGCCGACTAGAAACGGAAAACTGAGTAAAAAAATGAACCAAGAAATAATCGGAACACAAAAAGACAAAAAACTCAAAGTACAAAAAAATCCAAAACACTAAAAAACATGGAACATGACAATACAATCCACAATCATGCACATTTCTCTTAGTCCCACTGTACTATACACCCTCTAATTGCCCAGTGTTCCACTAGTTTTTTTTTTGTTTGTTTTTTTTAATTTTTTGCTCTTATTGTGTTAAATGTTGTCGTTAGTTCTTTGCTTGCACAACTATCAGCTACAAGTCGAGACAGAGGCCAAGAGGGTCACTCAGAGGGAGTGAGAAAGCACAGCACTGAAACCTAAGAGGGTGAGAGTAGAACATGCTGGGATGTAATCCAGCGATTTGTCATTGTTTATTTAGCAGGACACATTAGTCTCACTAAACCGCTCCTTCACATTATACCACAAACTGTACCGCCACACCAACACTTGTTCAAACTAATGAAATATGCATCTCTCATCATTCACCTGTAATTACATAGGTTAAACTTGTGTCTTTCAAGTGGGTGGTACAGTAAATATTTGATATATGACTCAACCTCATTTATCAAAGAGACACACTCAAGAGTACTTCTCTTGTTGTTTTAATGTGCCAATGTTTGTTTTCAGACTTGGAAAGAAGGCCTAAGTATTAGCCTTGAAAAGCTTGTTGATGTTCTTTTGAGAAGAGTGGAATGTATGCGAGATGTCATCTGTAAACACTGACCCCCACTCCCTTTGAGAAGACATACATTACACAATCATCTACTTGTTTAACCATATTTCTTAATTGCACATATATCCTGTTTAAAATTCCAACCAAGTGCTCTCAAATGACGATGTATTCTTATTAAACTGTATTTGAGAGATTTTTCCTTTCACAGTGATGTATTCCAGCGCCCCATAATTATATTTTGACTTGCTATTGCATCCTTGTGGTTCTGCAGGTGTTTTTACACAAGGATTTGGAAGTTTATGGGTCAAAGGGAGATGGTCAGGGGTACTCTACCCCACCATGAAATGCTGAGAGGCCATGAGAAGGTGAAGGTGGATTTGCATTCTTTCAGTGGATGAGCTGAGAGCCTGGACTGGACTCTCCTTAGGACTATTGACACGACCAGGATCTAAGGCCATGTCAAAAAGGACGAAGCAGACGGTTCAATGGTTTACAAAACAAGTATTTAATTTATTAAAGTAATCCAAGAACTAAACTTAATGTGCAACAAAAGAATAAATGTGAGGAGTGGTAATCAGTTGTCAGTAGTGCAGTATTGTTGTAAGTGGAAAATGCGCTGCAAGTGTGTTGTGTGGTGCGAATCTTAAGAACCAAAAGGTAATGCCAACAGAACCAAAATACGCTGTAATCCTCAGAGAACAAGAAAGCAAATGGAATAGAGACAGAGCTCTAATCACCGCTTCACAGAATACTGGCCAGGTGTACTGAGTTGACTCTGACTAATCAGAGCCCAGTGCTCCAGTCAGCTCAGGATCTGAGGAGAGAGAGAGAAAGACACACACAAGGCCCTGAAAGACACCTGAAGGGCCGTGACTATGGAAGTTTTTCTGTGCCATCAGAGTTTGAATACGAATATCTAATATTGAATTTTTACAGCATCAAAATCAGACTTTGAATTTGAAAAACCAACAGTGTAAAAAAAAATTCAGTGGAGAAAAATTCAACTTCAAAAAATTCAGTGGAAAAAGAACCAGACTCAACATCCGGGTAAACAGAGAAAAGCAATCGATCCCTGTCTCAATTCATCAGATCAGCTCAATAGATATTGAGTAATATCTATTACTCAATTTTATTAAAACAAAGGCAAATAAAGTAAACTCACTCACAGAAGCACCATCACCCGCATTGGTGGACATGGCTGATCTGTCCAATGGAGCGTAACTTGATTGGCTGCCGTTGGATGAATTGAGACAGGGATCGATTGCTTTTCTCTGTTTACCCGGATGTTAATTCTGGTTCTTTTTCCACAGAATTTTTTGAAGTTGAATTTTTTTCCACTGAATTTTTTTTTTTCCACTGTTGGTTTTTCAAATTCAAAATCTGATTTTGATGCTGTAAAAATTCGACATTAGAAATTCGTATTCAAACTCTGATGGCACAGAAAAACTTTCATACGTGACAGCCATGTTGCACACTGGCCAGAATACACTCGCTCCAGCTGTTCATGCATGTGTTGCTGTCCTCTTGATCCACACTGTCCCAGATTTCATTCATAAGACTTGTATATTTCAGTGTCATGACAGCAACACAGCCAGGACAGCCAGCTTCCTCACTGTAAAGAGAGCTCCTATGTGGGCTGTGTAGTTTAGAGTGCACATGCTCCAGGAGCACCACAAATTTAAAAACTCTTGAGACATTAAATGTTTAATTCTATCCAGCTGTCACTGCTATAATCCACTCATTTAACCCTCTTTTACATGCGCTAAGCCTCTGAAATACTGAGTTGTTCAATTGCTCTTCTCAACTCTGGCACAGGGCTGCACTGTGGTGTGGTGGTCAGCACTGTTGCAAGAGGTGGTTTTAGTTCAAAACCCAATTGGAGCCTTTGCATGTTCTCCTAGAGAATGTGTGGGCTCTCTTCAGGCTTCCTCACAGTGTCCAAAAGCATGCATCTTAGATTGATTGAAGGTTCTAAATTGAATGGAGGAGTGTGTATGAACATGCACGGTTGTTTCACCTTAACTGGATTAAGTGGGTATTGAAAATAGATGGATGGAAGTCCGGTACACTTAGTTTATTAGATTGTTCACAACCCCAAACAAAGTGGAATAAGGCCAACAGTCATGGTGTATGCAGTTAATGTATCAGGGAGTAGAAGATCATCTAAACAGAAGATGCTGCTGCTCTGCAGCATTACATCTAACATTTTCTGTGTATGTTTTACAGCCAGATTACAAATGTGAAAGGATCAGGTAAGTTTTCACTTAAGATTTTATAGTGGAAAGGGAAATCAAATGTTTTTTTAAACCAAGGCCTTGTGTATTTGGGTGCAAATGAATATGTACAGATTCATTATCCAATATGATGTATTGTCCAGTATACCCCATTACATTCCTTTTAAAAGATAAAAAAGTTGTGTCTGATTGAATAAAAAATTAAAGCTGTCCTGGTGGTGGTGTGTAGGGGATTAATTCATTTGTCTCAGCCTAATGGAAATAATCTCCTAAGTAGTGGTATTGAAACAGAAGCATGTTTTTGGTTCACCTCATCCATATCACTTATATTTGTTTTTGCAATTGACTAGCATGATATTGTCATAAGACTAAATGCAAAAGGATAGTGACTACTTAGAATAGTCGTTTTGCTCACTTTATGAGGGATCTCCACCCAGGATACTCACTGGCTGACCTCAATAGATAGGGGGATTTATACATGTATCTTATGCTGTAAATTGGATCAGCTTGTTTTGTTGCTGTGCGTTTGTGTGTTATTTTGTGATTATCTCAGCTCAAGAAAAAACAATGGATGATCAAAGCACCTTCTCACGCTAACAGTCAAGGTCTTTTGCTGGCACCACTGTGCAATCTTGCCCAACCGATAAGTGTAAATCATTCCCCACAGCTGCAGCCCTTTGTCTTTCACTCTCATCTCTTTGTTCCCTAGAGAAAGCTTGTCTGGAAAGCTGTTGCCTCAAACCTCTGAGCTTTTGCTCATACTGAGCCACACCCGCACAGATCAGCATGGATGTGCCTCGTGAGAAACACTCACCTCATATGTCTTCAACCTCTGGTCCTGGAACGCCTTACCTTCTAGAGTGTATGCTGGTCTGCCTTCTCTGTGAAGAACTCTAACAACCTGAAGCCTTACCTGTCTGACTACCCGCTGAAACAAAGAAATAAATACCTCATAAATACAGACTTCTTACCAACAACAGGTGTCAGAAGTGAGATTACATGAGTGCTTTATCTGCCGCCATGGGATCATCAGATTGATCATCCCGAAGTGAACCCTGCTGTAGGTATTAAGAGATGGGAGAGCTGATGTACCTCAGGTGGGGTACCATCACCACTGGGATCCAAAGTAACCTACTGTAAGAAATATTTGGGTTTTACAACCAACGAAACAACCCATAGTCCCTTCCCTGTTCCCCCTCTAATTGCGTACACCTGTCCATCATCAGTCTCCGCTGTGGAAGAATGGCCCAGGTAAGTTATACGCAGTCACGCCACACTACTGAAGTTTATTCAGAATTTACTTCCAACAGTCTGAATATTAGTCATTCTAATTAATTTACTGAATAAGCCTTTTTTTTTTTTTTAAATCCTATCAATGATAGTTATAAATCATAAAGTTGGTGATTCTTTTGGTTGACTCGCCTCAGATTATGACCGCACATCTACTGTTCTGAGACCAGTGCTAGGTCCAAGACAACTATTCCCTGGGAGGTTAGTTAAGATAAGTTAAGGGAACTTGCAGCATGCATCCAACTTGACTCCGGCTGTTATGAGAGCAGTTGAAGGTATGGGACTACTAGAGATTAAGGAAATCCAAGTGTGGCATGCAGTTCTGGCAGCTTGCACTTGGAGGTTAAATGAGTTTCTCGCATTTAACTTGAGCTGTTCTGGGAACAGTTTAAGGTCTGGAACTTGCCAATTTTGTAGTTAAAGAAATGCAAGTTTGGGAAACTTGCACGTAGTTGCAAGAGCTAGTGCTAGCTTGTGTGGAAGGATTTTTTTTTCTCTTGCCTGGTTGCACTATAAGCGAATGTCAGTCAGTGGGGAAATCCATACAGCAGACAGAACGGGGTCCTATAACTTCAAGGAATATGAACCAAAAGAGCCAAATGTTATGAATAAAACATAAGGATCACACACTTACATTTTCCTTTTTAGTATTTGGAAATGGAGTTTCCAGCAAGGAATGAAATCTTTATTTTTGGGGAAACGAAGCAGAGATAAAAGAAATCGGTAAATAATTGCAAAAAAGTGAAAGTAAAGTGTGAATAGAAATAAAAGAAGAACAGACTAATCTTCTCAGAAATCTTCTTTATCCTCTGGTGTTGCAGTTTGTGTGGACTGTAGACCCTGACTTGTACTTCTGCTTGCCACTATGGGAGTAAAACTCTTATTCACACCCTATACCATCCTTGTGTCATGCTTGAGACTGAGTTCAGGGTGTTCTCTGGTAAAATAAATAACGTTTCAGGAGGAGATGGAGGCACCAGATAAAGGGTGTTTTGGCCATTTATGCACAGAATGTCATTGAAAGATATAAAAGTGTTCAATCTATCTTTGGGAATCCTTGTATACTGCTGTTGTAACATCAATCTCTG
Organism: Odontesthes bonariensis; assembly: GCF_027942865.1. NCBI lineage: Eukaryota > Metazoa > Chordata > Actinopteri > Atheriniformes > Atherinopsidae > Odontesthes > Odontesthes bonariensis. Next base: position 31,366,690 of record NC_134515.1, on the reverse strand, counting down.
CAAAATATGTTAATACATTTTCTCTTAAGAGGCTACAACAATGAGTTTGACTTTTTTTTTTTCTGCACAACACTACCTTCACCAGTCTGACCAGAGACAAAAGAGATGAATTGACTGACAGGTTCTGAGGAGGGTGACAGCTCTCAGCTGAATTTTTGTGGCCCCAGCCAACTAGTCGGACTACCTTCGTCAATGCCAAAACAAGGCTGGAACTCGGCTCACTGGACGCAACAGGGGTAAGTCAAATTTAATAAATGATATTGCTAATATGGGATGGTATACAGCTTCATGCCAAAATAGGCAAACTATCCCTTTAACCTCCTAAAGATCAGCATTGGTTGATATGTCAATCTGATGTTAGCCCGTCCAGCCACTGATAAACCAGACTCCTCCCTGCGACTGAACTAAGAGCTTTGACCTTAAAGAATGAAACCCACAAACTGTCACGTAATTCTGTAGTTTTTCTCAAAATGAGATCCGCTACAATAAAGTTGCAGATAGGAAGCTGTTACACTTCTCAATATTTGTGATGTTTTTCTGATGAGCTCAAAAAGACTGTGAAACCTGAGATGACTATTTTCCCACCTCATTGAGGTATTTGATGAAAGCAGTGGCAAACAACACTCAGCCCAGGTTGATAATGATTGAAGCATCTGGGAAGCGCATCTTTGCTACACTTTGGTGGACTGAAACCTGAAGTTTCTGTTGCTGTGCATCATGTATTGGCTACTCTGTTTCTCGGCTGGTCAACCTAAGCTAATACAGAAGACAAAACACTGAGGAGAAACGAGCTGCTGAGCTGCGCCAAGCCACTCTCACCGTGTTCAACTCAATTAAGTTTTTTTTTTCAGTTTTATTTATATACCGCCAAATCTGTTCACTTCACCTATTGTATAGGTCCCTCTGCATCGTCCAGTTAGTCTTTGGAGCAGGATTTGATTTTTAACATCTCTGGGCAGAATTCTATACGGTCAACTTCAGTTGATCTAAAAATAGTCAAAACCAACCATATTAGCTCACCCAAGTGGTTTGATATGCTTATTTTCTTTTGCCAAATGCATATCAGTGTCATTTGGCCAGCTCTAGTCTCACACTCATTATTGCAGAAGGCAGAATGTTATGTTTGTTCCACACACCATTTTCACGTTACAATCTGATCTGCAATGTGCATCACACCTCTCCGAGGGCCCTCACATTTATCTGTGGTACCACACAAAATCCAATACGCTTCTGATTCTTTGACCAAGTAAAAATAAAAGAGATACAAAAAAGGAGAATAGAAAACCTGTATTGTAAACTATAATAAAACTGAGTGTTGGGGCTCACACAGGGTTGGACTCAAACACAGGACTCGAGGATAAAGTTCAACAAGTTTATTTCCACAGGTATGGGTTAGCAAGCCAATGGCTAGGATGAAGTGAGCCACAATACGGGTGAGTTCATGGGTAGTCACCTGGAAAGCCAGCACTAACATCCACTAGACTGAGCATCTGCACAGAAGTAACAAGGGGTCAGTCCACAGTTGCAAAATCCTCACAAAACACAAACATCAAGGTATCGTGTAAGATAGTTGTGAAGCCGGAGTGGTAAATCAAGCGGCACAGTCAGATGTCTTCCTTGACCCAAGGTGTTTATTTTCAGATGCATGTTGCAAAAAAAAACTTGCAAACAAACATCCAAACTGAAAGCTTAATTTGGTTAACTAAATATAACTAGACTCAAACCACAAATCTGTCCACTGACCACTGACAAAATAACGCTAAAATACTTAAATCGAGAGAGAATTAGGTATAATGTCTTTGGTGACAAATGGTGTCACTCCCCACTTTGTCACATATCATAAACTGGAGTCCAAACCCCACTTCCTCAGCCTTAAGTAGCAAGTGGATGATTGTTGACTGAAGACAGCTGAGTGATTGTCAACTTCAGAGACGTTAACCACTGAGGAGGGCTGAGAGCCCAGAGGGAATTCCACCTCTTAAACAAATTGCCAGAGTAGGGTTTAGTCAGAGAACGTAAATCATCCGCTCATGGTGATGTCTTGGTGCCTAAGGTCAACCTTTCGTGCACAGAAGTGCGATAACCCACAAACCAAGGCACACACTTTTTAATTATATATGGGAATTATTTTCACTCGTCAAGCGGCAGATCAATATTGACAATTGATTTAACCTGAGAGCAAAAAAGCTTGAAAGTGGAATTAGTAAAGTATCTCAAGAAATCACAGAAAATCCATTCCAGTTTGTGTAATAATATATGTGTTAATATTATCATTCTTATTATTATTATGTCTGCTTAGAAATCTTTGGAGTTATCTTAGACCTCGGTATAGAAAATATTATATTTTAATTGGCCACAGGAGATATTAAAAGGGGTCACAGGTGCCTCACCTCTGAAGCTCACTTCCTCTAATTTCATGCATAAACCATAAGGTTTATAAAAATAAACATTTAAAATTTAATATTTTGTTAATGACAATATCTTCTGAAAAGTAAAAGAATAAATAAAAGGAACCAAACAATTTAAAATTGGGAATAATTGGACTGTTGACTTGGTGTGTGTAAACCGGTGTAAGGGACGGGACAGAGGACCCAGAATTTCAGCCAGACAGCAAATAAAGGGTTAACAGGTTTATAGCAACAAAAGAGTTCAGGACAGGAACCACCAGCAGCAGGACTGGAACCACTGGGGACGGAGAAACAGGTTAGTGGCTTGCAAAGATCCAGAACAATGATCGAGAGCTCTGAAGGGTTGCCACTAACCTTTTCCGTTCGTGGCTGTGGGCAGAGGTTCCGTTCCTTCGTGGGATGGTTAGGCGTGAACCAGAGGCGAGGTCTACAAAACCTTTGGGGTTCAGTTGAGGGGCAGAACAGAGCTCGGAATCCGGGAGGCAAAAATCAGGTCAGAACCAGGGAGGCAGAAGCAAACAATCCTTTCATGGGGCTAAGCAGGAGACGATGGTCGAGAGGCAGAAACGGGGTCGGTGTCCAGAACAGAGATATCCAACGAGGGCAAGGCAGAACAGGGAAATTCGTGGGGCAGAACGTGATTATGAACAAGGTCAGGCAGAGAGAGAACGCTGGATATCTATTAACACAAGGCTTTCAAAATTCTGGCGTCGTCTGCCTGTCAGAAGGCTGAATATAAGGGCTGATGAACAGGTGTGAGTCATGAGTCTGATTGCTCCGCAGAGCAGCAGCAGGCAGGTGGATGAGATGAACTAATGGCAAACAGGGAGAGCAGGGCAGGCAGACAAATCAGGATCATAACAGTACCCCCCTCTCAAGGTCCGGCTCATGACGGACCCTTCGGTTGATCGGGATGGAGACGGTGGAAGTCTTGGTCAACGACCAGGGATCCAAGTCCGTTCCTCTGGACCATATCCTTCCCAGTCCACCAGGTAATGGACACCACGTCCCCTTCTCCTGGAACGGAGGATGCGCCGAACTGTGAAGATAGGGTCCCCATCAAGGAACCGGGTGGGAGGAGAGGGCCTCGAGGTGGATTCGAAACGAGGCATGATGTAGGGCTTGACTCGAGACACATGGAAAGTGGGATGAACCCTCATAGTTCGGGGCAACTGCAGGCAGACAGCCACAGGATTAACCACCTTGGAAATGGGGAATGGGCCAATAAACCGAGGTGCCAACTTTCGGCTCTCCATCCTTAAGGGAAGGTCCTTGGATGAAAGCCATACCCTCTGGCCCATCTGATAGTTAGGTGCTGGGATACGCCGGCGGTTAGCAGACCTGACATCTTGATCATGGCTCTTCTGGCCTTTCTCCAGACACGATGGCACCTCATGGCAGCAGCGTGAGCAGAGAGAACTTTGCCCTCCCTTTCTTGAATCGTGAACACTGGGGGCTGAAAACCATGGACCACATAAAAGCCCAGTGGTACTAGACGGGATTGCATTAATACCATGCTCCACCCACGGCAAGTTGTGTGACCACCTAGCTGGGTCAGAATCACACAGGATACGAAGCTTGGTTTTGATCTCTTGGTTTTCCCTCTCAGTCTGTCCATCAGTTTGAGGATGAAACCCAGAAGACAGACTGAGGGAAATACCCAGCAGGGAGCAGAACTCCCTCCAGAAACAGTAGACAAACTGAGGACCCCTGTCTGAGACAATGTCTGTGGGGAGTCTGTGGAGGCGGAAAACCTCCTGTGCCAGAGTCTGCCCCATCTCTTTGGTAGATGGCAGTTTTTTGAGTGGGACCAGATGAACCATTTTGGAAAACCTGTCGACAATGGTCAAAATGACTGTGAATCCATTGGAAGAGGGCAAACCTGTGATGAAGTCCATGGCGATGTGCGACCAGGGACGTGACGGAATGGGAAGTGGACGCAGCAACCCTGCAGGTGGGCGACGAGACGACTTGGCTTGGCAGTATTGACGACAGGCAGTGACAAAGTCCTCGACGTCCTTAATCAGGGAAGGCCACCAGAACTGAGACTGGACCACCTGCAGAGTTTTACTGATTCCAGGATGACAAAACAGACATGACTTATGACAGACATTGAGTACCTTGGGAACCAGCTGGTCCAGAATAAACAAATCGGTTTGAGGGGCAGGAGGCAGGGGTTGGAAGATCCCGGGTGGCACCCCTCACCTCTCTCTCCAGACTCAGCATGGTCATGAACAGCCTTACAGATTCAGGAAGGATAAAGGCAACAGCATCACTGGTTAATGAATCTGAGGTCTCATGGATTCTGGATAATGCATCCGGCTTGACTTTTCTGATTCCGGGTCTGAAAGAGAGAGTAAGGTTAAACCTCCCAAAGAACAGGGCCCACCTGGCTTGCCTAGGGTTGAGGCGCTTGGCTGACTTCAAATATTACAGATTTTTATGATCCGTCCAGACGAGAAAAGGCTCCTTGGCCCCCTCCAGCCAGTGTCTCCATTCCTCAAGGGCCAACTTGACTGCCAACAGCTCTCGGTCCCCCACATCGTAATTGCGTTCCACACTAGACAGTATCCTGGAATAGAATGCACAAGGGTGAATACGACCATCAGAGGTTCTCTGGCTAAGGATGGCTACCTCCAGACCCAGACCTCCTCTCCACAGAGAAATGCAACGAATTTGCCAACTTTTTTAGCCAGAAAATCAAAACAATTAGACAAAACATTCACGCAACACAGACAAACAAGAAAACTAATCTGTGTCTAAAACCTAGAAATAACTCTGACGTTATGTCACAATTTAATATTGTTGATTTAAAAATCCTAGAGGAAACAGTTCGGCATCTGAAATCAACAACTTGCACTCTGGACATAATACCATCCGACTTTTTAAAAACTGTTTTCACTTAAGTAGAAAGTGATCTCCTACAAATAGTTAACAGCTCACTGGCATCAGGCAAGTCACTAAAGACAGCTGCCATCAAGCCACTCCTAAAGAAGATTATTGAGAAAGTTGTATTTAACCAGCTCAACGACTTTCTGAATGAAAGTGGAAGTCTTGATAACTTTCCATCAGGCTTCAGACGTCATCACAGCACTGAAACAGCTCTGGTAAAAGTGTTCAACGACATTAGGTTGAATACTGATTATGGTAATGTTTCAGTCCTGGTTCTGTTGGACCTCAGCACTGCGTTTGATACTGTAGATCACAGAATCCTGTTGCACAGGCTGGAAAACTGGGTTGGACTTTCTGGAGCGGTCCTTAACTGGTTCAGGTCCTACTTAGAAGGCCGGAGTTATTTTGTTACAATTGGCAGCTATGAATCTGAGCGAGTGGCCATGACATGTGGAGTCCCCCAGGGGTTAATTCTTGGACCTCTTCTGTTTAACTTGTATATGCTCCCTTTTGGTCAGATATTGCAGAACTTTAACATCAATTATCACAGTTATGCAGACGATACACAACTTTATGTGTCTCTGTCACTAGACGACTGCAGCCCAGCAGATGTACTGTGTCAGTGTCTGGAGGAAGTAAACACCTGGATGAGACAGAATTTTCTGCAATTAAATGAAGACAAAACTGAGATCATTCTGTTTGGTAGCAAAGAGGAGAGGGTCAGCGTTGGTAAATATCTTGAGACTCGGGCCCTTACAATCACTGACCAAGTTCGTAACCTCGGAGTGTTGGTAGACTCAGATCTGACTTTCAGCAGCCACATCAAAGCTGTCACCAAGGCAGCTTTTTACCATTTCAGAAACATCAACAGAATTAAAGGTTTCCTCTCCCAAAAAGACCAGGAGAAACTCATCCATGCATTGATCTCCAGTAGACTCGATTACTGTAATGCTCTTTTAACTGGACTTCCCAAAAAGAGCATTAAACATTGCAGCTCATCCACAACGCTGCTGCTAGAGTTTTAACCAGGACTAAGAGATCTGAACACATCACACCAGTTTTAAAATCTTTACACTGGCTTCCAGTCAGTCACAGAATAGATTTTAAAAGCCTGCTGATGGTTTACAAATCCCAGAACGGTTTAGGCCCAAAATACATCTGTGATATGTTCAGAGAATATAAAGCCAGCAGAGCTCTTAGATCCAAGGACTCAGATCAGCTGGTCCAGTCCAGAATCCAGACTAAACATGGAGAAGCAGCATTTAGCTGTTATGCTGCTAACAAGTGGAACAAAATGCCAGAGGAAATTAAACTTTCACCAAATGTAGACGTTTTTAAATCCAGGTTAAAAACATTTATTTTCTCATGTGTCTATGCATGAAATCTGCACGATATCTTTTAATTTATCTGGACTGTTGCTTGTTTTTTAAATTAATTTAAATTATTTTATTTGTTTCTCTTTATATTCTTTTATGTATTTTTAATGCTTTTTCCACTCCCTGCTGCAATGCTTTTATTTCATGTGAAGCACTTTGAATTGTTTTGTACATGAAATGTGCTATACAAATAAATTAGATTTTTGATTTGATTTGATTTACTACTACGGAGCTAGAGGCATCAACCTCAACAATGAACTGTTTCTCAGTATCTGGGGAATGGAGAACAGGAGCTGTGGTGAACAGGGTCTTGAGTTTGGTAAAGGCCTCCTCGGCTTGATCATGCCACACAAACCGATCCTTGGAAGACGTGATGGCGTGAAGAGGGGCAGCAATCTAACTGTAGTTACGGATAAATCAGCGATAGAAGTTAGCGAAACCAAGAAATCTCTGTAACTGCTTGCGGTCAGTGGTAGTGGGCCATTCAGACCCACTACCACTGACCTTAGAGGGATCCATGAAAACCCTATTGGGAGAAATGATGAAGCCCAGGAAAGAAGTGGTTGTTGTGTGAAACTCACACTTCTCAGCTTTGACAAAGAGATGGTTCTGAAGTAGACGGAGGAGAACAGAACAAACATGGTGTCGATGGGTCACAAGATCCGGGGAATAGACAGTGTTGGGCAAGCTACTTGTAAAATGTAGTGAGCTAAGCTATCAGCTACTCAACCATAAATTAAGTTTCACTACACTAAAGCTACCACCACTAGAAATGTAGTGAGCTAAGCTACAAAAATGTGGGGAAAAGTAGTTCACTACATCAGAAGCTACATTGTACCGACATAATATCAGATTGATTTAAAATAACAGATATCTTCATTAAATAAAACTTTATTGAGCTCAGGCAAATTCATTATACAGTACATTCAGTATATTTTAAATTTCATTATAGGCCACAGGCCAGACAATCTTTTCATACAACAAACACATAAGCGCACACACACACAAATAAACAAACAAACAGGCACAAAAGCTTTCCCTTTCTCTGCGGTGCTGTACATACATATATGAAACATTTAAAAAACATGTAGTATCAGCTGATAACTGAACTGAACTGATTTGATTGAAAAAAAGTCCTGCACTATATGGAGAGTAGGCCTTATCCTGATAAGACTGTGGCAGGCGCACCGCTGGTGTGGAGGGAGGCTGTACTCTGCGTCTTCCTGCGTCTCATCTAGGAGGTCTGTGACGTTGATGAAGACAGGCCTGTCTTCCTCTTCCTCGTCGCCTCCCTGTTCATCCTCATCCTCTTCTGTGTTATCTTGCATGCTCTTCTGGACATCTGCAAACACACTGAATGCCTTCAGAAAATTGGAGCCATTATCTGTTGTCGTCAGAGTCAACTTTTTGCTGATGTTGAAATCCCTGTGAACAACGTCCAGCATTTCGGCAAGAACATCAAATGTGTGCCTCCCTACAATCCTTCGGCACGCTATTGCCCCAGAGCGGATCTGCAGCGACTCCTCATCGATCCAATGGATGCTCACACCCAGAAAGCTCCTATTGTTTGATGACCAGGCATCTGTGGTGGTGCAGAGATAATTTTGTTTCGCCAATAAATCAACTAAAGTAGTCTTCATGTTGAGGTATTCCTTGTCAAGAAGTCTTCCCAATGTTCTTCTTGATATCAGATGCCTTGAGGGCAGAATTTCCCCAAATAATTCCCTATATTCAGGTCTGTCTACTGTGTGGAGGGGGTGGATTCCTTGAACGATGAAGTTCAGAATTAGATGACCAAACCGCTCTTGAGATATGTGTGTGCCCCCCGTGAAAAACTGTGACACGCTGGGTTGTAGCGCATGGTTCTAAATGACTAAATGATAAGCATTACGCAGGTCCAACTTAGTAAAGATCTTTGCTCCCTGGATTTGGTCAAACGCTGAGTTCATAAGGGGAAGGGGATAACGATTCTTGACTGTAATGTCATTCAGACCTCGGTAATCGATACAAGGTCTCAGGGACCCATCCTTGTAGCCCACAAAGAAGAACCCAGCTCCAGCTGGAGAAGAAGATGACCGGATTATCCCGGCCGTGAGGGAGTCTTCCACATACTTCTTCATAGCTTGGCATTCAGGGGCAGACAGAAGAGAGACGCCCCCTAGGGGGTGATGACCTGGAAGGAGCTCGATAATAAATAATAATAATACATTTAATTTTAGAAGGCGACTTTCTGGACACTCAAGGTCACTGTACATAAAATAGATAAAAACACATTAATATCACAAATAGTAAAAAAACAAAAACATAACAATATCACAAATAGACAGAATATGGATTGTTAAGTTGATGTTAAACAGAATAAGCAATTTTGAACAGATGGGTTTTTAGTTGTGATTTGAAATGGGGGAGTGAGTCAGTGTTTCTAAGTAGGGGTGGTAGAGAGTTCCAGAGGCTGAATGCTCTGCTCCCCATGGTGGTGAGACGGGCGGAGGGGACAGACAGGTGTATGGCAGAGGAGGATCTGAGAGAGCGAGAGGGGATGGGAACATGGAGGAGGTCTGACAGATATGAAGGGGGCGAGATTGTGAAGAGCCTTGAATGTTACCAGGATGACTTTGTAATTAATGCGAAACTGAACCGGGAGCTAGTGGAGCTGTTGAAGGATAGGGGTGATGTGGTGGATAGAGGGGTTTTTTGTTATAATGCGGGCAGCTGAATTCTGGACCAGTTGAAGTTTGTGGAGTGATTTTTGAGGGAGGCCAAAGAGGAGAGAGTTGCAATAGTCCAGGCAGGAGGTGACGAGGCTGTGGACAAGGATGGCGGCAGTGTGGGCGGTAAGGGAGGGACGGAGGCGGTTGATGCTTCTTAAGTGGAAGTAGGCGGACCGGGTAATGTTATTGATATGGGATTGAAAGGATAGTGTGCTGTCGAGGATGACACGCAGACTCTTAACCTGGGGGGAGGGCAAGACGGAGGAGCTGTCAATAAGGAGTGGGAAGCTGTTGGTTTTTGATAGAGTGGATTTTGTGCCAAAGAGGAGAACCTCTGTTTTACTACTGCTTAATTGAAGGAACTTTTGAGTGAACCAGGCTTTTATTTCAGAGATGCAATCTGTGAGGGAGGTGGGCGGGAGAGAGGATGAAGGTTTAGTGATGAGGTAGAGCTGGGTGTCATCGGCATAGCAGTGGAAGTGGATGTTGAATTTGCGTAAGATATTGCCAAGGGGAAGGAGGTAGATGATGAAGAGGAGGGGCCACAGGACAGAGCCCTGGGGCACACCTGAGGTGACGGGGGAGGGGGTGGATTTGAGGGACTTGAGTTGTATGAACTGAGTGCGGCCAGAAAAGTACGATGTAAACCAGTCCAGGGGAGTGTGGGTGATGCCAATGGAAGAAAGCCTGCTGAGGAGGGTGGTGTGACAGATGGTATCAAAAGCTGCACTCAGGTCAAGGAGGATGAGGATGGTGAGTAGTCCAGAGTCAGATACCATTAGGAGGTCATTGGTAATTTTGATGAGTGCTGTTTCAGTGCTATGGAGTGGGCGGAAGCCGGACTGTTCACTGTTCATGACAAGTTGGGTCGGTAGGGGGTCCAATTGACAGGTGTATGGTTTGGATTTCCGGATGAGCTCTGTGATTTCTGAGAGAGTGGGGAGATGGAAGGAGGAGAATGAGTGTGTAGGTGGGGGAAGGTCAGCTGAGGTGCTGAGGTGAGGCATTGATCCAAGGTTCTGATGGATGTTCTTGATCTTTCCTGAGAAAAATGACATGATGGCATTGCAGAAGGAGGTTGTGTAGAGGTGAGGGGGGAGAGAGTGCTGGGGTTTGATGGTATTGTTGAGTAGAGAGAAAAGTGACTTAGAGTTACCTTGATTGGCAGTGATTAAGCTGGAGTAGTAGTGAGTTTTGGTGCTGGCAATGGAGTCCTTATAGTGTGGTTATTGTACATTTCTTTGTGTATAGTGAGACCGGTTTTTCTATAGTCGTTCAAGTTGTCGTCCTTTGGCTTTCATGAGTCGGAGATTGGGGTTGAGCCAGGGGGCGGAGACGGTGAAGGAGACAGCTCTTTTCTTTAGTGGAGCCAGGGAATCAAAAATTTTATGGAGACCAGTGTTGTAATGAGAGACCAGGTCATCGGGGGTGGACAGATTATTAATGTCAAGGAGGCAGGAAGAGTGGATACTTGAAGTGAGAGTGGAGGGATTGAGTTTCACTGCAAATGAGAGGAGAAAATGGTCACTTATGGGGAGTTCATCAGCTGTTATGTTGAGAGGGGTGACGCCAGAGCAGCAGATTAAATCTAGAGGGTGTCCTTTGGAGTGTGTGGGAATAGTGGTATATTGCTGACATCCAAAACTCTCTAGGCAGGAGGTGAAGTCTTTGGTGAGAGGCAGATTGGTATTGTCCATGTGGATATTTAAATTACCAAGCAGTATTATGTTTGGTGAGAGAGATGATAGATGGGTGAGAAAATCAGCAAAGTCAGTTAAAAAGTCACTATTCGGTTTTGGGGAACGGTAGACAGCAGCAATGATGGTTGGAGTGGGACCAGATAGCTCACAGACAAAAGACTCAAACGTGCTAGAGACAGGCACAGATACCGGCGAGACTTTCCACTTCTTACTGTGAATTATCGTGAAGACTCACACCTGGTGAGAGATTGAGGAGAACATAATGTTAGCAGGAAAAGAAACTGGGGACAAGGATCCGGGCGTCAAAACATGACTTAAGAGGACTCTCTTCTCCAAAAGAGTCCTACCCTTAGATGGACATAACGCTGATCAGTGTTGGGAGTAACGGCGTTTAAGTATAACGGCGTTATTTTTCCAGTAACGGAGTAATTTAATTAATTACTTTCCCCATCGTTACAACGCCGTTATCGTTACTGAGAATATAAAGTGGCGCGTTACTACAATTTGGTTGTAGGCTTTCGGCTACACATCAGCTGCATGCTGCCTGGAGAGAGCAGGGGTAGGGATGATGACACCGTTGCAAATGTGATGATGATTGGCTGTGTGGGCGAATGACCTGCTCACGCTGTCTCACTGCACGCGCTATACACACACAAGACAGCAGTGACAAGCCAGGGAAGTTCAAAGGTAGCGTTCTCTAACTGGAAGTACCGGAACTACTTCTCACCCGTGGAGATAAAAGGCAAGAATGTGTATGTAACATGCACGCTATGCCCAGGGAAAAAAACTTTATCCACGTCTGCCTCAAGTAACTCAAATCTAATGAAGCACCTCACATCAACCCATGCGGATATGAAGCACTTGTTGCTTCTGCAGGCAGCTGCTAACCCAACCCCAAGCCCAAATGCAGCTAGCGTGAGCCCCAGCAAAGGAGACGGAGCCACTCGAAAACAAACAACACTCGATTTTTCGGGTCAGAATTTATTTATTAATTTATTTCTATGCATCATATGGCAGGCTGCAATCTATTGAGTTCAAATAAATACCGAATGTTCTAAATTACTGTATTTAGTGTTTTTATATCTTCTATATAGGGAGTATAGGGAAATATTCACTGATTTTGGTCCATTTTTTTTTTCCCTTTAGCACAAGTTTCTTGTGTTTACCTTGAATGAATTGAATCAGTTAATATAAACATCTTTGATGTTAAAGATGTTATAAAACATAACAGCGTTATAGAACACAACAAATAACGCCACAGTTACTTTGCTGAGTAACTACTTACTTTTACAATATGGTAACTGAGTTACTAACTCAATTACTTTTTGGGAGCAGTAACTAGTAACTATAACTAATTACTTTTTAAAAGTAACTTGACCAACACTGACGCTGATGGTGTTTTTTTACGTGTTAAGTGCCTCCACCAGGTGGTAGTAATACTTCATATTAGACTCTTGCTTTTCCGAGACAAGAGCAAGATTGTGTTCCTCTCAAAAGAGCGGGGGTGCTGAACAGCCGCGGGGCCTTTAAAAATTGAACATTCTAAATGTGACGTCACGAGCGAACAAAGCTACCAAAGTGAATTCTCAAGCGAAGCTTCTCCAGCTACCTCCAGTACCAGGCAGCGTAGGTCGCCCTTGGTGTACACGCAGCATCAGATGTCACACTTCTCTCTGCCTGCTTTAATGATAACAAACCCCTGGCGGCCTCTCGACTTGGGAGAACAGGATCAAACACTCTAATGCAGGGTCTTCAATATTTTTCAGGCCAGGGACCCCCAAACTGATGGAGAGTTGGAGCAGGGACCCCCCTACTATTTATATAGCATACAATTGTGTTTTACATTTAACGGGGCCTAGTGCCGTGTATAAATATAGCTACTCTGTTATTGTACATTCAATACTAAGCTATTCAAATAATACACAGGTTAAAATATTTATGTTTTTATTTTAAACATGTGCAAGGTACAGGGTGGCCGTGCCACTGCCATTTATAAACAAACATCTTGCATACAACACTGAGCTATTCAAATAATCCACAGATTTTAACTTTAAACATGCATGTAGATGGGACAATGAATCCTCAAACCATCTGTGGATGGCAAACGTTTGCACACAATTTGTGAGAAAAAACTGTTTGAAAAAAAAAAAAAAAAGAAATGTTAAAAATCGTCTAATCAATCCTGGTGCTTCTAAGGCTGGATTCCCCACAAAAGCCGTGAATCGTCTTCAGTTTTGTTTTTACAGGTGTAGCAGCTGGTTGTCTGATTTTTCATTGTTTTTCATGTTTGTCTCTTCATGTTTCTGTTCCTTTTTTTTCCCCTTCTTCGCTCTCACTCTCTCTGTCCCCCGGTCCGGTTCGGCACTATCACACTATCACATCATGTTAAATATTGTAACAAAAATAAATAAATAAAAATGAGGAGTTGATGGGCATCAATGGGAGCTTTACATTCATAAAGCTTCCCTTGGCATAGCAAATGTGTTTAGCATAAATGGTATTCAGATTACAATTCTGCTGCCATAATACTGGACAGGACAAGGGGTAAAAAAAAAAAAAAATCGTATAATCAACCAAAGATTTCGCGACCCCCCTGCAGTACCTCCGCAGCTCCCCTTTTGAAGACCTCTGCTCTAATGAGCTCACTGGAGAAAGCAGCGTAGGACAAACAGGAAGCAGAATTATTTTGCCATTCAGCTGTTCCCCACTAGAGTATGGCAACCCGACCGAAGCCCGACGGGCCTGGTCGGAACCCGACGGGCCGGGCCGGACTCGGACAAAAAATTAGAATGTCTTGTCGGACTCGGGTCGGGCTCGAAAGCAAGCAGACATCGTGAAAATTATAAACAGCCAGAGGACAGGTTTCAGTTCATTGCAAACGTCAGTTTTTGTGATAAACATAAATAATTGAATATGCATCAATGAAAATGTTGGTAGGCTATTCGTGCCTCATGCCGTGCAGCATGCATCTGTGTGCATCTGTGGTCTGTGCATGCTCGGTGCGCACGCACGCATATCGAACATTCGAACAACTTTACATTAAACACGTGCGATCAGTGCAGCCGAGCTCAGTTGGCTGGAAGCGCTATGGAGGACATTAAAGCAATACTATGTAACATTTCTACCTTAAAATAACAGCTTGAAAAAAATTGTGCGGCTAGAATGAGTTTTAATATTACGATTGGCCTGTCTCCTATGCCCTTCGGGGGTCTGAGTTGGAAAAACTGCGCCATGTAACTTTGCTGGACCGGCCCGGGAGCTGAGCGGAAGTACTTCGACTTGCTTTCTGGCACACCTACCGCAAAAACAAATAGACCCCTCTCACGCTCCCAGGTACATTTGATTACTCTTACTTCTCGGTCGACATAGCTTGCACCTTCCGACTCCTCGCCGGTTCGTCAACAAACGTGAAAAGTGAAAGTGAAAGGGTGTTGTATTTACGACAGTGTAACCGTACATTACCTCCAAGCCTGTAGGGGGAGCTCCATAGTGGGCTTTTTGAGAAGTTACATTGTATTGCTTTAAAACAAAAATAGCTTCTGGAGAACTGAAAGTCGTGGAAAATGAGAGGGGGAAATCCACTGTGTGGAAACGCTTTAAGCTATAATGGATTATGATGGATAATGGTGCGCTGTCACCAATGTGTATTTACTGATTAGGGTGCGCCGTCTTGCGTTGGTCACTGGTCTCGGGCTTCCGGCGGGCTCGGACACAAATATTTTAATTAATCTCGGGCTCGGGTCGGATTTGAGAACTTTTCTGTCGGTTGAGGGCCGGGCTCGGACAGAAAAATCCGGCCCGAGCCAGGCTCTATTCCCCACTGCTTAGCTTTGCCCGACAGAAGAGAGATAACAAACTCGTGAGCGATCAGTCGGATAGGACGAAGGCTTAAGTTCGAAATGAATCTCACACTGGGTCAGAAAAGCACGGGACTGATCGGAATCACCTATTATGATCCCGATGGCAATAAAAATGTTTGTATGGTTTTTCTAGCTTAAAATGGACTCTTATAACAAAATCAACGAAGTTTTTAAAAAATAATAATTTTATTAAAGTTTTATAAATGTCTACTCCTGAAGTCTCCTCATCTTCACCTTCAACCTCATCCTCAATCTCATCCTCACTCTCTCCCTGCAGGGATTCCACCACCACCTCTTCCTCAGCATCACTATTTATCTCACCATCCTCATCCTCACTGTCATCTGGTGGCATAGCAACCCGTGCCTTGTATGTCTTTGCCTTCCCATAAAAGACATTCGGATTCATTCCCTGTATTAAAACATTTATTTTAAGTGAATCAAATATTACACAAATGCATTTTGAATTAATATATACATGGGTTATTTAATATAATTAATTTAAATCATCTTTCATCTTTCATTCTTTCTTACAGATTTCATGCACTATTTACTTGAACCATTATGGCCACCAGGGTCAAAAATGATTCCGTAACGGTACAGTGTTGCCTCAGGGCAACATACACTTTTTTGTTATTTACTAAATAATGTATGTTTATAGTTTTCCTGAAATGATTGAAAATACTTCTCTACTCACCAGTGAATGAAGTTCAGAATTTTTGGAGGGGATTTGAATGACGAAAAATGGTGAAAAACACACTTTCAGAGAGAGGAAATGTGGTGATCTGAAATGTGGCCGCATGGGCTGTAAGAGGATTCAAAATCTCGTCCTGTAGAGCATGTGACCACCAATCTGCATTTTCATTGGTTTCTCAAGGGTTAGGAGATTCTTAAGGTGGTATAGACCACCCCCAAAAATGCCTCCTTTTTTTCTTACAAGGTCAAAAAGTCCATGTTGCCTCAAGGCAACACGGTACCATAGAGGGTTATATAACTCAGACGGAGTTAAATGAGGTTCATGTGATCAACTGAAAGTAAAATGTAACTTGGAGACGAAAGCAGCACAAACGCCAGTTTTAACGGCACAAACCTGCACAAACGGAGCACTAAAAAAGTAGACCACTCTGGTTTGTTTTGGAGCAAGATGGGGGGATGGTGACGTCATCGGCCGAAATTATAATTCATAATATCTCAGAGACGAAAGCAGCACAAACGCCAGTTTTAACGGCACAAACCTGCACAAACGGAGCACTAAAAAAGTAGACCACTCTGGTTTGTTTTGGAGCAAGATGGGGGGATGGTGACCTTTGGATGACCTAAAAAATAATCTTTAATATCTCAGAAACCAAAGCAGCACAAACGAAAATTTTAACGGCACAAACCAGCACAAACGGAGCACTAACCGATCAATCTGTTTCCTTGAATTTTTCACGTGGGTGGGGTGTCAGCTTCACTCAGCTCAACTTTTGCTCACATCTGGATGCTTCTGATCGGATCCATACACAATGTCTCTCCACCAATCCAGATGATACAATGCACGTCACAGCTACATAAATTCTGACCAATGACATATGAACATTTTTTGACCAATGAAATCTGAACACACCTCTAAACCTACCTCCAATGAAACACGTCGGGGACACGTAAATTCTGACCAATAAAATATGAACACACCTCTAAGCCTGCCTCCCAGGCTCTTATTAACTCCTCCCAATCTGTAATCTTATGAACAAGACATAACAATTGAAACACACCCTAACTCAAAATGGCGTTTGTCACACTTTTGTAACAAATTAAGAAAGAGAAAGAATTCAATTTGTCCAGCCGTGGACAAGGAAAAATACAAACCAAACAATACAGAAATAACAATTGCACTATTCTTCAACTCAAAATGGCGTTTGTCACACTTCTGTAACAATTTAAGAAAGAGAAAGAAATACACTTTAACACGCTGTGGACAGGGAGAAGTACAGACCAAAGGATACAGACACTATGCATAAGCGAAAAACTTTCTTATCGGGAATGCCAAAAATCACGTCGAATGGCGTGACAAACAATGGCTTAGAGACAGAAACTCTCCTCTAAGTTTGCGAAACCCTCATTTACTCGACTGATAACAACTCTGCAATTAGCACATTACCTAAAGAAAACTAATAATTGTTACAGTTCAACCATAAAGTGCTCTGGAAAACAAACAGGAAAGAAAATGTGATTACACACGAACATCTGTGAGTGTGGAAACAGCATAAGAATGTCAAGGACAAACGCGTGCACTCGCACAAACAGCGTGCACGCGCAGCACCTCGCTCTCCCCCCTGAAACCCAAACACCTTCAACAAGCCTGTTCAATTCAATTCAATTCAATTCATTTTTATTTATATAGCGCCAAATACAACAAATGTCATCTCAAGGCACTTAGATAGTAAGTCCAATTCAAGCCAATTGGAATTCAATTAATTAATAATAATCATAATTCATAAAATAATCCAATTCGTTCATATAGAGCCAATTCAAAAACAATTTCCTAGCTAAGAAAACCAACAGATTGCACTGAAAACTTTTAGTTTTTCGGTCCAATCTCCCGGCCTGAGCAGCGTGCCTGAGGCGACTGTGGAGAGAAACGACTCCCTTTTAACAGGAAGAAACCTCTGGCAGAACCAGACTCAGGAAGGGTGGCCATCCGCCTCGACCAGCTGGGGTTTGAGAAGACAGAAAAAGGGGGGGGGAGGGGGGCAGGGGGCCACCGCGACGGCGGCACTGTAACACCATTCAAAGGATATCTGTTGGAACAGGGAAACACGAGTTAATGACCACAATAATGTCACATATACATAAAGAGAGTAAAGTGAGGAAAGGTGTGTCAGATGAGGCCCCCCAGCAGTCTAGGCCTATAGCAGCTTAACTATGGGATGTTTCAGGATCACCTGAGCCATCCCTAACTATAAGCTTTATCAAAAAGGAAAGTTTTAAGCCTGGTCTTAAAAGTGGAAAGGGTGTCTGCTTCCCGGACATTTACTGGCAGCTTATTCCACAATTGAGGGGCCTGATAACTGAAGGCTCTGCCTCCCATTCTACTTTTAGAAACTCTGGGAACCTCAAGTAAACCTGCAGTTTGGGAACGAAGTGCTCTGTTAGGAAAATATCTTACAATGAGATCTTTAAGATATGATGGAGCTCGGTCATTAAGAGCTTTATATGTGAGGAGAAGAATCTTAAATTCTATTCTGAATTTAACAGGGAGCCAATGAAGAGAAGCTAAAACTGGAGAAATATGATCTCTGCTGTTAGTTCTCGTCAAAACTCTGGCTGCAGCATTTTGGATCAACTGAAGGCTTTTCAGAGAATATGTAGGACAGCCCAATAATAAAGAATTACAGTAGTCCAATCTTGAAGTAACAAATGCATGAATTAGTTTTTCTGCATCACTCTGAGACAAGATGTTCCTGATTTTAACAATATTACGAAGGTGAAAGAAGGCAGTCCTAGAAACCTGTTTTATATGCGAGTCAAATGATAAGTTCTGGTCAAAAATAACTCCAAGGTTCCTCACTGTAGAACTAGAAGCCAAGGAAATACCATCTAGAGTAACTATATAGCTAGACAATTTCTCCCTGAAACGCTCAGGTCCAAAGATAACGACTTCAGTTTTGTCTGAATTTAGCAGCAGACAGTTCTGACTCATCCAGGTCTTTATGTCTTTAAGACATGCTTGTAGTCTGACCAACCTATTGGTTTCATCTGGTTTTATAGATAAGTACAGCTGAGTATCATCAGCATAGCAATGGAAATTTATGCCATGCTGTCTAATAATGTTACCTAATGGAAGCATGTATAAAGTAAAAAGAATTGGTCCAAGCACAGAACCCTGGGGAACTCCATGACTTACTCTGGTGTGTGAGGAAGATTCTTCGTTTACAAGAACAAACTGAAATCTATCAGATAAATATGATTTAAACCAGCCTAATGCAGTTCCTTTAATCCCAATAACATGTTCAAGTCTGTGTAATAAGATACTGTGATCGACCGTATCAAATGCAGCACTGAGATCCAACAGGACAAGCACAGACACAAGTCCGCTATCAGAGGCTAAGAGGAGATCATTGGTAACTTTCAGCAGTGCTGTTTCTGTGCTATGATGCACTCTGAATCCTGACTGAAACTCTTCAAACAAATTATTTCTGTGTAAATGATCACAAAGCTGAGCTGCAACTATTTTTTCAAGAACTTTAGACATAAAAGGGAGATTGGATATAGGTCTATAATGAGCCAACACTTCTGAATCAAGAGTAGGTTTTTTAAGTAAAGGTTTAATTACAGCAACCTTAAAAGTCTGAGGTACATATCCTGTCAACAAAGACAGATTGATCAAATCCAATATGGAAGTGTCAATTAATGGGAAAACCTCCTTGAACAGTCTGGTTGGGATTGGGTCTAAAACACAAGTTGATGGTTTAGAAGAGACTATTGCTGTTGTTAGTTCAGAGAGATCAACTGGGCAGAAGCCGTCTAAATACAAATCAGGTTCTAAAGATACTTCTAAAGCTGCTGTACTTGATGATACATCACTGATAATAGTGGGAAGGACTCCATCAATCTTCTCTCTGATAGAAACAATTTTATTAATAAAGAAGCTCATGAAATCATCACTGCTGAGAGTTAAAGGAATAACTGGCTCAGCAGAGCTCGGACTCTTAGTCAGACTGGCTACAGTGCTGAAAAGAAACCTGGGATTATTCTTATTGTTGAAAATAGAACTTAGAAACCTAAAACAAATCACAGTGGTATTCAATAATTCAATAATAATAGGATGCACTCAACAAAAATTCACAATATTAAAGAAATCAACCTTATTTCAACACACTATCAATGCGGCAATTATAACAATGAAGCAAATCTGAGTGGCTCTGCACTCACTTAATCTTTTATTTAGCCTAAGATTATATATGTAAGACGTTGTGTTAACTCTATGTGCGAATGTGTATGGAACTTCGATTATATTCCATCGAGGTAGCTTGTGGCTGTAAAAAGATGGTTGTTGTGGTGTGAGGAGCAGATCTATATAGGGAGTATAGGGAATTACTCACTGAGTCTGGTCCTTTATTTTATTATTTATTTATTTTTTCGTTAGCACAAGTTTCTTGTGTTTACCTTGAATAGGGATGGCTCAGGTAATCCTGAAACATCCCATAGTTAAGCTGCTATAGGCCTAGACTGCTGGGGGGCCTCATCTGTCACACCTTTCCTCACTTTACTCTCTTTATGTATATGTGATATTATTGTGGTCATTAACTCGTGTTTCCCTGTTCCAACAGATATCCTTTGAATGGTGTTACAGTGCCGCCGCCGTGAATGAATTGAATTGAATTGAATTGAATTGAATTCACCAAAACTACGTGTGTGTTCTTAATCCTAAATACTCAAAATGACTAAAAATACTCAAAAGTCAAGGGATGAGATGAGTTGGAACCTTGATTTCTCACACAAAATAACTTTTTCTTTTCTTCTTTTTTTAGATTCACATAAAACAGCCGGATTTCACACACATTGACAAAGACAAAGAACGGTCACACACACACCCCAAGTCAGTCGGTCAGAGTTTTGTGTCAGTCACCATTCAAATTTTCACAGTTTTAAATTCTCAATTTCTTTCATTTAGACTTTTAATTTTTCAGGAGATATTGGTGTAGGCAATATATGAAATACAAAATGTGTTTTCTCTATAAGCCTTGTGATATGGTCTCTAAGGACCAAAGCAACAGACGCTGACATGTGGCTACTTTATCAGCCTCGCTGTGACCTCTTTATGATATCTCATGTGGCCAATTCATGAACGAATTTGAATTTTCTTCTCAAAATGTCTTTATACTGAGATCTCGGATAACTCCAAAGAGTTCTAAGCAGATATAAAATGATATAAACATATATTTAAAATGTGCCCTTATAGAACTGGATTTTACTTTTCAGAGTTTTCTTGAAAGTCTTATTGATTCCACCTTCAAACTTTTTCTGTTCGCAAGTCAATCAATTATCAGTATTCGTCTACTCCTTGACTAGTGAAAATGATTTCCACATATATTTAATGACTAATGTGCCCCGTACTTCCGCGAGTATTCCCCCCCCAATGCATTGAAGGATGGCTGTTGGTTGCAAGAGACACCATGAACGATTGCTCAACAACCTGTTCGCTTCTTTAAAGCGTATTCATCAATCCAGTTCGAACTCATCCGATTCATTACCTGCCAGGGCAATAGCGACCAGTCCTTCTTTAATCACCACAAAAAATATATCAACACAATAGCCCGACCAGCTGTTCACAGCCGTCTGCTAAACACATCTCACATAAGCTGCTGTTCGCCCAATTCTTATCTCAATTCAAACATTTGGCTCCTCTTGGCCCAAAATTTCTTATAATCTCAGCAGCCCCTTGCGCAGAGGTAAACAATGAAATGCTTACCGAATGCAGAATCCGTACTCTCTCCTGTGTTCTTTTAATTTGGGGAAACCGGAAAGAACCGTCAGCTGTACACCACCAACAGAAATCCGCTGTTTAATGGTTAGGAAAAAATCCCACCTGCCGGCTTTCACAGCTTATGTCGGTTGTCGGGGCACAGAGGACACGCTCTGCCGGGCTCCAGATGTAGAAATCTCACGAATTCGGGGTCACCATTATGTTGTGAAGAAAAAGGAGTCGAATCCGCGTCGGTCAGCCTTTCATTGGGGAAGTTTATTTGAACAAGCCGTCACAGCAAATGTGCGTACAGAATGTCCGAACACCTCCAACGACCTCATTTTATGACATGGCTTTATACTGGTCCTGGATCATAACAAGCGTACGTGGCCAGGCCCCAATCTTCTTTGGAGGCGCCTAGCTTTTGCCATTATCGTAAACAAGCTCATTCTAACTATCAACAATATTCATATGAACCAGTCAACAAAGCACACGATGTAATTAGGCCATGTCATGACATTTCTCTCCCACATTGTATGTACTGGGGATGCTGTTAAAAATAAATAAAAGCCATTGATCGCGAACATTGCTTTCCGGGATCGTAGTCCGCTTTCACAGCCTTGGAAGGCATACCTGTTCCTGTTTCTCGCCGAAGGGGCGTGTCTGAAAGGGGGTGGCTGTGGATTTGGGTGTGGGGGGGGGGGCGATTGTGGCAAAAGTGACGTCACTTTTGCTCAAAAACGGATTGGCACTTTTTCTGGGGGCAATTCAAAAAAGGGGGAGTACTTGAAACAGAGGTTCTGACACTTGCTGGCACTTCGTGTGTACTCCCCACAGCGGGGAGACTCAGAACTAACACCAAAAACGTGAAAAAGATGATTTTGATTCTCTATCCCCTTTAAAATTATGTCACTGGCAGCTAAATTAGTTTTGATGACAGCTGAGATGAGAAAGGGAGCACATAGTTTTTCTACCTGATGAACGGGTGTTGGATGATTCTTTAAGTAAACATATTTTTGAACACATCTCTTTTTTCATTAGTGTAAGAACACTTACCTTTCCTTCAGCTCACTACAGGCTCTAGTAGAAGCCACAATACGTACTAGCTCTTTATCTCTTGGCCCACCATCTTTATAACTCTTAATCTTTACTTAATGGTCACCACCTGTGTCTCTATGTCTTATAAGATAAGACAAGATAAGATAAACCTTTATAAGTTCCACAGTGGGGGAATTCACATTGTTGCAGCATCAGAAACCATAGACATAATATACGTAGACGCCTCATGGCGTGTTGGAACGTAACAGCGTCGCCGCCATATTGGCTGGGTCTCCTCACTCTAGAAGAGCACCAGAATCAATTGGAGTCGACAGAGACTGAGCAGCTATGCACGTATTTTGTGCAGTTTACGGTTGCAATAACCGGCGCAGTATTGATACCAAATCGCGTGGGATTACCTTTCACAAGT
Source organism: Odontesthes bonariensis (assembly GCF_027942865.1). Taxonomy (NCBI): domain Eukaryota; kingdom Metazoa; phylum Chordata; class Actinopteri; order Atheriniformes; family Atherinopsidae; genus Odontesthes; species Odontesthes bonariensis. The sequence continues at coordinate 31,343,830 of NC_134515.1, read as the reverse complement.
AAGATTAAACAATAATTTTGGTTATTTTACCATACATAATATTATGTCATCGTAACTAACATTACTTACATGTAACGTTATTACAGCAGGGACTGGTACTCTCATTGTCTCTTGCTGTTTTTTTCTTCATATTTTGAAGGTTTCCCAGTGATACAGGCTTGAGGAGGCAATGGGAAGTTGCTATAAAACGGGAGGGTTTTGTTGCGACTGAGTCGTCGAAGCTCTGTAGTGAGCACTTCAAGCCTGATGATTTTGCCAGTACGGGTGAGATTGTCAGGCTTAGATATGATGCTTGTGTCATTTGTGGTGTCTGTATTTCACAAAGTAAGGCTGCAAAACATCGCAAAATTAACTACCCTGGAGTTACAGAGTGCCAGCATACGCAAGAAGCTGTGCAAAACAGTTGCTATTTAAGTAAAATAGCATGTAAAGCTCAGTTGGTGTAAATTTGATTATGGTGTACATCCTTTTCATTTCAGTCGTGTTTAAACCTACATACACTAAGACAAGGCACCTGAGATTCAGAAATTCTGCTTTTGTTGCAGTAAAAAAGAATTTGAATATGCTACCCTAAAGATCTAAAGATCCCACTAGGTGTACTAAAAAAAAGCATGGCTTTTTTTTTTTTTTACAATACACAGATTGCTTCAAGTTTTATACACACCCTCCTCCTCTCAGCTGGAGATTCTTTTATCCCTTGATGCGGAAAAAGCATTTGACTGGATGGAGTCGGACTATTTATAATATAACCTCACCTAACTTGGTTAAGTACTTGATACATATCATGGATCAAGTTACAATACTCATCCCCTATGGCACAAGTGCAAACTAACAGGGATATAACAAGCTAATTCCTTCTTTACAGTGGCTAAAGGCAAGGCTGCCCCTGTTTCCAGTACTTTTTTCAGTTGCAGTCAAGTCCCTTAAGATAAAGAGCTTGAAATAAAGAGATAAGGTTTGTCGTGGTTAACCAGCATTTAGAATGCATGGTGGGATCTCTGGCCAATTCTACAAATGCCATTGCTCTTTTCCCATGATTTAAAACACTGTCTATAAGGCTCCGGCACCAACTCATAGGCCTTCAACACTGCAGATTTTATTCACTTGCAGCTAAAACTGTCCTCCTCCCTCAGTGATGAATATGCTTCCTGGGAATTCCCAGATCACTTCTTTATTTTACTTACCTTCTCAAATAATGTGAAAAATAAGTCTGGGTACCACTTATTGAATTGTGGCAACCACCACAGATTATTTACATCAAAATGGTGCATCAAAATTGGTATCCTACAAACAGCCTACTCCTCAAAGCTGTTATTTAGATTCAAAGACATACAATATGCTTCCACCTCCTACTCATCCTAATCTATGTGCTGGCAAATTTTTTGCACTTCAGTTTGTTTCACTCTGTCATGTTCCTTTTACAGAAAAATCAGTTCTCTCTGTTGCTCAAAAGACAAACCTTGTAAAGAGATGAAAAAAATTAACAGATTCTATGACAAGTACTTCAACCTGTTCTTCATGAATGTCTATCAGTCCTGAATCAATCAACTTCAGTTTCAAAGCAGCTTTAATATTTTTCTTTAAAGTTTTGATCAGTCACATCCTCAGTATAATGTTCAGCCAGCAAGAGCAACAGCTTTTTTCTTAAACTTTTCCAAAGCTTCTTCTGATGGAGCAGCAATACAGTTATCAATAAAGGCATCACAAAATGTAATCACTATTTCAAGCAACAACAGAATCACATAAGCAAACAACAAATATAAAAAAGAACTGGACCAGACGATGGTGAGCACACACAAAGAGTACAGAAACGTTGATCGGTACGAAGCCATCGCCACAAAGTAACTCAACCATACACAGTAGCTAAGTTCCCCCTAGTGTTCCTACTGCACTATGAGAGGTATTTACACACTGAAGCCTGATGAATGGGAAAAGAGAACTAGCATGCTAGAGACTTCCTCTGAAACAAAGGATGTACCCCCAAGCAGAGGTTTTACCCACTTTTTCTCAACACTACCCCCCAACCAGCGATGAACCCAAAGGGCAACACTGCTATTCCTACCAGGGATGCTCCACATTATTTTCAAATTACACACTCCACGACCACAGACCGTGAGGAACTTTTAAGCACAACCACCAAAATCACATGGAATCTGTTCCTCTGCACACTGTTGAGCATGAACAAACAACTGTTTAAGGCCACACATACAGAATAAAGGACATGAGGTACATCAACCAACTTGATGCACACCCTGTCTATCCACACATAATATGAAAAACATTATCGATAAATAAGATTTAGTATCATCAAAGTAAAAATTCCTACTAATTCCTACTCCTAATTAGCCTGGGAATTCCCATGCTGCTTTGCGTGCGATTTCATTCACACTGCAAAGGCAGCCTGGAAACCACCGCCCTTATTTTTGCCTGAGTTAGGGAACCAATCACAGAATGGGGGTGGGGGCAGCAAGACGATGATGACGTCTATGCGCGACACCGAAGCTTGTAGAGTGTTAATCCAACATGGCAGCGGACACAACGTTACCGTTCGATGCAGCCTTAGAAAGTGTTTTAAGTAGCTTAGAACGCAAGTTTACTTTTAAAAAAGAGCAACGTTTGGCGTTGAAAGATTTCATTGCCAAGAATCGCGCGCAAAGCAGCATGGGAAGAACCAGATGCCATTTGATAGACATTCGTAGCGCCCAATAAACGGCTCTAGGCATTCGTAAACCACACCTCAAATACGAGAAAATGCAGACCTAGTTCCCAGACCACCATCTCATCGAGATGTGGATGCGTCAGCCAGGCTAACTCCTAATATTAAATCAAGTGGATCGTCTCCCAATTTATGATGACCCTGCTTAGTAGGCCATGAAAAAAATAGGTAAGGAGACGCAAATTTATTTTACAAAAATATAAACTGTGTATGACATTATTAAGCATGTAAAGCAGTAAGCAGCGAGTCAGTAGTGAAAATGTGGAAGTGGGATCAATGTACTTTGGTGTTGTAAAGTATAAAACGGGCAATACAACATGAGAGATGTGTGGTCAGGGGTGAAAAAGATCACAGGCTTTTAAGGTAAAAGACAGTGCCAATGAGCTTAACATGTGTTTCAATAAGTTGAGCTCAGATCAGCTATGAGCATGTACACCTCCATTATATCATCCTCCACGTCAGTCATGGATCTTAGCACAGCCTGACCAACATCTCTCTCCTAAGAGGACACTCTGAAACCTCCTCTGCTACCTTCTCTGGTCTGTGTGTCTCCAGCAGTCAGGTGAAGAGGCAGCTTGAGAAACGGAACCAAAGCAAGACTGCAGGTACAGATGGTGTCAGCCCCAGGTTCCTGAGGATTTTTGCAAAACAGCTACGTAGGATTCTACAGCACCTATTCAACCTTAGCCTGAGTCAAGAGAAAGTTCCAGTACTGTGGAAGACATCCTGTCTTGTTCCAAGACCTAAAAAGTCTCCTGCAACTGCCCTCAATGACTACAGACAAGTTATCTGAACATCTTGTCTTGAAGGACCATGAAAGTCCTGGTAAGACTGTTACTGGCTCACCCAAACAAGCAAGTGAACACCTTTCAAGGCCCACTACAGTTGGCTTATCATCCTGGATTATTGAGTACTTGAAAAACAGAGCACACAATTTGTGAGACTGAAGGGTTGTGTGTCAAAGAAAGTGGTCAGCAGCACACCACAGGGGACTGTACTCTCATTGCTTCTTTTCACTCCGTACATCCCAGACTTCCAGTACAACTCAGAGACCTGTTATCTTCAAAAAATACTCAGATGACTCTGCAGTGGCTGGTTGTATCAGTGAAGACCAAGAGGCTGAGTGCAGGGAACTTATCAATCACTTGATGGCATGATGTGGGACCAATCACCTGACCTTGGACAAAAAAATAAAAATAAAATAGATCAGAGTGGAATTTAGGACCAGGAGTAAGCCAGACATGGTCTCTATCTGAGATGAAGAGGTGAGAATGGTTGAGGAATACAGATACCTGTGAGACAGCAGACTGGAACGGAAATGCAACTCTGAGGCTGTCTTCAAGAAAGGACACAATAGACTGTATTTCTTAAGGAGCCTTTGGTCCTTAAATCTCTGCACTATAATGTTGCATACCTTCTACAAGTCTGTGATGGAGAGCTCAATTTGTTTCCCTGCCAGCCGTTTGGGCAGCAGCATCAGAACCAGAGACTCATAGAAACTTAGCAAACTAATAAAGACGTGGTGTGTGTGTGTGTGTGTGCTGATTACTGCTCTGATGAACATAAAGAACAACGTTGACCACCCTCTAAATAACATAATATTGAAACAACAGAGAGTGATCAGAATGAGGCTTCACCTACGATGTAACACAGAGATACAGAAGATCACTCCTGCCAGCAACAATAACAGTACAGTATAAATGAAAGCTTGTAATGATTGAAAAAGAAAATTTTAAATGAAAAAAATGAGAGAAAATCCTTTTTGGGATAAAATACTTTTTAGTTGATTGTAATCTTATTCATTTCAAACTAACATTCACTACTAGCTACCATGACAGTGAGACATTTCTATTCAAACATTTATGGACAGCTTTTTTAACAAAAGTAGGCTAATAGGTTTGTATTTATTTGATAACACCTTTTGATAATAACTATTTGCACACACTTATAGACAAGGGGGAGACTTAATCAGGAAGCTAAACCTGGGTTAACAATGTTAGTGGCAAATGTTATAGTTGCTTAAGGTCTGCTGCAAAACAAGGGTCAACACCACAAATGATTATGTGCTATACCAGAGAGTAGTACTTTGCTCCATTATAAGAATGTTTATTGATTATTTAATCAGTTACCTGAGCAGTTAATAGGAATGACACTTACTTTTTTGCGATTCTCTCTCCATAGCTTTACACAGAACTTTGGAAAGTAGAGTTCGGCACTACCCATTGACATCACAATTCTGTTCATTTAATTGGCAACAAAAGTATGGTGTAACAAATGGTGACAAGTGTCCAACCTTGTCTTCCTGATCTGTTAGAGGCCGTTAACTTTTACCCATTTCAGTTCATAAAAATGTCTCATAATTCATCATGGGGTTGTACTCAGGAATCATTCAACAAATTCTGTATGTACCAAACTGTTTCACTGACAGTGACTCTGCTAAGTATCACATTACAACTTTAAATTTTTACTCAATAGCTGAGTGTTTTATTATCCTTGATTGTATTGACTTAGTCAAAGTCGTGAATTAGCAGGTCATTATAACAAGAGGTCTGTTGGAAGAACTTAAAAAAAAGGCAAGGAGCTGGAGGCGGGTAGCAGAGATGCAGAGAGGAAAGTGAAACTGATGGAAGAACTCCGAATAATTCAGGGCAGTGTGGAAAAGTGACAAAGCCCCTGTTGGTCTGGCAAGTGTCTTGGAACATTCTCTTGATATGTGGAAACAGACAAACGCTATAGCTTGCCAGGTGATGGGAACACAAAACGGTAGGTGATTTCTGCACTCCTTTGCCAAGATTAATCAGAACAACAGGTGGCTGATGACAAAGCCGATTTTAGCCTCAAGTAACCCTGAATTCCAGTAAGTACAGGCCAGTGGTATGTCTGGCTATGTCTGTAGAGTCTATACTACTATTGCAGGAGCTGGGGACCAAGTGCCAGGCTCCATTTTTCCTTTTGTACTTGACACAAAGCTATTTTAAAGGTAGTCAGATGTAATTTGGCAGTTTAAATCGTCTAAACTTTTAAGTTGCATCTGTGTACAGGGCTGGGAGTGGCACACTACACAGAACTTGCCTAACCTCTACCAGTGATCTTTTTGTACAGACCTTTTACTCTCACTTTCTCTTGAGATAAGCATTGTCTTAAATATTCTTAACACAGTAACGTGTAGTATTGATAGAGGAGCATCTTTGGTAAAAGCAAAAAAGTTAGTGAAATAGTTTTGCTCAGTCAGAATTGCAGCCACCACAAAATAAAATGACAGTTGCTCACAAGCTATTTTTGTAATCCAGAAGTTAACTAGCCTGTTGAGAATGGATTATATGAAATTTAGTGCTCTACCTCACCCAACTATCATTTTATCAAGGTGATCCAAGTTTAGTTTCACTTAACTTATGCCAGTATGTTTCATGATGGATTACTTCTGCATATAGCTCATTTAGTTAAGTTTAATATGAATGAAATGAAGGTAGACTGTTTTAGGTGTGGAACCGAGCTTCAGGGTTACATGTTTGAACAGGAAATATTCATAATAGTCATAATCTCTTGCAGGATTCAAGAAGGAGACACACAGCTGTGCATTTTCTATAGCAAATAGCATTGCAATGGTGACGCTGATGGAAGCACATATACTGTACTTGTATTTGTTACCATGGTAAAGGTCTTTGAAAGAAAGAGTATTAGTTGAAAATGATTACAATTGTCTATGTACATGCAATGTTGAGTGTAAGTAGAAAAAGATGGGGAAAATGGAACAGGAATGGGTGGAGAGATTTTGATAATTTCTGAGAACATAATCCACCCCCACTTGCTCAACCCCTCCCTGCCACCTCTCTCTCTTTCTCTCTCTCTCTCTCTCTCTCCATGTGTGTCTCACTGAGTCCCAGCCCCTGAAGGTGTCATAGCTGTGCTCTCTCTCCCTCTCTCACTCACTGCCTTCCAGACCTTTAAAAGCTGGTGCTTTGCTGTGTCTCTCTCAATCTCCATTTGTGTCCTCAGGCACTGCAGGGGACTCAACCGGCAAAGCACCAAGGAAAGCTACTGTAAAGGAGCAGGAAGAGGACTGAGCAAACGGTAGAGAAAGGGAGAGAGTTATATACATCTAGAAATAGCATCAGCTACATTTAGCTGATAGAGAGTGAGATTGTGCAGAACCTGAGACCTGAATTGAAAATGCTAATCCTTTCTAACTTAACAGCTATTGTTTTGTTGCTGATCACTCACTGCGGATCAAGGACCAGTGCACAACGTTTGGGCCCCTTTAAAGTCTGTCCCTCCTGTAAGGATCCACTGGGGGCAGATCGGCCCCCAAGGGACCATAATGATGCCAGCAGCACATCAGTGTTGGCCCAAGGAGAGCCATGTGGTGTGTACACCCTGAGCTGTGCCAAGGGATTCCGCTGCGTCCCCCCTCCCAGGGAGCATAGCCCCCTGCAGGCTCTGTTGCAGGGAAGGGGCATATGCGCCAAGCACAGCAAGAGTAGTCCCGCTGAGAGGCCCCACCCTACAGGTAAGATGCTACACCATATGTAAGTATGCATCTATCTATCTATCTATCTATCTATCTATCTATCTATCTATCTATCTATCTATCTATCTATCTAATGTATATATATTATGTATATATATATATATATATATATATATATATATACATATATATATTTAATATACATATGTCTTATTTTACAGTCTGTAATGAATATGCGTGTGTATGTAGATAGATAGAGCAGAAATTTGCTAATCTCCAAAATTCAGTACTGCCCTGGAGCACCTCTGGAGTTACTATAGATTCTAAAAAATGTCTTTATAGTACTGCTGTTAAGCAGAAATTATGGTTCAGAATTGTATTCAACAACCCTCTTTGTTTAGCCTTTTGCATTAGTCGCCCTGCATTTTCATGAATTGTGCAGTAATGCATTTCATTGATTTCAATGACAGGACGCGTGACAATGACCTGTCTTGCAAATCAGCCTCTCAGTGGAGAAATTAGAATGAATGTGAAATTATAACAGTAACACCTACATTCTGATCAGGAGGTTCTATGCAGTGATCTCCATCTACTGTTCAAACTTAGATACTGCGATTAAATGTATGAAAAGGAAAAGTACTGATGGAAATTAGGTCTCTCATTGAATGACCAGCCATGGAAAGATGTCTTCTGGTCACCTTCTTGGTAATTTCTTGTGCAAACAGTATGTATAACACAGTGTAGCCATATTATTTTCAGTTTGTATTGTATAATTTGACACTGGATGTTGTTTATTGGCTTAAATACTTCATTTTTACATTCTCATGACAGAATTTATCTTTTTCTCAGGTCCTCATCCTTCACACAGTGATGACATTGAAAAAGTAAGTTCAAGCTCTCATTTAACAGTCTTTAATGAATTAAAACAATAAATCCTTAGATGAATTTAAAAAAGATCAATGGTGTAATCCTGTAGAAGATGTAAAGGGTTTTATATTGCACTGCTCTGCACTACAGACTGCTGTTAACACAGATCTGCTGTTTGGGGTGTTGCAGTGGCATGTAGACACACCGCTCTGAATCTATGCATTATGGTGCATGATGTGTGTGCTGCTATGCGGCAGAAGTAATTGAGCATGATGTGAATCAGGAAAGTTTTGAGTCAGCCACTGCAGCAGGAGATTTTTCTCTCCAAAAGGTGATTGGGCTGTATTGTTAAAATTAGCTTGTATGCTACTGTGGTTACAACAATAGTCACTTAAATTACCAAGACGACACAATCTAATTTCACAAAATGAAAGTCATCTCAATCCAGTCTGTTTATATACATATATATGTATATATATATATTCTTTTAAATTTTGTACGTACATATGTATGTACGTACGTACATACATACATACATGATACATACATGATATATGCCACTGTATGCTGCATTGCTTTAACAAATCCTTAAGGATTCACATCAACATTGTCATCTGTTATTTGAGTGGAGATACCAGCTTGCCACTGCAACTCAGGTTCTCTGTCTTTGTTTCTGATGATGTTCGAAGTCATACTCTGAATTGCTGGTTTCAGGCTCCCTGTCGTAAGCTGCTCAATAGTGTCCTGAGGGGTCTCGAGCCAACAATCTTTCAGTCCGATCGCGACATCTATATACCCAACTGTGACACCCGTGGCTTTTACAGGAAAAAGCAGGTAGAATATTAACTTTAGTCAACTCGAAACATGATGTGGAACTTGAGCTTTCCGTTTGGTGCATCCAGAGATTCTTCTATGACCACAGGTGCTGAGAGTAACTGACACCCATCTCTGAGCTTCTCAGCTGTGGTCACAGAGAGTCAGTATTGCACTGTGATGAATATAATTCTTTCACTCCTCTTTTCTCTTGACCTTTCTTACTATTGATCTCCATTTTCTTTCCCTTTCAAAATCCTTTTCTCTTTCAATTCACAGTGTCACTCCTCCAAGGGCATGCAGCGTGGCCATTGTTGGTGCGTAGATGAGCTTGGTGCACCCTTGCTTTCACATGCCAGCGAAGATGGTTCTTTACCATGTGATGGAGAGTAAGGCATGAATCTGTCCTACAGCTCTGAGCCCAGACCAGGAGAAAGAGGAGGAGGTGTTGGAGGAGAAGGAGCACAGGGAGAGGGGGTGGCTTTAGCATGTGCTAGACACTGCCTGGACAGGAGGTTGCAGGGATAAACCACTTCCATGGAACAGACACACAAGGTTAACACTCATGTCCTCTCTAGAAGTAAGACACACACTCTTACAGTTCAGCATCAGCAACAATAACATCTGCCTGAATGTTCAACAGTTGCAGCAGCTGTCTCTGCGTTGTCTATTGACATGGTGTGTGCTCACATTAATACTCCATGAACTGCCTCTGTGATCCAAGCAGTGTTACTCCAAATGATTTATTTATTCCCTGGCTCTTGTCTTGGCTTTCTGGTATTGGTATTTCTCGTAGATTCTCTTTTCTTTTTCATTTTAGGATAGCTAACACTGCCTGTGTTTGTTCTAATCTCAGTGGGCTGAAATACTGTTACGCAGGTGATGTGACACAAAAGTTTGAAAAAAGTGTCCCCCTCACCGTCCTCTCTCCCTCTCTCCAAAGATATACTGATATCACCATTAGAGATTGACAGAAAATGTATTTTCTATTAATTTATTTTGTATGATTTCCATCAAGTACTGCTTAAATCTCACAGTATCATTATATGTGCATATGCATATACATATATATGTATATATATATAGATAGATAGATAGATATAGATCTATCTATCTATATATTGATATATATATCTATCTGTATATTTATAGATAGATAGATAGATAGATAGATAGATAGATAGATAGATAGATAGATAGATAGATAGATAGATAGATAGATGTAAGTATGATCTATGATGCCTCTTTTAATTTCATTTATCGAAATTGCTTTCTAACTGCTTATCAGTTGATTGTTTGTACATGTATTGAAATTTTGTGATCAACTGTTCTGGTGTGGCAGACAAAAAGCTTGTGGCTATTAACCTTTTAAAAAAAAAGGCCTATTTTTGTACATGTCAGTATGATATTTTATATATAAATTGTTGGTTTATTTAATGAACTACTGTACAATGTCATGTATTTTTATATTGCCAGCAGTTTCTTATTTAAAGACAGAGATTATTTTATTTCATGATAGGGGAAGTGTTGTGCTGCAAAGGCACCTTTATGGCAAAACTAATCATATTCATGAGACCGCCATTCAACTGCTGTACATGTAATAGCTATAGCTCATGTTTTTGTTTCCTTTTTATTTCTGCTTTGTTTATTTCATGGTTCAGAAATTCCATGCTCAATTATGTTTTATTTTGTCATATACTAGTTTAAAATTGTTTCTTAATTAAGGAAAAAGAAGATTCAGTTAGTTATTGTTATGGTATTTCTCTCCTGAGTCCTTGCAAATATCATAAAATCTTGTGCTAATGAAATAATGACAAAATTTATCAATTTCTGACCAATCTTGTTGTGCCAATGTGTGTGCCATAGCAATAGGTCCATGCGGCAAGGACCTGTAAGACATTTGCAAGTATGAAAATAAAGAAATATAATGATTATGAAAAATGGAGAATAATGAAACATTTATTACTATAAAATGTATTGTGGACTGTGTTCCTTTTGAGACAACAAAAACCTTTTACTAATAAATCTTCATGAGATTATTTTTCAAGTGGTTTTATGCCAAAATATTACAAAATGACAGTTTTTTTTAAGCGTATTTACTCAAATAATGTACTTAAGTGCATTTTTAAGATACTTGTGTCACTACATAAATAGTAGAGATACCGTCTTGCCTCCACACATGTGAATTAGTTGTAAGGCAGATTGATCATGAAGACATTTTTTTGCTCATCTCATAAAACATTACACATTTTGTACTTTGATCAGAGCAACTGTTTAAAAAGTCCCGATTAGCTCATCTTCAATGCTTCCAGATGATTATATACACCACACAGTTACTCTTCTGTAAACTGTGAAATTAAATCATGATCATTTCTATTAATATTTCTATTCATTCATGCATATTGACAAATAGTACCATCACTATTTCAATATATTGGATTAAAATGGAATGGCTATTTAGTGAAATGTTTAAATAATTTCACCAGTTTACAAATCATATAAACAAGAAAAAAACAATCAAATCATACATACAAATGTTGCAAATATCCTAAACACATCAAATCAAGTGCAGCTTGTGTTGGGGGTTCTCCGGAAGGTGTTGTGGTTTCTTTATCCAGCAGATGGCGCCAGGGAATCGGTGAGTTTTTCCTTCCAACTAGGCACACCTGCGATCTATTACACCTCATCAGGAAGGAGCATTTAAGGAGCATGCTGCCAGACCTCCAGTGCCCGAGTGTTTGCCATATCTGGTAACTTCAAGCACCTACATTTGTCTTGAGAGTCTCTTGCAAATTCTTACCTTTGTGCTTGTTTTCCAAGGTTGCCTCAGTTCCATGCGTAGTTCCTGCCTGGTTCACAGAGTTCTGAAACCTAACCTCCAAGGTCCCGTCAACCCCCAGCCCAAGTTCCTGACTGGCAGCTTCAGACTCCCTTTCCTCGCTTCTTGGTCAAGATTGAATCCTGTCCGCTCTCCACCGTGCTCCCAAGTATGGCGCAACACCACCTAAGAATCCACGGACCACCGGAAAAAGAAACCCCAGCAGCCCCCTTGGAGGATCACCCTAAAACTCCCAGTAAGCCGCACTTCAAAGAAATACTGGATCTGATTAACCATCTCCAAACTCACCCTGTTCTGTGCTCTCTCCAAAGGACCCGTTCCTGTGTGGAACCCCAACCCGAGTTCCGGGACTATTATCTTGTCATATTTTCACTCCAACCTGTAAATTAAACCTTTTAAAACTTCCCTGAGAGTATCTGCATGTGGGCCGGACAAACTGGTAAAACCATGACAGCTGGAGGTTCTGGTAAAGGATACCAAGGTGTATATTAAGGCAAATGTTAACACAAGAAGATGCCGATCTTGTGAAACAGCAGTGTGATTGCTGAATAAATGCACTTAAATCTGCTGAGAAGTGTTTCAAGTTCTTAAAGTTTTTTTAATTTGCTTTTCAACAACAAACATTGTGCTTACTGTGAAGGCCACTAGACATGCATGTACAAAGCAGTAAATTGATTGGGGGGGGGGAATGTATTGTGGGCAGAGACTTTGTTGCACCATGAGTATTCATGCATGTTGGTGACATTCACAGTAAAAACAATGCTTTATTCATTGTTAAACAGGAATTTGCTTTTCTGGTTTATTCTATACATTATTTGAAAGTCTGCTCCTTTGGCATAATTAATTTTGATTATTTAAATATCAAACCATTAAGCTCATAGTAGAGATATGTGCTATGACTTTTGAAATTTCTACCTTTTACAAGAATGCTGTAAAGGGTCCAAGCCGGGACTGAAAAAAGAACGCACTGCATGGAGGATCTTTAATCCCTGCACGTGGGGCACCATATATGTCAGTTAGGCTACGCTTAGCTCCTGAATCAAATTTTCTATCGCAGTAAATGTATTTAGTCTGGATGTCACTGCATATATACTCACTCGCAGTGCAAATGGCAGTAATACCAAAAGTCATAGCATAAGTCCCTGGAATTGACTGAACATTTTGATGTCTGGTCTAAATAGCATAAACTATGCAAAAAGAGTAGGCTTTCAAAAAACATACAGAAGAAACAAATGTCAAACGTGTATGCATGGAGGAAAACAATAGTGTGACTTCTGACAGCATTCACACAATAAGCAGGGCACAGTGGATTTCTTGACAGTGCTGTGTTTCTGGACCTTGATTTGGCATATTACTATGATACCTTATGGTTTGCTAAATAGTGGAGTTCGACTGAAATTGATGTGAATGTTAATAGTTTGAAATTATTTGGTTACTAACCAGAGTCACATCAAGTTACATCACAGCTCAGTCTCAGAAGCAAAACACATGCGACAGTTCTACAGTCAAGCAGCATGAATGTCACCATGGGTATTTAGATTTATTGTGTAGGGTTAGGGTTAACAATGAGTGGTACTGAAAAAAATTTCTAAATAGTCCATCTTGATATACTCTAGTTTGAGACAAAACCTGCTAAAAATCTGACTCAACCACTATAGGATTTTTGCAGTAGGGGAGAGTGGGGTAAGATCAGACACTTTTTACATATACATATAACATATACATTTATTTCAGGATGTCTCCTATCAAATGAAATGATCAGAATGTGTCTCTGACAAAGCTGCCCAAAATAATGACTTCTCAAAAAAAAGTGCTCCTGAGGCTCAACTTGCCCCGGGTTAGGGGTAACTTGAATCAAGTCAGTGTGTAAGTTGAGACATCTGGGGGTAAAGTGTCCATCTGAGTTTTAAAATGTAAACCTGAGCATATTGTGCTAACAAACCGTTTTAACAGTTTTGAACTTGTGAGGACAAACCACCAGTTAGTTTCAAAACCACATTACCATTTAATCAAAACAACTATTCAATATTCCAACTGTCAAAGTTGCAGGGGAATATGAACTGTTGCTCCCTCCTTGCAGTTCCTCCAGCCTTTTGAGGTTGAGGTAGCTTCTTCAGCACATCACTCCGTGGGAAAGATGCCTCATCCTTTTCCTCGAAGGCAAAGGTGGCTTTCTTACTGCCAGTGATCCCTCGGATTTTTCTGGCACTCGCCGGCAACCAAGTCAATGTAATGGTGGCTCCTGCACAAATTTTACAATGACAAAGTCACTTCTTTCTTCCTTTCTTCCTGTTAAAAGGGAGTCGTTTGTCTCCACAGTCGCCTCAGGCACGCTCAGGACGGGAGATTGGACCGAAAAAAAAAAAGTTTCAGTGCAATCTGTTGGTTTCCTTAGCTAGGAAATTGTTTTTGAATCGGCTCTATATAAACGAATTGGATTATTTTATGAATATTTATGATTACAATTAATTGAATTCCAATTGGTTTGAATTGGACTTTATTATCTAAGTGCCTTGAGATGACATTTGTTGTATTTGGCGGTATATAAATAAAAATGAATTGAATTGAATTGAATCTGGTTCCCCCACATGAGCTGTCACCTTACCCTGGTGGGGGGGGTTGTGTGCCCCAATGAGTCTGGGAGCTATGTTGTCTGGGGCTTTAAGCCCCTGGTAGGGTCACCCATGGCAAACAGATCCTACATGAGGGACCAGACAAAGAACAGCTCACAAGACCCTCTATGATGGATGAAACTATTGGACACAGTGTTCCTTCGCCCGGGCGTGGGTTACCGGGGCCTCCCCCTGGAGCCAGGCCCAGGGGTGGGGCCCGCCGGCGAGCGCCTGGTGGCCGGGTCTGTGCCCGTGGGGCTCGGTCGGGCACAGCCCGAAGAAACGACACGGGTCCCCAGGCTCGGACTGGTAATCTGTGATTTCGGGCATTTGCCCGGTGGGCCGTGCGAGGGCCGATCATATCAAGTTTACACCGGCCCCATTTATGAGGCGAATGAGCGTCACTAGTGATGACTCAAAAAGCGATAGGAGAAATTCAACTTTAACTTTTAAATAAAATTCAGTCCATGTCGCTTTCATGGGTATATATCTTGTTGTAGTACACATCTTCCTGACGGTTGGCAGATGGTATAATTTTCTTTTTATTAAAACTGTAGCCTTACATCCTTGAAAGTGCAACAAACTACATTATAATAAAAAATACTTTGTTTAAACCAAACTACGATGTTCCTATTGTGTTTGGCGAATTTATAATGAATATTTAGCGAAAAAATGTGTTGCCGTGTATGATGGGGGTATGCATCTGGTAACCAATGGCATCGCTTGAAATGAGTCTGACCTTGCTAATGTGGTGCGCTGGTCCATGGGAACTAGGATGCATGTTGCTGCGTTTATATTTTCACTGGATAAATCATGGAAAGAGCTGGCAAAAAGAGGAAGAAGGGGGGAGCGGAGAAGATTCGGGACAAAAAGCAGAAAGCTCTACAAGCTAACGCGTCCGGGTGTTTTAAAATAGATAATTTGTTTATCTCCGGCAGTGCTCCGTCTACCGTTGCTGCTAGTGCTCCCAAAGTGCCTTCTACAACGGGCGAAAATGCAACTTCTACGACTACGAGCGAAAATGAGGACAACTTTACTGGAGAGGTTAGTCCAGGTTCAAAGCCAATTGATGTCCATGTTGACTTGGAATCGGAGGATTCCGTGTCCAGAGAGCAGGTCATGGGAAAGGATGCACAGAACCTGAATTCCATCACGCTAGTAGTAGTGCTTCTACTGTCAACGTCCCGTCAGATACGTCCGAGGCCGAGCCTGCTATGGATTATTTCACCCGCCCTGGCCGAAACGAGCAGTCTTTATTTTTTGAAAAACACCCAACACCGAACACAAAAAAGACCCTGAATAAGTGGTTGTGTTGCAGGAATGGTACTGAACGTTCGTGGCTAACTTATAACGACATCACACGGACTGCATTTTGTTCACTCTGCTTAGCCTTTTCTTCTCACGAGAATTCGTTCACAAAAGGTATGGAGGACTGGCGTCATATAAAACAGCGCATCGAGGAGCATGAGAGAAGTGAGCAGCACCGAGAATGCGCTGATGCGTATCTTCTATGGGCCAGTAAGAAGGACATCGCATCCTTGTTGTGTGAGCAGCAGATGTCCACAAGGCGTGAGCAAGTGAAACAGCGCCGACAAGTGATGGAACGAGTCGTTGAGATTGTCAAAGTCATTGGGAAGCGTGGGCTCAGCTTTCGAGGAGGAGCGATATCCGAGGCAGCATACAGCCTTGACGATGCCACAATGGATCACGGAACGTTTCTGGAACTTGTACTGTTGCTGAGTAAGTTTGACCCCTGTTTGCATAAACATGTACATGAATGCATTGAGGCAAGCAAAAAGCTACATGGCTCAGGCAGTACTGTGAGGGGTAGAGGGTCACAGGTCACTTTCCTGTCCAAGTCAACTGTCAACACAGTGATAGAGGTTATTGGCCGCCTCATTCAAGATAAGGTTGCTGCTGAGGTCAGACAAGCAGAGATGTTTTCCATTCAGATTGACACAACACAGGACATATCCTCACATGACCAGTGCTCTGTCGTCATCAGATATGTAACTGATGCTATTCATGAGAGACTGATAGGTGTGATTAATTGCAAGGCATCCACTGGTCAGTACTTCGTTGAATTAATCCAAAATCTCCTCGGCCAAATGGGCATTGACCTGAAGCTGTGTGCAGGTAACGCGACAGATGGGGCAGCAAATATGCAAGGGGAATATAGAGGATTTTCAACTCTGCTTTCATCTCATGCCCCAGGGCAAGTGCACGTTTGGTGCTATGCCCTTATACTGAACCTGGTGCTTGCAGACACAACAGGTGTGGTCATAGAGAGTGCTTCCCTGTTCTCTCTATTAAATGAAATTGCAGTGTTCCTCAGAGAATCCCACCAAAGAATGGGTGTTTGGGAAGAGGTAGCTAATACTCACCTGAAGCGCCTCACAGTCATCGGGCAGACAAGGTGGTGGGCCAAGGACGTTGCCCTAACCAAAATATTTGGAGCGTATGGTGTCCCTGATAATTGTGCATGTCAGTGTTGTGTTAACTCTCACTGCCATCAGAGACAACACCCACATGGCATCCACTGTGCGCACAAAGGCAAAAGGCTATGTGGAGAGTTTGCTGAAATATGAAACAATATTGACAGCTCACATCTTCCTACGCATCTTTGAACAGACATCTGCTTTGTCGAAATACCTACAGAATGAATCTAGTCACAGCTCATCGCCTCGTCACTGGCACCCAGGAGAACCTCAGAAAGTATGCAAGGGATTTTGAATCTGTTCAGAGGTCAGCAGATGCCTTCGTTGCATGGGCAAATGACAAGCTGCAAAATGAGGAGGACTGTGAAGTGGAGGTTGAAAATGCACTGCCATGGAAAAGACCAAGAAAGAAGAAGAGGATGTTTGATGAGAGGGCTGAGGATGAGACCACTACTGACAGCAACACAAACTACCAAAACAAAGTCCATAATGTCATCCTGGACACCGTAACTGAGAGCATTAGCCGGCGTTTTGAAAAAATGGTAAACTTTATGCTGAATTGTGCCTTCTTGACCCACGCTCCTTTGCTGAAATACAGAGTAAAGGTGTGCAGGCATCTCAGCTCCAGGAGCTGAGTAAACAACTTCTCAGATATGACAGCTGTGCTACAGCAGATGCCCTCAAGGTGGAGCTGGAAAGTCTGGCTTCTCATTGGGACAGACTGAAGTTGTCTGTTTCTGAGGAATATATGGTGAGAACCAGCACTGAGAATGATGATGACTATGGACAGGACAAATCTGAAGGGGAATTTGAAGTGTTGACTAAGGCCTGCACATCATGCAAAAACTGTCCAGTGTGCTGCCACCACATCCTCTCTCGTTACAATTTGTTAACGGATGCCTACCACCTTATTGGACTGGGATATAAATTCCTTCTCACCCTGTCTGTTACCCAAGTGGCATGTGAACGGTATGGAAGCAAATCGTAATCAAAATTCAAATTCAAATGCATTATCAGAAATGCTTTTTCATTTTAAGAATGTGGCTGCATTATTTGACTCATAAATAAAATTACTAATCAATCATCCTATTTGCATTTCAATTTTCTTCTTCAAGACTGCTCATTCTTTCACTTAATTCAAATGAAAAGGACAAAGACATTTGAAATTTAATTTTCAAAATATGCCTCAGCAAATAGATACCAAAATTCAATTTGAAATGTAAAAGTTGAACATTCAAATGCATTATCAGAAATGCTTTTTCAATTTAAGAATGTGGCTGCATTATTTGACTCATAAATAAAATTACTAATCAATCATCCTATTGCATTTCAATTTTCTTCTTCAAGACTGCACATTCTATGCCATAATCAAAAAGAAAACAAAGCGGACATTGCTTTTTCGTTTTCGTGGTCTGCATGCAAAATACTGCCCACAATTCGATAATGAAAAAGCAATCTGAGCGGCGCAGGAGAGTGACGTCACGCCTGCTGACCGTGCTACCCATCATGTAGGCTACGGTAGGGGGCGGTGTGCATATTTGCTGTACAGTTTAGCTGCCCAGGTGGAGTCAAACAATATATCCGATTCTGATGCCCGTGACCGGGTTGAACGGGTCACAGAGAGCTTGGCTGCATACTCTGCCGTCACAGATTCAGAGGTTAGTGCAGCAAGGGCTAGCGCGTCGCGGCTACGACCGGCCATGACTTTCTGGCCGCAGCCATTAATGAGGCTGAGACAGACGTTGCAAACAGGAGTCGGGGGAATACCTTTCACAGGTAGGATTCAACATTATTATTGGTTGCATTTTGTCAATAGAATATTATTGTACTGTATTTGTGTCTGCCGGCGAAATCGTAGCCAGCAAACGTTAAACTAGGATATGTTTATAGCCGGTGTTATGCCGAGAAGTGCACCCCCTGCTGGTCGTACTTTAAAGTTCCCATGGCATGGTATAGTAGCGGCACTTTAAATGGGCTTTCGGAGGCTTCAGGATGTTATACCCCCAGGCGTTCTCAAAATTCACCCGAAAAACGCAGATTTGGCCACTTAGAAGAAAGCCGCATTTCAGAGCTCTCTCCAGTGCCCTGTTTTCCTAATGAGAAGCAAGGAGGAGCGCGAGGGGTGTGTCATGGCTGAATGGGGGCGTGTCTGATTCTCTGTTTTGGCTCCGCGCATGTTAGCTGCCTGCTAGTAGGAAAAAAAAATAGAAATGGCAGGTGAGCAAACCATCGTACTGTTCGCCTTCGACCCGGAATCGGACCCTGAAGCGAGGCGCAGGCAGTTCAGCAACAAACTGCAGATCAGCAGCGCCTTCAGCAAAACGTCTCAGAATGGTGAGTTTGAAATGTTATGTCTGGAAACGTTTATAGTTGGGTCGGTTCGAACCACTGAGGTGCGCAGATACTAGCAGTGGCTTAGCCTACGGTAGCCTAATTAGAGCAGAAATTGTAGTCACTACATCAGGACTACCTAAAATATTATTTTTGCTTACAAAACGTATAAGTTCCCAACTTATTTTGTAATGTGGGCACGTATTTGCAGTGCTAACATTAGTGAGTATGGCTGCTGGCATCTCCAGTCTCTACACCAAGTAACTTTCTCAATGTCGCCTTGCATTGTACAACAGTAACACTGCCAAAGTATTTCCCATAGTACACATTGCCAACATGCAAATGATTCTCCACCCAGTGTTGACATAAGGGGACCAAGTTTGCTAGACAAAAAGGTTTACATGCTGTAATATACAAAAAAAAAAAACATACCTCATCATATCCTGACCAAGTGCTGGATCCAAAGTGTAACTACACGGAATGAAACTTATGCCACATATTTCTGTGTACACCTTTTTTAGTAGCCTGTCTTCACTGGGAACAGCCAGCTGTTCGTTGCCCATGTAGTTATACAGTAGAATATGGCATGCAAAAAACATGATAGTATTATGACCAGCATGTAATTATTCTCCATGCTCACATGTTAACTCATTTACTTGCCACTAAAGATGTTTCATTGTTATATTTGCCGGCATTACCTGAAAACAGAATATCATTACACTGCCTTTTTTTTTTTAAATAATAGGTGTCAATGTGGAATTTGCGAGATAATGCCCACAGAAAGGGAGAATAGATGCTGCATGGAGATCCCTCAGGTAACACTGTAAACATTTGGATCTACCTGTTTGGCAGTTTACGCCTGAGAAGAACCCATCGGTAAGCGTTGTAAAATAATCACTCATAGCCACATACATAAGAGTTTACAGTACACCCACCCAACAGAGCCTGATAATCCAACTATGCAGACAGTATGAAGAGTGTTTGTATATTTATTTACAAGACATTATTAAAACACAATGAAGAATAATCCATAGGAATATGTAAATATGTACAACATAGCAATAACAGAAGAACAACAACATTCTCTTCAAGTGTAATTTTTTCTATCTGTTCTTCCAGGCGCTTCAGGTATTTGGCCTACAGGCAGTTCGTGGCGTGGTGCTGGGGCTTTTTGGGTCGCCGGATCAGAGTGGTCATTCCTGCCTGTGTGGTCCTGCGTATCCGTGCCGAGTACCCCGATGATGAAGGACACTGCACCGGGTTTAGACTGCCTCGCGTGTGAAAAATTAGGTCCATCAGGACATCCACATACCCTTTTCACACAGAACATTCATACACACTGTACACACACAACATTTGTATATTTCAGTGAGTCATTTGTACATTTCAATGTTTATTTATATATTTATATTTGTTCTATATATATATATTTATGTTTGTTTAGATTTCTATTTCTCACATTTTTTGTATTCCTATTTGTTGGAATTAACCTCAGTAAATTTGATAAAGGCAAAAGTAGTTGGACTTGAATTCTTGAACTTTTGAGGTCTTACCAAAGGTTGGCTTAGTCTTTTGACGTTTGACTGTGCACTCCCCCTTCTTGGATTTGGGAAAGGAGATTTTGAAGAGAGGTACACCGTCTGCTGTCTGGGCCTGTGGTCGGTTCGCATTTTCATTAAAGTGGATCGCCGCCAAGTACAGTCTGAAAGAACAAGAAACAATGTGTAAACGGTGTTTCTCACAGAATTTTCATTTGTCATGGTGGTGGGGGTTAGCTGGTAGAGACACATGCATCATCATGGGAGAGCATATGAAAAGCTCTTTTCCAAAATGCTATAGAAGCTGTTCTTATTACTTTTTTTAAAAAATCTGATTTCAAGCATCAGGAAAGTGATATCAGCTGAGATAGCATTTGAAACATTTAAATGCTGCTTTTAATGGTAGTAACAAAAAAAAACAATATTTTTGAAAGTAGGTATAAAACATTTTGGAAAAAGCTTTTCATATATTGTGAAGTTTCATAGGAACTATGATCTGAAAACCCCCTAAAAGTATACATTTTTTGGTAAATCAAATATAAATTACATTCACAAGACAATCTTTTCAGGGGACCTGGTCTAGGTGTTTTGTGCCTTATAGTGCGGGAGAAACCCGGCTCAATTATGACATTTCAGACAAAAAAAACTTTCAACAACTACAAGGTAAAACATCTCACCTGCAAAGCATTCCAGTATAGAGAAAGACAACATTCTTCGGTGTGGCTGCAGTCCTATTGACAATGGGGTCAGTCTGGCAGGCAGCATCCCTGCTCCGGGATGTCTGGACGTGAGCACTTGATGTGCTGGCCAGTGAAGAGTGAACCTGATGCAGACAGAGAGCACACATCTCATGGTTCGAAAGCCGAGCATTACACTCGTGATAAACTGACGTGTCACGACAGATTTGAAGTCAAAACTGTGTTCGAATTGACAGATACGTAATGGTGTATGTTCGAGGGTAGTCAGCAAACGTTTGCTAAACACCCTTCACCTAGCCACAACACCCGATCGCATATCACACATGAAATAGCAGAAACGACTCGACGTTAAAAAAAAGTCACCAAACCGTAACAAATGCTTACAAAATATAAAGTCACCAATCTAAAGAAAGGCTTACAAAATATGAATTGTTATCGTCGGGCGTCATTTTCCGTGTAACAGACGTCTAGCCGCAGAACATAACTAGACTTGCTTACCTAAGTATTCATGCTGTATGTAGTCCCCTACACGTAAGATACTTGGTCAAAAGACAAATGTCTTGTTTTACAACCAATTTTCCAAATCTAACCAGTTTAACAGAGTATTGGTTTTGCAGCGCAGTGTAGGTTTCATGGATAAATACCTCCACAGCTAATGTTGGCTAGTTAGCTGGTACCCATAAAGTAGCTAGCGGCTAGCAAATAATTATGACTTACTTGATCGGTGTGGGTAGCTGATGGACCGGCAAGGCTTGGCACTGATCCAGGCTTCAACTTCAGGTGTAGGGTTGTGAAAGCATTCCTCTGAAATGTGTCGCGCAAACACTGACGCTCTTTGGAACATGCATGGGCACCTGTCCCTCTAAATGAAATTAGCCATTCCGTTTTCAAAGGGACAGAGGATGGAAGCGGAAACATATTCTTCTCTTCATCTTCACATCCTGGCACTGTACATTTCGCATGGTAAAGTCGTTTGGAAGCCATTGCTGTATCTTCTGTGACTGTCTTCAGTCGTGGCGAGTCTCGGTCTACTCCACATGAGTTGGGCGGGTAAGATACAGGTAGTTTACCAGCAGTGGGTGGAGACAGAGGGCGTGGCGGAGAGAGGGGGTGGGAAATTTTGATGAGCTCTATCCTGGCATGATCAGAGCTATAGAGTAATACAGAGTTGCGACACGCTTTGAAGTCGCCGCTAGGGCTGTCACGTGGTTCATGTGAGCCTCCGGAGTTCCAAACATCACAGCGCTGTCAGTCAGTTTGAACGGGTTTTAGCGGGACGGAGCACAAAAACGATAACTTTAACATTTACGACGCAATTTTCGGTAAATATTGACCCATAATGTGCATTGATCACTTCACCGACTATGTATTTTAATCAACGTTTTTCTTTTTTGGAGCACAGAGACACATTTATCACCATTTTAAATCGTAGAGGGTACCCCTGCATGCTAGCAGGGGGCAGCTACCTCGTCCTCCTTTATACTGAATCATGCCAGAGGTCCAGCTTACCTTCAGATCTACATCCTTCAACAGAGCATGATGTTACTGTCTGTTCCCAGGATTTACTCCTGTTGTCCCAAACACTCTATCTGTAGAAGATGTCATTCAGTCTGTCTGTTCTCTCTGGTGTCAGATGGACAATGAGCCCCCCCCTCCCGCGACCCGATCGACGGATTCAGCGGGTATAATGAATGGATGGATTAAAATATGAATTTAATTTTTCTGGTTAAAACCATATTAATGACAAAATAAATGTGTCAGTTGTGAAAAAAATAAACAAAACAGATTTAAACCAAACATTTTATTATAAAATGTCATCATAGAACATGTAAAACAAGCCTTAATAAAGAAGTTATTTTACTGCTATCTCTACTGTTGGGTAGATTAATCTGCAACAATGAACTGTATTTGATCAAATTCAAGGGTTTGGACATTGTAGAAAAGTTCTGAAGTCCTAAGGGTTGATCCATGGCAGCAGCGAGCACCACATCTGCTGACCTCCCTGACAACAACAGAGAAATTAATAAATTTATTATCACAGCTGCAAAGTCATGCTGAAAAAAACTTACTTAATTAAAGAACAGTCAGCTAATGCCTCACTATGCCAAAAATGTTGTAATTTAATCAATTTACCGGAGAAAATACGTCAGAAATACCAAAAATGTATTAAATATATAGTATTTTGGTAATGTTTTAAAACCTAACAATCAAAACAACTTTACACAATGTCACCTGACAATAAAAAGTTAACGGACTTTAGTGAAATGATCACGTTAATTACCTCACGTTAGCCTCCGTTACCAAGCTTTAAGCTAGGTCCCTAAATCCATTCCATTTTTAACATCAACATCGACATTTCATGCTAACCAAATGTAAAAATAACGATGTCTAAGAGTATACTTCTGATAGATAATGCTTAAAAATGTAAAAAAACGTTTAAAATGCTGTTATTTTATTAACTTACCAGTAATTGTTCTTGACGAGCAATTGAGGTTAACGGAGCTGCGTCCGTTGTTTGGAACTGTGGCGTCTCCGTGACCCACGTGACTTCCGCATTCCTTTCTTTCAATAGAAGTCTATGGGAGTGTCGCCACTCTCTTTTTACACCACTCTGGGCATGATGTCATGCCAGGAGCCTTGAGTCAACGAGACAATTCGAGGCGCTCTGTTCAAAACACGGAGGAAATGCTGTACTGCTCTGTGAATACATTTCGCAATTTCTACTCACTGGGGTGACTTAAGGAGGCTAGAGAAACTCATTTTAAGGCTCAAAAACCTCTGAAATGGAAATTTTCATGCCATGGGACCTTTAAGGAGAGTCTGTGATGGAATGATATGATATAACTACATCATAATTTGTTTACCTAATTGAATTAACGGATGCAAATCTCAATAAGTCCAAATTTGTATATAAAATTAAAATAACCAAATTTCATAGTTTCAGGTTCATTTTTATATCATTTCATCTGGGCTATAATGAGTTGAGATTGTTAATAGAAAATGTATCCAACCTTCTTTCGTGTTGACTACAAAAGTATTAGTCACGGCCCTTACTTTTGAATATATGTCCAATAATATAAAAATAGTTAGGAATAGGAATACTCTAAACTCTACAATTGTCGGATTATCATAATTGTACACGTATTATTAATTTACATGAAGAGATGTGAAAAAAAGATGCACGAATGAAACACCATTGTCAGCTCAATATTATTTTTTTTGGATAAATGTAATAATCCACACCTGAAACGGTTTACGCGCGCTCCGTGAATGGGAATGCACTTCTCGGCAGAACACCTCTGTTTACACGGCTATTAGGCCAACGGAGACTTCATAAATCATATATTCCATAACACAGGCTTAGATTACAACTAACACAAGAATGCTACTTTTGAAATAATGCAAATATTACTGTTATAACATTGACCATCAGATTTTACTCAGGTTTATTAATGACGTTTATTATGCCTGTATTATTCACATGTAATTCTTTCATCCTAACAAAAGTATTTACCTCATGTCTCATACCCACCCCTCAGATTGTCCGACTGAGAGTTGGTGTTATTCCCTCCATCTTGGGCTTACAGGTTCACCTAATAAGAGTAGGTGTATCATCATAAGGCTATTAGCATTCATAAATTGAAATACTATAATAAAATATAAAGAATATAAAAAACACTGTACAAGAAGGTAGTTGTATATACACAAGTTTTAATATTTTGAATGGTATCAACCTAAAGCAAAACAAAATGAGCTAAAAGCCCTGAAAGAGGAGTGTTTTGCAGAGCTTCTGTCTCATGCTCCCTTTTATGCAGGTCAAGAGAGGTCAGTTTGCCAATGTGGTGGAGCCTTATTTTCAGAAACACAGACACAAACAATGACAACAAGTTGGAATAATGGTTGTTGATGCCAAACTTTGTCTCCTCAATGTGTTCCCCAAGCTGAAAAACATCCTCCGTTCTCCTCCCGGATGATGTACGTGACTGTCGTCGTCTTTACAGCTTTGCTGAAGCTTGGCGAATCACCCACTCTGCAGCTCTCAGCACCTTCACTGTGCCACATGATGGAATCACTAATACACCGTTGTTTTTCAGGGCTAGAAAGTGGTAGCTATCATGAAATGATGAAGGTACAGCATCTCTGACCAAGCTTGCATGGCACACACCACAGGACAGCTTTTGCAGAATCTGGAGGACTACAA
The DNA here is from genome assembly GCF_027942865.1 of Odontesthes bonariensis. Taxonomy (NCBI): domain Eukaryota; kingdom Metazoa; phylum Chordata; class Actinopteri; order Atheriniformes; family Atherinopsidae; genus Odontesthes; species Odontesthes bonariensis. The sequence continues at coordinate 31,318,309 of NC_134515.1, read as the reverse complement.
ACCATGCGATGTAGTACAAAGCATTGTCCACAACATCCACCAGTATAAATATTGAGAAGTAGCTATCCATCCATCCATTATCTATACCGCTGAATCCGTCGATCGGGTCGCGGGCGGGCTGGAGCCTATCCCAGCAGTCAATGGGCGAGAGGCGGGGTACACCCTGGACAGGCCGCCAGTCCATCGCAGGGCCACATAGAGACAAACGGGACAAACAACCATGCACGCTCACACTCACTCCTAAGGACAATTTAGAGATGCCAATCAACCTAACATGCATGATTTTTGGACAGTGGGAGGAAGCCGGAGTACCCGGAGAGAACCCACGCATACACGGGGAGAACATGCAAACTCCACACAGAAAGGCCCCAGCTGGGTGTTGAACCTGGAACCTTCTTGCTGTGAGGCGACGGTGCTAACCACCACACCACCGTGCAGCCCGAGAAGTAGCTATTTAACATATTTAGAACGGTAATTTTGATATGATGTTTAAAAAAGAAATACTCAAATCATTAGGCTGAGTTAGTGAGTTTGAGGTTGAAGCTTCTGGGTCATCCTGAGTGGCCACAGACAGGCTCTCTTCAGCTTTTCTGGAAGAACATGTTGTCCTGCCCTTTTCTGGCTAAAATGAAGAAACATAATATTAAAATATATAAAAATACACACACACTGGGATAAGTATTTCACTCCGCCCTGTTATTGATAATATTTCAATTTATGAATGCTAATAGCCTTATGATGATACACCTACTCTTATTAGGTGAACCTGTAAGCCCAAGATGGAGGGAATAACACCAACTCTCAGTCGGACAATCTGAGGGGTGGGTATGAGACATGAGGTAAATACTTTTGTTAGGATGAAAGAATTACATGTGAATAATACAGGCATAATAAACGTCATTAATAAACCTGAGTAAAATCTGATGGTCAATGTTATAACAGTAATATTTGCATTATTTCAAAAGTAGCATTCTTGTGTTAGTTGTAATCTAAGCCTGTGTTATGGAATATATGATTTATGAAGTCTCCGTTGGCCTAATAGCCGTGTAAACAGAGGTGTTCTGCCGAGAAGTGCATTCCCATTCACGGAGCGCGCGTAAACCGTTTCAGGTGTGGATTATTACATTTATCCAAAAAAAATAATATTGAGCTGACAATGGTGTTTCATTCGTGCATCTTTTTTTCACATCTCTTCATGTAAATTAATAATACGTGTACAATTATGATAATCCGACAATTGTAGAGTTTAGAGTATTCCTATTCCTAACTATTTTTATATTATTGGACATATATTCAAAAGTAAGGGCCGTGACTAATACTTTTGTAGTCAACACGAAAGAAGGTTGGATACATTTTCTATTAACAATCTCAACTCATTATAGCCCAGATGAAATGATATAAAAATGAACCTGAAACTATGAAATTTGGTTATTTTAATTTTATATACAAATTTGGACTTATTGAGATTTGCATCCGTTAATTCAATTAGGTAAACAAATTATGATGTAGTTATATCATATCATTCCATCACAGACTCTCCTTAAAGTACGACCAGCAGGGGGTGCACTTCTCGGCATAACACCGGCTATAAACATATCCTAGTTTAACGTTTGCTGGCTACGATTTCGCCGGCAGACACAAATACAGTACAATAATATTCTATTGACAAAATACAACCAATAATAATGTTGAATCCTACCTGTGAAAGGTATTCCCCCGACTCCTGTTTGCAACGTCTGTCTCAGCCTCATTAATGGCTGCGGCCAGAAAATCATGGCCGGTCGTAGCCGCGACGCGCTAGCCCTTGCTGCACTAACCTCTGAATCTGTGACGGCAGAGTATGCAGCCAAGCTCTCTGTGACCCGTTCAACCCGGTCACGGGCATCAGAATCGGATATATTGTTTGACTCCACCTGGGCAGCTAAACTGTACAGCAAATATGCACACCGCCCCCTTCCGTAGCCTACATGATGGGTAGCACGGTCAGCAGGCGTGACGTCACTCTCCTGCGCCGCTCAGATTGCTTTTTCATTATCGAATTGTGGGCAATATTTTGCATGCAGACCACGAAAACGAAAAAGCAATGTCCGCTTTGTTTTCTTTTTGATTATGGCATAGAAAATTGAAATGCAATAGGATGATTGATTAGTAATTTTATTTATGAGTCAAATAATGCAGCCACATTCTTAAAATGAAAAAGCATTTCTGATAATGCATTTGAATTTTCAACTTTTACATTTCAAATTGAATTTTGGTATCTATTTGCTGAGGCATATTTTGAAAATTAAATTTCAAATGTCTTTGTCCTTTTCATTTGAATTAAGTGAAAGAATGAGCAGTCTTGAAGAAGAAAATTGAAATGCAAATAGGATGATTGATTAGTAATTTTATTTATGAGTCAAATAATGCAGCCACATTCTTAAAATGAAAAAGCATTTCTGATAATGCATTTGAATTTGAATTTTGATTACGATTTGCTTCCATAGAACGGAGCTTCTCCACACTGAAATTCATTAAAAACCGATTACGGAGCACCACAGGCCAGGACCACCTGGAGGCATTCATGCTAATGTCATGTGAAAAAGACATTTTGATGTCCTTGGACACAGACAAAGTTGTTGACTTGGTGGCCGAAAAGAGCAGCCTAATGAGACGCCTTCTCATCGCCTAACATGTGCATGGCCATCCCTGAGACTGTCTCCTGTAAGGTAAGATAAAGTAAACACACACACACACACACACACACATTTTGGAGACACAAAAGCTTTTTTTCCGTCTGTGTACTTTTACTTCTGTTTTGTACTATGATCAAGATGTAATGCCAGTGAAAGTGTGTGTTTAGGTGTGTGTTCATGGTGTTTAGGTGTATAGTATTTGTTCATTTGGTGTTCGGTATGGACGGGTGACTGCGTGTTTGGGGGTGGATTCGTCGGGCCAATAGGGGGCTGGTCCAGAGGGAAAATGCCAGGGCCTATTTCTTTTCCCAGTCCGACCCTGCGGGTCCCCCTTCCGACAGGCTCACCACCCGTGGGAGGGGCCAAGGGGGTCGGGTGCATTGTGAGCTGGGTGGCAGCTGAAGGCGGAGACCTTGGCGGTCTGATCCTCGGCTACTGAAGCTGGCTCTTGGGACGTGGAACGTCACCTCTCTGCTGGGGAAGGAGCCTGAGCTGGTGCGCAACGTTGAGCGGTTCCGGCTAGATATAGTCGGACTCACCTCGACACATGGCTTGGGCTCCGGAACCAGCCTCCTCGAGAGGGGTTGGACTCTCTTCCACTCTGGAGTTGCCCGTGGTGAGAGGCGTAGAGCAGGTGTGGACATACTTATTGCCCCCCGGCTGTGCGCCTGTACATTGGGGTTTACCCCGGTGAGCGAGAGGGTAGCCTCCCTCCGCCTTAGGGTGGGGGGACGGGTCCTGACTGTTGTTTATGCTTATGCACCGAACGGCAGTTCAGAGTACCCACCCTTTTTGGAGTCCCTGGAGGAGGCACTAGAGAGTGCTCCTCCGGGAGACTCCCTCGTCCTGCTGGGGGACTTCAATGCTCACGTGGGCAATGACAGTGAGACCTGGAGGGGCGTGATTGGGAGGAACGGCCCCCCCGATCTGAATCAGAGTGGTGTTTTGTTGTTGGACTTCTGTGCTCCGCACGGACTGTCTATAACGAACACCATGTTCAGGCATAAGGGTGTCCATATGTGCACTTGGCACCAGGACACCCTAGGCCGCAGCTCGATGATCGACCTTGTGGTTGTATTGTTGCGTCCGTATGTCCTGGACACTCGGGTGAAGAGAGGGGCGGAGCTGTCAACTGATCACCACCTGGTAGTGAGCTGGCTCCGCTGGTGGGGGAGGAAGCCAGTCAGACCTGGCAGGCCCAAACGTATTGTGAGGGTCTGTTGGGAACGGCTGGCGGAATCCCCTGTAAGGAGGAGTTTCAACTCCCACCTCCGACAGAGCTTCAACCATGTCCCGGGGGAGGTGGGGGACATTGAGCCGGAATGGGCCATGTTCCGTGCCTCCATTGTTGAGGCGGCCGAGCGGAGCTGTGGCCGTAAGGTGGTCGGTGCTAGTGGCGGCAATCCCCGAACCCGCTGGTGGACCCCAGTGGTGAGGGAAGCCGTCAAGCTGAAGAAGGAGTCCTATTGGGCCTTTTTGGCCAGTGGGACTCTGGAAGCAGCTGATGGGTACCGACAGGCCAAGCGGAACGCAGCCTCGGCGGTTGCTGAGGCAAAAACTCGGGCTTGGGAAGAGTTCGGGGAGGCCATGGAGACTGATTTCCGGATGGCCTCGAGGAGTTTCTGGTCCACCATCCGGCGGCTCAGGGGGGGAAAGCGGTGCACCGTCAACACCGTGTATGGTGAGGGCGGGGCTTTGCTGACTTCAACTAGGGATGTCGTGAGTTGGTGGGGGGAATACTTCGAGGGCCTCCTCAGTCCTACCGACACACCTTCCGATGAGGAAGCAGAGTTGGGGAGCTCGGATGTGGGGCCTCCCATTTCTGGGGCTGAGGTTGCCGAGGTGGTTAAAAAACTCCTCGGTGGCAAGGCCCCGGGGGTGGATGAGGTCTGTCCTGAGTTCCTCAAAGCTCTGGATGTTGTAGGGCTGTCTTGGTTGACACGCCTCTGCAGCATCGCGTGGACATCGAGGGCAGTACCTCTGGACTGGCAGATCGGGGTGGTGGTCCCCCTCTTTAAAAAGGGGGACCTGAGGGTGTGTTCCAACTATAGGGGGATCACACTCCTCAGCCTCCCTGGTAAGGTCTTTTCGGGGGTACTGGAGAGGAGGATCCGCCGGATAGTCGAATCTCGGATTCAGGAGGTGCAGTGTGGTTTTCGTCCTGGCCGTGGAACAGTGGACCAGCTCTGTACCTTCCGCAGGATCCTGGAGGGTGCATGGGAGTTCGCCCAACCGGTCTACATGTTTTTTGTGGACTTGGAGAAGGCGTTCGACCGTGTCCCTCGGGGACTCTTGTGGGGGGTGCTCCGGGAGTATGGAGTGCCGGACTCCTTGATATGGGCTGTTCGCTCTCTGTATGACCGGTGTCAGAGTTTGGTCCGCATTGCCGGCAGTAAGTCGGACATGTTTCCTGTGAGGGTTGGACTCCGTCAGGGCTGCCCTTTGTCACCGATTCTGTTCATAATTTTTATGGACAGAATTTCTAGGCGCAGCCAGGGCGTTGAGGGTGTCCGGTTTGGCGACCTCAGAATCGGGTCTCTGCTTTTTGCGGACAATGTGGTTCTGTTGGCGTCGTCGGGCCGTGACCTTCAGCTCTCACTGGAGCGGTTCGCAGCCGAGTGTGAAGCAGCTGGGATGAGAATCAGCACCTCCAAATTCGAGACCATGGTCTTCAGCCGGAAAAGGGTGGAATGCTCTCTCCGGGTCGGGAATGAGATCCTTCCCCAAGTGGAGGAGTTCAAGTATCTCGGGGTCTTGTTCACGAGTGAGGGACGAATGGAGCAGGAGATTGACAGACGGATCGGTGCGGCGTCTGCAGTGATGCGGGCTCTGCACCGGCTCGTCGTGGTGAAGAAGGAGCTGAGCCAAAAGGCGAAGCTCTCGATTTACCGGTCAATCTATGTTCCTATCCTCACCTATGGTCACGAGCTGTGGGTAGTGACCGAAAGAACGAGATCGCGAATACAAGCGGCCGAAATGAGTTTCCTCCGCAGGGTATCTGGGCTCTCCCTTAGAGATAGGGTGAGAAGCTCGGTCATCCGGGAGGGGCTCGGAGTAGAACCGCTGCTCCTCCGCATCGAGAGGAGTCAGATGAGGTGGCTCGGGCATCTGGTTAGGATCCCTCCTGGACGCCTCCCCGGTGAGTGTTCCGGGCCCGTCCCACTGGGAAGAGGCCCCGGGGTAGACCCAGGACACGTTGGAGAGACTATGTTTCTCGGCTGGCCTGGGAACGCCTCGGGGTCCCCCCAGAAGAGCTGGAGGAAGTGGCTGGGGACAGGGACGTCTGGGTCTCTTTGCTCAAGCTGCTGTCCCCGCGACCCGATCCCCGGACCAGCGGAAGATAATGGATGGATGGATGGATGAATCTGGTTCACTTTTTTCATTGCTGGAGCTCTCATGCTCAGAAGTGTCATCAATGGCAACATCCCTCTCCTCAGAGCTGCTTTCCACTGTGATTTTTGTTTGGGTTTGTTTCCTCTTCAGCTTTCCTTGCTCTTTGATGGTTCTTTCCGTTTTGTCTCAGTAGGAGACACATAGGCATTGCTGGGGTGTGAAGCTGTGTCACTTGGTGAAGCACATGCATGTGCAGAGTCTGGTGAACGTAGCTCAGCAGAAAGGGAGGTTGAAACGGGTGCATCACCTGCAGCTGCAGGCTGCTGCTCCAGGTTGGCCCTTTCTGACACCATGGGTGGCTCAAACTCTGCATCGCAGAAGACATCTCTCTTGTAAGGGAAAATCCCAGTAGATCTGAATCCAGAGAAGATATTCTGTGGCGTCATTGCTGACATGAAAGTATCATTCACACAGCCAGGGATTTGGTATATGTTGGCTGTTTTGCCTGGGTTGGATCTCATCCAACCATCAAGAGCTCTGTTGTAATAGGACTTAAATGGGCCATACACACTCTTATCCAGAGGCTGCAAGCGATGGGATGTGTGGGGTGGAATTGTGAGCATAACAATACCATTTGCTTTTTCTATGTCCAAAGCCTTCTGTGGAATGTGTGCTTCAAGATTAGCAGCAGTGGCAGGTCAGGGGAGCACTTGTTCTGCTGAACGAGATGTTCAAGGAACTCAACGAAGGTGTCTTCACTGATCCAGCCTGATCTGGTGGAGGTATCAATTGATCCTGGAGGTACTCCTGTAATGAAGTGGTGTTTGTATCTAACCCTTGGGAAGATAAACATGGGAGGGACTGCATTACCAGTTGCATTGACTGCACAGGCCACAGTGACAAGTTCGCCTTTTTCAGCGGATGTGATAGCACCCACTTGCTTCTTTCCTTTTTCTGTCACTACCTGCTTTGGTGTCTGTACTGTTGATCAACATTATAAATCATGTTTGGAGGGAATTTATGAATGTAAAACAAAGAAAAGAGCAATGATGATAATCAGAATAGTTAAACCTTCAGGAATACAAAACATATTTGCAAGTACACATTCCTTAATATGCAATGGTAATTATAGCTGGTAAGTAAACATATGTCAGTCTGTTGTACATTTACTTAAGTGTGTAGTTGTCATAAATAGTTTTTTTTGTTTTTTTTATATATGAATTCTGTAACCTGTCCATCACGTTAGCAAGATTGTCAAAGAACTCCCCAACTATAGTTTTATGCAAGGCTGTAGCTCTTCCCAAAGATGTCGCTTCAGGCATATGGCAGGAGAGATGGTGGCGTGCCATAAAATTCTTGAACCAATCTTTACCTAAAAAAGGTATTTGTACTGTATTGAACTACACAAAATAAATGAGTCTATGCCAACCTACTGAGTTATGTTATTTCTTGCATATCCTACCAGCTAAACCTTTCTCTCTCCAGTTGCTGGGGGTAGGAATATTGTTTCTTTCTGCCAATTCCAATGCCAGTTCACGGCATTTCTTTGGAGTAAGGCCATGGAACTGCTCCATGAGCTTGGTCTTCCAACTCCTTCTCCAACTCCTCTGAGAAGACTCTCTTTGCTTCTGCTGTTCCCCCGTACCCTACTGTTTTTACTTCTTTTGCCTCCCTCTTTTTCATGTACCTCCACAATGTTAACCTGTCAATATTTCTCTCTTTTGCCACTGATCTGATGGACTTTCCACCCTTCACATCATTGGCTGCTCTGTCCATCTCTTCAAGGGGTGTTGAGCCCCAGCTTGTTTTTCTCTTGTAGGTTCTTGACATGATACCTTTTCTACAATGGTTCACGTATGACAAACAGTCATAAACCAGTTGTGTATAATCAGCTGAAATACCATTTTATATGTCAGAGACTTAACTGAATTTCAGTGCCTTATGGTGGGGTAAGTTGAACCATTGGCTCAATTTAACCCATAGCCTTTGGCTCACTTTGCCCCATTGCCACCATTTTGGAAAAAACAGGCTATCTTAGAAATTCTAAAAGTCTAATCTGAATTTGATTCACAAGTGATTCACATGATTTTATACATTAGCAAATCACCAATATGTATAATATATAATTTTAGACCTGGATGAATTTGCTTTGACATAACAGTCATTTTAGGGGCTGCATGCATGCTGCCATTTATACAACGTAGCATTTAGCTAAAGCTAAGTAGAAGCTATATGCGGACAATATGAAGACTACATCAAAAGTCTGCATACATATTTTGAAAGCCTGCTCCTTCTGCATATTTTGATTTGATAATTGAAACTGAATTGAGAAGATTGTGGCGCTGAAAACTAGGCCTGTTCGATTAATCAGTTTTAAATCAGTTTTGGTTAGTGTGAATGTCACTAACCAAATCTGAATTCACTCTGAATTCTGGATATTGCGGCTTTGTTTTTTTCTTCATTTTACAGGATCTCTTTGCTGCATTTTTGACAAGGCGGCATCTGAGCGGCTGGATTGCAGGTTACGCCAATCAAAGTAGAATATAATGCAAAAACAGTTTGTGGTTTTATTTATCAGTAAATGTACAGTGTCGAAAGAGAAATTAAGGCTCCGGCAGCAGTGCAGTACCATAAAAAAACAAACCAAAAAAAACAACTATCAACACATTAAAAAAAAAAACACATAAAAAAAAATAATAATATTACAAATCTACATCACCATATCACCTGAGGTATATTTTCCCTAACAAACACTTATTATCACCTTAAACAAACAAAAAAAACTGGTTCATCCAGAATTTTCTTTCGTTAAACAAAGACAAAAAAAAGGCCAGTCTTTAAAGCTGGACAAGAACAGTTAATCATCTGTGCTCAGGTTCATTCTGTAATGTTAAAAACCACAAACAAAGCCAGAAATCTCAGCCCTGTCAGGTCAGACCTGGGGTCTGTTTCACAAAGAAGGTTTATTGAGTTTATTAACCCTGAAATGAGGGAAACTCAAACCAGTCAAGTCAAGTCAAGTCTTTTATTGTCAGATACACAGAACAACAGAGTCGGACTGGGCACTGAAATTCTTAGGACAGGACACCGTACAGCAGCTACCATAACAAGACATAACATGCCGTAACATGTCATGTCATCAGTACTCTAACAAAGACAGTAACAATAAATAGGCAATGTGGATACTACAATATACATTTTAACGCTAATTACAAGAGCTGTACTGAACATATAATACACATAATAGCCTATGCTAATCTAAGACCTATACTAACCTATAACATAAGGTAAAATAAAAAATACAATATTGTGCAATATTGCAAGTTGCAGTGCAAACAGCAGCGGAGGTAGGCATGTGTAAAGTATAAAGTGTGTAAAGTATAAGTGTAAGTGTCGAGTGCGTAAGTGATGAGAGTGCATTATAGTCCATTTAGGAGTCTGATGGCCTTAGGATAGAAACTGTTCTCCATTCTGCGGATGCGAGACCGGATGCTTCTGTACCGCCTACCAGAAGGCAGCATGGTGAACAGTCTGAAGGATGGGTGATGGCAGTCTTTTAGGATTCTGCCAGCTCTACAAAGACATCTTGTTTGGTAGATGTCCTGAAGGGTTGGGAGTTTCCTACCAATGATACACTCAGCAGATCGGACCACACTGCGTAGGGCCTTACGGTCCATGGCTGTGCAGCTCCCGAACCACTCAGGATGCTTTCTATAGAGCACCTATAAAAGTTGGTGAGGATGACTGTGTTCATGCCAAGCTTCTTGAGTCTCCTCAGGAAGAAGAGGCGTTTCCGGGCAGCTTTGACCACCTTGTCTGTGTGGGCAGACCAGGTGAGATCATGGCTGATGTTAACCCCAAGGAACTTGAAGCAGCTGACCTTTTCTACTTCAGATCCGTTAATGTGCAGGGGTGCATGCTCCACCCCCTGCCGCCTCCTAAAGTCCACAATCATCTCCTTAGTTTTGCTGATGTTGAGAGAGAGGGGGTTCTCCTGACACCATGTTGTTAGGGTGTCAACCTCCTCTCTGTAGGCTGACTCGTCAATGTTAGTGATGAGGCCCACGATGGTTGTGTCATCAGCAAACTTCACGATGAGGTTGGAACTGTGCGTTGACGCACAGTCATGTGTGAACAAGGAGAACAGGAGGGGGCTGAGCACACAACCCTGGGGGGTGCCAGTGTTTGTGACCACTGTAGCTGAAGTGCGGTCACCGAGTCTCACCACCTGTGGCCTCCCCGTCAGGAAGCTATAGATCCATTTGCAGAGGGAGGTGTTTAGTCCCAGGTCTGCAAGCTTGGAGACAAGTCTGGAGGGGATGATGGTGTTGAACGCTGAGCTGTAATCAATGAACAGCATCCTCACATACGAATCCCTCTTTTCCAGTCGGGAGAGAGCGGTGTGCACTGTCAGGGCGATGGCGTCATCTGTAGACCTGTTGGACCGGTATGCAAACTGCATCGGGTCCAGGGTGCGAGGCAGTGAGGAGCAGATGAATGATTTGACCAGCCGCTCGAAGCACTTCATGATGACAGAGGTCAATGCTATCAGGCGATAGTCATTCATGCTGGTGGCTTAAGTGTTCTTAGGCACAGGGACGATGGTGGTCCTCTTGAAGCAGGTGGGGAGTACGGATAGGCTGAGGGAGAGGTTTAAGATATCACTGAAGACCCATGCAAGCTGGTCAGCGCACCCCCAGAGGGCCCTACCTGAAATGCCATCGGGGCCCGGGGCCTTGCGAGGGTTGACCTTTTTGAGGCACTGCCTCACAGATGTTGGAGGGTTACGATGGACTGCTCTGTCATGCTGATGACATTCTTGTGTATGGCAGGGACAGGCAGGAGCATGACCAAAGATTGCACCGTGTGCTTCAGAAGATACGGCAGGAAGGTCTCACTCTGAATGAGAAATGCGAATTTGCAAGAGATGAAGTCACATTTGTCAGCCACAGGGTATCTGCAAAAGGCATTGAGCCTGACCCGAATAAAGTCAAGGCTATCCAGCAGCTGCCACAGCCCACGTGCATGGAGGACGTGCAGCGTCTTATGGGTATGGCAAATTACCTTGCCAAATTCCTGCCCCAACTGGCTACACTAACCATGCCACTAAAAGATCTGCAGAAGGAGAGGAACGAATGGATATGGGCAGAGCCCCAGGAAACAGCTTTTCGAAGGTTGAAGGAGATATTGAGCTCTCCAGAGGTGCTAGCCCAGTATTCCAACACTGCTGAGACAAAGGTTGCAGCTGATGCGTCGCCATACGGCCTGGGTGCCAAACTCACCCAGCAACAGACTGACGGCTCCTGGCGACCAGTGTCATACATTTCTAGAAGATTAACAGACACCGAGAAGCGCTACGCACAAATAGAAAAGGAGGCTTTGGCGGCCACATGGGCATGTGAGAGACTCACATCATACCTTTTAGGTCTGCACTTCACACTGCAGACAGATCATAAGCCATTGGTTCTACTGCTGAGCACATGAGTGTTAGACGACCTCCCGCCACGGATCCTGAAGTTTCGTCTGTGGCTGCTGCGATTCTCCTACACAATTGTACATGTTCCAGGGAAGAAACTCATCACAGCAGATGCCCTCTCCAGAGCTCCCCTGGAGGGTCCACATACAGCAGGTGATCTACAGCTGGAGAAGGAAGTTGAGGTTTTTGTGGACTGTATTATGTCTTCTCTCCCAGCTAAGGGGAAGAGGCTGGAGGAGATAAAAAAGGCACAGAAGGAAGATGATGTGTGCACAAAAGTAATAGAGCACTGCCTCAAAGGGTGGCCACAGAGCTGTGAGGCTAACCCGCAAATCAGCCCATACTGGCGGGACAGAACTGATCTCCACACCACTCACGACCTGCTTATGAAAGGGGAGAGACTGGTCATTCAGCCCTCCTTAAGAACAGATGTGCTACAGCTACTGCATGAAGGACATCAGGGGATCTCAAAATGCAGAGCCAGAGCATTTCTGGCATTTCCACCCAGATAGGTCAAATGGTGGAAAGGTGTGAACAGTGTCAAAAACACAGAACACAGCTCAAAGAACCACTGCTGTCCACTCCACTTCCAGACCGCCCGTGGCAGAAAGTGGGTATGGATCTATTTGAGTGGTCCAAGAGTGATTATCTGTTGATTATAGACTATTTCTCAAGATACATTGAGATAGCACAGCTCAAAAGCACTTCGGCTGTCTGCTGGTCAAAAGGTCTGGGTCACCACGGAGAGGGACTACAGGAGCAGTCGTCAGATCAGCCAACACTCCAAGGTCATATATGGTAGAGACTGATAGAGGTCTCCTGAGGAGAAACAGAAGTCACCTCCGACCTATAGGGACTGTTACGAGAGTTGGTCGGGTGACAAAGCCGCCGGACAGACTACGCCTGTGAATAAAATGGAAGGTTATGTTCCCAGGAAAAGAAAAGTGATTTGGGATGTTATAATCCATAAGTCTATGTTACAGTTCTGGAGTTAAACACAAAAGTATGCTAAGGTTAAAGGTGATAAAAGGATACTGTGTTACAGTTTTGTTTCATTGTTAGTTCACAAAGAAAGCACAGAGAAGGTGCACAACAGGTTATTTGAATGTGGGAAGACTTAGCTATTGACCCTTCCCAGTCACGTGACTTTCGTAAAGCAACCGCCATTTTGGACGTATAGAAGACAACGATTTGCGAGTAACGATAGTAACAGTAACGATAAAGACAGACTGAAAATTGAATAAAAGAAGAAAGAACAAGATGCAGAAAAAAACTCCACTATCCAGCGAGGTGGGGCATTTAGTGGGCCAGCAGAGGGAGAGGTATTTGGAGAAGCTGAAAATTGGAGGTTTAGAAAACGACGTGTACTTGCTTCCACCAGGGCTGTTTACAGACGTCCGACAGCATGCCACCGCCTCGTCTTTACCCAACTTCGGCCCCCACGACCTTTATATTTATGTTGTAAAAAACCCATCGCCATACACGGGAAAGGATCTAAAGGCATACAAGAGTTTGGATGCCTACAAATATTTTGTGTCGGACTATGTGACCTGCCTTTTACCAGTGGATCGTCCCTGGAGCCGGTGGGCGCCATCTTTTTACAGCTAAGGTTTGTTTACATTTTTCATTTAACGTTGTTCACCAGGATAAACGACATGTAAACCCGTTGACACAGTGTTATAATCTTGCTATTACGAGAATTGCAATGACCAAGTCGTAGTGCTTTACTAAAGGCGCTGTGTTATGTTTTATCTAGTAGAAAGGCAACCCTGAAATGGCACGGGGGAACACTAGTGTGCCGTGAGAGATCATCTGGTGTACAGTGGAAAATCCCTCTCAGGCTTTATCTTTATTTTGCATGTATATGTATATGTTATATATCTTTATTCGACACTTACCTCCAACAAAGTGGTCACTACACAACCGCTGGTATACTGAAGGTTGCCAGTCTTTCCTATTGATCGCCGCGACTCATCTTCTCCGTCGCTCAAGATCAGTGGGGATCCGGTAAAAAGACAAATCTTTCCTCGTCTGCTGACTGTTGGTACACCCAGGCGCGCAACAATATGCCGGCATGATGTAAACCTTACTGATCTAATCGATATTTTCCTTTGAATGTTCCTCGCTCCTCCGTTGTTGGCTGTGGTAGACTACTTGTTTTCACGTCCAAAATGGCTGACGCTTTTGTTGTGACGTCACGTGGGATGGGTCAATAAGGGGGAGCTGTAGTAGTAGTAGGACTACAGGTCCCAGCATGCCTTGCTCGCAGGATGTTATGTGTGTGTGTAATGTGCGCTACAGGTTATATAGTAAACGGACTGCTGAAAGATACACTGGTGTCCTACACCGGAGTCTCGTTTGGGAGGGAAGCATAGTACTCTATGAGACAGCTAGGGTTGAATGCGTCTTTCAGCACATCCCAGGTCTGCAACTCAGCCAGTTCAAATTGAAGAGAAGGCAGGGTTTCTTTAATGTCGGCAGCAAAAGGGTTCTGGAATACACAAATTTCTTAAACGTGGTCATGAAGCTCACGGAACCGCACACTGAACTCCGCCCTCAGCGTTTCCAGTGCGTCCTTGCACTTCTCGGTTGGGAACGGAACCGCTAGTTTCTCAGCTGAGAGGCTTCAAGTAGCAGAGAGATTGGTGAAGTCTTGTTTTTGCACTTGTCCAACAAGCAGCACCAGTTTAACCTCAAATGCTTTGATGTGGGAGTACATGTCACAGATTAATTTGCCCTTGCCCTGCAGCTGTAAATTGAGGCCGTTTAAATTTTCTGTCACATCTGTTAAAAAGACGAGGTCCCATTTCCATCCTGCGTCGATCAGCTCTGGGACAGTTTTTTCCCTTTGTCAGGACAAAGGCGTTGATTTTGGGCAGTAAGTCGTAAAAACGCTTCAAAACTCTGACATCAGTGTGGTAAAGCAAGTCTCCATGGGTAGACTCCAGCTCGGAGAGAAAAGCTTGGAACTGCCTGTGTTTAAGTCCGTTTGCTCTGATGAAGTTTATGCAGGACACAACTACCTTCATGACAGATTCCCACTTCAGGACTTTACAGCACAGTGCTTGCTGGTGAATCTGTCAGAACGGGGCTGGAAAGGAGGACTCAGATGCAGAAAATCCAAATAAGGCAGGGTTTATTTAGGATGTTTCAACCACCACTACGACGTGATAAAATAAAAGCTATGAAAATACACTTCTATATATATATATATAGATATATATATAGATATATAAAACTTATAAAATAAAAGAGGAAAACAAAAACAACTAAATGCACTCAACAAAATCGAGAAACGTAATCTATAACAAAAAAATCACTCCTATAGGAGGCTATCAATAGGCTATGAAAAACTTAGACTAGATTATTAAACTTAATGAACAAAAAAATCACTCACAAGGAGGCAATCAAAAGGCTATGAAAAACTTAGACTAGATTATCAAACTTGATGAACAAAAAATCACTCGCAAGGAGGCTATCAAAAGGCTATGAAAAACTTAGACTAAATTATCAAACTTATGAACAAAAAAATCACTCGGAAGGAGGCTTGAAATCGAGGCTAGGAAAACGCACGAACAAGGCAGGAATCTCTGTGGCTATGGCAGGCTTGGGTGAACGAAAAGATGAAACACTCAGGCACAAGACAAAGGGAGACGCAGACTATGAGACAAATGAGGGTAATGGGAAACAGGTGGACACAATCAGGAATCAGGGAAGACACTCCAACAAGTGACACATGAGGAAGGGCAAGTGACCTGAAACAAGAGGAGAGTTACTTTTCAAAATAAAATGACAAAACATGGAGACAAGACAAAAACCCCAACCTGACCTCACCGTGTGACAGAATCACACAGTGGACTTGTAGTGGGGGGGTGAGACCTCGTCGCTGCATTTCGCTTTTTATGCGCCCCATTAGCCCCCTCGACGCACCAATCATACTCGGAGCACCGTCCGTTGTGATGCTATCCAGCGTAGACCAGCCTAAACCCAACTCTTCCATCGTTTGACGTACTTTACAAAAATATCTTCTCCTGTCATAGTATCTGTGAGACTTTGTAGAGCTGCCAGCTCCTCGGACACTTCAAAATTTGAATTAACTCCCCAAATAAAAATCAGCAGTTGTGCTATGTCCTGCACGTCATTGCTCTCATCCATTGCCAATGCAAAACACACAAAATCTTTAGTTTTTTCTTTTAGCTTGACATTATGTCCTATTTCTTCTATTCGCCTGGTTACTTTAGATGCGGACAGACCTCCTCCTCCGCGACAGCATTCAAACACTTCTTAATGAACTCCCCATCACTGAACGACTTTCCACAGCTTGCTATCAGTTTAGCTACCTTGAAGCTGGCCCGAACGGATGACAGGTTCATCTGTGTTTGGCATAGCATTGTACTCTGCTGGGCAGCTAATCCACTTTTTAGCTTAGCCACCATGTCTCTCCTCACTTGACCCTGCAAGCTAGGATACTGTTTAAAAACTCTACACTTCGAATCTATTTTCCGTTTCGACATTTTGTTTTCTGCTTTTCTTTCGTTAGCTCGCCCACGCGCACTTGACCGTTGATCACAAGCAAAGTCAAGTTAGAATATACCATTGTGTGTGTGTGTGGTAAATTCGTAAATAAGGTAAATCTTAATTGGAATGCCAACCTTAATAATTAAGTGTGGATATTTTATAATAGGAAAATACCATTTTAAAAAATAGGCCATGTTTAGAGGGATTGTTAAGTGGGCCACTCCAATTGTTTAGGCGGGCCGGATGTCGTTGAAATCTGGGTGATTTCCCGTATGATACTTCACCTCAAAGTCAAAAGAGGCTAAAGGCGCTAGCATGGTTGCCGCGTCTGTCACGGCAGTGTCGCACCGTGACGTCAAAATGACATTTCAGGCATGGTGCTTCCCTTGAACAGACGGCGCAGCGCGTTGTCGTGCACCAATCGATTTTTGTAACTTGGTGGCGCCACCAACGAAAAACCGGATGGACCGATGTGAGACCGGCTCAGTCAGGAGGTGCGTTTGTACAGGCAGCTGTACGAAACTGCAGTGAAACAGCACAGGGACCACGTAAACTCCCAAAACTCGTGCACAGAGATTGGCAGAACTTTGGTGAAAGAGGGAGAGTTCTGTAAGAATGTGTGGAAGAAGCTACGGGACAGATACGTGAAGGCAAAGAAGAGGGCAGAGACTCTCTTGATGCCGGGGGCTTCAAACCTTCACCTCTATTAACTGAATTAAAAACTTAAAATGATCCGAAAACTGCAGCAGTATCATTAATTACAGTGTTCCTGCTCTTGACAGCGGCATTGTTTTCTTCTCCACTTTCGTGGTTGTAGAGTAGAGGTAACCGTCACGTAGAAGTGCCACC
Organism: Odontesthes bonariensis; assembly: GCF_027942865.1. Lineage (NCBI taxonomy): Eukaryota > Metazoa > Chordata > Actinopteri > Atheriniformes > Atherinopsidae > Odontesthes > Odontesthes bonariensis. The sequence goes on along the minus strand of NC_134515.1, from coordinate 31,301,458 downwards.
TCTGTGACGGAGAAAATTGCAACTACTGGCGCATCGACTTGCGCCACTATACATGGCGGGCATGATATCGTAATGTCATCAACACCGCTTGCGCTAGCAGACGCGGCAACCATGCTAGAGCCTTAACTGTGCAACCCACCTCTGCTCAGTGGCACCCAACTTGGCTGTCTGTAGATGGGCAACAGGATTGTTGACAATGAACTTGGTCCCAGTAAGATAGTCTTTAAATTTGTCTGTGAACGCCCACTTCAATTCCAAAAGTTCCAGCTTAAAGGAGCTATAATTAACATCATTCTGTTCAGTGGGATGCAGGGCATGGCTAGCATAAGCTACAACACGTTCACGTCCGTCTTGCTTTTGAGCCAGCTCAGCCCCGAGTCCATGGTTGCTAGCGTCAGTATAGACAATGAATGGCAAAGTAAAATCTGCATTTGCTAATAGCGAAGACTGGGTTGGTACAGTTTTTAGATGATCAAAGGAAGATTGGCATTCTTCTGTCCAGTCCCCTTTTCAAAATTTGGGACAAAACGTCTATAATACCCAGCTAACCCAAGGAACGCTCTCTGACACCTCTCTGACACCTCTCGGACACCTCTCTGACAGTGGTTGGTGTGGGCCAGTCAACCACAGCAGAAATCTTTGAGGGGTCTGGACGAACCCCATGCTTATCTACTACATGACCAAGAAACTTCACTTGTTGTTGTAGTAAATTGCATTTGTCTGGTTTCAACTTCAGTCCATGTTTATGCAGTCTAGCAAAAACTTCTTCCAGATGTTGAAGGTATGTGCTGAAATTTGGAGAGTACACTATGATGTCATCTAAATATACAAGCAAGGACTCTGCAATCTGGCCACTAATGCCCCTTTTCCACCGAACATTTTTGTACCGGTACAGCTCTACACGGTACGACTCTACCCTGATTGGGAGCTTTTCCATCGCGGGTTGAAGGTGGGACCCGTTACGTTTTTTAGTACCGGCTAGTACCTGCTTCAGAGGTGGGTCTAGTCGGTACTAGCCGATACTAAAACATCACGTGATCAGTGTTGTCCACTGATTGGTCAGGTGAAATTACGTCATACACGCAACGAAGCTCGAGGAGCTTTAAATAATCACCCGCCATGTATGAAAACACACCTGTGAGAGCAACAGAGAATAAACAGAATTGTGAAGATGGAAGACCAGAGAAGGAAAGCCAACCCATGGACGATGAGCGAGGTGCAGACCTTTCTGTGTGTGGTGGTTGAGGACCGCATACAGAAGGAACTGGACGGAGCGACACAAAATGAGAAGGTGTTCCAGGATATAGCCAAGCTGATGGCTAACCATGGCTATCACCGGAATTTTCAGCAGTGCCGAGACAAGCTGAAGAGTGATTACCGGCAGGTAAAGGACCACAACAGCCGGTGGGTCAAACCGAAAGACATGGAAGTGGTTCGACCAAATGGACGGCATTTACGGTCACCGCCCGGCGAACCGGGGCAAGGAGAGTGGCGTGGATACGGCGACGTCTTTGTTGGAGGTGATGGAAAAAGTGTTGTTCTTATCCCCTTGGTGCAATGCTTATATCTTAACAAATGCATGTTCAGTCTTTAACTTGTGTAAAAAGTTACACAGGTGTCTCATGTAAGTTGTTCTGAGTGAGCTAGCACACAACGCTGTTTTGGAAGGCTAGCAAAGTGTCTCACCTATGCGGTTTACGTGTATGCGTTTCGTATGTTCACACTTTTTATTTTTTTTCTCTCAAGACTCGGTTTGTGCAGCCGATGAGTGTTCGGTTGCTGAGGTCAGCGAAGATTCTCCAATCCCGCAGGCTTCAGAACCGACACTGGCATTGCAATCTGCAGCTGAGGCAACAGCTGCTATCTGCATTCCACCGGCACCAACACTGGCTTCGACGCCTGTATAGACAACTCCTGCTGTTTACTTTTGTACTGTCTTTTTTAATAAAGAGCTTGGTTTAACTAAACAATATGAATTGTCAACTGCATTACACATTACACTCCATCGTTGTGTTTACTTTTGACTAACATGACACTTTGTAGTCACCTGAAACCGACGTCCCGTTAGTGGTGAACGGGCCGACTCCGCCCACTTCCAGGTTACGGTTTGTGTGGAAAAGGAAATGGTACTAGTGCCGTGTCGTGCCGTGCCGTGTAGTGTAGTGTCGCGCTGTATCGAACCGAGTAGAGTAGGGCTAGCTCGGCGGTGGAAAAGGGGCATAAGGCACTGTTGCATTAAGTGCTGGAAAGTGGCAGTGGCATTGCAGAGACCGAAAGGCATATGTTGGAATTCAAACAAACCCAGTGGTGTAGTGAAGGCAGTTTTCTCTTAGTCCTCAGGGTCCATCTCCACCTGCCAATACCCGCCCGCCAGGTCCAAGGTAGTAAACCACCAGTCTCCTCAATTCTAGGGAGGGGAAAAAGCATCTTTGTGGGATACAGAGTTCAACTTCCTATAATCCATGCAGAACCTCCAACTGCCATCTTTTTTTTCTCACTAGTACAATAAGTGCTGCCCATGGACTGGAGCTTTCACACATCACCCTTTTTTCAAGCATGTCAGAGAGAAGTGTCCTCACTTCCTTGTACATCATAGGTGGTAGTGGTCTGAAACGCTCTCTAATTGGGTTAGCATCACCAGTGGGTATCTTGTGCTTTACAGTACCTGTTCTCCAAAAATCCTCATCATGTGTGGCAAACACCTTCTCCCATTTTCTGAGAAGCTGCTTCGCCCTATGCTGTTCCTCTTCAGTTAAATCAGATCTGCTTGTTAGATTGTTTAGGTCAAAAAGGTCAGATGGCTCACCTTCTACAGTGTGGACACAAGCTTCAATCCGTCCCACTTCAACTACACCATCAGTCTCTGGGGTCAAGCTCACATTTTGAGCTCCCAACACATCCGTCTCTTCCACATGAAACAGCTTCCCCAACTTCTGGTAGCGGTCCAGGGACACACTGAATGGATTCAGATTACGAATTTGTACAGGAACTCTGCCATTATTAACCACAGCCAATGTTTTTGCAATACTCACAGTACTTGGCTCCTGGTGTCCTTCTATCATTGCAAGATAGTCTTAACCACCAGGACCAGCTTGGGCTCGCCCCCACACCACCACTTCACTTCTAGCAGGCACCTGGATTCCTGTGCGTCTCACTGGCCAGATGTAGCCCAAGAATCCATCTGGAGGGGTGGCGGCAATCTTCTGGCACACAGCGAATGCATCTTTCCAGGCTCGCTGTGACTTTGGGTTCTGGCAAGAGAATGAAACTGGGCCTCCTGGGCCTTGAAAAACAGCATCCCAGCAAGAGCGGATAACATTCATTCCCACTGTCAATGGTGAAGAAGTAATCCCATGCTCAACAATAACTATGCCATGGCCCAGTATAGTTAGCCCCTCTATTTCAAAGTCCATAACAGCATATCCCAGGTAGGGGATTTTGAGCCCATTAGCAGCTTTCTGCTTCAGAAAGGAGGTGGGGGGTTGGCGAAAGTGTTGGGCAAATACACTCTGATGCATTAAAGTGACTTGAGAGCCAGTGTCTAGGAGGGCCTGTGGTTTGACACCTCCTACAGATAAACCCACTGTGGGACATTCACCAATAAAAAGTTCAGCGGTCCTTTGAGAATCTTTGACAGCTCAGTGACAGGGTAAATCAGTTTAAACCTGAACCAGATTCTAAGGAGTTTTTGCAGAATCCTGCAATCTGGCCAGATTGATTGCACTACCTTGTTTACCATTTTCATCCCACATGTTTGAGTTACCGGCTCTAGGGCGGCTGGTTCTAAACTGTGGCTGATTATAGGCAAGGCAAGGCAAGGCAAGGCTAGTTTATTTGTATAGCACAATTCAACAACAAGGTGATTCAAAGTGCTTTACAGAGACATTAAAACAATAGAAATAAACTGACAAGGACCAATGAATGGGAGGACTCAGATGCAGAGAGTAGCGTAATTCAGACAAGTTTTATTAATAAATAAACAAAGGGGCTATGAAAACTACTCTCGAACAAAAAGGAAAACAAAACTGACTATGAAAAGTGATAACAAAAAAAATCACTCCAGATGGAGGAAGAAAAGGATCTGTAAGAAAAGCTAAACTGAAAATCTCTCCTTAAAAACTGGAGGCTATTTTCTATGGCTGAGGCACTATGAACAAAAAACACTCCTAAAAAGGCTGGAGGCTATGACAATGAACTTCAAATATTGCGGTAGGTTTCTTTGGCTGTGAGCTATGAAGAAAAGGCCTGGCATGAACGAAAGATCGAAACACACTGGCAACAAGACAAAGGGAGACGCAGACTATAAGACACATGAGGATAATGGGAAACAGGTGGACACAATCAGGAATCAGGGAAGACACTCCAACATGTGACACATGAGGAAGAGCAAGTGACCTGAAACGAGAGGAGAGTTATTCTTCAAAATAAAACAGGAAATCACAAGACAAAAAACAACCCCAAAATAAAACCACCTCACCGCGGTGTGACATAAACAGCATGATTTAAATCTTAAACAAAAAAGAAAGATATAAGAACAATAGATAAAATCAGTAGTTAAAATATGATTAAGTTTTGAAACTCAAGCTTCAGATTTGGAGCTTTATCAGGAGGTCACTGATGTATTCTGGTCCATGACCATTCAGAGCTTTTAGACCATAATCAGAACTTTAAAGTCTACCCTCTGATGGACAGGCAGCCAGTGTAAAGACCTCAGAGCTTGACTGATGTGGTCCACTTTTTGAGCAGCAGAGTTCTGAATAAGCTGCAGTTGTCTAACTGACTTTTTAAGTAGACCTGTAAAGATGCTGTTACAGTAATCAAGCCTACTAAAGATGAATGCATGGACTAGTTTTTCCAGGTCCTGCTGAGACACTAGATCTTATAACCTTGATATATTCTTACGGTGCGTTCAGACCGGAATCGTTCGCGCGACGTGATTACATACAAAGTCAATGCAAAGACGCGAATAGACGCGGATTCGAGCCAGCGGCGCGAATGAGGCAAATGAGGAGGCGTGAATGAGGCGAATGAGGAGAATACCTTCGCGCGAGTGAAAAGATGCGAATTCGCGCGAGTTCAGAAAATCCAACTTTGGCGAAATATTCGTGTCACGACAGCCTATCAGCGTTGAGATTCTGGACGACAGTGACGTGGAGACAGATGGACAGGCGCTCCGCAGCTGAAATGGAGTCGTGTCTGGGTCAGTGACATCACCGCCTTCTCCAGGATTTGCGTCTGGATGACGGCCGCTTCCAGCGGTATTTCAGGCTCACCAGGACCCAATTTGATGACCTGCTCGGGAGGATCGGTGCCGTGATCTCTCGGCAGGACACCAACTACAGGCGCTCCGCAGGTGAAATGGAGCGCCTGTAGTTGGCACCGATCCTCCCCAGCAGGTCATCAAACTGGGTCCTGGTGAGGCTGAAGCCCGCATCACTGCAGACACCGCACCGATCCGCCTGTCAATCTCCTGCTCCCTTCGTCCCTCACTCGTGAACAAGACCCCGAGATACTTGAACTCCTCCACTTGGGGAAGGATCTTATTCCCGACCCGGAGAGAGCATTCCACCCTTTTCCGGTTGAGGACCATGGTCTCAGATTTGGAGGTGCTGATTCTCATCCCAGCCGCTTCACACTCGGCTGCGAACCGCTCCAGTGAGAGCTGAAGGTCACGGCCCGACGACGCCAACAGAACCGCATCATCCGCAAAAAGCAGAGACCCGATTCTGAGGTTGCCAAAACGGACCCCCTCAACGCCCTGGCTGCGCCTAGAAATTCTGTCCATAAAAATTATGAACAGAATCGGTGACAAAGGGCAGCCCTGACGGAGTCCAACCCTCACAGGAAACATGTCCGACTTACTGCCGGCAATGCGGACCAAACTCTGACACCGGTCATACAGAGAGCGAACAGCCCATATCAAGGAGTCCGGCACTCCATACTCCCGGAGCACCCCCCACAAGAGTCCCCGAGGGACACGGTCGAACGCCTTCTCCAAGTCCACAAAACACATGTAGACCAGTTGGGCGAACTCCCATGCACCCTCCAGGATCCTGCCGAGGGTATACAGCTGGTCCACTGTTCCACGGCCAGGAGGAAAACCACACTGCACCTCCTGAATCCGAGATTCGACTATCCGGCGGATCCTCCTCTCCAGTACCCTTGCCAGGGAGGCTGAGGAGTGTGATGCCCCTATAGTGGGAACACACCCTCCGGTCCCCCTTTTTAAAGAGGGGGACCACCACCCCGATCTGCCAGTCCAGAGGCACTGCCCCCGATGTCCACGCGATGCTGCAGAGGCGTGTCAACCAAGACAGCCCCACAACATCCAAAGCCTTGAGGAACTCAGGACGGACCTCATCCACCCCCGGGGCCTTGCCACCGAGGAGTTTTTTAACCACCTCAAAGTCCGTCCTTATCCATCTTTCTGCCATAGAGTCTCCTTTTGTTAGGATAGATGTTTGCCTGGTTTGCCCGCGTACGTGACCAAAGGTTATGGGTCAGTTGCCACTGGAAGTAAACAAAACCATGTTTATTGCGTAAATTTTTTTAATGCATTAAATATTTAAAATTAATTTCCAAAATTAATGCGTTAACTTTGACAGCACTAATTATTAGTATATTAAATAAATTCAGGAGTTCCTTTGTCCACTCGGTCATCAGTGTTGGAAATAACGGCGTTAGAGTATAACGGCGTTACTAACGGCATTTTTTTTTTTCAATAACGAGTAATCTAATTAACTACTACTAACTACTGAAAAAAAAAAATCGTTGCAACGCCGTTGCCGTTACTGACAATGTGAAATTGCGCGTTACTACAATTTGGTTGAATGAAGCCCAAGGTGTCAGGTTTTGGCCACACATCAGCTGCCTGGAGAGAGCATTGGTGGGGATGATGACCACGTTGCAAATACGATGATGATTGGCTGGGTGGCCGGATCATGCCCTGCTCAAGCTATCTCGCTGCACGCTCTGACTGCCAAACACAACAAGACAGCGACAATTGCAAAGAGCCAGGGAAATTCAAAGGTAGCGTTCTCAAACTGGAAGTACCGGCACTACTTCTCGCTTATTGAAATTAAAGGCAAGAATGTTTATGTAACATACACGCTATGCACAGGAAAAAAGACTTTATCCACGTCTGCCTCGAGCAACTCGAATAGTATGAAGCACCTCACATTAACATATGCTAACATGGCAGGCTGAAATCTATTGAGTTCAAATAAATAACAAATGTTCTACAATACTGTATATAGTGTTTTTATTCTTCGATCAGTTAATATGAACATCTTTGATGTTAAAGATGTTATAGAACGTAATAGCGTATAGAACATGAAAAATAACGTCAAAGTTACTTTGCTGAGTAACTCAATTACTTTTTGGGAGAAGTAAATTTTAACTGTAACTAATTACTTTTTTAAAGTAAGATGACCATAAGGATTTTTAACAGTGACTGCTGACATGTTTTTCTCAATCTATCCATCCATCCATTATCTATACCTCTGAATCCGTCGGTCGGGTTGCGGGGGGGCTGGAGCCTATCCCAGCAGTCAATGGGCGAGAGGCGGGGTACACCCTGGACAGGCCACCAGTCCATCACAGGGCCACATAGAGACAAACGAGACAAACAACCACACACGCTCACACTCACTCCTAAGGACAATTTAGAGTCACCAATGAACCTAACATGCATGGTTTTTGTACAGTGGGAGGAAGCCCACATATACACGGAAAGGCCCCAGCTGGGAGTTCAACCTGGAACCTTCTTGCTGTGAGGCGACAGTGCTAACCACTACACCACCGTGCAGCCCTCTATTAATTTTTTATTCAATTTTTGTGAGCTACTTGACTAATTTGAATTTCCCCCATTGGGGGATGACTCAAGTATTTTTCTATTCTATTCTATTCTATTCTATAGAATTCTATTCTATAGTATCTATTCTATTCTCTGCTTCTCTGTTGTATCTTCAGCGAACCAGATAGCGTTATAAATCTTTGTTTGGCACTCTTTCTTTGGTACTTTTAGATTTTTTAATACGTATTTATTTTTGTTTTACACAAGCTGCTTATACGAGATACTATATAAACGGCAAAAAGCAACTGAGGTTTACATATTTGTTTGGCTGTGATATCTCAAAGCAGTCCATCTAAAAGAGTATTCCCTTCTAATAGAACTGACAATTCCGACCATTCTGATTTCCTTGAACGTGTGTTTTTGTTCCCGCCCCCATTGGTATCACGTGAGATTAGGGCCGATTTTCTTTGGCCTCTGACAGCCGTCAATCTGAAACTCACCACACACTGTTGAAAATAACAAGGTTTTGCTCGAGGGGGCAGTAGTGGACTGGCTGTTTAAAAATTGTTTGAAGATATGAGAGTGCATAACAAACAATTCAATTCGGCAACTGAAACGTTAAGTTGAACTCAACAAGAAAAACAACATCAGGTTAACAGTTGGAGCTGGGCGAGAAGGCCTGTGAGTTGGTGAAACTGGTTTAAACGACTCAGAGGAGGAGTTGCCTGAGAAGCTTGATTTAGTTTAACCATCAGGAAGAAGAAGTATCACCGCCCGCTCCAACTCTCGCCAGGGGACAAGGGAAGACGGTCTGCGGTCATGGCTACCCTCGGTAACTTGGGGTCCGCAACCAGTCCTATTGTGATCCTAGCGCCCAAAACAAAGACGAAGAAGAAACACTTCGTGCAGCAGAAGGTGAAAGTGTTTCGAGCCAGCGACCCTGTCCTGAGCGTCTTTATGTGGGGTGTCAATCACTCGGTGAGTCAGTGGAAGCTAACATTTCAGTAAATGCTAATGTTGATGTTATATTGTTCTCTTACTTAGCCGTAGTGTCGCCGTGAGAGGCAGTTTTGCCAGTATATACGCAAAAAAACATTACCACAAATATGAAGTTATGACGCCTAAACGTGGGACTAGTCGGGCTTAGCGACATTTGATGGCAATCTTTGGAAAATATGTTTAGTTAGCCACATGCCTACTTACTCTGATACGTCAACATTCAGCTACACACAGGTTCTCGGACATTTTTCATTGGTTTCACATATAGTTTTCACAAAATGTACAGTATAATTTGTAGTCTGTTGTAAGCATTTACATTATTTGAGTGTTTTTGCTACTTTCACCTGGCTGATACATTTCCATTTAGTATTTTTTTCAAATTTGAAACTTTTCATGAAATTCCTATATTGATAGTTTTAAGGCATCTATTGTAGTTTTATTTTCTTTACGTGGGTCCATGTCTTGTTTAGTGGTTATGTTGTCATTTTAAAACTAATTCGATTCGTAATTTGGAAGTGTGGAAAAACAAATAAATACTCAATCCATCCTTTAGTGTCTTCAAACATCCTGTGTTGTCTAACTCGCATTCACAAATTATTCAATTCTGTAACGCTGAAAATGGCAACCAATGCTGTTTTTTGGTAAATTGGAACAAGTCGGTGTTTGGTATGATAGTATGGAAGTTTTTCTGTGCCATCAGAGTTTGAATGCGAATTTGTAATATCGAATTTTTACGGCATCAAAATCAGACTTTAAATTTGAAAAACCAACAGTGTAAAAAAAAAATTCAGTGGAAAAAGAACAAGACTCAACATCCGGGTAAACAGGGAGAAGCAATCGATCCCTGTCTCAATTCATCCAACGGCAGCCAATCAAGTTACGCTCCATTGGACAGATCAGCCATGTCCACCAATGCGGGTGATGGTGCTTCTGTGAGTGAGTTTACTTTATTTGCCTTTGTGTTAATAGAATTGAGTAATAGATATTACTCAATATCTATTGAGCTGATCTGATGAATTGAGACAGGGATTGATTGCTTCTCCCTGTTTTCCCTGTTTAAGCACAAAATGTGCTTATATGATGGCTTTTACATAGTATTTGGGTTTTGAACTGCTTGTCAGGCAGCACAAGACATTTGATTCTTTTTTCTTTTCAGACATAAAAAAACTGACCGAAATATCCAACGTGACTACTTACAACCTCGAGCAACATCATTAGTTGTCTTGCTTTGTTTTTGTGGGATATCTTGCAGTGATCAGAAGTTGCACATCTGTTTCACACACTTAGAAGGGATAATTGATTATAGTTTCTTCTTACTACAGATTAATGATCTAAACCAGGTGCCTGTTCCAGTCATGTTGCTGCCTGATGACTTCAAAGCCAACACTAAGATCAAAGTCAACAACCATCTCTTCAACAAGTAAGACACATGAATATGCACATGATAAAGATAAAAATATTGTCATTTGAAGAATTTCTCAAGTGAAAAATTAGACTTGAAATGTTCTAGAGATGCTCTGGAGCGCTGGCATGTGAGAAGGTTAATATCCGCAACAGTTGCTCTTTACATCTTATGGAGATTTTCTACTGAGCCTCAAATGTCAGGAACTTCCGTAGGTAAGACAGTATATGAACATGTCGACAAATATTCAGGAGGATGCTAGTGTGTGAGTGAGAGCGGGTGTGCTGGTGAGAGAGTAATTTATCCTGACCTGTTTGCTGCTTTACACTATTTTGGATATGTACAAATACATCCAGTACACATGACGACACAAGGAGCATGTGCTCTAAATGTATTTTAAAGAAAACATGATTTCACTGGCTGTATTTCTGCATCACATGCTGCATCCTGCGTCCTTCTCTCTTGCATTTCCAGATGGGAGAATACATTTCTAGCAGAAAGCCTCCTGCTGCGATGTGTATGTGTAAACGGCAACTGGTGAAATAGATTGAACCAAACGTTCTCCTGAAACTCTGGTGTTCAAGTGTGAAAATGGCTTTGACTTTAAAGCCAGACAAAACCAGTTTTCAAACAGGTTTTCAAACTTTAAAAGGAACATAAGAGTAATTTTTGCACTTCCTGTCCTTTTGGCAGAGAAAACCTCCCAGGACATTTTAAGTTCAAAGAATACTGCCCTCAAGTCTTCCGAAATCTAAGGGAACGGTTTGGTATTGAAGATCAGGACTATCAGGTATATTTATGTTCTGTAAAATTCTCACATATTTTGTTAAGTCTTTTGAGCCTGATGGAGATGGATGATCCTATACTAACTAAGCTGCATGCTTTTGGTGTTATACCCAGGTGTCATTGACACGCAGCCCTCCAATGAGAAGTGTTGATGACCAGGGAGAGGGTCTGCTCCTCAACTCTTATGATCGTACATTGGTTATCAAGCAAATCTCCAGCGAGGATGTTGCAGACATGCACAGTATTCTATCGGAATATCACCAGGTAACATCTTAATGCTAAATGCATAAAGTTTAGTATATTCTGCAAATTGAGCGAATGTCATGAAACAACTATCAATATGTCAAAAGTGTCCTATTTAACAATTTCACACAATTTTCTCAGGTCTTATTAAGATGTATGAGACAGGCTTTGGTCAAAATATGGGTTGAGCAAGTGCGCCTCCCTGCCCTTTTGGTGAGGTGGGCACATGTTGGCTCAGGGCACACATGCTAGCATGTGGCGACTCACGATGTGTTTACATATATAACCTATTTGCAAAACCCTCACACTCATTCTGTACTTTAATGCAGTAAATGCAATATAATGAAGCGATTCCTTCAGTCATAGAAAAAAACACTCCAGCTCCATATATAGGTATAGATAGTTCATCCATTTATCTAAGTGGGAAATATTTTAGTTGTGTAGTAGTTTTAGTAGTTAGCACCAGATGCTGGTAAACAATGCTTTCTGATCAACTGTAGGAGAACAAACGGAAGACGTACACCACTTAACACATAGTAATGCATGTGTACCATTAATTACCACTTCAACATTTTTATATAACAATGTCATTAAATAGTTGTACTTTGTAGTTGTCCATTGTTTTCAGATCTTTCACATCTTATCCACTCAGCTGTCTTAATTGCAGAATGCAACCATTCAATTAGACAGCATTAAATTAACAAATTAATGGTGGAACAATAATGTTAATCTTTCAAAAAGTTAGCAAAAACTTCTTAGAAGTTGGTGCACGTCATCTTCGTTACTTAAGATGTTAACGTTAGCTGTTGCTATACAAAAAAAAATGAATAGATAAATCGACAGTGACAAATTATGTCTCAGATACTTCCATTTCCCTCATTTGAAGTTTAGGCACTGAGAGTTGGCACTTATACCGCTTTGTGGCACAGTTTCTTCAGTCCAACGTTAAACTGGACTAACTTGTTAAAACTGTGCGATTAAAAAGTGGTTCCTGCACATACAGTATTTTGCTAACTCTTGCTGGAACATTACCCTCAAATAAAGTTTATCCAGTGGGCTGTTATGTCCTCTGAGGCTGGTGGTAGATGTTAGATGCATGCTCCTCAGAAGAGGTTACAACAGGACATTTCCACCAGAAGCTGCCATCATCAGCTGAGTGTATGCGAGCGGGCAAGTCTAAGAGGTCAAGGCTTACCAGAGGCGGTAGAGTGAACTTTACGAGTAATGTACTTTTAAATTGAAAACCAAATTGGCTTATTAAATGACGACATTTAAAACAAAGGGGAACTTTAAAAAAAAAAAAGGTAGTCTTTTGAAAAAAAAAAACATGATGGGAGAAGTTGTGATCAAATTGTCAAATTACTTCTGCATGTGCACGTTTAGGTGGACTTGCAAGCCGTTTTCACACATGAACACCAGAGATTTTCACAAGAAAATCTTGTTGTATGTTAAAGATACTGTTTGTGTAATTGCACCTGCATGTAAAATGTTTATGTATACAAAGCAAAATGTAAACATATAAAATTTTAGTTTATATGTTTTATGGGAATGTACACGGCATCAGGCAAGTTTGGCCTCCAGAAAATGGTTTCCCCTGAAGGTAAGAATGAAGTAAGAATTCAGTGAGCTCCTGAGAGCGACTCATTCTTTCACAAATGTTTGTAGAAGCAGTCTGCATGCTTAGGTGCTGGAATACTTTTGGCAATGTAGTGTACTTCTGTGTTGAGAGCATTATTCCCACAGGGACAGCTAAGTGCTTCCCTAAAAACAAGCCCTGGATCACCAGTGGCCTGGAAAAGCTACTGAAGAAGAAAGCCTTTGTGGAGGGAGACAAGAAGTCATTGAGTACTGCTCAAAAACCGCTGAGAAAGGAAATAACAGAGAGTAAGGAAATTATAGAAAAATGATAGAAAGCAAGCTCCCTCCAGGAGAGATGTGTGGTCGGGGATTTTAAAAAAAAAAAAAAAAAAAAAAAAAAAAAAAAAATCACAGGCTTTAAGTTGAAAGAGGATCAAACTGATGGAAAGTCGAACAGAGCGATAGGCTGAAAATGTGATTCAATAGGTTCAGTTCAGATCGGCACTCAGTATGTTCTACGCTTGCCTCCAGCATTGCAAGCCTCACACTCTTCCTCTACCTCCATCCTCCCTGTCACGCCTCCATATTGTCACCCTCCACCTCAGTCATGGATCTTAGCTCAGCGTCACCAACGTCTCACCCCACACCAAGACACTCTAAGACCTTCTTTTGCCTCCCTCTGCTGTCGGGTAAGGAGGCAGCTGGAGAGACTGAACCAGAACAAGACCGCAGGTCCAGATGGTGTCAGCTCCAGGGTCCTGAGGGTATGTGTGAAACGGCTTTGAGGGGTTCTACAGCATCTCTTAAGCCTTAGCCTGAGTCAGGAGAAAGTTCTACTCTCTGCTCTCAGTGACTATAGACCTGTTGTCGCGACAGTCTTCATCATGAAAGTCCTGGAGAGACTTATCGGCTGACCTAAAGAGTGCAAAGAATAACGCTGCAGAAGTTGGTGAACATAAGGAACAACACTGCCCACCCGCTTTCAAATGCAATGTGATCACCGTGAGGCTTCTTCCGCTGTGTCGTAACACTGGAAGACACAGGTCATTCCTGTCAGCAGCAGTAATGATTCATAATGAAAGCTTATGATGATTAAAAGCTTTTTCATTTCATTTCATTGAAGTAGGTGTGTTGGTCTTCAGGTGGCATAGAGAAAGGCTGCTCTGGTCTGGCTTTTTCCTTCTACACTTAAACAAAAATATCAGAACAAATGAAGTTTCTCTTCTACATAAACTGCAAAGTACTTCCGTGCAGGTTTGTGTGTGGCCATAATGTTGTTACCTGTGGCGCTGTGTACATGAGCTATTGTGCAGCTTATTTGTGAAAATTTAATTGGCACAGAATATGATAATGTGACACTGGTTTGCCAGTAATCATGGAATTGATTAGTGCCTCTCTGACTCATGACTGATAGTTATCTTGTCTGTACCTTCCATGAATACTCACAGTTGTTTCCTTCCTCTAGCACATAGTAAAGTGTCACGGCAGCACTCTGTTGCCACAGTTTCTTGGTATGTACCGAGTGAGCGTGGACAGTGAGGAGGCCTACCTGATGGTCATGAGAAATATGTTCAGCCACAGACTGGTGGTGCACAGGAAGTACGATCTGAAGGTGAGGAGGAATTGCATCAACAAACAGATCTTTAATTGCACAATCCGATTCTTAGCTTTGCTCACAAAGTGACAAGGAAGTCTCACAGGTAATAGTTATTACACTGCTGTTACAAGTACAAATAAAAAGACATGTTTGCCATTTATTTAGACATTTCAACCAAAAAAAGAAGCTTATTTTAACCTAATTTCTGTAGCTGAAATGTAAAGGTATGACTTTTTTTTTTTTTTTTTTTTATAAAAACCAAAAATAAGAAAGAGGATAACATTTTCTGACATTTCATAGAGTAAACCAAATGTCAAATCCTTTGATGCCACCTCCATTCATACCATTTCTCAAAGGTTCAGCAAAGATATTTAGAACAGTTTCTTTTTACAGGGCTCTCTGGTGGATCGGGAAGCAAGTGACAAAGAAAGGGTAAAAAAATGTCTTGCTCTACCATCCTTTTCATGATATTCTTTTGCTACCTATCTCGTCCTTATCGTGTGATATTTTACTTTTCAAAAGGAAAAAGAGCTTCCTACTTTTAAGGATATGGATTTCAGGAACAACTTGCAGAAAGTATATGTAAACGAGGAGGAGAAGGAGAAGCTCATGGAGAAACTCAACAAAGATGTGGAGGTAAGTGTGCTGTGTTGTGGTGAATAACCATTACCACACAGTGGCAGTATCACCCCTAAGATGCTATTTTGACTATAGACTATAGGCTTTTGACTATGCGCACTTGATTATAGATGTGTAATTATTTGCTAGTGAACAAGGGGAACAAGTCACTGCAACAGAAATAAGAGCTGAAGAATGAAATGCAGTCATTTTGATGATTTGTAAAGAATTTGGTCACAGTTTTCTTTGTCTTTGGCTCCTTAGGTTGTTGCTGCATGTTTGCTCAAAGACCAGTTCAGACATTGATTGTTCTCGCCCTAACATAACCTGTAGTTTATGAGAACAAGATGGATTGTAGTCCATGCTTGATATGACTCCAAATGATAACATGAAAGTTACCGAGCTGTTAGTTGGGAATAATAAGGTTTCAGTCAAAATGAACTGAAAATCCCTCAAGTTGAATTTTGAATGTCTGTGACATAGTACAGTCACACTAAAATTAGAATATCTTTTGTAATTTGCTCAAGGCAAACATCTTTCTCACATCTTCCTCAGTTTTTAGTCAAGCTGAAGATCATGGACTACAGCTTGCTGCTCGGTATCCACGACGTCGGCCGGGCTGAGCGGGAGGAGGAGGAGGGTGAGGAGGTGTCCAATGAGGAGGAAGTAGAGTCTGAGAATGGCATGGCACAGTGTTCCACAGTGGGATCTTATGGCACTTCTCCTGAAGGAATTGCTGGTTACATGTCCTCCTGCAAACCTCTTGGTTCCGGGGAGTTTGATTCCTATGTGGATGTGTATGCAGTTAAGAGCTGCCCAGGTGAATACTTCATTCAAACTTCAACATTTTTCTCACTTAGATGTGAAACTAAATCTTGAAATCTGATAATAGAATGCAAAGATTGATTCTGTTCTAGGATTTATGAGTACCTCTGACACAGACTTCCACTCCTTAATCTCAGTGCACCTCTTCTTTGATGAATGAAATTTGTGGGAACAGTCATACATCTACTTCTTCTAAGGCTGGTTTATGTTCTGATGATACTGATAAAGTTTTCAATGACATTTACCTCGCTCCTCTGTTAGAAATGAGTTTGTTGATCAGTCATCTTCCACTTTGGTGGAATGGTCTTTCAGTGAAATGATTAAGACTTCTCTGAGTGGCAGCAACGATGAGAGCAGTTTTAATTCACAACATTTTAAAGAAGAAAGCCTCAGTGCTTCCTTTATTATCTCTAGGAAACACTTTACCATTCTTTATGTAAGAAAAGAAAATCACTCCTTCCCACAATTCATTGCAGCCACAAGTTTCAAAGTGACATTATTAACATATAAACATGGATTGGTGTAAATAAATATTAGGACAAAGTAATACGTGTAAATGGCACAGCGATAAAATTTTTCCCTTTTTATGGCTTTTTTTGCAGCTTTTTTTTAAATGATCAACTTTCATAATGAGGTAATATATTTTTTTTTATATGATAGATTTAGTGTGAACCAGCATTTTAGGATAAGTATAATTCTTTTTTTTTTTTAAACATCTGTTTTTCACAGCTTTCACAGCCCAGTACAGCTATATGTTTGTATGTGAGATTTTTTTTTCAGCACAGTTGTGTTATCCTATCTTTTTATAAATTTCCCTCACCATCTTTCTTTAACATGTTAAAGACGAACATTTTTTAACATTTTAGATGAAGTCAGATAAATTATTATTGGAGGTTCAAATTCAAATCCACTTTATTTCCTCATGATGAAACACGTGATGAATAAAAAACAAACAAACAAAAAAGTTCACCAATGGGTCGTATTTTGACTCTTTGACCGAAACCAATGTCTTTTCCAAAGGCACTCTGACACAACAACAGGCTTGGGATCGAATCGCCAACTTCCAATTGGGAAAACAGCTTCTGTGCAACGAAAGGCACAGCTACCCCATTTCAGTTCAAATTAAGCCTCAGCATCCAGGGATACAGCTGCCTTCTCTAAGCCCAAGCTTATCCAAGACTGACTTCGCCTAAGTGATACACTGTCCTGTTGTTTGACCAATCAAAACATCATTTTTTGGGGAAATGGAAATAGTAACTTACTCTTTTGTAAAAACAACATAATTCTTAATGATACGTACAGGTTTTGAAGCAACAAGCAGCCATTCAGATGACATCTTTATTTCGTCAAGAAACAATGCCAAAATAACAATGACATCTCGCACTAAACAATCCAGCACCTAGTCTTCAGTGTTATGTGGTGCATCACATCCCCTCTATACCCCCTATACACAGTTCAAAGCACCAAAAAAATCATGGTATATAAGTACAAAAGGCACAATTCAGATTCAGTCTTTCTGTAAATTGAAAATCTTGTGGGTTTTTTGGACCTAATGGTTATTACCTGAGTTCTGTGACTACCACCATTAATAAAAGCTTTGCCAAATTGTTCTATTCCTTTAAACCCAGGAGCCCCTCAGAGGGAGGTCTACTTCATGGGCCTGATAGATATTCTCACTCAGTACGACACCAAGAAGAAGGCTGCTCATGCAGCAAAAACTGTCAAACATGGGGTGAGTAGCACAAAAGAAGAAGTAGTCATTTATCTAAAGCATTCCTGGTGAGTTTGATGTTTGTGTCTGTGCCGTGTAATTCTGGGCACCCAGATGATGTTAATGACCTGTTTTTTTTTTTTTTTGCTCTTGGTCTTTTCTCTCTTGTTGCAGGCTGGCGCTGAAATATCCACAGTCCACCCTGAGCAGTATGCCAAACGATTTCGGGACTTCATCTCAAACATTTTCGCATAACACCTGAGAGTGAACACTGCCAAATGCATTCCAACTGAGAGCTGAAGTCTTCGACTGTAAACCAACACTAGTATGCAGGCACAGAATATTGTTGAAACCTGATCATCTGAGAGACAGAAAGTTGTATCAATAGAATTGAATACTTATGATGCATATATTTATTATTAAGATTTAAGGGGTATTTCTGTAGGTGTTAAAAACTCATAAAGGGGCAACTCCAGAGCAACGGTGTATCTTAAAACAAACTGCTGTTGATCAGTGTTAAAAGTATTGAACTACATAAGTAGCAGATCAGAATTTATCTTTCTTTTTTTCAATTTTCTCTTTGTATCCAAGCTTGAACTGAACTTTAAAGAATTGTTAAAAGATTTGCTATCTCGTACTGAGTTAGATGAAAACAAATATTAATCGTATATCTGTGTAGTAAATATTAGATGGTTTGCTTAGCTTGACATAAAGGGGCCTATCTCTGTCTGAAGGAAAGGAAAGCAGCCTTCTTGCACATGTAACATCACAATCAAATGTTGGCCTTCTGAATCTGTTGGACGGGTTATTAGATATTGATATCAAGCTAATGGAACAGAATTAAAATAAGTTTGAATTGTTGCTAAACCAATAGTAGTAAAAAGGAAATGTATATAGAAAATAAATAAGATAGACAACAGATTGCTATATTAAGGAATCATTTGGTTTGCTGCCTAATCTATTCAGCTAAGATATACAAATTATTCTTTATTTTTGGAATTCTTGTAGGCTCCATTCAGCACCAGTAACATAAAGTGCTCCTGCTTTTTCTCTCTTTCTTTTCAAGCCTGTTGCTCTGTACCTTGTTAGAATTGAGGTTGAGCAGATCAGACCAGCCCTCTCAAATCACACATAGTTATATAAAGCCCTTCTGTGAGGATAAGAGGTGAGGGTAAGAGAACTTTTGGAAAAAGCAGAGCTTACTATTTCCCAGTTTCCAATCCTTATGTTAAACTAACTAGTTACTGTTCCATTTCCTTTGCAGACAAGTTATAGCTCTGCAAAAGAGAAGCACAGAAGATTGACTTTCCCAGAATTACACCTTTAATCCTACAAATTGTTATTAGAAATTAGTATTAAACAGTTGTAATATAGGTTAGTATACACTAAATATTAATTTATAGAAGGCCATCTGGACTTTTAGAATGCTAGATATGTGGGGACAAAAACTTTAATAAAGCAGAATATGCACTTTACATGCAATGACTTTGACAGAGCGGTGAAATCTAACACAATTTGAGTGGAACAATTATGGTGTACTAGTTTTTTGCCAATTCCATGAAATATTTCTAGAACAACTTTGTCTGTTGAATTGATAAAAAAAAAAAAGGTGACCATGTCTAAACATTTAGCCTGTGAACACATCTTCAGCCATGCTGCACAGCCTGTAAGTGGAACATGGGCTTACTCACTTGCACCCAGACCTGCACCTGCATTAGTGAAGGAACTCTTCTAAAGTTCGGGACCAGTTTTGCCTTTTGAATAAAGCAGGCCTTGTTCGATGTGCAGTTCCACATCAGAACAGTTCGGAAAAATGAGCCCATCCATCATGGTTCTGAAACGACTGAACACAGTATGGTGATTTTTGTGTTCAATTGGGTGAATGTGTACTAAATGAATCATTGTGATAAAGTAGTGGGGACTATCATGTGTAGCTTACTGACATTTCTGATTCTGTTGTAGTGAGCATACTGTGTTAAACATTAGCCAGGTTTCCATTAACCGGTAAAGTAATCTTTTAAAAAACTGCAAAAAAGAAACGAGTCAGAGATGTTGCCAAAGACTGGTTTGCAGAGAATAAACCGGGCTGCTCGCTGTTGCTAGAGAGTGTTGGTGATTGTAAATGAGTAGAAGTTAACTGGCCTAACTGGAAAATAAAGCTTTTACCTTGAGGAGAAAAAAATGACAACAAATATTTTGGTGGACATCCACAAGGGGAAAATAGAGAATGCTTTTCTTCAACAATTACATAAATCTTTGGGAATATTTGGGACATATGTGGGACGATATCTGCTCAGTTAAGTGATTTTATTTTTCCAACTCCGAAACAAAATAACCGAGTTATGTGATTTACACAGGCAAGATGCAATTTGCAATGGTGTCTCTGTTACTCCTACTGTGTCAAGTCTTCAATTTGGTCAATAAGCAAGGTTTTATTATTCATTGAATTTTTAAATAAAAAAAAATTATTTATTGTTTTCTATTACTATTCACTATTCTATCCCTTTCTTTTTTACATTAAAAGTACATTTCAGTGACTTAGCCTTATGAGAGATGATTCAGCATTCCTGAACACAGACAATAGCGTAGACAATGATATTCTGTATGATGTCTCATTTAATCGATGATTACACATGTTTTTTGCAAATCAGGTTTTGGTCCAAAAATATATTTTTACACTGATTTTCTGCTAAGTTTGACTTATCGCTGCTAAATGAGTGTGACTATGGGCATGACACTGGTGGGGGAAAAATGGGATCTGAGGCTAAACTGTCAAAAGACACACAGCATTGACTTTGCATAGACACTGGCTTTATCAGTCACTTATGTTAAGAATCAAATATCATAAAGTGTTAAATGGTTTGCCAGAGGAATTGAATGTATTCCCTAGCCTACCGCCTGCCCCTTTCGCTCTGTTTGACGCTTCAGTCTTTGAAATACCTTCAAATAATATGGTATAATTTAATTTAAAGGTTTTTAATCCCCCCAGGATGAGCCTATGTTATATATGTTGACCATGTCCCTTTTCATATGGTCTCACTTCATTTATCCAAAGTTATTTCTATTCCACTTCTTCTTCGTAGTTTGCTTTTCAACACATTCTCTTTGGCCTTGCTATTGTTTTCCCTTGCTTTTCATGTATGTGAACAAAAATAAAAACAAAAGTACTTTCTTACCATCCTTAACATATGAAAAGTCCATTTTAGGAGGCTAGTTTTTATACTTAATTTTCAACTTGACAACAGCTTCAATCGCTGTTTGGTTAGGTTTAGCCATTAAAAACTACATAAGTGTTGGAAAAAATTTGTGACTTATTTAAGCGGCGAAATCTTTTAGTACATATTTAATGAGATTCATATTACAGTTTTATTTGATGAATGATCCCCATGAAATTGAATTATTAACCCTGAAAGGCAAACCAATCGCTGGTGCTAGACCCAGCAGTCCATGCTCTTTTTTTTTTGCCTTTATAGTTTTTACTGTACATCTTCAAAGGTAGATGGCAAGTAATATCACTCAATGGGACGAGATCTTACTAACTGGACCATTAAAGGAAAACCTTCTCAAAATGTCTTACCATATGTTAAAAATCTTTCTTTTGCTTACTAGTTCACCAACAGAAGACAAATGTGGTGCAGGCGCATTAATAAATCTCATAATCTCAACATAGTTCAGCAGACCTTCAGACAATCTGAGCTGAATCTGCATTGGTTGAAAAAAACTAAAACATGATTAGATAAGAATCATGAAGTTACACAATATATACAGTATATAAAAAAATATTGTAGCCAGTTAGAACCTTCACTTTGACAAGGACAGTTGCACCCCTGGATTAGCGGCATCATGGCTGCCAGTTGTATATAGTATTCCCACTTGAAACGGGACCTGTCATAAATTGAGACACAAGCTACATGATTTAAGACATCAACAGGGCTAGTATATACTTCCCATTTACTAGGAGATAGTTCACTGCTTGACAACTGGTTTTCTGCAGTTGTTGACATCATATAGCTTCTCTTACAAAACATGAGGGCTTGTTTCCTTGTTTCTGCTGACTGGTTCCTTCCTGTTTCATCAGAGGAGACCAAATTTGCTGACAGGTTCCTACTTTTTTTCACTAGAAAATCAAATGGAATAAGACAATAGGATTCAGGCAGGATTAGCAACAGGACAGAAAGAGGGAGCAGTTGAGAGGGTCACTCTGCTGCAAACTGCTGACGATCAGTGGAAGCAGAAAGAACACGAGGTCCAGGGAGCACATCCCATCCATCGGTAGGAATCGTGGCCAACACAAATTTTCCTGTGTTCTCTCCATATGAAGCTGATTTCACTTTAACCTCGGCTGTTCCTTGTGAAAAGTTGCATCTGGGCATACCTATCAGGAACCACCTCAGTTTGCTCAATAGCAACCTGATGCAACAGTTTGTTTCTGGGATCCATTATCCTGCATGTCAAGTTTGAGCCTGCTCATGGCTGAATATTTAAGTCAATGGCACGTTACCTGCTCTCTCACCACCGTAATATGATGATGAGGATGTATGTGCACATTTAGGTTAAAGAGCTCCCTTCCTTCGTAAGGTTGATGTAGAACAGGCCACACATCTTCTGCCACTCTCTGCCTGTCTAAGCTCATCGGGATGGTGGTGGTGGGGGGCTTCCTGGCATTGTTCTCTGCTATGTGAGGACTGTTATTACTGTTTCTGCTCTATAAACACACAGAATTGTTCAAGGTCATTCACATAAACAATTTGCTGTCACAGAGAAAAACTAAAGTTCCATCATCTCCACAAATACTCAGACTACTGTAGTTGTTGGGTATAACAGTGATGGACAAAAAGCTGTGTACAGGGAACCCGTTGACCGGTTTATGGTATTGTGTTAGAACAGGCAACTCACTTTGAACACATACAAAACAACAAAGTTGATTGTGTATTTTAGAGAGACCAGGAATAAGGTAAACACTATATCCATCTTGGGAGAAGATGGATATAGTGAGAGAGGTGGTGGTGGATGAAGATACCTGGGAGTTTACTCGAACAGTTGAACAGACCTTAAATGCAAGGCTGTCTATGTAAAAGGACAGAATTGACTGAACTTTTAAGAGAGCTTAGGTAAGAATAAGAATAAGATTAAGAATCAAATAAGAATTTCTGCACTGGCTTCAGTTTTTTTAGATCTAGAGGGCTCATCTTTAAAGTGCTGTCTAGTCTTTATATAAATAAAATAGTTGTTACTCTCTGAAGCTGAATCTCTTTTTTTTTTTGCTATAGCCTCATCAAAGATCAGGATCCTACAGAACAATATTAAAGGTGAACTTCCTTCCTGTAATTAAGGTCAAACTATTAAATTTTTCATAAATTTATTTACAAATAACACAAATGTTCTATTATAAAGATTTGCATGGGGACAGTTCATATGTGTTAAATCAAGATGACCATTTGCTCATTATGACACCCCCCTCTGATAGTTACTGTATCTGGAGCAACAGAACCAGCGGGTGTTGTCTTCCGTTTGTACTGTCTGAAATCATTGTAACCAATGCTGTGACAGGACAGTATAGTGGATGCAGGTGCCCTTGTTATTTCTCTAGCTTTTCAATTCAATTCAAATTCAAAATTCACAAATACTTTATTTATCCCAGAGGGAAATTAAATGTTGATGTAACTCAATTAAATCAAGGAGTTATTATAGATGATGATGGCTGTGGGCAGGAAAGATTTCCTGTAGCGGTCCGTTTTGCATCCAAACTGAAGAAGCCTTTGACTGAAGAGACTCTGTTTTCCGATAACAGTCTCATGGAGAGGATGTTCAGGGTTGTCCATAATTCTCTTGATTTTATGCAAAATCCTTCTTTGCATTATTGTCTCCAGAGGTTCCACAGTCGTCCCCAGAACAGAACCAGCCTTCCTTATCAGGTTGTTGAGTCTTTTTAGGTCCCTGGTTCTGATGCTGCTGCCCCAACAGATGACGCAAGAGGAAATGACGCTCTTAACAACAGACTTGTAGAAGATCTGCAACATCTTGTTGCAAACCTTGAAGGACCTTAGCTTCCTCAAGAAGTACAGTCTGCTCTGTCCTTTCTTGTAGATGGCTTCACTGTTGTGTCTCCAGTCCAGTCTGTTGTCCACATGAACACCAAGGTATTTATATTCCTCAACCACCTCCACTTCTTCTCCCATGATGGAAACAGGGTTTGATCTGACCCTGTTTCTCCTGAAATCTACAATCATCTCCTTTGTTTTGTTAACATTCAAGATGAGATGATTGTTCCCACACCATGCCACAAAGCGGTCCACCAGCTCTCTGTACTCAGCTTCTTGTCCATCTCTGATACACCCGACCACTGCAGAGTCATCTGAATATTTCTGTAGATGACAGGAGTCTGACTTGTACTGGAAGTCTGAAGTGTACAGAGTGAAAAGGAATGGTGAGAGTACAGTCCCCTGTGGTGCTCCTGTGCTGCTGATCACCTGGTTAGATACACAATTCTTTAGTCTGACAAACTGTGGTCTGTTTGTCAGGTAGTCATTAATCCAGGTGATTGTTGATCACCTGTCTTGATTTGGAAATGTATGAATCCTTGACATTTGTGTAAAACAAATCCAATGTCTTGTTTTCTCTGGTAGAGCAGCTGACAAACTGTTGAAAAAGTTCACTGGCAAGCTTTGATGGCGTAAAAAACACTCTCTAATATGGTATGGCCTCGACAAACACACCAAAAGACAAATGTTTGGTTTCCAGTTTCTCTTTATTCATATCCTTTGAAGAGTTTTGTTTTGATTTCTGCGACTGTTTTTGGTAGGTAATAACCACAGCAAACAAGGAATATCCATAAAGACCTGACATTATGGCACTGCTCTGACCTTGTTGTCTTGTCATAAGATTTGTCATCTTAGTTCAGATCTTTACACTTGTTCATTATTTTTCCCCCTTTTAAACATTAACTTCATGAACTGGCTGTTCACTAGCTACCTGTTACATAATACCCCTTCATAGATGCTATTGTTATGAGGTCATCACTGTTTTAACTTCTTTAACTTTTTACTAAGGTGTCAGTGGTTTTAAAGTTACATAGAATGTCTGGAGGAGTGCTAGCTATTTTCTATAAAAAAAATTCCAGAAGGCAGCACCCCTCATAGAGAGCCTACTCCATTATGCTTAGCAAGTACCATTCACCATTTTTCAATATAAAATGTTTATAACATACTCCAGGTCCAAGATTAAAAAAAAAAAAAAGGGTACTTAGAATAAACAGAAAAGGAATATATAACAAATAAACCAGCCTCTCTAAAAGAGAAAACCATGCCAATCTATCTACAGCTAGGACAGGTGTCAAATAGAGCTAACCTCTACATTAGGTCGTCCCAAAATAACTTTATTTTCCAAGGCATTGAGGGGGAAAATCGATTATTATGTTTATTTAAACAGTCTCGACAATTCCTTCTCCTGGAGCCACAAAACATCTGACTTGCACGAAGCCATCTTCAATACCAGTCTCATGGCATCATTATAAGCAACTAAAAGTTTGTGCATGCTTGATTTTCTGTGATTTGATCACAAATGTGCAATACAGAGTGCTATTTATTATCTTCTAAACAAAGACATCCTCATTCTATCTGTACGTGCGCCAAACTTTCTTAGGAGAATGTTTGCATAAGCAAACCAACAAGATTTATGCAGCATAAAAAATACAGTAGTTCAGACATTTTAAATATTGAACTATCAGATATTTGACCTCTTTGGCTCTAAATGTGATGACAGCACTCTGACTGAAATTATATTTAAATCATCAAAGAGCAAATACATGTCGTGAAGAGCTTTTGGAGACCAGGGGCCTCATGTACAAAGACTTGCATGGATTTCCTAGTGAAACATGGCGTACGCTCAAACCCAAATGCCCTCCAACGTACAAAAATATCCAGATGTATGAATCTTTGCGCACGGATCAATCCAAGCACATTTCGTTTGTACATCCCAATCAACGTGGAATTGAGCGCACGTCGGAGCACCTGACTCCTCCCTGTCCACGCCCCTACTTAAATATGCAAATCATATTTAAATGAGCCCTGCACCTGCGATTCCCATCTGTGTATGATCAGAAAATACAGAAAAGGAAAGAGTAAGATGGAAAAAAAAAAAGAAACTTCACGGAAAGCGAGATGTCGGTGCTACTTTCTGAAGTGGAAGCGCGCAAAAATGTGCTCTTTGGCACGCTGTCCTCCGGCATAAGCAGCAAACGCAAGAGGACTGGGTAGGAGGCGAGGCTGTCAATGCTGTGGGGTCTGAGAAGCGCACACAAGCAGAGGTGAAGAAGTGGTGGTCCGACATTAAGGTGGATGTGAAGCGGAGACTAGCTGTCCACCCCCGATGTGTAGACAAAACAGGCGGGTGGGGGGTGGCCGACCCTGCTTGAACAGAGAGTTGGCGCAACTATGGGTGACACTGCTCTCTCTGGGGTGGTGGGAGCACATGTGGGTGACTCTGATTACCCCCGAGGTAAATACCGATGTTTTTGTGTAACTCACAACAAACGTGTTCATACAGTAACATGAAGAAGTTTTATGCACCGAATATGATGCTGTGAAGGACAATTACACAAATGAAGTTACTCACCAAGAAGCCACCCATTGCGCACAGCGCCAGCTTGTAGTCTGTTCCCAACAATGCTGTTACTCAGAATGTATGAATCTACGTTGAACCACAGCACCTCGCTACAATGTTGGTTAATTGCATTTGTGCATCACATATGATCTGTAAATAGATTGAAGGAAAATTTTTCCTGTTGATATATACAAATTCATCATGTGATTGCGCTTTTATAGCAATGTGTGAGCAGTCGATAGCTCCGATTACATCAGGAAAACCGTCTCTCGCTTCAAATTGAGCTTTAATGTTGGCCTGTTCAACTGCATTGTCGGAATTTGATATACCTGGCTGAGATGCGGGCAATTCCATCCGACCGGCTGGAATGGCTCGGGTCAGGGTAGACTGGCACAGTCTCAATCGGTTGGCCAGCTCCCTCTGGAATGCTCCGGTTGCTAGGAACCCCAGTGTGCACATCACCTGTGGGCACAAGCAGCGCATGCCTCCTCGCTGTGTTGCGCTCTAACGTCGGCCGAAGCTCTGCGCACAGTTCTAGGAGGATTTCCCTCGGGAACCTAAAGCGACTGATGAGCCAGTCGCAATCATGTTCACACACACTCTCTTCGAATTGCACCATTTGCAAAGTCTTCTAATACTGCTGAAGCAGCCATTGTTTTTAATGGTATGCATTGCACCACTTTGTGCATGCTTTTATATCCACTCGTGTAACTGCAGACACATGGGTGTGTTAATTGTTTATTAGTATTACTTGTTCATGTGTCTCAAATGTGCACATTACAGTCTGAGGACTAATTGTTTTCACATTTATTTATTATAACAGTTTCCCAACATCACCTCTAAGTGTCGAAAAAGAATCAACAGCTGTAGAAAAGTGCGTAAGCTAGCCCTGAAGTTGATCTGAGGCACCGCACATTTCCAAGGTTATTTCGCTCTTGATACATCTGATCGTTGACGTGAAAATGTGGGTACACCACTTTTTTGTGCGTATGCACACTTTGTACATAAGGCCCCAGGTCAGCTTGGGGTAAATAACACAGGATTGTTTTCATACATGATATGCTTCACCAGTAAATGACCAACCATGTAGCCATTTTCACACGCTTTTGACTTTCTGGGCTGAATATAAAGATAAAAAATGACCTCAATCTGGGTTTTCGGTGGTCGAGTGAGTGGAGCACATACATGCATGTTATTCTCCTAGTCTTTCTCCTCTCTTTCCTGTATCTCTCTACTGTCCTGTCCTTTAAAGGCAAAAATACCCCCCAAATACCTCTCCTTATCTGATACAACTCTTGACCAAAACCAGGGCTGATACACTATTGCCCCATTTAATTTGTATGGTCTGGAGGGCATACAATTTTGGCCGATAAGACTTTCTGTGATTTGCACAATCAAGATTCAAGAAGCTTTATTTCTCACTAGGGAAATTGCTGTGCAACAGTTACAATAAAAAGGGGGAAAGTAATAAAATAGAAAATAGAAACTTTAGAAGTATCAATTAAACATACAAAAGCGTGCAGAGGGCATGTGCCATGCATGTGTCATTTTCATCTTTTAAACCTATCTGGTTATATGAGCTGTCACTTTACCATGGTGGAGGGGTTTGCGTGTCCCAATGAGTCTGGGAGCTATGTTGCCCGGGGCTTTAAGCCCCTGGTAGGGTCACCCAAGGCAAACATCCTAGATGACGTGATCAGACAAAGAACAGCTCACAAGACCCCTTATGATGAAAAAGTTTGTTGAAAAACGTCTTCCTTTGCCTGGACATGGGTGACCAGGGCATCTCCCTGGAGCCAGGCCCGGGGGCGGGGTCCGACAGCGAGCGCCTGGTGGCCGGGCTTGTGCCCATAGGGCTCACCACCCATGGGATGGGCCAAGGGGGTCGGGTGCAATGTGAGCTGGGTAGCAGCCGACGGCGGAAACGTTGGCTATCTGATCCTCGGCTACTGAAGATGTCTCTTGGGACGTGGAATGTCACCTCTCTATTGGGGAAGGAGCCTGAACTGGTGCGCGAGGTTAGAGGTTCCGGCTAGATATGTGCGGGTGTGGGCATACTCATTGCCCCCCGGCTGTGTGCCTGAACATTGGGGTTTACCAATGCCTCCCTCCGCCTTTGGGTGGGGGGACGGGTCCTGACTGTGGTTTTCTGCTTACGTACCAAACAGCAGTTTAGAGTACCCACCCTTTTTGTAGTCCCTGGAGGAAGCACTGGAGAGTGCTTCTGCAGGAGACTCCCTCGTTCTGCTGGGGAACTTAAATGCTCACATGGGCAATAGTGAGACCTGTGTGGCAGCTGTCGCTCTTGTCTCCCTCTTGCTCTTTGACTCAGAACCTTGCACAATTCTGGGGTCAATCATAATTAGGCCGCAGGTATAAGAGGGGGTAGTGCGTACTTCGGCTCCCCTCTTGCTTGTGGCCCGTGGGCATGCCCACCCCCTAGTCGCCTCGCTCCATGCTCATACGGGCAGGTAAGTTAGCGGTAGCTCTACCGTCGTATCAGTGTAATTTTTAGATGTCTGCTTTGTGTTTTACAAGCAGCCTTGCTTTTATTAGGCGGCGCCCTGTGTCCCCTCTTATGACGAACGCCTCGATGTGCCTATGAACACGTAAAGCTCTCCTCTGAGCGTCCGTAGACTCACCTGTTGGTATGTGTGTCTCACGATAGCCTTTTAGGTTAATTTACCAAGCATGAGCGTTCCTGTACTAATGGTTTCTTTGTGTTAGGGGGTTTTGAGAAGCCCTGCTGCTCTGACTCCACTGCTTTTCCGGTCTAGTCTGCTACTCCGGCGCTGCTGCCCGATCCTGCTTCCAGCTGCTCTCGGTCCTCTGCGCTGCTTTCCAGTCCTGCTCTGTGCGGCTGTCAGCGCTGTTCTTCGGGCCCTCTTCTTTGACAGCTTATTGCTATCCAGGCTGCATGTGTGGCCCTGAACGCCACCATATACCAGTCAGTGGCAAGGATTGGTGTGGGCGTCCCGGTTAACAGGGTGTCATCATCCTACCCCTGTTTGACTGTGGGGCTGAATTTTAGTTATTTAGTTTTTATTGAATTGATTTACTGTTTAATTGGTTTATTGTTTTGTTTTGTTTGTTTTGTTTTGAGGATCAAATCCCATTAATTGTTTTATCTTGTCCTCCCAGGTGCTGAGAGCTGAAGGTGGTGGTCCTGGTGTCCCTGGTGTCGGTTCCCATTCTGTGTGTGTGTGTGTGTGTGTGTGTGTGTGTGTGTGTGTGTATATCGAGCACCCCCTGATTTGTCGTGGTTGTGATTGGCACAGGTGGACCGGGTGCTCCTTTCCTGGGATTCCTCTCACTCAGTATTGACCTCCCCTCATCACCACCGGTAGGCCTCAGCCCTGATGCTGCTCCCCCTGCTGGTATGGATGGTTTGGTGTTTTAAGGAAATGAGTATTTTCTAAATAAAATTGTGTATTTTGAACCCATGCCACATTAATGACAGACCTGGCTGCCTTATAGCTAACTGTTCAATCTATTTCCTTGGGTGTAAGTCCCGAGGTGGTGTTGTCGGACAATATTACTTAGCATTCCCTCCATAAATATTTTTGGTTTTGTTCTGCTTCCTCCCCCATTGCTCGGGGGTGATTGGGAAGAACGCCCCCCCCCCTGATCTGAATCAGAGTGGTGTTCTGTTGTTGGACTTCTGTGCTCGTCATGGATTGTCCATAACGAACACTATGTTCAGGCATAAGGGTGTCCACATGTGCACCTGGCACCAGGACACCCTACGCTGCACTTCAATGATCGACTTTCTGGTTTTATCTTCAGACTTGCGGCCGTATGTCCTGGGCATTCGGGTGAAGAGAGGTTTGGAGCTGTCAACTGATCACCGCCTGGTGGTGAGTAGGCTCCGCTGGTGGGGGAGCTGCCAATCAGACCTGGCAGGCCCAAAAACTCAAAAACCCGGACGGCCTCCAAGAGATTCTGGTCCACCTTCCGGCGGCTCAGGAGGGGGGGGTACCATCAACACCATGTATGGTGAAGATGGGGCTCTGCTGACGTCAACTAGGGACATTGTGATTCGGTGGGGGGAATACTTTGAGGATCTCCTCAATCCCACCGACATGCCTTCCGATTAGGAAGCAGAGTTGGGGAGCTCGGATCTGGGGCCTCCCATTTCTGGGGCTGAGGTTGCTAAGGTGGTCAAAAAGCTCCTCTGTGGCAAGCCCCAGAGTCGAATCTCGGATTCAGGAGGAACAGTGTGGTTTTCGTCGTGGCCGTGGAACAGTGGACCAGCTCTACACCCTCAGCAAGATCCTGGAGGGTGCATGGGAGTTTGCCCAACCAGTCTACATGTGTTTTGTGGACTTGGAAAAGACGTTCGACCGTGTCCCTCGGGAGTCCTGTGGGGGGTGCTCTGGGAGTATGGAGTGCCAGACCCCTTGATAGGGGCTGTTTGATCTTTGTATGACAAGTGTCCCTTTCAAGAGTTCCCTTTCCACTTTTAAGACCAGGCTTAAAACTTTCCTTTTTGACAAAGCTTATAGTTAGGGATGGCTCAGGTGATCCTGAAACATCCCATAGTTAAGCTGCTATAGGCCTAGACTGCTGGGGGGCCTCATCTGACACACCTTTCCTCACTTCACTCTCTTTATGTATATGTGATATTATTTTGGTCATTAACTCGTGTTTCCCTGTTCCAACAGATATCCTTTGAATGGTGTTACAGTGCCGTCGCCGCGGCAGCCCCCTCCCCCCCTTTCTGTCTTCTCAAACCCCAGCTGGTCGAGGCGGATGGCCACCCTTCCTGAGTCTGGTTCTGCCAGAGGTTTCTTCCTGTTAAAAGGGAGTCGTTTCTCTCCACAGTCCCCTCAGGCACGCTCAGGCCGGGAGATTGGACCGAAAAACAAAAAGAATTATGATTATTATTAATTAATTGAATTCCAATTGGCTTGAATTGGACTTACTATCTAAGTGCCTTGAGATGACATTTGTTGTATTTGGCGCTATATAAATAAAAATGAATTGAATTGAATTGAAAATGTCAGGGTTTGGTCCGCATTGCTAGCAGAAAGTCGGATGTGTTTCTGGTGAGGGTTGGACTCTGTCAGGGCTGCCCTTTGTCACGGATTCTGTTCATAATTTTTCTGTCTTTTAGGTTCATCAGGTAGGTTTAGAAATTAAATTCTCTGATCTGATGAAAGAAAGATTTTTGAGGTAAAAGATGATTCTAATCTATTTGGGAATAAGGCTGTAACATAGGATATTGTGGAAAAAGTGGGGCGCTGTGAATACTGTCTGGATGCAATGTAAGTCACTTTGGTATTTTAAATAAGGTGCAGTAATGTTGTTGCCATAATTCTGCAAAGATCCAGAAAGAGGCACTTTACATTTGTTAAGAAGGCTTATCACTTCAGCTTCTCAGCCACTGAATGAGCCCTCATGGCTTCCTCCTTTCTACAAATGACACAAATGAAATACTATATCCTGCAATAATGAGCTTCATTAATGTGGATGTCATAACACATAGCGGCATCCTTTTGTTTCTGGAAACACCATAAGAAATTAATTTGTATTGGTTTAATAGGCTCAAATGTGTTCCTTTGTAAAAGTTGACAAGGGCACTTTTTCTGTCCTGACACTATTTCAATTTCTAGATAGCAGAGTAATCAATTTTAAACATTTATTAACATGTGACTGGTAGATGATTAGTTGCTACAACCCCATATGGACATCTGCTGTACTGTAATGCAATGATCAAGCCATGAGGCTTGATATAAATTGTCTTGACTTAATTCAGACCTGATTGGCAAACAATGAATTCAAATAAAAAATATCTGCATTCATATCCCAAAAATATAAACACTGGAGATATTGTTGTTTTTTTATTAAGAAATAAATATCAATACAAGCCTATTTAAATACTAATTTTCATTCAGAGAACTTTCATATGGTGTGTATACTATTACAATAATAGAATCCTTGTCAATGTGTGAACTGAATCTATTACAGCAGTTAGCACCTGATTACCACACAAAAATCAGATGTGGATTTCCATGACACTCATCTACCTAAATTTTGCCCTGCTTTAAAATATTTATTTTTTTCTTTTAGGCATAGAATGTCAAAGTGGTCCAAAGGGCTTGTCAATAACCATTCGCAGGTGCAGGGCACAACAGTTGTCAGACAAAATCCGAATCGATATATAACAAAGCTTCTGAGAGTCAGTTGTGCCACCTCATTCTTCCCACCACCTCATCCTTCCCACCAATTTTCCCTAATGGGCTAGAGAAATTCATATTAGTAAACATAATTGGTGGCAGTAATTAGAGATAAATCTCGTAGTAGTCTCTTCAGACTCATTAATTACTCTAAGGGCACTTTTTAGATTATAAACATCATTCTGTGACACTTAATGAGATATTTCTTTGGAATGAGTCCAAACACTTTCTTTGAACACACTCTCACAGTCAAAAGTGTTAGCAGTCAAACAAACAATCATGGCTTAATGTCTTTTTTATTTTACAGCAAGGAAACTCATTTTTCACAATTGCTTTGCCATGAACTCCTTTATAGATCTCAAGTCTTCAAGACCGTACAGACTGTCAGACAGCAGGCTAGCTAATCCTAGTGCAGTCCCTGCTATGTCATTAGTTCTGTGTATCTACAATTTGTGAACACATTGTTAGCCTCATTCTTTCATTGGAAGCCCAAGAACAAGCTGGAGAAATCTTATGTTAAACAAAGTATTTATTAGTGGCCACATGTAAAGTATGGCAGCGCTGGACTTGGAGTGACAGAGCTCTCGCAGGAAATCCGTCAGCCCGAGCCCCGATATCCGGAAACTTTTCATATTTATGTTCACCTTTATCTCACAGAGGTTGGACTTACATGCGACTGAGTATAATTGGCCAGTTTTTAGTGACATGAGCAGGCCAACCACTGTCTTCGTCATGTTCTTTGGATGTGATAAACAGTGTGTGTGTGTGTGTGTGTGTGTGTGTGTGTGTGTATTGTTTTAGGCGTGTATGAAATGTACCAGACCTATCTGACCAGATAGAGAAGCTTTATCTGACCCAGTTATTTAAATCAAATCAAATCAAATCAAATTTATTAGTATAGCACATTCCATGTACAAAACAATTCAAAGTGCTTCACATGAAATAAAAGCATTACAGCAGGGAGTATAATAAGCATTAAAAATACATAAAAGAATATAAAGAGAAACAAATAAATACATTTTTTTTTTTTTTATAATATCTTCATTGAATTTTCTTTGTAAAAAAAGACATACAAGAACAAAAAAACAACGATCAAGAGAGTAAAATAATTCAGAAGTGTTCCAACATACATCGTCAGGTCCAATTTTCAAGCAGTAAACACTTGATCCGTACAACAGTACCAACAGACTGAAATTCAAACATGGCGGTCGGAGAGCCTCCTCTATGAAGGTGCATAATCATGAGTCCACAGAAGATATATTATATCGTATAGTCCAGGGGGGCAGGGGAAGAAAGAACTGGGTCATGCAGAAGTTGCTATACTGTTCCAGGCCCGTCCATCAGATGTGACAAGTCATTGTCCTTCATATAATTGATGAAGCGACCCCAAACGTTATAGAATATCTCCTGTCTGTCTTTGAGAGTGTAAGAGATAAAGAGGTAAACAAGATGTTAGTTCGCTAAACCACACAGCAATAGCAGGTTTACCAAAGCTTTTCCATGATAAAGCTATTGTTCTTTTTGCTTGTAAAGAACACATATTTATAAACATTTTTTCATGGTGCTTAATCCTATAACCCTCTGGGTAAAGACCCAGCAGAAAGAGCCTATGTTCCAGGTCCAGTCTAATTGAGAGAATCTGTTGTATAGTCAGTCTGACCTCCTGCCAGAACTCCCCCACTCTTGGACATTGCCAGATGCAATGAAATAAGGTGCCCTTATCTACCCCACATCTATTGCAGGTGTCTGGAATATTCAAGTTAAATTTGTTTAATTTTTCTGGAGTAATATACACCATTATCAGCCAATTATATTGTAGGAGTCTTAGGCGAGTATTACACGTCCCTGTGTGGGCTGCTTTACATGCGTTACGCCAATGTTCCAGTGATAGTTCCCCCTGTAGATTTGATTTCCATGCATTAAATTTAGAATCAGCAGAATCAGGGGAAAAGTCCCTCAGTAAGTTATAAAATACAGAGATGATGCCCTTTCCAAAAGGATTTTTTGTAAACAATTTTTCCAGAATGGATAATGGAGGGCAAGACGTAAAATGGGTATGGTTTGTTTTGATAAAGCACCTTAGCTGAAGATATTTAAAAAAATGTTTGCGAGGGATGTTATATTTTCTAATTAACTCTTCAAAGGTTAAAATATTCCCATTATTACCATAAATATCTTTTACTTGTTTTATCCCTCTATCTGCCCACAATTTGAAACCAGCAGACAAGAGAGCAGACAAATCAGCTCTCCCTGGTCTGAAGGAGCTGTTGCCCCAGATTGGGCTGAAGTAAGAGAGGGAGGGGGGGTCTTTTAAGTACTTACTGACTTCTTGCCAGACTCCAATCATGTTTTTCACTATAGGATTGGAACATGATCTTTTGAGTTTTTTAGGTTCATCTGAGTATAGATAACTGGGAAATGGGAGATTTAGGGAGCTCGATTCAATACACATTCAATCCACAGTTGCCTCAGGCACGCTCAGGCCGGGAGATTGGACCGAAAAACAAAAAGTTTTCAGTGCAATCTGTTGGTTTTCTTAGCTAAGAAATTGTTTTTGAATTGGCTCTATATGAACGAATTGGATTATTTTATGAATTATGATTATTATTAATTAATTGAATTCCAATTGGCTTGAATTGGACTTACTATCTAAGTGCCTTGAGATGACATTTGTTGTATTTGGCGCTATATAAATAAAAATGAATTGAAATTGAATTAGAAAAATACAGAATATGAATACATAATGTCTAAGAACAAAGCCAATTATAACAACATTCAAGTGTGCAAAAAAAAATGTATATGTTCCTGACAAGTAGGATCCGACATCATTGTTTTTGTTCTTTTGCAGGTGATGATATTAAAATGCATACCAAACAATCATTTTTTAATGAATTTTTTAATGGCATACAGTACAAGACATCGTAAAAAATAAATTTAAAAAGTATATCGTGGTGACGTCAGTGTTGTGGCCGGTCCCTGTATGTCAGTGACTCACCACAAAAACGACATAGGGCTTCATATCTATCCATGGATTGCACATCATAAAGGAAAAAGACAACACCAAAAGCACACAAGGCATTCTCTTCCCTCTTGCTGGTGTCTCTGGATTTTAGCTCCACTTCTCATCACTCACTGTGGATGTCCTGTTAGATGTGTGTGTTCATGGGAAATGGGAGGGCTGAAAGTCCTGGCTGCTTGATTGCTCAGATATTTCTCAGCATCAGTCTGCAAGCTACACAGAGGGAAACAAGACTTTGGGAGGAACC
Source organism: Odontesthes bonariensis (assembly GCF_027942865.1). Taxonomy (NCBI): domain Eukaryota; kingdom Metazoa; phylum Chordata; class Actinopteri; order Atheriniformes; family Atherinopsidae; genus Odontesthes; species Odontesthes bonariensis. The sequence continues at coordinate 31,265,858 of NC_134515.1, read as the reverse complement.
AGTTCAACTCCAGTCTGCCCATCATTACAACAAGGTACAGTTCAGCATTTCCATACATTTACAGATAACCAAACTTAGATTCGGAACCAGAAAAGGAGAGCTGCGTAAAGTTTCTTTTTCTTTTTTTGTCACTCCAGAGCTTGAAATAGATGTCCTTGTGTCATTGTAAAACAAAAATGAACTGCCTCTGGTCTTACCTTGAGCAAAAAGAGCTATTGAGAGCAGCTGCTGATTTCATTGGCAGGTGGAAATCTCTGAGTTCTGTTGAGCCTTTTTTTAAATATTCATTTTTATTTGTTCTTTTAAAAAGAAATTAGGAACAACAAAAAAAAAATCTTTATATGTTTCTATTGTAAATCTAATATTTACAATTTATTTGTAAAATACATGAATAATTTATTAGAATGTGTTCCTTTTTTCTCTCCCAACCCATTGTTGGTATGTATGGTCTTGTTTTGGGTGATGATGTTGGTAACTCATTCTTTTAGTTTTTTCCCATTGTCCTGTCCAGCATTGTGGCAGCAGAATTGTAATCGGAATGCCGTTTAATGCCAAACATATTTGCTTTGCCAAGGGAGGCTTTATGAATGCAAAGCTTCCCTTGTTTCCCAAGTACTGCTTATCTATTAATTTTTGTTTACAATACTTTACATTTAAAAGTGCCGAACCTGGCAGGCAAAGAGGGAGAGTAAAGAAAAAGAAATGGGAAAGAAACGATGGCTCATTCTGATGAGAGAAAAAAATTCAAAGACAAACACTATATTTGTACTTTCTGAAATTAAACATAGTTAAGAGAGTACCATAAGTGTCATAAGTGTGAGGCAGAGTGCTCTTTGTAAAAAATATTGCCATATTGTTAGGGTGTATGATTTTAATACTGCACCTTTAAGTAAAACATCTCTGTTCTGAAGGTTGTGAAATGGCAGTCTGATAACATGCCGCGCTTTTAGTATTTACCTCCAAAAACATTAAAAGTAACATCCTGCCCGGTGCTCTACTCCTCCTTTGCCATGATGTAACATATGAAAACAAAATCAGATTGACCCCAAAGTAAACCTAAACTCTGTCCAAATGTGAAACATGTTTCCTCTGCCTTTCAGTCCAGACCATGACCATCCAGGAGCACAACCACTCATTGGACTTCTTGAATGGCACACCATGGTTTGTATACGAGTGCACCATCCAACTCGATGCCGACTACAGACGCATTGCCCTCTTCCTGCTTTACCTTTTCATCTTCATGGTTGGCCTGCTCGAGAACCTGGTGGTTGTCTGGGTGAACTGGCGTCGACGCCACTCAGCCAATGGGGTCATCTTCTGCATCATCAATGTGAGCCTGTCAGACCTGATGGTGATTGTGATCCTGCCTTTCTTCATGATGGAGGTGACCATGGACAAGGTTTGGCTGTGGGGCCGCTTCCTCTGCAAGGTCACCAACCTTATCTACGTTGTCAACTTTTACAGCAGCTCCTTCTTCCTGGCCTTCATGACCCTAGAGCGTTATCTGTCCCTTACCAGACCGTCGTCCTCAGCTTTCTTCCCTGTGGTTGGCATGCAGCGCTGGGTGCTTTGTGGAGGCCTTTGGGTGTTCTCCTTGTTTCTAGCTCTGATGGAGAATGTCCATGTGGATCTTCTGGAGTGGAATGAACCGGGCTGCTACATGCTGCCAGAGTACAACTACACTGAATGGTTTGTGTCTGTAGCCTTTCTTTGCTTGCTCTTCCAGTTTCTCGGTCCTGCCGCTGTCATCATCACATGCAATGTGTTGATTGCCCGTGCGGTTCAAACAGCGCCAGATGTGCAGGGCCGGCGGGACGTGTGGCTGGTGCACATGTACTCCCTGGTGTTTGTGGTGTGCTGGCTGCCCTACCACCTGGTCATGTTCCTGATCATTATAGACGACCTCGACCCATATGTCTTTAGTTGCAATACTGTGGAAGCCCTCTACTTCTCTTTTAGCGTGGTGCAAAGCCTCTCCCTTTTCCACTGTGTAGCAAACCCTCTCCTCTACAACTTTCTCAGCAAGAGTTTTCGAAACAACCTTATCAACACTGTGATAAACTACATACCCAGAGAGGGGACTGTAAACCAGGTGGGGGCCAAACCCAGCACTCCTAATGAAGGTGAGGAAGAAGTGGGGAAGCAGCACACGTTAAGTAACGCCAGTACCAGCCAGTCTGATGTTGGATCGTAGAAAAAGAAAGAAAAAAAAAAACACTGAGAATAGCGAATAGTGTGGATGTCAGGTTTTTTTTTGTTGATAAGTAAAAGTGGAACAGAACTGAATCAATCCTATGTGTTCAAGGAGCATCAATTAGGCACAACATCCTCTCACAATCCACTTTTTTTTTTTCCTTTTTCGGAAATGTTTTTTTGGTCTGCAAACCTGCACAACTCCCGCAGGATCTTGTAGCAATGACTGTAATCTGACAACAAAGAGGAAGAATAGTGCCACGCCAGGAATGTCTATAAACCAATCATCTGCAGTCATCAGGCAGTTGCAATCCTTATATCCATGCAAACATCTTGCAAATATGAAAATATAACTGTTTAATTATAGATAAATCCTAGCATGCCTTCCTGAATGCTTATTAATCTTTTTCTGGGTGCTTATGTAGTAATGATCTGTTATCATACAATAAAACACCCTCAAACACTGTATCGATCTAAGCTTTCTAAACAACAGTAACTTGCTGAAAAACAGTAAAACAATGAAAAGGTTTGGAATACATATTTGGAAGCTTCATGTTTATTTTACAAGTCACTCCGCTTCTTCTACAGTTACTGCTGATTTTTCTAACACTGACTTCCATTTCTGGAATGTGTCATGTTCAACAGTTTAAATGATAAAAAAAAAGGTAGGAAAAGTAAAGGAAATGGGGGTGTCAGTCCACAGATGGCACAATAGCAGGAAGGAACATGGCTTTTGAAGGGCAAAGGTGAGAAGCGTCTGGAAGCAGGAGGCCCATGATGTCGCACATTTTTCTGCAAGTTCATCACTTAAATGATAGAGGAATTTTCTGTGGCAGGACGTAGTAAAAGGCCATCCAACAGATTGAAAATAATGTAGGAGAGAGAAGTCTACATAGAGGCATTCATTTAAAAAACATTCATACACAGCTTCAGAAATAGATACTCACAAATATAAAGGCATAAAAATACAATTAATAGCCATACTGTTGTCAAAAATATGAGTTAGAAAAAAATGTCACTAAGAAACATGGAGCACTTACAGAGCATTTTTATTACAGAACAGGCTTCAAATGTTAAAAACAACTGTAGCATGTGACTAAAAAGCTTTTACGTCTTCAAGATTAAAAGAAATCACCTTTATGCAAAAAAACATAAATGGAATTCACATTTTCTCTGTGCAGTGAAAAATACAACTTTAAGGAAACAAAATAAAATATGTACTAAGAAAAACTACAATAAGTAACTACTTGCCACATTAACCGCACACTCGTATAGAGCAGGAAGCACCGTCACCAAGTGACGTCCCCTTCTCTTCAAGTTCAGAGACTACAACTCCAGGTTGAGTCTGTGTCTAACAGAGTTGAACAGTTTTTTGATCAGAAAATTGTATGGCGATGGTACATAAATGATGAAAATGTATCATTTCTTTGACAGTCACAATGATGATTGATCAACATGAGAAAGGACTGTAATTGAGCCATAGTTCTGCAGGTTTCAGCCACTTCTTAAAAGTGCAAACTAAAGTCAGAGTAAAATGACTTATGATGACAGAGTAAAGTAACTTAAACCCACAGATCACGCATACCGATTACAGCCCAAACTGTAAAACCATGACAAATGTGCTCCGATTCCAGCTCCTCAAATCCGATGTATTTTGTGTACATGATATAATTTTGTGAATACTTTTTTGGTTGGACAAAATAATCCAAATGAAGATGTCATTCATGTATACATTTATATATTTTGTTTTACATTTTGTCAAAAATGGGAAAATTTGAGTCAAATAGTCAAAAAATGTCGATAACATTATTTGCTGTTGGAATCTTTTTCTTTCATATCACAAATTAAATGTTTTTGAGTTTTGGAAAGGGTGAACAACAAAAAACTATTCCAAGATGTCTTTTAGGGCATTTCAATTTACATGTTTGACAACAGATATTCAAACATTGCCCACAAATATAACCAATATTGAAACTAATCTTTACTTGCAGCCCTAGTTTATTATCCGCAGTGGTCAAGACAATCAGGCAGAGAGGACGAGGCATGCAGCTCCTCAGGTGTCCGCATTAGGCAGTGGTTCTTTGGAATGATCGTTGTACATGAAGGTCTGCTCGATGTTGAAGTCTGGTGGAAGGTAGTCTTTGTGGAGCTCCATATGCGACGACACCAGCTTCAGCGTAGAGAAGTAAAGGCCACACTCGGTGCAGCGATACATGAGTGCGCCGGCATGCGTTTTCAGGTGGCAGATCATGGTGGAGCGGCCTCTGAAGAAGCGCAAACACACCTTACACTGGTAGGGTTTCTCCCCTGTGTGGATGCGGAGATGATAAGTGAACTCCCCAGAGTGGGCGAAGCGTTTGCCACAGTAGTGACAGTGGTACCACTTTGCACGCAACCCTGGTGTGTCGGCTCCTCCTTCTGGCCCTGAGCTCTCATTGGTCTGGTCCCCGGAGGACAAGTTGTGTACTCGACCTTGAAAGAACTTCTCTGGTATGCTGAAGCCCCTTCCCATGCCCAAACCCAGGTTGCTAATCTTAATAAGGCTGCCAATGTTGCTTGAAGAAGAGGAGCAGGAAGATGGGGGACACTCCAGAAACTGTTCGGCTTTACGTTTGCTTAACCACCCATGACCCCATGTGTCTCCCACACTCCTAATGGACTCAGAGTTGTGCAAACTGAGGTGGTATTGAAAGGCAGAGGATGAGCAGAATGTCTGTGGGCACAAAAAACAATGCATCTCCTCCATAGCTGTCATACTTTCTTCCTCAATTTCATCTGTTCTGACTTTGTGAGTATTCAGCGTCAACTGCTCCCTCTCCTGAGCCGCTGCCTCATCAGCATGTGCCATCATATGTCTGTCCAGCAGGGGGCGCTCTACAAAGCAGCAGACGCATTGTGGGCAGGGGTACACAGGTAAAGAGAGGTGGGCAAGAGTGTGCCAGAGCAGAGAGCACAAGGAGAGCTGAGGGAGGTGACACACTCCACACGTCAGGCTCTTAGGACACACATGGCTCAGCAGGTGATCTCTGACAGTCTGCAAAGGATGAAGGAAATGTGACATAAAGGAGAGAGTTAGACCCTTTCACACGGAAAACAAAGACCCCCTTATTAGGCCTAGTCTTTTATCTATTTAAATTGCTCAAACTCACAACAAAAGTAATTCCAAGGTGCTTTAACGATATAGTCCAAGTCAATCAAATTCTAATTCAATTCAGTGCAGTCACTGTAATCTAAATTACACTCAATTCTAAAGATGTTGGGATGCTGCATAAAATGTATACAAGAACAGAATGTAATAATTAGCAATTTTCATAAACCAATATTTAAGTGACAATTAAAAGATAGAAAACATTAAACATTTGACCAATGAAAAATGTTACCTTCTATTAAATTTGATGGCAGCACAGCTCAAACTAGTTGAGACAGGGCCATGTTTACCACTGTAGCATCCCCTTTTCCTTTAAGGAGATTAGTTACTGGACCTGCTCAACAGCCTTCGGTCCTCCAAGTTATATTTCACATTTCATGATGAACAAAATGTTTTTTTATTGGTCAAATTTTTGGAATGCAGGCAGGCCAGTCCAGCCCCCAGAATCTTTAACTTGTGATGCCATGCCATTGTAAGAGATGCAGTATGCAGTTAAGCATGGTCTTGCTGAATATGTAAGGTCTTTCCAGGAAAAGACATATTCTGGATGGGAGAATATGTTGCCCCCATCCAGCATATTGATTGAGGGTATGCACGTAAAAATGTTACAAATCCAAGAAAGCTCACAAACTGTTTAGCAATGGCTTTGTGTAAGATATGTTAATCAACACAGCCAGTGTGGTGTTACCAACCCCCTGCAGAATCCTTTTTTTTTTTCTTTAACCTTATTATTAAACTAAACCATTTCTAAATCTTAAATTAGAAAAACTAAATTAGAAATTATTTAGCTATGTGACCTGTTCAGGGTGTACCCTGCCTCAAAAAGCTGGGATAGGCTCCAGCCTCCCCTCAAATGCAGTGGATTTTACCCACAGCTAAAATCTGCAGAAAAAAAAAGTTTCTTCTCTTGTCTTGCATTAGGCAGTTTCATCATTAAGGTCATTAAGGATGCACAGTCCCTGTAAACAAAATACAGCCTCAGTACAAGTCAGATCTGGCCTGTCAACTGCTGCCTGTCCATCATTGGCCTGTAAATAAACCAGTGATCTATACTCTTTACTCTTAGCAAAGATGAAGGTTGACTAACTACAACTTCTCACATTTACTTAAAAAAGCATGATGGCCGGTGTACAGTAAGTTCTAAAGACATATGGACATTTTAAGCTTAAATGTCAAGATGCCATCTGTGACCGCTGGCATAGTCTAAAAACTAAACTAGGAAATTGTTTAGTTTTCGTTGTAATGTAGAGTAAAAATAACACAATGGGGAAAATAAAAAGATTTGTCCTTTTGACATAACAGTACTGCAACAGTAAGTTAGTCAGTTCTTCGTGAAATACAAACAATTGTTTACATGTGAAGGATTTAATCCCCATTGGGGGATGCATAAAGTATTTTTCTAGTTTCTATTCTATTTAGGGGATGTCTTTAAATTTCTGTTACATTAAAAAAAATTTAAGTTATCATAATGGGTAAAATGTGGCAGAACTTGTTTTGGTCCTCATGTCTCCTTTTGAACCACACCCGACAGGCAACAAGATGCCACTTGAGTACCTCTTAGTGTCCATTTTTTCCATATATTTATAGTAATTTATAGAATTCTCATCCTCATTTTTCATGTTATTGTTGTACTACTGATATTTTCCATACACATTTAATGTCTTTCGCTCTTGTGAGCCTGGTGTCCCATAAAGAATGATGTATCAAACTGACCTGACATTTAAAAGCATTTTCTTAACTCAAAACAATTTTTTTAATACCTGGAAGTCCTTACTGAGGGTTGTGGTGCACAGGGCACACTCAAGCTCACAGGATAGGCCTTGGCTGCTGTTGGTCAGCTTCTCCTGTGGTATGCTGTAACTGGAGGCTGTCTGGTGGTGGTGACGCAGCAGTTTGTTTTGGCTGCAAAGTTGCAAATGACACATGTCACATGTGAAGAGCTTAATCCCAACATGGGAGAGGGAGTGGGAGACACCAGCAGCACGATCCGGAAACGAGGCCCCGCATACCCTGCAGAGCCCCAGCTCTGTCAGGTGGGTCTCACCGTGTCTCCTGATGGTAGCTGGGTCTGGCGGAAGAAGCGCTGAGCAGGCTTTACATGACAGCACCTGCAGGAGAAAGGTGCATTCTGTAGTATGGACACACATTCATCCTGAAGCATTCTACTGCAAAAGAACACAGCAATTACCTGGCTGTTTGCACTTCCTCCTTCTCTTGTAATCCTGTTCTCCACACAAACAAGGTCATCTTCAGCACTCTCATTTTCCTCCTCCGTGAACTTCTCATCATCACTCAACTCAATAATCCTACCTGCTGACTTCCTCCAGTGCTCCTCCTCGGTTCCCTCCATTGCCTCACTCTTCTCCCCCGTTTCTCCCGTTTCCACCTCTCCAAATATCACCCTGCAGTCCCTCTGCACATCCATCAGGCCATCCTTAACTGACCTTACATGTAGGATGCCTAGAGGCTCTCCTGAATATGAAGTTGGGGTGCAGATCTCAGCTTCGAGCTGAGCCGCTGAGTCAGGGAGGGAGCAGGAGTCCGATGGCACGGGCTTGCTGCTTTGAGGAAGATGGCCTCTCTCAGAAATCATTTGACCATTTGTGTTACGATTTTCACAGCCCCGTTCGGCCTCCCCATCTTCCAGACCCTGCTCAGTCTTCATGTGGCACAAGGGGCCTGGACGCCGTACAGTCTCAGTCTGACTGGAAAGGCTGTTGCTGGTTAAAAGATTATCTTGTTGTAGCTGATCACCTTCTGCCATCTGCCTATTGCTCATATGAGACTGGACATATTCTGTCTTTAGGTTCAAAGAGAGACCCTCAGTGTGAGATTCACAGTCAGGCCTGACTGTCCTTACTTGGGCAAGAGGCGAGGAGGCGGCTGCTGATGGAGCTGCTGATGAGCAACAGGAAGTGGCGGAGGAACACACGGAGGACGCAGTCACAGAAGCTGCACTAATAGCTATGATTGCAGTTGGAGCAGAGATGATTGTGGAGTCCAGAGGAACCTCTCCAGCCCTGCCTTTTTTAGATTTGGCAGACACAGATGCCTGCAGGTCAGGGAAAGTGGCGTGGCAGGTCCTCACCAGTTCACTGATGCCAAACCTCTCAGCCAGCTCATACAGCACCCCGACATCTATAAGATCAGTCAAGATCTCCCCTGTATACACAAATGTCAGCACCTTCTCAAAGTTGGCAGGGGAGATAAATTCCAGCGAGACGACAGCAGGGGATAAGACGGGGGCCTGGGTGAACAGGTTGTGGAAGTACGTACCGGCACAGGCCAAAATTGCACGGTGCGCTCCAAAAGTCTGATTGCCCACTTGCAGGAACACATCACAGTACTGGCGTGTTTGGCGGCAGCGGTTGAGCTCGACTAACAGGCTCACAGCATGGGCAGGACCCTGCAGCTGGATCCTCATGGCTACTGCTGCTCGTAATGCTACAACTGATCTGCAAGAACATGTAAAAAAAAAAAAAAAGGTCAAGATAAATATGGAAAAACAACAGACACACTTCTTCAACTGCAAATATCTCCATTATTGATTCATTTATAGATGATACTCAAAGGTCAGAATAGTGGGAAGTGTCTGTGACACCTAAGTAGGTCATGGAAACATTAAAAAAGAAAAAAAAAAGGTTTTCATCAATGACTTTTACTTTTGCTGTGCAAAAGTATAGAGCTTACCCTCAAGAAAAGTCACACACCAATATCTGGCTGGACAACCTTTAGCTTTGACAGCACACATTCACCATGACAGTGATACATGCAATGTCAAAACATTCATTTTCTGTCAGAATTGCATTCATTTTTTGTTAAGATCTTGTATGGATGATGGGACAGTTTGACCAATCCATAAAGTTATCTCAAGCACATTGCAAAGACTGTCCGTCATGTTAAGATCTCCGTGTGTAAAAAATATCTCGCGCAGGAGAACTACTCTTTCATAATTTGATACCAATGAATCCAGGCGTTGTGAAATGTTGGAATGTGCCAATGTCATCAGGGAACAAAAAACATCAATTGATGGAAAATCTGGTCTTTCAGTTCATTCAGGAAGTCAGCTGACCTTATTTTTTGCACACATTATACTGCCGAACGTAGACTTGACCAACTGAGGTAACTCCAGATCGTACCTCCCCTACAGGCTCGTGCAGTAGGCATTTGGCATGATGGATGAGGCACTTCATCCGATGCTCTTCTTAACCTAATGTGCCCATCACTCTGGAACAGGTTAAATCTGGACTCTAGAATCCAATCTTTATGCTGGCTGGTAAAATTGATGGTTATTTTTCTCAATGGCCTTGCTGACAAATAGTTTTCTTACGGCTACACAGAGTTTTAATGCAATCACTTTGATTTGTCTTTGCTTTGTGCATTTTGGAAATGCTCTGAATTTCTACTGTTGATTTTCTTGGATTTGATTTACTTAATGTATTCACAAACTCTGATCATGACTATCATCATCCATCCAATCTATTTTCTTTACCCGCTTAATCCAACACAGGGGGAGCTGGAGCCTATCCCAGCTGTCATTGGGCGACTGTAATTATAATCATTTTCCTCTGAAAACATCTTGAAATTATGGTTCACCAAAATCAAATTTATCATTCTTGGTTTTAATAATGCATTGGATAGTTCTTTAAAACATTTTGACCCTTGCAGTATTTTTCCAATGGGAGTCTCTGCAAACAAAAAATATTTTATGCCTGTCAAACTTTGTTATCGTTGGTATTTTTGTGTTGAAACTAAAGATATGGGAAGAAATGTGTGTTTGTAACAATTGCCTAAAGTTGGAATGAAAATAGTTATTTGCTGAATTGTCTGGTATATGCAAACAGGTCTTGTTCATCCCTTAATGTAATAAGGCTTCACAAACAATAGAATGTAAAAAAAAGAGATTTCTATTAAGATACAAATAAGTGAAAAAGTAGTACATATCTAAAGAAAAACTTTGGTTAGACCCTCCGAAAGCCTGAAGGATTAGAAAAAAAAATAGCTAGATTACAAGAAAGTGTGGTTCCCGGGGAGAAAAATATAAAGAAGTAAAAGCACAGAACTATATGTTACTATATGTGTATTCTGTTAACGAGTTAATCAAATATAAGAACATTGAGAAAGTAATAAGTATCAGTTTCCTGTTCCTGAAAATAATGTTTTCAAATAACAAGTTTACTTAAACTTAAAGTATAAAATTCCAAAATGCTCTATTATCAATAACATAACACAAAGAAAACTAGCAATTGACAGAACCTGGAACTATTGAGTAATGAAATAAACTACCTCTTAGCAATCAAAACAGGCACTGAGGATTCATGCATGAGTAACTGGCCGGTAGCTTTAGCTCCAAAAGCAATTTTTAAATTAATTTCAGATTGTATTGAATATTCTGATAATTTAGACATTTAGCAGTTTGGTCTCTGCTCTTGATCAAGTGATTGAAGTTGTTATATGACTGAGTAAATATGGCAGCCTTTAAAATAAATCAATTCCCAGCTGAGATATTGAAATTCTAATATATAACTATAACTATATACACACTTGTTTTTAAGTGAGATAATAGTTTGTTCCAGTAACCAATAAAATGCGGTCTAACACATCGATGTCTCATTTTACATTTACAGTTACATTAGCGTTTTTGCTGGCTCCTGCTGACTAAACTCTGTGTCACTGTATGTCAATGATGCTGACCAAGAGCAGCTCAATAAGAAGCAAACGGAGCTCAGACATGTTTTTAAAATTTTTATTATATTTTGCTCACTAACAGCTAAAAACACACACATTTTAGAGGTATTCGTTACATGTAATCTTTGACTTACCTGTGGACATGTATGTCTAATCCGTGAAAACTCGTCTCCTATCTTCTGTTTTCAAAAGGACTCAGGTGGTCAGCTACATGCATCTAATTACTAGCGTTTAGGTGGTCCGTCGCACTGTAAAGACGTCAACTAAAGCTGTGACGTCGCCCTCTATTGGCTGGAGGCGTTACTGCAACGAAAAAAGGCTCAGGAGGCAGTTTTTTTAAGACAAAATAAATAAACCGAAAAGAGTAAATTGAAACTGACATTGATTACATTTCTAGATTTAGTTACATTTCCAGTTTTAAAGGGTCTCTACGGTCCACTAAATGTATTTTGTCCAGGTTTAAGACAAGAGTATTGGATTTTGATCGATATAAAGTGAGATGGAGGAAAATAGACTGACTGACATTTCTCCCTCTTGTATTTCACAAACAAAATACATTTTTCAAATTGGATTTGAAACAGGGAAAGTCGGTGAGAGCAAGATGTCAGCAAAACACCTCTCATGGCACTCTATGGCCTCCCAGCAGCTACTCTAATTGCAGACTGCTACAACTAAAATACAAAAGGGAATATTATTACAATTATTTTATCCCAACTGACTTTTTAATACCTACATGGTATAAGGCTTTGACTTTTTCCCCTGCCCTTTTGTGTAAGTTATAAGCTAATTACCTTGTGAATACAGTTGTTCATCCACATAACATGCTATTATATACGTAATACCGGATTTGCATGTAGATATTTATCTATGAACCATGTGTGTCTCGGTTGTGTTTAAAAACTTCTGATTATACCTGAAACTAGACCTTCTTATTGATAATGTATTTCATGCATATAGCCTGTGTGCAAATACTCTGTTTTTCAGATGTTGCTGTAGCGTATATACTTCCTTGAGGCATAGATAAATTCTACATACAGACATACAAAGATATAGAAGAAGAAAAAATAACTGTGCATGACAGGGTCTTTTAAGTCTCAATTTGTTTATCAAGCCCTGGTGTGATAAATATAATTGTTGTCATTTCTGAGCTAAAAAGGATCTATCAGTACTTCAGATAGATTAAAAATTTAAAAAAGGGGAAAAAACAAAACAACAACAACTATGATAACACCCTTTGATAACACAAACCCAAGGCTTACTTTTAAATAATCTCTAAAGACTCTTTTCACAGCATTATAGTATTTTTAAGCATGATCTGCTTTATTGGGAGGATGATGGGGGAGCTTGGAAATTTGGGCTCTTATGTTTTGATATAAAATAAAACTCTTACAAACCAGAAATTTTTGTCTCTGCATGTCTAAAACTTTTGAAAAACCCATTGAATTGTATCTGCCATATGCAAAGCATTATTGTTTCCTCATGTCCACTTTACATTTCTATTACTTGGCAGAAATGAATAATTTGGCCTTGATAATTAAGAATGCACCTGCATTATTCATTGATCAGTATTCTGGTGTGATTATCTGAGTCATTTAGTTAAGGCTAAATGCACAATTTTAAAAAGCTGTTAAATCTATCAACTACTCTCAGCTTTACAAAGTTTGGTAATTACATTTTATCTAAGAAAAAGATGAATGTCTAAATTATAAACCCATTTATTACCTGTTGAGACATATGAAGTGAAAATGCCAACTTCATCAACATTCATTGTCTCATAACAACAAAGAGTTGTACAAATAATGTGCCAATACTTGCGGTAAATAATGAATGAGCTCACAGGTACTCTGACCTGCAGAAGGCAGTTGAGGGAAGTTATTGGGATTCATCTTCTGGGGAACATAGAAAACAAATTGTAGCATCTTTCTTATAGCTACTCCCGCCTGAATCAAAACAGAGGACAGCTTAAAAGGCCAATGTCTACACAAAAGAAACAAAAACTAGTTATGTTATAATATTAATAAATGCTAATAAAAAAGTTTATTTTATTCTGGAGACCATTTCTTTTGCTGATGAGGAATTAACACGACCCACAATGTGTCAGAAGAAACAGTGACAGCTGTAACCACTTTATACTTCAACATGAACTCACAGGATCGACCTACACAACAGTGATATAAAGGTGAGTAACATCTTCATCATGTGGATTCTCAGCAACCCCAAATAAAACTTTTATTACACAAGTTTACATTTGTAAAATCATCACTGGCTTATGACATGTTGAATAATCAGAAATGATGGAAGACAATGAAAAATCAACGTTCTTAAAACTACTTGTATGAAATCATTAACAAAACTGCGTTGGCCTGTTTATGTATGTCTTTGTTACAGAGTTGAACATTACATATGTAGTATGTGCACTTCTTTACTTAATAAAACATAATATCTGTGATCTTTGATAATAATTATTCATTTAATATTCCAAACATTCATGTCTGTAGTTTAATCATAACTATCTCAGCAGATTTATCACTGAAAATGTGTTTAAATTGGCCAAACTGACAGGCAGACATGACTAACAACATGCCATACTGTAGTTTTATGTTTATTTGTAAAGCCAAAAGAAAAAAAATGCCATTTTGGTCCAGTCACAACAAATATAAATAAAATCCTCACCCTGTTCTTGTACTAAGTTGGTCAAAACAGTGAGAATCTGACACAGTTCACACTCAAATTTGTTGCTTTTCATCTTCATAGCTGTATTTACTTTTTCAGGATGAAGTGAAACAGAAGCAGCAAGAGTGTTGGCTCTAAAATTACAGATTGCTACAATTCTACTTGAGCCACTTTGAATTGAGGTGAACAGCCAGATAGTAATTCAGCAATAAGTATTTTATCGAAAAAGTGACTGAATATTGCTTTGCAGTTGTTTGATATGTTGTTCAATGTTCAGAAATTCATGTTTGATCCTTTGTATGAAGTAATACAGTAGTTCTGTAAATTTGTTACACTTCAGCCCCTTCCACTCTCGGCTCTGCTTGTTAAAACAATTTCTAAACTGCAAGCATTCTTTGCCTTTGCCTCAGTGTGATAGCATCTTGAGTCCACACTATGACACCCGTTTCCTGGAGCTGGTTCGACCAAGACTGGCAGTGCTGGAGCGGCGGGAGAGGACAGGAGTGGCAACAGTGGGAGATGTCTCATTGGAACACCCATGTTGGAGCAAAATATCGATGCAGCCTTTGCTCCCTGTTTTCCTGGCCATCATCATGGCTGTCTGGCCTTGGTTATCTTTCGCTTTTACATTGATTCCATACTGTGGAGAAAGAAATGGAAAACAAACATGTAAACCTATTTATTGAATAAATATTGATTACAGGGTCAAACATTTGGCAGCTCTGATCACCTTGAAATATAAGTAATACAATATACAATGAAAAAGTCAAGTACTGAGCACGGAAAACCTCTGGCACTTTGTTTGGGGCCCCTTAGGTTTGACAATATTCAGTGAGCTGTTTAGAATGGCCATGAATTTCTACATCCCACTCTCAACTGAGAGTAGAAATATCCAGTCTTCTCATCTCCACCCAACTTCAAAGTTCAAATCATGCTGCATATACTGTGCCTCAGAAGTGGGAACTTCAACCTCTTTTGCTTTAGGCTTTGCGGTAAACAATACAATTTAATTATATAAAGGTATATAAACCACTTATCATAAGAAAAAAAATATCAAACTCTACCAGGTATTTGTCCACTGTTTTATATACCAACTCGGAAATGCTATAGGCCTAGACTGCTTAGCGATCTCCTATATCACACGTTTCCTCACTTTGCACTCTTTTTCTCACTTTATTTCCACATATGATATTATGCACATTTAGCATTATCAACAGGTATCCTTTGAATGGTGTTACAGTGTTTGTTGTCCCCTCTTTTCTGTCTTCTCAAACCCCAGCTGGTCGAGGCAGACGGCCACCCTTCCTGAGTCTGCTTCTGCCAGAGGTTTCTTCCTGTTAAAAGGGAGTCGTTCCTCTCCAGTCGCCTCAGGCACGCTCAGGACGATAGATTGGACTGAAGACAAGTTTCGGTGTAATCAAAGGAAATTGACCTATTTTGAATCTAATTAATTGGATTTGATTGTATTATGATTGCAATGACATTTCTTGTGATTTTATACTATGTATATAAACTGCATTGAATTTAATGGAAATCATACCTCAATTTTTTTCCCAGTCAGAAGCGGGAAAGTATAATCTTCCATTTGTCTTTGAATACACCATCAAAATAAACTTGCTACCTTCAGTAAAAAGGAGGCCACTAAGGCAAACAGTTCTCAATGTTAGCCTATACAATAAACAAACAAAACACAGAAGAAGGAAAGGACAGTGAAGCACGGGGTTTATGGAGCTGAATTGTAACAGAGGAATTAAGTGAGTTTTGACCGTGGTATTAACCTGCTAGGTGGTCTTACATTTTGTGGGGCCCTGTTTTAACAACCTGAACTAGTTGAACACATGACTTGCAACAAAATTGTGCCAAAAAGTTGGAACGTTACCAACTGGCCATGGGCAAACTGCAGACAAAGCCTTGAGCCTATCCCTTCTGTCATTGGGCAAGTGGTAGGGTTCGTCACTATTGACCAAAACATGTCACTGGCATTTCATTCAGCTTGTGAAAAAAGAATGTCTCCTTCAAAACATATGCTCCACTGAGTTTAGGTTATCACCTGCAGTACATTTAATACAGAGGCCACCTGCTCTTACTAAGTGTGTCAATTATGATAGATTAATCAGTTTTGATAAATATGCAGATGAGGCTTACGGTACAGGTTTGACAGTGTTTACAAATGCTCCTTGATAGTTCATTGTAATAACAGCAAATATTCAAAGCTTTAAGTTGGCTTCACATATGGAGCGTGACATCTGGAGAATGTCATTATTTTCTTTCACCTGCTGCATGAGACACCCATCTCAGCCATAGCTCCTGCAGATGTTAGATATATACAGTTTTGGCTTGGTGCCTATTCTACATGTGTGAGGTAATTGTCGTGGAAGCAGTTTTCAGGCTAGCTTTACACCAGGAATGTGGCATGTGTATTGCATATACTTTGCTGAATACCTGCAAACAGAGTGTGTCTACTCTATCAATTTTTCTGTTGTGCTGTAATAACTTCCAAATCAACTGCTTTTAAACACAGGGAGGCCTCTGCTTATTCCATAAATAAAAAAATTGGTATTACCTTGGTATTTTTCCTTTTATAGGCATTGCAACCTGTAATGTCAATGTTTCCCCTACCATTATATTAGGGGGATGCTCCTAATAGGGCAAACCTTCAGTCTCCAATCTCTGGAAGACTGTCACTGGTTTTCCTTTTATGTATTTAGCACCATCAATCATTTCCTCAATTCTGACCAGACCAGTTTCCTAGTTCCAGCCTGATGCTACCATCACCTTGCTTCACTATGGGGATGGTATTCTTGGGGGGGGATTAAAGGTACATAGCGACATAGCGTTTTGCTTGATAGCTAAAAAGTTCAATGTTGTTTTGACCCGAAGACCCTCCATATGCGCAGCGAGCCTCCCATGTGTCTTTTGGTGCAGTTATCTGTAAGCAATGCCTGGGCCTTCTCTAAAGTCCAGCTCTATGGAGCATAAAGCTTACAGTGGTCTCTTTGGACAGATACATATTCTTAAACAGTAGGGTTCACTACTGAGAAAAAAAGTGCAGTGACACTGCAGGAGTAGCTTTAGAAGTAGTCACTAGTGAAGTGAAAAAGTAATAAGCAAACATAATTTCATACTTTCAATTTCTCTGTTTCACTTTTAAGCCTTTTTTTTCGATGTTGTATCCTATTTGGTCTGAATAAGGTAAATAAATATGCCTCCATAGAAGGACCTGCTTGCAGACTCTTCGCTGTAGCTCCTCCTGTTTTCCCAACACACCCCTCACGCAGCGTGCACAACGTTGCAAAAAACAAGTGGTACATGAAGCTGCGATTATGCTCGCTCCATTGGTCACTGACTTCAGCACAACGCCATAACTGTTATACCAGCATTACAAACAGATCAAATCGAGAGGCACACAAACAGGCCAAACGACACCAAAGTGCCAGCTAGAGTGCTAGGAGAACAGCAAGCACAAATCAAACATGATGGTCTGCACATGCTAAGTTCCTGGTGAGAGGCCTATATCAAAGAAAAAAATAGAATGTCTCTCTTAATTCTTTTCACCATCACAGTGCATTGCTTCTATTTGAGCCATGAGATCAAAACTATACAAACAGCGGGCACATGGGTGCTAAAGCTGGCTCCTTGTCTCTGTTGACTGCACAGTATAGATGCAGGGAGAGGTGGGCCTGCTGTGGGGACGCAGTACATTGCTTTCACAGCTGTTTAAGGCTACCTGGAAAAAACAAATCAAGCTGACATGATTGTTGATGAACAGAAAGGAGAAACCCACCCAGACAAGCAGCTGGGTCATGACAACATCCCCAAGCTGACAAGCAGCGTGCAGAGCCGTGCGAGGCAGTGAAGATGATCCGACTGGTTGAGTGTTGATTTGTTCCTTGGTGCTGTGGGCCAGAAGAAGCTGCAGCTGGGGCAGATCTCTATCAGTCACTGCAGACAGCAGCCACTCAGGCATGCTGTCTTCTGGAAGCTGGGTCCCTGAGGCAGGCTGAAGAGGCGCTACAAACGCACGCTGTTCGTATTTAGCACGAATCCAGCCTTCTCTTTCCTCTCTAGTAAAAGATTTGGAGAAAAATTGGAAAAAAGAAAAAACAGACACAAGTGTCAGAATACACGTACCTAAAAATACAGAGGTTAGACTTCTTGGACATTTAGGTTTCCTATACGTACTTAATTTTGACTCCACCATTTGAAGCTTTGAATATTTAGTTCATATTAAATTTACAGCAAATGTAGAGAAGCATTTGACAATAGTATAAAATGCTGCACACTACTGTTGAGACAAAAGTTCACAGAAATATGATAAAATAAACTTGATTAATTTATTTATCTACATTTGGGCATTTGAGCATCAGTAATCCATTTAGTCATGTCGGCTGTGAAATATGAGTAAATACAACAGTGAAAGCTATTAAGTGTAAAAATGAGTTGAGATTTAGGGTCAGGGATTAGGTAACATCAATTAATACTTGAAGGATAAAACTTTGTCTTATTACAAAACAAAGCAATGTTAATCATTTGTTAAACCATTGCATTCAATGTTATAAATGAGTGTCTACAAATCTATGGCACCTTTGTTGCTGTTTGAAAGAGAATTTATCACACCGAACGCTATAATTATCTGCTAAAGAAGCAGAGTGACTGCTTCTTCCCCCAAGCAGTCACTCTGTTGAACACCCAGGAATAGCACCCACCCCTACAGTGAACATAGTCAATCAAACTGTTCTGCTCATCTCCCTCATCTGCACCTTAAAAACTTTGATCTTAGTTACAGTATTGCTATTAAAATACATTGTTATTGCTCTCAACTGCCTTGCACTACAGTTATTTCTAATCCTTAACCTGCCTACTCTGATATTGCAATATTGCACTATTGAACAATTCTCACCCTCTTCAATTGTATCAATTGTATTATTGCATTTTGCTTGTACCTGTTGAGGTATCCATGACCATGGTACACTAACCGGGACAACAAGAAGGCGGACATTCCCAGCCGCACACACCTCTGGAATATTGCATTCCCACCCATAGTTTCTATTTATTGCAAATGTACATACTGTATTTATTATTCTCATACACAGCCCTATTTACCACCCATACTCAATTCCATTCTTACTGTTCTGTATTTCTAATTTTTATTCTTTTATGTTATTGTTGAGTGTTGTACTTTTGGGAGTGAAGTTTTACCGGAGTCAAATTCCTTGTTTGTTTAGTCAAACCTGGCCAATAAAGCTGATTCTGATTCTGATTCTGAATTAAATGTAGTTTTATTTGACCCAACCGTGTAGAATTAGGTGTTGGTTTGGTTCGGCCTCGGGTGCAGCTCTCCCAGATGCTGTTGGCCATGTGGTTTCCAATGGCAGCCAGGACTTGTGTCAGCTCTCCAGGCCAGTCGTCCAGGTCCAGCGAGCGAACACGAGACAGATGAGTCCCCAGATTCCGATGGATCCCTGAGCACTCAATACAGATCAGTGCACCCAGGTTTAAACTAGCCCAGGTGGGATCTGCAGGGCGAGAGAGGGAAAAAGGGTTACAGCATGTGATGCTATCAAGAAACTAAAAGGACTAATAATAGAAAATAAACAAAGCACAAATGATGACGACACTGCAAGCTGTTGTGTCTTTACGCCAAGTTATTGTCCAAAGGAAATGTTAAGAGTGAAAGATGACAGATGACATTTGGGAACGTACTTGGTGCTTCGCAATCCACACACAGACTGTTGCCCTTGGCATTACGAATGGCCTGCAGTGCCATTGCCTCGCTGTGACTGCTCCTCCTCGCCTGAGCATACAAAAATGGCAATCATCTTATTAATCAACATATATATTTCTGCTATATTCTATACATAGCTTGGTAACATGGGAACCTGAGAGAGAACATATGAAGAACAAGGTTCCCTTAATGTTCAATTTAAATTACAACTGTAGGAACTGTTTGTCTTTGAAACTTTGTAGCAATAAATGACTTGACAAGATTGTTATAATTTATCTATTATAGATGCCATGTTTTAAGCAGCTCAATGTCTGAGTTTTGTGGGTCTTGGTGTGAAAATATGTTTTAAACCAGCTTACAAAAGTAATATCCAAGTATCCTCATCATGTAATATTTGTTTGCTATAAAAAGAAAGTCTGATCACTATCATGTATCAGTCAGTATAAGCTTTTTTCTCTATCATTCACAAACCTACACAACAATAAGTGCACGAGGGGCAATGTAGGATCATTGTGTTGCCCAAGGACCCTTTGAAGCATGGACTGGGGAAGCCAGGAATCTAACTACCTATAGTCCCTGATTGGCATGTGACTGCTTTACCTCCTGGGCTGCAGCCCACTTATGGAAGAGTTTCTAACAGTACACTAAGTTTCAGTTCATATACTAATCAGTTCATGCTTTGTGTGATCTGAGTTTGTTTAAATTTCTGCCATTTTGAGAGACAAAACTCAGAGAGTGTACATGTATTAAATATATAGGCCAATCCATGTTACATGACTTACAGTAGCTTTTCTAGTTCATGTCACTTATTTTGCACAAACAAATTGCATGAAAAGCTCTACTATTAAATACTTTTCAGTCATGACGTTTAAATTTAAAAAAAAAACAAAAATTCCCAACTACTCTAAACTTTTGTTAAAGCATATATGAACTTTTTTTAAACAAATAGAGATTGTTTACTTTTTAAAAAATTTACATTAAATAGTTTTTACGTTCTAAAGTGGCCAATGAGTGCAGTTTGGAAAGATAGAAAAAGAGTTTGGCATTAACAAGGTACAAATATACACCTAAGAGATGGATGAGTGCAGTTTTACAGCAATTAAACAGGAGGAAAAATGAGCAATTTTATAAAAAGTATTAAATGATTAAGGATGGAGGACGAATACACTAGTTTTCAATTGTTTAAACATTAGTGATTGGTATTGGCATGATTGGCATGACATGACCCCTTCAACCCAGTTGAAGGTTAGGTTGATTTTTTTTATGCAGAACCAAGTATCTTCTAGGTATGACAGAATTGTTTCAATGCTATTCAGAAATAATATTTGATAGAAAGACAGAAAGACTAAAACATTGAAAATAATATTCTAACAAATAGCTATATGTAAAGTCATTTATTAATGATCTGAAAAATGTAAACCTTTGTGGAAATACAAATTACAACCAAATCCAACAATAAATAGGCAATTTGTGAAACTAAGAAAGCATAAAATAATGAAGTTTAGTTTTGAGGGATGAACTTTAGAAAAATTCAGAATTCTAGAGGCATTTGAAATTGAGCTTTAGAATCAGAAGTTTTTCCATATTCAAGATAAAACTGCTTATGTTATATGATTTCAAGAAACATGACAGTTTCAAAATAATCCATGACATGAACTGGTAGGGTTTAGTGACTTGGCATGGAATTAACTCTGCGCCCCCAAGAAATGAACTAATTATTTTCTGCTAACAGTCCAATAAATGTATCATATGTATGTAATGTATATATAAATGTGTGTAAATGTCTCATTTCGCAAAACAAGAAAGAGAAGTTCAGCTGCTTTTCTACAATGTTTTTTAAATTAAAAAAATAACTTTTTTCAAGAAAAGGCTCCTCCAGAGACATTTCAACAAAACTCCAAAAACTTTTTTTTTTATAGTGTCACTGTTGCTTGTGAACATGTAAACACTGCTGCACTTTAGTCTATACAGATAACAATGCAAGAACAGAAAGTATGGAAAAGAATCATCAATAAACTCTGGAAAACATGTGCGCAGTAATGGGACAGCGAGAAAGTCCATGCAAAACAAATAAAATGCTCAACTTAACTTGAGCAAACTGATTTTACAATCTTTCAAACTTGCAGAGAATAACTGTATTGCATTACTCATTGTTAAAAACTACTAGAGAAAGAGTGTTTTCAGAAATATTCTCTTCTTTACCTTGTTTCTGCCACTCTCACAGGACTGGAGGCTGGCTAGGATCTGGCTTTCTATAGCCGACACCCAAGAGTCCCTTTCTTCCTGGCTCTGAGCCTCAAAGTGCCATGTCTGCCCAGTAAATGAAATTATAATAAAGTCTGCATTCTCTTCATCTGCATGTAAAAGAGAAGCAGAATAAAAGGTTAATGGATTGTATTTATATAATCACTTTTTATCACCTCTTAAAGCACTTTTACACTACAAGCCTCATTCAACCGTTCACAGACACACACACACACACAGCACTTAGTCTATACAATGTCGCAGGCTGCACAGTGCTTTTTCTACCACTCACATTCACACATTGATAGACACATGGGAGGCAACTTGGGTTTAAGTGTCCTGACCAAAGACATTACGATATGTAGTATGTGGAAATCTGGGATCGAACCCACTGACCTCCTGGTTCTTCTTTGGTGTATTTTGCATTTCTTGATCCACTAATTGCTTTTAATTAGAGAAAGTTGTGGACTGCAAGGCATGTCCTGCACCTGTTCTCTTCTAGTACAAAGCCAGGCTGGTGTAACAGATGCAGGATATCATTTAGCATTGATGTTAGCTGGTTGGAGGCATGTGTTCCTCTAAAACCTGTCAGCAATGCTGATGCCTCTCCAGACGTTCAAGTTGCAAGTTCCACAGGCACTAATGTACCCCTATATCATCAGATATGCAGGATTTTTAACTGGGCTCTGAAAACAAGTTGGATGGTCCCTCTCCTCTTTAGTCTAGAACAGTGGTTCCCAAACTGTGGTACGCGTACCCCCAGGGGTACGCGACATGACGTAGGGGGTACACGGAAAAAAATGCATAAAAACATGGTTTGCAAAGAGCCTGATTACATTTTTAAACTGGGATATACTGGAGTACCTGTTCACAGTCCCAAAAACACAAGATACTGCCATGCATAGATAGGCTATCCTCTAGTGGTCAGTGAATTAATTGCACTAACGAAATGCTAGCCCAGAGGCTAACCGCCAAAAATGGATAAATGGCTAAAAAGGATAAATTGCCCTTCCAGAGGGACATCAACTGCTACCACAAGTCAGCCCACAGTCAAAAGTGCACTTTCCAGCGCCAACAACCCACGTTATTCTTCACCTTCAGCGTCTACCTTTGACCAGGATGCTTGCGTTGCACCTGTGGCTAGCCAAGCTAACAACCTCGTCAAAAAGGCGAAAATGTGCCACCACATACTTGTGTGAGAGTGGATTCTCAGCCCTAACAATTATGAAAACAAAATGGAGAGCAAGACTTTGTGTGGAGGATGATTTAAGACTCAGACTTTCTGAAATTCAGCCCAATATTGCAGACGTATGCGCGTCCTGTCAGGCACACCCTTCTCATTAAAGCTGTGGTGAGTTTGTTCTTCAGTTTCAAGTGATTTATAACTGAATATGTTCTAGAAATGTAGAAATGTTTGGTAGATTTATTTTTTCAAAAGTGAACTGGTGTTGCTCACTGAAAATGCCGGTAGAAATTGACCTATTTGGTGAAGAATAAAATAATAATTTAAGTGATTTCTGATGTGTTATGTGCTGTGTGTGTGGTGATGGTGGTGAGGGGGGGCTTACAGAATGTGTGTGCAGGAGTAGGGGGTACATGGCTGGAGGTCATATGTCTGAAGGGGTACGTGGCTGTGGAAAGTTTGGGAACCACTGGTCTAGAAGATTTCACATCCATGATTTTCCAAAAGAATTTCAAAATTCGATGTGTTTGTCCACAGAACATTTTCCCACTTTGACTCAGTCCATTTTAAATGAGCTTTGGCCAAGAGAAGCCCGCTCATGGATCATGTTCACATAAGTCTTCTTTCGATGATAAAGCTTTAACCTTGAATTGTGGATGACAAAGACATTATAACATGTGGTCCAGGGAAGCCAGGGATTGAATCACTGGCCTTCTGATAGGCAGACAACTGCTCCTCCTCTTGAACTACAGCCAGAAAATAAGTTATATCCCAGAAACTGTTGAGGTCTACACGATTGTGACAATAATCTGTTGAGCATTCAGTAAGTGAAGGATATGAAAAAAGAAATACAAGGCAGCACAAGACGTGTGATGGAGGGTGATACAAGAAGCATGTTGGGGTTATTACAATGAGAAAAAGTCAAGCTCAACTCATGCTTGTGATGTAGATTATGATTATCAGGCAAACAGAAAACTAATGTAGAAAAAAATGCAAAGGACAGCACATACTGAGTCAGCACCCTCACCCTCATGTGTTACCTGTCTTATTAATGTTTCTTAAGCTACCAAAGCTCTTTAATTTCCACATTTTGCGTTTAGCTGCAGAAGAAGAGATAAGCATGAAACTGGGAAAAAGAGTAGCAGTGAGACACACAAGAGGCTGTTCATAAATCATCAGAGAAAGACAAACATTTTCACTCATCTATAGCTGTCCTGAAATGACAAGGTAGGACAAAGAAAAAGTGCGCTGAAATAAGTTGTTTATAGTAACAAGTGACTTCACAAATGACAAATTCAAAATTCACAAACAAATAACTAAAAGTGCTCTTCTCTTTTTAAGTTCTTATAATTTCCTACAGTGTCAGAACTTTATACAGCAAACACAGAAAAGTCTACTTTTATGACATGCCTAGAAGTAGATGTTTTATTGTCAAAATGACATTACCTTCAGCTTGACCAGCAGCTGCATCTCCTTTCTGATTCATGCTCTTCTTCCTCCTATTCTTCTTCCTGTCACCCATGGGAGATGATTGGCTAGGATCTTTTCCAGCAAAAGGACTTGCTGTCCCTTCAAAGCCATCTGACATAGATGCAAACATAAGATATGAAAATATTGTTTGTGATCTAGAGCTTTTCTTTTTTTTCTTTTTTTTTTTAATAATGGTACCCACCAACACTTTGAGCTTTGGTGGACAGTGAGGAAGGGCAACGCTGAAGTCCTCTCTCACCTCCTTGAGGAGACAAACCACCAGACCGGTCGTCAACCACAGACACAGTGACTGGACACAGCTGAGGAACTAATGACCAGACAAGCAATTATATTGTTTTTATACGGTAGATCACATTTTCATGATGCAAATAAAGTCGTCATTACAGAAATCTCATGACAGAAAGGGAAATCAAATTTAAAAGATTCAGGTACTATAATGACAGACAACAAGTAACTAAACTTTCTTCTATTTCAGAGACAAATCAATCTGGCATTCCTTTAGTTATTTGTTCACTTTGTCCTTCTTAGAAATTCACTCAAAGTTGAGTTGCTTTGCAAATTGTATATACAAACACTACAATAATTTGCAAAAATAGCAAACAATAGCAAATTGACAAATTATCAAATGTTTAAAGTGAGACATCTTACTATTTAATATAAAATATTAGTTGAATTTGATGGCAGCAGGACATCTCAAAATATGTGGAACAGGGACATGTTACCGATGTTAAGCATCCCCTTTTCTTTTAACATCAGTCCTTAAACATAAGTGAACTGAGGAGCCTCGCTGTATGACCTATGGGATTGGAATGTTGTCGCATTCTTTTCTGTCTCTATAAGTTTCTAGTTTCTTCACAGTTTGACACTACAAGGGATAGAACCCACCAACTTTCTGGTTCTCCTGTATTTTGCTTTTTTTTTTTTCAATTTCAAGTTCCCAGTTTCACAATCACTAATGCACTCCCATACCATCAGAGATGCAGGCTTTTGTACTGACCAACAAAAACCAGTTGGATGGTCCCTCTCCTCTTTAGTCTGGAGGATTAAGCATCCACGATTTTTAGCCTTAATCCATTTTAAATGGGCTTTGGGCTAAGGAAGCTGGCAGCGTTTCTGGATCATGTTCACATAAGTCTTCTTTCTATGATAAAGCTTTAACCTGGATTACTGGATGGCAGGACAAACTGGGTTCACAGACAGTAATTTCCGGAAGTGTTTCTGATTTTCATTTCAGAATCATGCCTGTTTTTAATGCAGAGCTGCCTGAGGTCCTGAGGACCACTGGCATCAATTATTGATTTTTGCCTGGATTACTTGTAAATCTTTTCATGTTGTGCATGTACGAATATATGCAATCCTCATCGATTTTAAACACAGTTATTTGCAAATTGCTGAAGTTCCCACTGTCACTTAATTCTAAGAGACTCTGCCTTTCTAAGGTGCTCTTTTTATAACCAATCATGTAACTGTTGTTACAATTAATTCAAGAAATTGCAACATGTTCAAAAACTGTTTCTTTTTAGTACCACATACCTTCCCAGCTTTTGTTGCCCCCATCCCAATCTATTTGAGATGTGCTGCTGTTATCAGATTTCAAATGAGCTGACATTTTCATATGAAATATCATTTTAAGTGTTTTTCTATGTTCTATTCTTAATAAAAACATTGATTTATGAGATTTGCAAATCATTGCACTATAATCTTAATCATAATTCACACAGCATCCCAACTTTTTTGTTTTTGGGGTTGTACAATATTTAACAGTTACTGATTCCATGTGACATCAGTTATGGTTATTTATTTCAAACTATGTTTTGAATTTGCTGTGGTGAAATTTTGTTCTGTTAGTTAAGCAATATAAATGTAATCCTTTAATATCTATTCTCCTCAATCTCTAAGTAGCAAATGCTTTTAGCAGGATGTTGGAGAGAACCAGATTCCAAGGATGTGCAAGACATATGCTGTAGACACGAGCAAAATTATTCAATCCCCCTTGCATGATGAATCCAATGCAGTGGGTGTTGAATAACTTTGCTCGTTACTGTTATTGGTTCATAAGAACTTGTCAATATTTGGTTATTTTTTATGAATGATATCCATCAGTAATGTTGCAAAAGTCTGTGGCTCTAAACTCCTTCAGTTCTAAATATCTATTTCAGGAGAAACATGTGTAATGATGTAAGTCTAATTTGACAAACCAGTTTAAGAATCTTTATGGTTACTTTCTTTTCTTTTCTGCTAAGAAATGCTAAGAAAACTGAAAAAGAAGAGTTGAAAATCTATCAAACTACATGAAACACACTCAGAATTAAATCTCTTTTGCGTGTTTGGTAGACTCACAGGTCCTGACTCACAAGAGGAAATCTTTATGAAAAATGATATTCCATATAATTAAAAAAAAAAAAAAAGAAAGAAATGCAGATCTTAATCACATCTTAATCTTGTTAAACAAGCCTGTTTTATTTTAAAAAATGTGATTTCCTGTTTTGGGTGTTTTTGGTTTAAAGACTTAAAATCATACATATGTTTGGAGCTAAGAGCCACAGACAGCATGTATTAATCAGAAAGTGCTGTATCTTTCTGTCAATGAGATGAGTTGACAGTATGAAAAATAGAGAATGACATCAGCCCGTATTAAGGAAAATCTCTGTTTAAACCCACTCAGTGACAGGTGCACTCAGTTTACATGTACACAAGAAGAATTACCTGTGGTGGTACTATCAGCTGCTGTTGGTTCCTTACTCAGCCCATTAACACCAGATAAAGGTCCTGGGGGGGCAGGTGAAGGGCCTGTAGGTGCAACAGCTCTCGGAGGACGTTTCCCAGGAACTTTGACTGTTACACGCAACAGGTCAATTTCCTTTCCATGGACATTCTGTGTATAGTCCTAAAAATTTAAAATTTAAAAAAAATATTGCTAAGTAACATGTCATGAATTATACCATATGTTGTCAACAAGCACTGCAACAACTCCTCCTTTTCTGTTGTTGCTCTTTCTGCAATCTCTGACAACCTGTAAAATCTGAAAGCCAGGTAGAATTTGGTTGCTATGATCCGGCCTTATCGGCAGCAAGTCTGTGTAGCTCTCAATTTTGTTTGTCGTTTATATAATTATATGTAATTTTTTGTTTTAATCTAAACATTTTTAGTGATTTTTAGTGATCTGCTTTATATTTACATTTATTTTTATTTTTTGACAATGTGCACTGCTACCAGTGGAGCAGTGTACACAAGAGAAGAACTGTTGGCACTGTCAAGGATTGGACGCGGAATTAAACATCCAATTCCAACCGAGCTTAAATAGCTGTACCGTGGATGCAGAGCTGGAGCAAAACTAAAGGCAAAGAGGCACAACAGGAGGTGGAGGTATAAACCTTTTCAACCCTCTGTGATTATAGGAAACGTTAACTCGCTACCAAACAAGTGTGATGAGCTACAGGCGCTTGTGTGGAAGCAAAGGCTGTATAAGGAGAGCAGTTCGATCTGTCTGTCTGAGTCCTGGCTGAACCACAACATATCGGACTCATGTGTGGATAAGCGGAAAGGCGGGGGTGTTATCCTGTTTTTTAATCAGAATTGGGTAAACCCCCGCAATGTGACCTTTAAGGAAAGGATTTGTTGTCCAGACATCGAACTGCTGTCAGCTGGTTTCCGTGCGTTCTATGCGCCCAGAGAGTTCCCATACACAGTCGTCATCGTTGTTTACATTTCACCGAGGGCGGCACCTACAACGCCGTGTGACGTCATCCATGACACCGTTGCTAGGATACAGACCCAGCATCCTGAGGCATTCATTGCAATCACAGGGGATTTCAACCACGTCTCTCTATCCTCCTGCCTGACTGGCTTTGTACAGTATGTGGACTGTCCAACACGTGGAGAAAAGACATTAGATCTGTTCTATGCTAATGTGAAGGAGGCTTACAGGTCAGTGTCTCTTCCACCACTGGGTAGATCGGATCACAGCATGGTCTATCTACAACCCACACACAGACCTTGTGTACAAGGTCAACTTGTACTCTGTCCCTGTACAAATTGTTGTGAAATATTGATTATGTATTTTAATTTATCGTATACCTCCTCTAAACAAAAAAAGGGTGTTGGTGCCTGTTTGAGGCAAAGGCTCATCTTAATAAAGTGACAATTATGCATAGCTACTCTAATGAGGAGTCAGAAAAAATATAAATTTAAAGAGATGGAAATAAGAATGTCTAATTTTGTTGAATGTGTAAATCGGCAGATGTCATCTTCTCTGTGAACATTTGCTTATTTGCTGAGGCTTCCCTGTGTTTTACCGCTGTATTGATTGTGTAGTGTTGTTTCCTTACACTGGAGCTGGAGTGATAAGACAGCGTGCCATTGTTGGATAGGGTGACATATTTCTTCTTCCACTCCTTATTTAGAGAGTTACCACTCCTCTTCCACAAGATGCTCTGTTGAAGACAAACAGTGTCACTGCAGTCATGGCACGTTGCCCTCTGAATATGCCTACATTTGAAATACAACTTCTTCAAAGTGTAGCATCATTCAAAAACACATCCTGAGAAAGGTTAAAATGGATAAAACATTTTTGTGCTGCTGCTCATGTAAGACGAAATAAACAGAGAAGTGCGTTTTTTGTTTCCTTATTGTTTCTGAAAAAAGAAATGACAAATAATATTGTGCTGGTAGCAAAGTGAAACTCAGCTCCACCACATTCTTTGTTTGTAATGATACACTATCATACCTGTTTGATTGGAACACCCCTCACGCTACTCAGGTCTCCTTTAGGATCACCAGCTTTTTTATCCGTGTCCCGGTTCTGTAACAAATTCAACAACAGGGAATTGTTTAAAAGACATGGTTTCAGCCGAAACAGTCTGAGATGGATGAATGGAGTGAAATGTTATTGAAATGATAGGAGACTGAAAGGTATGAGACACCAACAGTTGGTAGTGACTGACCTTAAAGAGGGAGGGCCGTCTTGGGATGCTCTTCAGCGAACGTGAGTTGACATTGCCTCCCCCATCCACCTGAGCAACCCGTAGCTCTCTGTGACCAACCACAGGGGTGGAGGGGAGGGAGTATGCGTAGCCACTACCGGGGCCATTACTGGTCTGAGATGAGCAGTGAAGGACGAGAGCGAGGTCATGAATTTAGGATGCAGAGGAGAAACATGGGAATGGAGATGAGTGAGAGGAGATGGAAAAAATGAAGTGTGAGTTTAAAGTTGAAACAGATCTACATAAAGTGGATGAAGATTGACAGCATGACTTGTTGATTACTAAGAATGAGGGGAACTGTGATAGAGGATGTCATAAAGGATGTCTGAAATGGTGCGAAAAATTTGATTCCAGTTTTACAGATGATTTCAAGCATATCTCTTCCTCAAGTTAAATACTTATAAACTACAGAAAGAGAACCAAATTTGTTATTTTTAATCCTCTAAATTTGGATTAAAATTGAGGGAAAAAAGTATCAAGGATAACATAACTCCACCATAACCACCATTAATAACTGTGAACTGGACTGCATTGCTGCATTGTACACTACTTACCATCTACCGCAGACAGCAGCCCCCTGCCCCGCCCCACTTCCAACCCCCCTCGGTAACATATCTCCACCATAATCATAACCATCATTAATAATAATTGTGAACCGGACTGCATTGTTGCACTGTACACTACCTACCATCTATTGCAGACAACAAGCCCCCCCCACCCCCCCCAACGACAAACCTCATATTCAACTGCACTAGCACTATTGCACTTTGGGTAATGTTATTTAATGTGATTTATATTATTTGTTATTATTTCTTTTCATATTGGGTGGGGTATTTATTTATACTTGAATGCCAGTGGTGATGGTGATGCTACAAACAAATTTCGTTGTAAACTCTGTTTAACAATGACAATAAATAATATATCATATCATATCATTACATTTTATAAATAACTCAAAGACAACAATTGTAACATTTTCACAATAAGAATTTTGATTAAAAAACAGCAACACCTATGATAGAAAAACAGTGTCCAATATGACATAAAATACACACAGTACGCCGCGAGTTTCTGCCAGCACTGTTTTAATGGGGATTTGATATGATCAACTGTAGGGAGAGAGGCCACATCACACAATTCTGCCCCACCCCCAACACCACAGGCCATGATGCCACAGCAGCTGAAGTTAAACTAATAAAGGGATGGCCCCTGACCCCTGTCCCTTGAGTCATCACAAGGTTGTATTGGCCACCTAAGAGCTCCCCATGGATTATATGTGCACTGCTGCATTCAAGGGGTCCCTTGCAGAACCCTAGTGGACATCTGGGCTACTATTTCTTTTGCCCGGATCTGGGACACTGCCGGATTCAGATCGAACCAAACCCAATGGATAGCCCACCAAGTTCTGTATCACAACAGTCACTGGGAGAGATGCCGAGATAAGAAAGGCAGTCATCAGCGAGAGCTACCACCCTCGAGGGAGCAGCCAGCAAACAAGCTGTGTTAGGGGAGACCCAGGCTGCTGTTGGTAATCTGCGGCAGATGAGCTGTGAGGGTCTCGACAGCGACCAGCAACAGCAGCTCAAAGAATTGCTGGAGCAATTGAGGAGCATCTGGACAGCTTTACTACTCGAGACAAAGATGGCACCCACGTTAACCTGGACCAGCATTTGATCAACACTGGGACTGCCCATCTGCCTCAGGCCAAGATGTCTACCTCTTACCAAATGGGAAGTGGCTGAGCCAAAACTAAAGGATATGGCAGAGGTGAGCATCTTTGACCATCCAGCAGTTCCTTGGCAGCAGCAGTTTTTCCATGGTGTTGAAGAAAGATAGCACCTGGCAGTTTTGAGTAGATTAAAGATGGTTGAACAAGGTGTCCCGGAAGGACTCCTATCCCTTACTACATATTTGATATGCACTGGACTGCACTGCCTACCCACACCCCCAGTGCCCTTCATTCTCAATAAATATGCAAGCAATGTGATTGGGGGGGCAGCGCAGTCCCACAAGGGGGAGAATGGAGAGCAGGTAATTGCCTATTTTAGGTAGTCTCTCAGCCGCCTGGAACAAAACTACTGTGTCATCTGCCAAAAGACAAGTGTGTTGACCCTGGACTCATAGACCAAAGCCTTCCATTCCCAATGTTTGTGCACCAGTGTAACTCTAGTGTGACTCCAGTGCAGCACAGGAGGGTCCATGTCTTCAGGCGCACACTCCACTGCAGCTATACCAGATTGGCGTGACTGAGAGAGAACATCCTTGGTCCTTTTCCCACCACCAATGCCGGGAATCGTTACAGCTTGGTGACTATAGAGTACCTCATCAAGTGCCCAAAGGCAGATGCAGTTCCAGATCAGAATGCAGGGACCACATAAGAAGGGGTGAGTAAAATGTTCTGTTGGTTCGGGGTTCATAAGGAGCTGCTCATTGACCAGGTGAGGAACTTCGAGGCTGAAGTGTTCCAGGAGGCTCTGGCGGCGCAAGTCAAGAAGACTCACACCACTCCCCTCCACCCTCAAAGTGATGGGCTGGTTCAACCGCACTGGCCACACATCTGTTAATCCTTACAAGCAAATGACAGAACGACTTGGACGACAGTTGCACTTCCTTATTGCACTGCGGTGCACCCTCAAAGCCCTCGTATTTGTGAGGGAACTTTGCACCCCAGTGGAACTGGCATTTGGGTCCCGACTAGAGTCAGAGGTAGCAGGGAGACTTAGACTAAAGCATTTTCAAAATCTTCAGGATGGGCTCAGAGTTGTTCACGAGCTGGCCACCAAGCCTTGGAGTCCATCCGAAGTTGATGCCTATTTATGGATGTACAACCCAAACCACAAGAATGGACTTTCACCCAAGCTCATGAAACACTGGATTGGTTCATGCATCTGCTAAAAAGACTGATCAACGGGACTTAGCAGGTGGGGCTGGTGGGGTGCGATTGGGTGGTGGTCCTTCACTGGGACAGGCTCGCACCCTATCAGCCTTGGGTACCCCAAATCAAACAGAATGAGCACTGTTATGGTAAATTTGATGTCTGCTAACCACTTGTCTTTTAAAAGACACCTTGTTGTAGACCCAATGTCTGCAGACCATGTGTCTGTTGATTAACACATTGACAATAATCATTCAAATGACCATTGTCTCCGGATTCTGCATCTCCCCAAAGTGCGAGACTTTCCCCCAGGGGGTGTGGCAAGGAGACAGTTGGAGAATACACACGGTGTGTTCTTTCAGGTGTCACCTGAAAGAACCAAACCCTCCTCTTTCTGTATAAATGCATCGTATTTCCTTTGTTCTGGGTCTCTTCTCACCACGAACGCTGACTGGTGAGGACTGACCTCTTTTGCAGAAGAAAATAAACACGTGGCCGGCCGGCACAAACATTGAAAGTCTATATTTCACTTCTCATCAGATGTAATAGGATGGTAAGCAAAATCTTAGTAGGGAGTTAAGACAATAATTCCATAACAATTTGGCGTTGTCGGCAGGACCTCACGCGCAATCGTTTGGGACGAGACACGGGAAGCGATTGGCCGTCCTGAATTATATAATTCAGCCTCCGAACGTCTGTTTAGTTTTTAAGACGGGAGGGCTAACCGTGTAATGTCCTAGATCGTTGCCGCTGAGATTCAACGGACATAATTCAGCGAAAAACCATCTGGTGAGTACTGAAATATTGACTTCTAAATTATTATTTCAAATTTGGGTTTTAGCATTTCCATTTCTCATGATCTTAGCAGGTGGCAAAGTTTTTTGCTGCTTGTGAACTTAAGAAAACGAAGCAGGAACGTTAAATGTTGTAAATGTTCGTCTAATGTAGTTTTTTGCTGCTTGTGAACTTAAGAAAACGAAGCAGAAGGGTGAATGTGTTTGTTTGTAGTTTTTTGCTGCTTGTAAACTTTAAGAAAAACGAAGCAGGCGGGTCAGTTGTACGACGCTTCCTATTTGGAATGGGGAGCAAGGTCCCCGTTGAGGAGCGCGGCCTCCGGGGAGGGCCACTTGTTGACGTTATGAGAAAGAAATGTGGGGGAAAAAGGTTAAAATATCTAAATGTTTGGGTTCCCAATAGGGGGTCCCTTAGTTTAAAAGACATATCAAAGTTAGAAGAAAAAACTGAAGAATAGAGAACGGAAATAATAAGACAGAACAAAATTCAAAGAGAGTTTACTAGAGAAAAAAAAAAAAAAAAGGGAAAAGTGACATTTGTGTGCACACCCAAAGGAAAATCCAGCTGGTAACTAAAAGCACTTCTACACAGGAGGTCTCCAAGTCACTGTGGACTGTCGGTAAGTATGATGTTTTTCAAAGTTTGTGAAAATGTTGTCATCACTCCAAAATCAGACTTTAAACTTTGTAAGTCAGTTAAACAAGAAGCCATCGATTCTTTGAGCCTCTTAAGACAGCAGGAGTCATTGTCCCAGATGATGATTCTCCAAAACACACACCTTTATTTCCTGATAAGAAGATCAGAGATAAAAAATCAGCCAACACAGTGGCGTGTTTTTCAGGGTCTGCAAGCAGGTGATGCAGCCAATTAATACAAAATTTGTTTCGACGGTCAACTTTTTCAGACATCTAATTTGAGGCTCCAGGTTTACACAGGAAGCTAATTCTGGTTTGCTTTCAACTTCAGCACACGAGGCCATAAATCCACACGTCTGTTTCAAGAATACTGTGAAAGCCAATGAAGCGTTCAGACAGTCTTGAATCCTTTGTTTTCTCTCCAGACACTACTTCGTTACAATATGCTGATGACCTAAAGATTTGCATCCCACTTTGCAGGTCTATTCTGATGTTGATATTCTATTCTCACACTAACAACTCAGATCCTGTCTCTCTCTAGGAAATGCAGGCGAGGATGCCGCTGGCTGCACACAGAGCGACATTCCAACACACTGCCACTGATTTTGTATCAATTCCTGTTACCATTCCCAACTTTCTTACAGCAACACAGCCCTTCACACCACAGGAAAAGATGCTCCAGTGCCACACAGAAAAGGAAGCTGTGTGATGTGGACCTGACTATAAATCTTTCCTGCCTAAACATTTCTTTCCTCACTTTGCATAACTGACACATGGGTTGAACCATGTGTCAAAAGGGGGGAATAATGCCATAACCCAACACTGTTTTCACTAAAGGATTTTCAGATTTTCTTCAAGTTTCATCAATCATGAATGGTTTGTGCAACGCATAACAGGTAAACAAAACGATCACACCCACTCACCCACCACAGACAGACCATTTGAACACCTGAATAATTGCTTAGTAATAGATCGACGTGTGGTCGAACTGAATTGAAGTATTCCCAGCAAAATACCTAAAGAGGCTCTGCTAACAGAGATTATTCCCAGCTCACTTTGTCAATTCTGCAATAACCCAAATTAATACATTTCTTGCTATTAACCTCAAACAACATTGTTTATAACACCCTGCCAGAAAATGACACTCTAAAATCAAAATAGCGTAGTGTTGTGAGGAAACAGGACTGCCATGGACAAAAGCCTATTGTCCTTATGCATATTAGAATAAGGAAAACATCTAACATATACATGTGACCTTTTGCAATTCTTTTACACACAGAGTTTGTAACCAGGCCACTCCATTCCACTCACACAAGGAAATATGTTACAATATTGCAAAACTTATTCTGTCTATCTGTGTCAGCAGGTAAAATCACCACCAGCTTCCACTTCACGCAATGATTTCCAGCCTGACGACTGAGTGGGGGTGGAGGGCCTGAGAAGGAAGCACCGGCATTCCAAATGGTAACGAGATCCATTCCAGGGCCTTCTGATGACACATACCGCTGTGAAGATGACAGAGAACGACGCGGGTTCACGCCAACCACTGAAGGAAGATCCCCGAGGTAACGGAGGAGCCAAACTGCCAACCGGAACGACAAGGAGGAACACACGCCGAGGATGAACAACACGAGGACGAATGGTGCAAGGACGCACAGACGCCAAGGAAGATGGATGACATCAGGAACGAACGGTGCAAGGACGCACAGACGCCAGAGAGGACGACGCAAGGAATCAACTCAATAAACGCCAACTAGACGTGTTTCAACAAACTACACCATGGCACGTATTGGTGTGGAATTAAATATCCAAGCTCGGGTATGCACAAACAACTCAGTTATAGTCAATGGGTCACCCGACCCACATGGCTCCCAATTTAACATGCTGTTAGATTTTAAGACGGTCAAGCGGACCTCTGGAACTGAAGACAACCATTCTGATGAATATGAGAACATTACCATCATCATCAAACATATGCCAGATGCCATTCAACCCCCACCAGCAGTGAATGACTTTCTAGGCTAAAAATCTTAGAGCCAAGGATGGCCATCACGGTTTTTAATAATAATTTTCTTTTTGCTCTGCATCTTAATTCCATGCGTGTTAAAATGGCTGTTTGATGTGCTCATAACAAAGATGATTTACTCCTCCACGTATGTTCATGTGTATGCCAATAAGGCCGACCAAAATTCAACCTCTGTTCACATTCCTGACACCAAATCAGACTCTGATGATAACATTTTGTAAATGTTTATTTTTATTTTCTTTGTGTAACGGGGTCCTCGCCAGCAGGCAGCGCTGCCTCCTCACCTGGGGAGGCTATTTAGGTGCGCCGGTAGCAGGATTCGTCCTCTCTCTTCCTCTGCCGGGTCATTGGGAACTCAGCCAGTGTGAGGGGACGCCTGGCTTCCGTGCTCAGTCGCCACTGAATAGACGAATCCGTTGCTGTACAGGTACACGCGCTTTCGATATTGCAGTTTATAATTAATCCCTGTTCATGCGCACATTGTGTGGCATTGTGCGTCCTGTTGTTTACCGTTCTGATTTCCTCAGTGTTCCACGATTGCAGCGCAAACGCAGGGGCACTGATCACTAACACAAGGCGTGTAGATGTGAGTATTATATACTGATGCATGAGGGTTTATACAAACGGAATGAATGTTGAGTGTAATATGTTTTCTATGCAATTAGTTTCGGCTGATTGGCGGACGGGGATACGCGGCTCGTCGGGCGTCCTCAGACTGATAAAGGGACTGTCGCTGTTTTTTCTCCCCATAAAAGGAGTTTGTTAGGACGGGCTTTTGTTTTATTTTATTTCTTTATTTGTTTATTTTGTTTTAAAACCTTAGTATCGTTAGAGGGCATCATTCATTCTTTTATTTGATATTGAGCAACTTATTCCTCAGACTGCCATTTTAGACTAATTGTACATTTTGGGGCACTTTTGTTTTGCTGTGATTTGAACTGTTTTAAGCACCTTATCTGTGTGTAGTGTGAGACGTGTATTGGTGCTATATTTTAACTAGTGTTTTGGGTCCTAAATGCATAAAACTGATATCTAGGATTGGCGGCCTGAGGAGTTACTGCCTGCATTGCTCCGATACTATTTTTATCCTATCTGTGTCCAAATCATTTCTAATAAAAATTGTAATTTATTGATAGACGCATCTCTCTGTTGTCCTGTTTATTCTGGACACTTACCTGGAGTATAGTGGATTAGGAGGGTTGAACACATTTATACCACCTTCGACACTTTACCATACTACATAATTGGCGTTGCCGGCAGGACCAGAGAGATTGTTATTTGCTTGTTTTTGTTTTATTGTGGGCCCTTTAAGATATAGAGTGAGGTGGGGAGAAAACAGCGACAGGTCCCCTACTTCGAGGGAACAACAGGCTCATACGACCATCCTCTCTGAGTGACTCATCTCACCCCTTCAAGAGAATGGAAGAGCTACAGGCCCTCATGGAGCAAGAGCAACAGCTTAAAGCATCTAATGACCAATTAAGAGAACAGTTGCAACGACAACCTCAGGTATTTAATTCTGGGGCGGGGCCATCTACAGACCCTTCTGGTGTGGCCCCTGCTGGTGGCCTGGTAAATGAAGCCACAACCTTGCGGTATGTACATGTACCCAGAGAACGTAAATGTTCCAAGTTCACTGGAAAAATGTCAGTTGATCTGTTAACAGTTGAACAATGGGTTGAGGAAGTACGCAGATGTTTGGAGGTTAGGCATATGTCAAATGCTGAACAACTACTGTTTGTTACTGATCATCTCGAGGGGGTTGCCAAGTCCGAGGTTAATTTCCATGCTGGTGCTAACAGAGATACTCCTGAAAAGATTTTTGCCATTCTAACTGAGAACTTTAGTTGCACCCAGTCTTATGTAGCAGCACAGTTGCAGCTTTTCCAGCGCCATCAGCGGGAGGGTGAATCCCTCCGCGATTATTCACATGCTCTGAAGTCTCTAATGGATGTTGTAATACATAAAACACCCGGTGGTATTATCAACTCTGACCTATTGTTACGTGATCAATTTATTGAGAATGTGTTTGATGACATGTTACGTAGGGAGTTGAAACTGTGTGTTCTTGAGGAACCACAAGTCTCGTTTGTTGGTCTAAGGGCTATTGCGATAAGGTGGGCTGAAACATCAAAACGTGGGGGTAAAGGCAGGCCTAGAGTTTATTCCTGCGATACACACTCCACAGTAGTGGAAGGTTTTGAAGTGAGTGCAAGTGCAGTTACTGCAAGACCCAGTGATGAAATGGCAGAGATTAAAGAGTGCCTTCGCAAACAACAACTCCAACTGGATGCCATTATGAAACACTTCACTGCCATGCCCTCACAGTCGGGTCAGAGTGAGGTAAATTCTGATTCAACTAAGCGGCCCCGCTTCCAAGCAGATGGTAGGCCTATTTGTCTTCGCTGTAACAAAGTAGGCCATATTGCTCAATTCTGTAGGGTAAATCTAACTGCCCCCAAAGCTCAGGAAGCTGGTGTACACAGTCAATTGGGGGGAAGGGGTTCTGACTCTCAGCCGTCGGAAAACTAGTCTCCTCTGGCGCCGCGAGCCAGGCACCAGAGAAGGTTCTTGTGGGCTCACATGAAGATATGATGGAGGATTCTTCCCGGCTTGTGGGAGCATGCCCAGTAGTGGAGGTCAGTATGGGGGATGTCGTAGTCCCTTGCCTTCTAGATACTGGTTCCATGGTCACCACAATTAGAGAAAGCTTCTTTGAGAGACATTTCAAGTCAAAGGGGGGAAGCCAGCTGAAAGAATGTCATTGGTTACGTCTTAAAGCCGCTAATGGGTTAAAAATCCCTTATAAGGGGTATATGGAGCTTGATGTTACCATTCTGGGCAGAACTCTACCCGGAATGGGCGTGTTGGTTGTTGAAGATCCCCCATGTGAACACACGGAGCCACACCTCCAACAACCTGTGCCTGCCCTCCTAGGAATGAACATCATTGGCCGCTGTTACCACCTGCTCCTTGAACAGTTCGGCCCACGGTTTTTTGAGTCTCCCACCCTTCAAGCTGCTGGTAAAAAATGGAGAGAAATGTTTTCCACATGTCAACGTATTGAAGCTTTGAACATGCAAGGGCACTTGGGGAAAGCTAAAGTCTATGGCCGAGCCGTTTGTGTTCCTGCAGGCTCATTGAAGTGGATTCAGACCACCTGCCCCTCTGCTGCCAACCTAACACTTCCTTCTGTACTTCTAGAGCCCCTATCAGTTAGAGATCACCTTCCTTCTGGCATCCTGGTGTCTTCTGCTCTCCTCGCTGTCCACCAGGGCCAAGTTGAGATCCTCGTAATCAACGTCGGCACGGAAGACGTGTGGTTGCAGCCTCATACACAGTTAGGTGAGCTACATGTGGTTGATCCATCGCCTGTAGAAAGTTCAGTTTTGATAGAGGAAATGGAAGAGCAGGGTACTGTAGCAGTAATTCACGAAGTGACTGCAGTGAGTTCACCCCCCCTCAATCTTTCCAGCCTTTCTTGGCCCAACCTTTCTATTGAACAAACCCAACAAGGACATAAGCTCTTACAGGAATATGCTTCAGTTTTTAGTAAAGGGGAGGGGGACCTGGGATGCACTACACTGGTGGAGCACGAGATTCCTTTAGTGGATGACGCTCCAGTGCGGCAGCGTTACCGTCGGCTCCCTCCATCACAGTACGAACAAGTCAAAGCCCATATTCAGGGACTTTTGGAAAGAGGTGTTGTGCGGCAAAGTGGCAGCCCCTATTCTTCTCCCATTGTCGTGGTGTTTAAAAAAAATGGAGAGATGAGATTGTGTGTGGATTATCGTTTTTTTAATGCAAAGACAAGAAAGGATGCTTACCCCCTTCCTCGGATTGAGGAGTCCTTGGATGCTCTCACTGGTGCTCAGTGGTTTTCAACTCTTGACCTTGCAAGTGGTTACAACCAAGTGCCTGTGGCTGAGAAAGACAAATCGAAAACAGCTTTTTGCACACCCTTTGGGCTTTTTGAATACAATCGCATGCCCTTTGGGTTGTGCAATGCTCCAAGTACTTTTCAACGTCTGATGGAGCGTATTTTTGGAGATCAGAGTTTCCAATCTTTGCTCCTGTACTTGGATGACATCGTAGTCTTTTCCACATCTTTTGATCAGCAGCTTCAGCGCCTTGCTTTGGTGCTATCACGCCTCAAAGAGCACAACTTAAAGTTGAAGTTGGAAAAATGTCACTTTTTCCAGTCTGAGGTGTCTTATCTGGGCCACGTCATTTCAGCAGCTGGCGTTGCTACTGATCCATCAAAGATAAATGCAGTAGCTGAATGGAAGCGGCCGACGACGTGCATAGAGCTCCAATCCTTCTTAGGTTTTGCGTCTTATTACCGTCGTTTTGTTGAGGGGTTCGCAAAATACGCTGCGCCACTGCACCGGCTGGTGGCTGAAATGGGAGGCACGAAGAAGAGCCGTAAGACCCGTGGGAGTGGGACTATAGGCGACCGCTGGAGCGAACAGTGGGAACTAGCGTTTCAGAAACTCAAGACTTTGCTTGTGAGTGCACCTGTTTTGGGATATGCCGATTTTACCAAACCTTTCATTCTTGAAATAGATGCCAGTCACACAGGTCTTGGTGCTGTATTATCCCAGGAGCATGAAGGGAAACGCAGACCAATCGCTTTCGCCAGCCGGGGCCTTAGACCCACAGAAAAGAACATGTCCAACTATAGCTCCCGAAAGCTTGAGTTTTTGGCTCTTAAATGGGCAGTTACCCAAAAGTTTTGAGAGTATCTACTGGGCAATAATTTTGTAGTGTTCACGGACAATAACCCTCTGAGCTATATGCAGTCTGCTAAACTAGGGGCGGTGGAACAACGGTGGGCCTCAGAGCTAGCAGTGTTCGACTTTGAAATCAAATACAGACCAGGGCCAACCAATTGCAATGCTGATGCTCTGTCACGTCAGTTGCATCCTCCAGACACTTCCCAGACTATACGGCCTGCGTTCCCTGGGCTGAAAGTGCCCAATGAAGTTCACGCCTTCACAAAAAATAAGTCCCCAGATGCCCACGCAGTCACCGCTGCCTGCCACACTGTAAGTGCTCTCCCCTTAAGGCCCCCCGCTGACCTTGCCATCCTGCAAACTGCAGACCCAGTGATTGGTATTTTTTTGCAGCATTGGAAAAAGGGTAAATACCCCACTAAGCAAGAACTTTCCAGTGTTTGCAGTGGAGTAAAAAAACTGGTTCAGCAGTGGCCGAGAATAAAATCTAGAGAGGGCGTCCTCTATCGCCAAATCCAGACTCCAGGGGATAGAAGAGTACTCTCTCAATTACTGCTTCCTCAATGCTTGCAAACGGATGTCCTCAAAACTCTCCACGATGATCATGGCCATCAAGGCATTGAACGCACCACAAGTCTTGTCCGTCAGAGGTGTTTCTGGCCATTTATGGGGAGGGACATTGAGAAGTATTGCAGGGAGTGTCATAGGTGCACGTTGGCTAAAGCAGCCCCAAAAGCCCGCACATTCAGGGGTGGGTTGGTGGCTTCAAAACCACTGGAAATTATTGCCATCGATTTCACTGTACTGGACAAAGCTAGTGATGGACGAGAGAATGTACTGGTTGTCACTGATGTGTTCTCTAAGTTTTCTCAGGCATACCCCACACCAGACCAGCGAGCTAACACTGTGGCCCGAGTGCTGACAGAAAAATGGTTCTATATGTATGGGGTACCCAAACGTATCCACAGCGATCAGGGAAGGAGTTTCGAAGGAGATCTGCTGAAACGACTCTGCCACTTGTATGGAATTGGAAAAAGCCGGACAACTCCATACCATCCTGAGGGAAATGGACAATGTGAGCGCTTTAATCGAACATTGCACGACCTCTTGCGCACTCTTCCACAGGAAAAGAAAAGAAAATGGCCGCAATACTTATCACATGTTCTCTTTGCCTACAACACCACAGAGCACCAATATTCCCCATATGAACTCATGTTCGGCCAAAAGCCACACTTGCCAGTAGATTTTCTGCTGGGCACCTCGCAGGAGGAGCCTGTGCCCAGGTCAGCACGAGACTGGGTGGATGAACACCAAAGTCACCTGAACTCAGTCTACCTTCACGCCAAAGAACAGCTCGAGCAGGCGGCAGAAAGGAGGAACAGGTACCATCAGCCAACGGAAACCTCCCCACTTGCCCCTGGAACCCTGGTCTATAAAAGAAGTCACCCGAGTGGACGCCACAAAATCCAGGACTCCTGGGATCCCATGGTTTATGTTGTGATCCAAAACCTGGACGAGGTCGGAAGAGTTTATAAGATACGCCCTCGGGATGGTGCTGGCACTGAAAAGAACCTTAATCGGGCGGAGCTCAAAGTGCTTTCACCCTTAACCATCATGCCAACGACTCTGGTCCAGCCTCTTCCTGACCTTGGCCCGATCGAGATCCCACTTTCACAGCCATGCCACGACCCTGTGGACGACGACAGTGATTCAGGAGTAATAATCATCTCCAGGCCAGGGTGCCCGAGAGTTCAGATCCCTTCCCCAATTCCCCCTGAGCAACCAAGTTCCATCATCCCACCAGTTCTCATAGTGGAAGCGCCAGAAATTAGGCCTAGCGCACACGCAGATACAGTAGCAACAACGGTAACTAGTACAGTGATTGAGCGCCCCAAGAGAACTACAGCAGGCCAACACTCTAACCCCTTTAACCTTCCAAGGTCAGTGAATCACACCACTGCTATTATGGCTGTTAGGCCTCCAGAACCCCAAGCTGCACCAAATCTGGTCACAAGTACACTTTTC
The DNA here is from genome assembly GCF_027942865.1 of Odontesthes bonariensis. Classification (NCBI taxonomy): domain Eukaryota; kingdom Metazoa; phylum Chordata; class Actinopteri; order Atheriniformes; family Atherinopsidae; genus Odontesthes; species Odontesthes bonariensis. The sequence goes on along the minus strand of NC_134515.1, from coordinate 31,223,439 downwards.
AGGCCTTGGTAGTAGTATCACCGGGACGGTGATTTCTCAAAGTGGGGGTGAGTGTAACGGGGTCCTCGCCAGCAGGCAGCGCTGCCTCCTCACCTGGGGAGGCTATTTAGGTGCGCCGGTAGCAGGATTCGTCCTCTCTCTTCCTCTGCCGGGTCATTGGGAACTCAGCCAGTGTGAGGGGACGCCTGGCTTCCGTGCTCAGTCGCCACTGAATAGACGAATCCGTTGCTGTACAGGTACACGTGCTTTCGATATTGCAGTTTATAATTAATCCCTGTTCATGCGCACATTGTGTGGCATTGTGCGTCCTGTTGTTTACCGTTCTGATTTCCTCAGTGTTCCACGATTGCAGCGCAAACGCAGGGGCACTGATCACTAACACAAGGAGTGTAGATGTGAGTATTATATACTGATGCATGAGGGTTTATACAAACGGAATGAATGTTGAGTGTAATATGTTTTCTATGCAATTAGTTTCGGCTGATTGGCGGACGGGGATACGCGGCTCGTCGGGCGTCCTCAGACTGATAAAGGGACTGTCGCTGTTTTTTCTCCCCATAAAAGGAGTTTGTTAGGACGGGCTTTTGTTTTATTTTATTTCTTTATTTGTTTATTTTGTTTTAAAACCTTAGTATCGTTAGAGGGCATCATTCATTCTTTTATTTGATATTGAGCAACTTATTCCTCAGACTGCCATTTTAGACTAATTGTACATTTTGGGGCGCTTTTGTTTTGCTGTGATTTGAACTGTTTTAAGTACCTTATCTGTGTGTAGTGTGAGACGTGTATTGGTGCTATATTTTAACTAGTGTTTTGGGTCCTAAATGCATAAAACTGATATCTAGGATTGGCGGCCTGAGGAGTTACTGCCTGCATTGCTCCGATACTATTTTTATCCTATCTGTGTCCAAATCATTTCTAATAAAAATTGTAATTTATTGATAGACGCATCTCTCTGTTGTCCTGTTTATTCTGGACACTTACCTGGAGTATAGTGGATTAGGAGGGTTGAACACATTTATACCACCTTCGACACTTTACCATACTACATTTGTTTTGCTTTGGTTTGGTTTTCTTTGTTTGTTTTTATATTCCCATTATTTTCTCTCTTGTAGACAACCGCCAGGATGATATATTTTTCAATCTGTGTGAATTAGTGATAATAGTTATGACTATTTTTAATTTTGTTCCCTTTCATTTTTTTTAATTCCTTTTTATTTTTCTTTAAGGTTGTTTTGTTTTCTGTTAGTGATTAGTTCTACTCAATTGAAAGAAAGTGGTTGGTGATTTCTAATTTTTATCTTTTTAAAATTCAATTTCAATATTGTTTTCCTTTAGTTTTTACATTATTTCATTTTATTCTTCTTATTTTATTTTTTTTATTCTTAAGGTTGTTTCCTATCAGTGATTAATTTTAATCAAAAGATGGGAATGTTATGGTAAATTTGATGTCTGCTAACCACTTGTCTTTTAAAAGACACCTTGTTGTAGGCCCAATGTCTGCAGACCATGTGTCTGTTGATTAACACATTGACAATAATCATTCAAATGACCATTGTCTCCGGATTCTGCATCTCTCCAAAGTGCGAGACTTTCCCCCAGGGGGTGTGGCAAGGAGACAGTTAGAGAATACACACGGTGTGTTCTTTCAGGTGTCACCTGAAAGAACCAAACCCTCCTCTTTCTGTATAAATGCATCGTATTTCCTCTGTTCTGGGTCTCTTCTCACCACGAACGCTGACTGGTGAGGACTGACCTCTTTTGCAGAAGAAAATAAACACGTGGCCGGCCGGTACAAACATTGAAAGTCTATATTTCATTTCTCATCAGATGTAATAGGATGGTAAGCAAAATCTTAGTAGGGAGTTAAGACAATAATTCTATAACAGCACGAACCACAGCAGCAAAATCAGGGACACTCTTCCCCCAATGTGGAACTGTGACAGTGGCACCAGCAACTGCCCTCCCATCTCATGGACTTTGTGCTGGACTGTTTAGGGCCTTCTAGCCAATCAATCTGATCCACGTTTTCTACAATTCTCTTCTGTGCAGATGCAAAAATCATATTCAAAGCATTTTCAGCAAGCAAGTGTGTGATAGTACAGGGAACAGGAACATGGAAAGTCATATCTAGGTTGTGCCTCTCTACTTGTCCACGGTTTGTGCAATTGTCAATGTTTTGACTGTTTTTTCTCATTTTCCATATCGCTTCCTGACTTTTCTCCGGTGAGTTTGGCAGAGAAATAATTTAGATCTGCAAGCCTTTGCGCTTGACATTTTCCCCTACTGCAAACATTTTCATTCAGCTCATGCCATTGATATAATCATGCAGATCCTCTCTCGTGTTTCTTTGGGTTCTGGAGTTCAGAATTAATACACATGCTAGCATGTGTAGCATCCACATTTAATTCTGTAAATGCAGCGTGCTGCGTTTGACATCACATCTTCTGCACATGCGGGTGACTTCAGGGTCGTAGACTGTTCACACTGGAGTCTGATGGCGGTGGCATTTAAATAATATGTGAACAATCACGCAAAAAGAAAAAATCAGATCTAAGCAAAAAATTGGAATTGAGCATTAGGACCTGCAGTGTGAACGTAGCCTAAGATATGATGGAGCTTGGTTACTGGTTGCAACTCTTAGAAGTTAAAGACATTTAGATGGGACCGTAATATGTATTATTAGTGGATGTTCTTTTCAGCTAAACAAGTCAATGGGCCTCACGCAAGAACCACTCGTACAAATAGATTTGTTCTTAAATCGTGTGTACGAGTGATTTAAGTGAACTTGCGCATTCTCCAATTTTTTTGTATTTTGCTTGTTTTCTTTCAGGTACGAACAGAATTTACGAGTGATCCAGACCTGTCGTAGGTCACGTAAAATAGTCTGTTGTTATTCGAATCAAGTTTGCTTGACTAATGGATTGTATATTTAATTACTTTGAAGATATCATTAATAAATATATACATTATACTCCATAATTATGCTGACATTATTCTGTTTGACTTAAATTATGCACTAATTGAAGGTTAATTTGATTCTGTATATAACAAGGTCAATGGGAAGTGTAACCAGTGGTTGACTTGGTACTTTTAGATTCTTTAGCGTGTGAGGCTCTTGGAAGAGAGCGTGTGTTCGAGACCATGTAGATATCCTTGCGGATACAGACGAATGGCTAATTGGGGGCCTAGCAGCGAAGCTGCGAAGGCACCCATTGTGTTAGTAGCTTTTCTTATTATTGGGGGTCCTAGCAGCGAAGCTGCAGGAACCCATTGAGTTAGTAGCTTTTCCTATTATTATTATTATTATTATTATTATTAATCCGTTTCCGCTGCAATTGAAGTCTATGGCAGCCCCATGAACGCTATGGTAAAAAGTTGTGAAATTTGGCACACCTAATCAGCCAAGTGCCAAAACCAAAGTCAAGAATTTTCATGCCCCAAGAGCTTACTCTCTAGCGCCACCAACACGTCAAAGTTCAAAGTGCATTAAGCCTAATAACTTTGGACTACTTGGTCCAAATTTCACAAATGAGGCATCGTTGGAATCCTTGGATCATGACGAGTCCAACGCACCCTACGACGTCAATTTGCGTATGCCTAGATTTTCCGCCATTTTGAATTTTATCAAAAAGCTTAAAAAAGCATTTCAGGTCACAGAGATTGTCCAATTTACACGAAACTTGGCACATAGACTCTTAAGACCAAGCCGCACAAAAGTTATCCAAGGGAATTTTTAATTAGGCTTCCATTTTTCCATAAAAGCCAATCAAATTCGACGTTGACGCCCCCAAACCGGAAGTGAGGCCATATCTTGGTAACCATTTGATGTTATGATGTCAAACTTATAACACAGACTTACGACCAAGATGGTAAGAGGCCCAAGAAGTTTGGTGACGTTCGGCCTATAGGTGGCGCTATATGTAGCCAAAATGCATTTTTGCTCATAACTTTGGACCCCTTGGTCCAAATGTCACAAATGAGGTACCAATGGAATCCCTGGATGCAGCCGAGGTCAATGCACGTCATGACGTCATGAGCGCCATCTTGGATTGTCCGCCATTTTGAATTTAATCGAAAACCTTCAAAAAGCATTTCAGGCCACTGAGATTGTCCAATCTCGACGGAACTTGGCAAATACAATCTTCAGACCAAGCCGCACATAAGTTATCATGTGGATTTTTTTACTTCACTTCCGTGTAACCGCGACAGCCAATCAAACTCTACGCCGATGCGTAAACGGGACATTTGGCCGTATCTCTGCGATGCATTGATGTATCGATGCCAAACTTGTTGCATGGACTCAAGACGCCTTCCTGAGCAGCCCAAGCCTTGCCTATTGGGCCATTCTGCTAGGACCCCCACATTGCTGCTTGCAGCTATATTTATTATTGATCTACTTTCCGCTGCAATTGAAGTCTATGGCAGCCCCATGAACGCTATGGTAAAAAGTTGTGAAATTTGGCACACGTAATCAGCCAAGTGCCAAAGCCAAAGTCAAGAAATTTCATGCCCCAAGAGCTTACTCTCTAGCGCCACCAACACGCCAAAGTTCAAAGTGCATTCAGCCTAATAACTTTGGACTACTTGGTCCAAATTTTACAAACAAGATATCATTGGAATCCTTGGATCATGACGAGTCCAACGCACCCTATGACGTCACTTTGCGTATACTTAGATCTTCCGCCATTTTGAATTTTAGCAAAAAGCTTAAAAAAGCATTTCAGATCACAGAGATTGTCCAATTTTCACGAAACTTGGCACATAGACTCTTAAGACCAAGCCGCACAAAAGTTATCCAAGGGAATTTTCAATTAGGCTTCCATTTTTCCATAAAAGCCAATCAAACTCGAGGTTGACGCCCCTAAACCGGAAATGAGGTCATATCTTGGCAACCATTTGATATCATGACGTCAAACTTATAACACAAACTCAAGACTGCTAAGGTAAGAGGCCCAAGAAGTTTGGTGACGTTCGGCCTATAGGTGGCGCTATAAGTAGCAAAAATGCATTTTTGCTTATATCTTTGGACCCCTTGGTCCAAATTTCACAAATGAGGTATCAATAGAATCCCTGGATAACGTCGAGGTCAACACACTTAATGACGTTATTTGCGCCATCTTGGATTGTCTGCCATTTTGAATTTAATCAAAAACCTTCAAAACGCATTTCAGGCCACTAAGATTGTCCAATCTCCACGAGACTTGGCACATAGAATCTTCAGACCAAGCCGCACATAAGTTATTATGTGGATATTTTTATTTCACTTCCGTGTAACCGCGGCAGTCAATCAAACTCCATGCCGACGCGCAAATGGGACATTTGGCCGTATCTCTGCGATGCATTGATGTATCGATGCCAAACTTGGTGCATGGACTCACGACGACTACCTGAGCGTTCCAAGCCTTCCCTATTGTGCCATTCTGCTAGGACCCCCACATTGCTGCTTGCAGCTATATTTGATCTACTTTCTTCTGCAATTGAAGTCTATGGCAGCCCCATGAACGCTATGGTAAAAAGTTGTGAAATTTGGCACACTTAATCAGCCAAGTGCCAAAAGCAAACTCAAGAATTTTCATGGCCCAAGACCTTACTCTCTAGCGCCACCAACACGTCAAAGTTCAAAGTGCATTCAGCCTAATAACTTTTGAATACTTGGCCCAAATTTCACAACCAAGACATCATTGGAATCCTTGGATCATGACGAGTCCAACGCACCCTATGACGTCAATTTGCGTATACTTAGATTTTCCGCCATTTTGAATTTTATCAAAAAGCTTAAAAAAGCATTTCAGGTCACAGAGATTGTCCAATTTTCACGAAACTTGGCACATAGACTCTTAAGACCAAGCCGCACAAAACTTATCGTGTGGAATTTTTAATTAGGCTTCCATTTTTCCATAAAAGCCAATCAAACTTGAGGTTGACGCCCCCAAACCGGAAGTGAGGTCATATCTTGGCAACCATTTGATATCATGACGTCAAACTTATAACACAGACTCAAGACTGGTAAGGTAAGAGGCCCAAGAAGTTTGGTGACGTTCGGCCTATAGGTGGCGCTATATGTAGCAAAAATGCATTTTTGCTCATATCTTTGGACCCCTTTGTCCAAATGTCACAAATGAGGTACCAATGGAATCCCTGGATGCAGCCTAGGTCAATGCACATCATGACGTCATCAGCGCCATCTTGGATTGTCCGCCATTTTGAATTTAATCAAAAACCTTCAAAACGCATTTCAGGCCACTAAGATTGTCCAATCTCCACGAGACTTGGCACATAGAATCTTCAGACCAAGCCGCACATAAGTTATTGTGTGGATTTTTTTATTTCACTTCCGTGTAACCGCGGCAGCCAATCAAACTCCATGCCGACGCGCAAATGGGACATTTGGCCGTATCTCTGCGATGCATTGATGTATCGATGCCAAACTTGGTGCATGGACTCACGACGCCTTCCTGAGCGGCCCAAGCCTTCCCTATTGTGTCATTCTGCTAGGACCCCCACATCGCTGCTTGTCTTATTGGGGGTCCTAGCAGCGAAGCTGCAGGAACCCATTGAGTTAGTAGCTTTTCTTATTGGGGGTCCTAGCAGCGAAGCTGCAGGAACCCATTGAGTTAGTAGCTTTTCCTATTATTATTGGGGGTCCTAGCAGCAAAGCTGCAGGAACCCCATTGTGTTAGTAGTTATTCCTATTATTATTCTTCTACTTTCTTCTGCAATTGAAGTCTATGGCAGCCCCATTAACGCATTGCGGGAAAGTTGTGAAATTTGGCACACGTAATCAGCCAAGTGCCAAAAGCAAAGTCAAGAAATTTCATGGCCCAAGTGCTTACTCACTAGCGCCACCAACACGTCAAAGTTCAAAGTGCATCTAAATGCATAACTTTGGACTACTTGGTCCAAATTTCACAAATGAGGTATGGCTGGAATCCTTGGATCATGGCGAGTCCAACGCATCCAATGACGTCATTGGCCTATGCCTACAATGTCCGCCATTTTGAATTTAATCAAAAAGCTTAAAAAAGCATATCAGGCCACACAGATTGTCCAATCTCCACGAAACTTGGCACATAGAATCTTCAGATCAAGCCTCACAAAAGTTATCATGTGGAATTTCTTAATTAGTATTCCGATTTTCCATAAAAGCCAATCAAACTCGAGGTTAACGCCGCCAAAGCGGAAGTGAGGCCATATCTTGGCAACCATTTGATGTTATGACATCAAACTTCTAACACACACTCAAGACCCCTACTGTAAGAGGCACAAGAAGTTTGGTGACGTTTGGCCTATAGGTGGCGCTATCTATGTTAGCCCCATGAACGCAATGCGAGAAAGTTGTGAAATTTGGCACACGTAATCAGCCAAGTGCCAAAAGCAAAGTCAAGAAATTTCATGGTCCAAGTGCTTACTCACTAGCGCCACCAACACGTCAAATTTCAAAGTGCATCCAAATGCATAACTTTGGACTACTTGGTCCAAATTTCACAAATGAGGTATTGCTGGGATTATTGGATCATGACGAGTCCAACGCACCATATGACGTCATTGGCCTACGCCTACAAACTCCGCCATTTTTAATTTAATCAAAAAGCTTTAAAGAGCATTTCAGGCCACGCAGATTGTCCGATCTCCACGAAACGTGGCACATAGCATCTTCAGATCAAGCCGCACAAAAGTTATTGTGTGGAATTTCTTAATTAGTATTCCGATTTTCCATAAAAGCCAATCAAATTCGAGGTTGACGCCGCCAAAGCCGAAGTGAGGCTATATCTTGGCAATCATTTGATGTTATGACGTCAAACTTCGAACACACACTCAAGACCACTACGGGAAGTTGTCCAAGAAGTTTGATGACGCCTGGCCTATAGGTGGCGCTATATGCATTAGAAATGCATTTTTGCTCATATCCTTGGACGACTTGGTCCAAATTTCACAAATGACGCATCATTGGAATCCTTGGATCATGTCGAGTCTAACGCACCCTATGACGTCATTGGCCTATGCCTACAATGTCCACCATTTTGAATTTAATCAAAAAGCATAAAAAAGCATTTCATGCCACGCAGATTGTCCGATCTCCACGAAACTTGGCACATAGAATCTTCAGATCAAGCCTCACAAAAGTTATCATGTGGAATTTTTAATTAGGCTTTTGAATTTGCATAAAAGCCAATCAAACTCAAAGTAGATGCCGCCAAAGCGGAAGTGAGGCCATATCTTGGCAACCATTTGATGTTATGACGTCAAACTTCGAACACAGACTCAAGACCCCTATTGTAAGAGGCCCAAGAAGTTTGGTGATGTCTGGCCTATAGGTGGCGCTATATGCAGCAGAAATGCATTTTTGCTCATAACTTTGGACTACTTGGTCCAAATTTCACAAACGAGGCATCATTGGAATCCTTGGATCATGACAAGTCCAACGCACCCTATGACGTCATTGGCTTATGCCTACAATGTCCGCCATTTTGAATTTAATCAAAAAGCTTAAAAAAGCATTTCAGGACACGCAGATTGTCCGATCTTCACGAAACTTGGCACATAGAATCTTCAGATCAAGCCTCACAAAAGTTATTGTGTGGAATTTCTTAATTAGTATTCCGATTTTCCATAAAAGCCAATCAAATTCGAGTTAGATGCCGCCAAAGCGGAAGTGAGGCCTTATCTTGGCAACCATTTGGTGTTATGACGTCAAACTTCTAACACACACTCAAGACCCCCACTGTAAGAGGCACAAGTAGGTTGGTGACGTTTGGCCTATAGGTGGCGCTATCTATGGCAACCCCATTAACGCAATATGAGAAAGTTTTGAAATTTGGCACACGTAATCAACCAAGTGCCAAAGCCAATCTCAAGAAATTTCATGGCCCAAGTGCTTACTCACTAGCGCCACCAACACGTCAAAGTTCAAAGTGCATCCATATTCATAACTTTGGACTTATTGGTCCAAATTTCACAAATGAGACATCATTGGAATCCTTGGATCATGACGAGTCCAACGCATCCAATGACGTCATTGGCCTATTACTACAATTTCAGCCATTTTGAATTTAATCAAAAAGCTTAAAAAAGCATATCAGGCCACGCAGATTGTCCGATCTCCACGAAACTTGGCACATAGAATCTTCAGATCAAGCCTCACAAAAGTTATCATGTGGAATTTCTTAATTAGTATTCCGATTTTCCATAAAAGCCAATCAAACTCAAGGTTAACGCCGCCAAAGCGGAAGTGAGGCCATATCTTGGCAACCATTTGATGTTATGACATCAAACTTCTAACACACACTCAAGACCCCTACTGTAAGAGGCACAAGAAGTTTGGTGACGTTTGGCCTATAGGTGGCGCTATCTATGTTAGCCCCATGAACGAAATGCGAGAAAGTTGTGAAATTTGGCACATGTAATCAGCCAAGTGCCAAAAGCAAACTCAAGAAATGTCATGGCCCAAGTGCTTACTCACTAGCGCCACCAACACGTCAAAGTTCAAAGTGCATCCAAATGCATAACTTTTGACTACTTGGTTCAAATTTCACAAATGAGGTATTGCTTGGATCCTTGGATCATGATGAGTGCAACGCACCCTATGACGTCATTGGCCTATGCCTACAATGTCCGCCATTTTGAATTTAATCAAAAAGCTTAAAAAAGCATTTCAGGACACGCAGATTGTCCGATCTTCACGAAACTTGGCACATAGAATCTTCAGATCAAGCCTCACAAAAGTTATTGTGTGGAATTTCTTAATTAGTATTCCGATTTTCCATAAAAGCCAATCAAACTCGAGGTTGACTCCGCCGAAGCGGAAGTGAGGCCTTATCTTCGAAACCATTTGGTGTTATGACTTTAAACTTCTAACACAGACTTAAGACCCCTACTGTAAGAGGCACAAGAGGTTGGGGGACATTTGGCCTATAGGTGGCGCTATCTATGGCAGCCAATTAACGCAATGCGAGAAAGTTGTGAAATTTGGCAAACGTAATCAGCCAAGTGCCAAAGCCAAAGTCAAGAAATTTCATGGCCCAAGTGCTTACTCACTAGCGCCACCAACACGTCAAAGTTCAAAGTGCATCCAAATGCATAACTTTGGACTACTTGGTCCAAATTTCACAAATGAGGTATTGCTGGAATCCTTGGCTCATGTTGAGACCAACGCACCCTATGACGCCATTGGCTTATGCCTACAATGTCCGCCATTTTGAATTGAATCAAAAAGCTTAAAAAAGCATTTCAGGACACGCAGATTGTCCGATCTCCACGAAACTTGGCACATAGAATCTTCAGAGCAAGCCGCACAAAAGTTATCATGTGGAATTTTTAATTAGGCTTCCGATTTTCCATAAAATCAGAAGCAAACTTGAGGTTGACTCCGCCGAAGCGGAAGTGAGGACATATCTTGGCAACCATTTGATGTTATGATGTGAAACCTCTAACACAGAATCAAGACCCCTACAGTAAGAGGCACAATAAGTTTGGTGACGTCTGGCCTATAGGTGGCACCAAATGCAGCAGAAACTCCACGCCCACCCGCAAACAAGACGTTAGGCCATATCTTTGCCATTTATTGATGTATCAATGCCAAACTTGGTGCAAAAACTCACAACGCCTTCCTGAGCAGCCCAAGCCTTGCCTATTGTGGCGTCCTGCTAGGACCCCCACATCGCTGCTTGCAGCTATATTTATTATTATTATTATTAATCCGTTTCCGCTGCAATTGAAGTCTATGGCAGCCCCATGAACGCTATGGTAAAAAGTTGTGAAATTTGGCACACCTAATCAGCCAAGTGCCAAAACCAAAGTCAAGAATTTTCATGCCCCAAGAGCTTACTCTCTAGCGCCACCAACACGTCAAAGTTCAAAGTGCATTAAGCCTAATAACTTTGGACTACTTGGTCCAAATTTCACAAATGAGGCATCGTTGGAATCCTTGGATCATGACGAGTCCAACGCACCCTACGACGTCAATTTGCGTATGCCTAGATTTTCCGCCATTTTGAATTTTATCAAAAAGCTTAAAAAAGCATTTCAGGTCACAGAGATTGTCCAATTTACACGAAACTTGGCACATAGACTCTTAAGACCAAGCCGCACAAAAGTTATCCAAGGGAATTTTTAATTAGGCTTCCATTTTTCCATAAAAGCCAATCAAATTCGACGTTGACGCCCCCAAACCGGAAGTGAGGCCATATCTTGGTAACCATTTGATGTTATGATGTCAAACTTATACCACAGACTTACGACCAAGATGGTAAGAGGCCCAAGAAGTTTGGTGACGTTCGGCCTATAGGTGGCGCTATATGTAGCCAAAATGCATTTTTGCTCATAACTTTGGACCCCTTGGTCCAAATGTCACAAATGAGGTACCAATGGAATCCCTGGATGCAGCCGAGGTCAATGCACGTCATGACGTCATGACGCCATCTTGGATTGTCCGCCATTTTGAATTTAATCGAAAACCTTCAAAAAGCATTTCAGGCCACTGAGATTGTCCAATCTCGACGGAACTTGGCAAATACAATCTTCAGACCAAGCCGCACATAAGTTATCATGTGGATTTTTTTACTTCACTTCCGTGTAACCGCGACAGCCAATCAAACTCTACGCCGATGCGTAAACGGGACATTTGGCCGTATCTCTGCGATGCATTGATGTATCGATGCCAAACTTGTTGCATGGACTCAAGACGCCTTCCTGAGCAGCCCAAGCCTTGCCTATTGGGCCATTCTGCTAGGACCCCCACATTGCTGCTTGCAGCTATATTATTGAAATTTAGATTGCCAAGGACTGTGCTGCTGCAAACATGCAGCTTGCTAGAGCCACAACTTCAAAGAGAAACACGCCACTCAAACCCAATTCCACCACACGTCCAGGTCGTCACCACCCTTTGATTTTTGGCAACGGAACCATTTAAAGGGGGAGATTGGAGACAGATCGGATGTGTCTCAGTCCTCTGTGAGTTGTGTGCTCCTCTTGGTCATCAAAACTCTTATCAGTTAATCACCCATGGTACATCAAATTCCCATACGCCGCTGTCGTACAAGTACAAATTAAGAGGGACTTTCATGCCATGGCTGGACTGCCAAACATAATTGGATATTGTATATGTGCACACATATACTCATCAAAGCACCCGTACCGTTGTGGAGGCCAGGTGGATGTGTCTTGAGGGGCAAACTGCTCTATAGCCCAGAGATTGGGCTGCTTTTTGCACAATATTGCCATGAATGAACCAGCCCAGGCAGACCAGAAGGTGTGGTAGACCGTGCAGAACGAAGTGCAGACCGAGCGGTCCCCTGCTTCCAAGGAGTAAACACCATAACAGGCGCGGCTGTCGGCAGGTGGCAGCATGCAGTGATACAAAGAGAGAGAAAATAGTGCCAAGCGATTGTTAGGTCTGACTTTTTCCTAGAGAATGATTTTGTGACACAAATGTATTACTCTTTTGAACGCATCTTGTTTGAGAAGCAAAACGCTTTATTTTTTTAAACCCCAGACAACTAGCCGGACTACTTTTGTCAACGCCAAAACGAGGCTGGAACTCGGCTCACAGTACGCAGCAGGGGGTAAGTCAATGTTCATAAATGATATTGCTAGTATGGGATGTCATTCAGCTTAATGTCAAGGTGAGGTGAACTATCCCTTTAAGTATAAATCTCTTCAAACTTAGGCTGATATAGGTCTTGATATCAATTATTCGGGCTATCATGCTATATCATGGCCATCATTGTAATACTCAGAATATCATTATAATAGAATGAAAATAAAAGTGTTCAGCTCTGACTCTGGTCCGAACCATGTTTAGTGAAAGTCATCAATTTTGCATTGCTGCTTATCTTTCAACAATATCAAGATTGTGAGTCATTCCAAGTTGAGGAAGAAAGGGCACAAAAAAGAAACAAGAATTTTTTTTACAAACAAATCAGCATCCTATACTCTCAGCTACAGTGGTATGGGAGGCGGATGCCTTTAATTGTGAATCAACTTGCTGATGAGGTCTGAGATTACTGAGGGATGAGGGAGATCAAAGCTGGAAAATGGTTGACAGGGCGGTAGAAGTTCAGAGGAGGGGAGGGGAGAGGTAGAGGAGCCTAGGTGCTGGTGGATTTAGGAGGAGAGAGTTGCAGGTTTCAGAGGAGTAGAGGTGGGGGGGTTAGGAGTCAGGGGGTTGAAAGATGCTGTTGAATAAGGAAAATTATCATCCATCCATCCATCATCTTCCGCTTGTCCGGGGATCGGGTCGCGGGGGCAGCAGCTTTAGCAGAGAAACCCAGACGTCCCTGTCCCCGGCCACTTCCTCCAGCTCTTCTGGGGGGACCCCGAGGCGTTCCCAGGCCAGCCGAGAAACATAGTCTCTCCAACGTATCCTGGGTCTCCCCCGGGGCCTCTTCCCAGTGGGACGGGCCCGGAACACCTCACCAGGGAGGCGTCCAGGAGGCATCCTAACCAGATGCCCGAGCCACCTCATCTGACTCCTCTCGATGCGGAGGAGCAGCGGTTCTACTCCGAGCCCCTCCCGGATGACCGAGCTTCTCACCCTATCTCTAAGGGAGAGCCCAGACACCCTGCGGAGGAAACTCATTTCGGCCACTTGTATTCGCGATCTCGTTCTTTCGGTCACTACCCACAGCTCGTGACCATAGGTGAGGGTAGGAACATAGATTGACCGGTAAATCAAGAGCTTCGCCTTCTGGTTCAGCTCCTTCTTCACCACGACGGGCCGGTGCAGAGCCCACATCACTGCAGACGCTGCACCGATCCGTCTGTCAATCTCCTGCTCCATTCGTCCCTCACTCGTGAACAAGACCCCGAGATACTTGAACTCCTCCACTTGGGGAAGGATCTCATTCCCGACTCGGAAAATTAAGGAGTTCTGAATAAGGAGTCTTGGTGTTGCCTGCATTAGAGCAGATAAGTCCGGAGTAATATTGTGTTTTAGCATGAGAGATGGAGTCCTTGTAAAGAGAGAGCTGAGCTTTATGTGTGGAGAGACCAGATTTCCTATGTAGTCTTTCAAGATGTCGATTTTTAGATTTCATGGAGCGGAGATCAGGAGTGAACCAGGGAGCAGACCGAGTAAACCCTGTATCTGAAAACTGAGCGGGATTTGACAGGAGAAAATGAGTTGAGAATGTTAGTAAGACCATTGTTGTATTGGGTGACAAGAGCATCAGGGGTGGAAGAAGAGTCCAGAGTCAAGGTGGCGATGTGGCAATGTGGGAGGAGAGGGAGTCCAGGTTAATGTCCTTGATATTGCGGAAAGAGATGACACGGCATGGTTTGGAGATGGTGAGGCGGAGGGTGACATTAAATGAGAGGAGGAAGTGGTCCTCCAGAGTCCTCCAAATTAAGTCCAGGGTGTGACCTTTTATGTGTGTGGGGAAGTCTGAGAACTGTTTGAGGCCAAAACCATCGAGTGATGAAGAGAAGTCTATGGTGAGGGGAAGAGCACCATTGTCCATATGTATATTGAAATACCCCAGCAGGATTACATAAGGTGAGAGAGTGGAGAGGTGGGTGAGGAGGGCGGAGAATTAATTTCAGAATGAAATGTAGTATTTGCTACGCTTGATGATTTAGTTGAGCCAATGTTTAGAGATTAATGGGTTGTAGTCGCTCCAGACAGCCCCATGAGGATACTTCCTTCTGTAACTTTATGTTGTAACGACGCTTCATCCTTGTTACAACTTGGAAACATTTAATGTGTATTTAATAGTGTTGCGCGGGTGAGGGTTTTTTTAACACCCGCCCCAACCCGACCTGCGAGAATTTCCAAACCGCCCCGCCCGACCCGTGGGAAATTCTGAAGTGGCCCGCCCGACCCGCACAATATGACCCACAAAAAAAAAAAAAAAGCCAAGGCCTGTGGAGAGGGTTAATTTAACACAAACCTAAACAAGAAGGATTTGCGCTAGACTCGCATTATTGTGAAACTTCAACGGTAGGCTACATCAAACAACAACAAAGACAGCAAACTTCGATTTTACGCTATTCTTTATTGAAGAACTGTTATGAACGACTCAGCGCAGCGCAGTTTTCTCTAAAACAAAAGTGGAGCAGCCACTAACAAGTAGCCTACTCAATGTGCACCTGTCCAAACCGTGCGCCTATATTTACAAGCCCCTGTGCCACCTGCATAAAGCCCAGCGAAGTCATCCACTAATTTAGACTTCGCATGGAGTGGTACCGTGCCTTTTAGGAAAGATGACATTAAAGTGATAGTTCGGACTAAATTCACCCTAGGGTCATTTGAACCGTGACATCCAGCCAAGTAGCCCACCCGAAGTTTTTCCGATATTGGCCGAACATCAGCCGAGTTACCGAGTTATTCCAAATAGCTTAGTGCAAGCGCTAACGGACCCTGGCAGTATCTCCAAAATTACCACACTAAAATCACATGCCATGACACCAAACTTCTACAGTAATACAAATATGGTCTGTACTCACAAAACGATGCATTTGGAAGTTTGTACATAGTCCAGGAGTTTATTATTATCAACACAAGCCTAATAGCTTCTCTGCTGCTAAAGCTGCGTCGACGTCACTTCCTTGATCTGGGAGCTTCAATGTAAGATGAGGGTTGATCTACTACTGTAGACAACAAAGCAAGGCTGCTCAATTTCTCCATTGATAAAATAAATTCACAACTCTACAACATAAAAATTCATGTAGAATATAGCATATACTTTGTTGTCTACAGTAGTAGATCAACCCTCATCTTACGTTGAAGCTCCCAGATCAAGGAAGTGACGTCGACGCAGCTTTAGCAGCAGAGAAGGAACTTCTGTAACTCAAAATTGCGATTTCACCTATATTTCCAAACTTCCGGGTTGCGGGTTTTGACTATTTTGACCCGCTCCGCCCGCACCCGCAATACTTAGAAAA
Source organism: Odontesthes bonariensis (assembly GCF_027942865.1). Taxonomy (NCBI): domain Eukaryota; kingdom Metazoa; phylum Chordata; class Actinopteri; order Atheriniformes; family Atherinopsidae; genus Odontesthes; species Odontesthes bonariensis. The sequence goes on along the minus strand of NC_134515.1, from coordinate 31,207,557 downwards.
AACTGCTACCCAACCCACCCGCGCGTGGGTCACCCGCGGGTACCCACGGGTCAATGGGTGACCCGCGCATCACTAGTATTTAATGTGTTTCTCAGAAGGAAGAGGGGTATTCTGACAATCGAAACCCAGGTTATGTCTAAGTATCCCTGGGTAAGACACTGAGTCCTAAATTGCCTCTGGTGCATTCACTGGTGTGTGAATGTGTGTGACAGAGAAAAAGCACAACGTACCTTGTAACACTGTATAGATTTAAAAATGTTGTATTAGTGTGTGTGTGAATAGATGAAAGTGGTTTAAATGTATTTATTTTCTTTAATTTGATTGCATTTTTTTTCTATTTAGAACCCTCAGAAAGCTTTTAATCTATTGATTAAACTGGTGTTGAACGTTAATTCTGAATTAGATTATTTTAATTGTTATCAATGATTGAACTTGTTTATTATATTGCTTCAGTACTTATCCTACTTGACTTATTGGCTGCGTTTGACACTGTCAGCCGTTGTATCCTTTTGTCCATACTCTCCAGTATGGGCATCACAGGGAGAGCACACTCCTGGTTTGAATCATACCTCACTGGTCGGTCATTCAAAGTATCCTGGCTTGGTCACACTTCTGCAACGCACCGCCTCCCCACAGAGGTCCCCCAAGGTTCAGAACTGGGACCTCTTCTCTTTGCCATATACACCACCTCACTGGGCCAGATCATCCGATCACATGGCTTCTCATACCAATGTTATGCTGACGATACCCAGCTCTCTCTGTCATTCCCACCTGACGACCACGTGGTCTCAGCACAAATCTCAGACTGTCTCTCAGACATATCAAAATGGATGAAAGCGCATAACCTCCAACTAAACCTCTCTAAAGCTGAACTGCTTGTCTTCCCAGCCAAACCAACCATACACCACCGCATCTGCATCCAAACTGAATCCCTATCTCTTGCTCCATCAAAGGTAGCTAGAAACTTGGCTGTCATGATTGATGACCAACTAAGATCATGTTGCCTCTGTTGCTCGATCATGCTGCTTTGCATTGCTAAACATAAGAAAGATCAGGCCATACCTAACCCAACATGCCACCAAGCTCCTGGTGCAGGCTATGGTCATCTCCCGCCTTGACTACAGCAACGCTCTCCAAACTGGTCTCTCAGCATGTGCTGTGAAACCGCTGCAGATGGTCCAGCACACGTCACCCCTCTGTTCATTGAACTCCACTGGCTACCCATAGCCGCCCGCATCAAATTCAAGTTACTGATGTTAACCTACAAAGTCCTTAATAGAACGGCTCCCATTGACTTGAATGCTCTTGCAAAGGCTTATGTCACAACTCGATCACTCCGGTCGTCACAGGATTGTCGTCTAGCAGAGTTTTGTGTTTTTTATGTTTGATATACTGTATAACTGTGCATTGTAATGAGCTGAGGCAAATGTTTACCTTGACTCACAGAAACTGAAGTTGTGAGGACATAGTACCTGTCCAGGGAATGATGCAGATCCAGGTGTGGAGCCTCCAGAGTGACTGGGTGAGTTAGGCAGAGATTTGCAAGCCTGCAGTGCTGTCTGCTTCTTGTGAGCAACAATCTTCTGGGCAGCTGAAAAAAAACCCATCAACAATTAGATTAGATTAGTTAGTTTCTGCTCTTTGTGAATCCTTATCTGTGTTTTTGTGTGTATTGACAGCACTAATAAAAAGAGAGTCAACTCACCTTCTGAAAACACTCTGTCAACATTAAACCCATATGTGGCACAGGTCTCATAAAACAGCGAGTGACGTACATCAATACACAACTGTCTGGCTCTCTGATCCTCAATCACACGAGGGTTGGTGCTGCTTATTTTATCTGAATAAACAAACAACAGTGAGAGTGAGAGAAATGATAAATGTTTTCTAAATTCATGGCACTTCAGTAAATAACTCACAATATAAATATCTGGCAACCATTTATTCTTGTATTCTCTGAATATATCTGTAAATTTTTACTGACAGGCACAGTCAGACTGTGAAAAGTGCACACTTTCAAAGTAACAAAGTAACTTTCATGCAAATAATCCTCTGATACTCTTTGTCTCAGTCTGCTTTTGGCATTTATTTTGATGTTCCATCAATGTCCACTCTGAGTCTGATATACAGCTTTCCACCATTGATTGAATGGTGCACTATTCCAATCCAATGATGCATTACACTATTGGGTGGATGATGTGAGTTGGATAGTAGATATACAAAACTTTAACACTTTCAGTGTCTGTCAATAACGAAATCCCTCAAGTTTATTTTTTGGTTTTTCTTTTTTTCTGGAGTGTACACTAAAAACCTTGAAGTATACAAGTTTAAAATTTGCTAACATTGCCATCTCTAATGAATGTCTGCCTAATCAGTCTGAAATTTATACTAGTTTTTACACAGTTCAGTCAATACAGTTACTCTGACTTGATATGATCCTCTGACTTGATACGAGAAGTTAAATGAATAAACTCTCACTGAGAGTGCAGCATCAAAACTTCTTACAGCCATCCCACTACATATCCGTAAAACACAATTCCTAATCCTCCTCCAGAGCAAATCTCCCACCATTGTATCAGCACTCACACAAGTATTAAATGCATTATTGGAAAGTTCCCAACTGCATTCATTCAAAGAGGCTTGGAGAACAACACTTGCCAAAAGGCCTTTTCTCAATCTCAGTCAAATTGAGAACTCTTGTGGGTCTAATTACCTATCTTCCAATGTATGGTTGTTGAGATGGTGATTTCAAATGGGTTTCACATTTCCTCTGACAGAACAACCCCTTGATTCTACTTAGTCTGTCTTTAAGAGTGATTACTCCACAAATGGTAAATGGACTGTACTTATATAGCGCCTTATATAAAAGCAGCTAGAGCTGCAGCAGTCCTTGGTTCTTATCTTGTGAGACCAATCAGCAGCTTTTGACACAATATACCACCACATCCTTTATCCAAACTTTCTGAAATACGTATAATGGAAAAGGCACAATCACGGTTTGATTCAAACCTCACTGTGCATTTTCTTAGTGTGTCAGAGCAAGGACAAATGTCAGCATCTCATCACCTTGCCACCTTTACGCTGATGACAGTCAGATTTACCTATCTTTAAAAATGTCACAGTTCTTTTTACGAGAACCACTATTATAGTGTCTCTTAGAAATAAAAGCTAGGATGGCTTTGAAATTTTTTTCTACAGATTGTTCAAAACACAGCATTTGTGTCCCTATTACTCACTAAACTCAACAACTCTCAAAATTGTCATGACAGCTGGTCCCTCTTCATCCTTTGGCTTTCTTTATATCTCCGTCTCTCTCTTTCTCTCTTTCCTGTCCCTGCACCCTTTGAATACAGATGTTTACTGGTTTGCTGGAATCTGGCCTCACCTGTTCAGCCCAATCAAATCTGCTAATTGTGTTGGCTGCTATCAGCAACAGCTTGTCTACTTCTACCTCACAAGTTTGTCTGCGCCATTTAACCTGTCCTTGCCTAATCTTGTTTTCCCTGTGTCACTCAACGGACCGGACTACCAGCTGTCTCTTGCCCACAGTACACACAATCTGGCTTGCTTTCTGAACAAGATCCAAGCCTGCTGCCCCAGCTCCAGCTCCAGCTCCACACTAAATTTCCTGTCTTGCAATCAGCCCACAAAATAAACTGTTACCCTGCCTCTGAATCTGTATTCAGGTTCCACTTCTGAATCTCTGACTTACTTAGATTAAGGTGTCTTATGTTTACCTTCAGAGTAATTTCTGGGATATTTGCTCGGCTATATAAACTCAGTTCTGCAGGTTTATGTTCCTTTTCAACCACTTTATCCCTGTCAGAAATGTCAACCTTTTCTGCCACCCCTATGCACAGAGCAGTTTCGGTCCCACTTGCTCTCATTTGTGGTTCCACATTGGCAGAACGAGCGACCAAATGCTTTCAGAGCATGGCTATTCCTTCTCTACTTTTAAAAATCTCTTAAAGACTCGTTCTTTCTAAAACACCTCTTCCCTTAACAGCTCTGATAGCCTAAATACCTAATTTGCACAAACTTTGCACAAACTTTGCACTTATTTATCTTTATTATGTGCAACCAATTAGTATTCCCAATAGGAGATAGAGAAGATATTGAATTTCAAAGTGAGAAACTTTTCTATTTCATGAAAACCGTCAGCAACACATCTTACAAAAAAGTTGGGACGGGGGCAAAAAAAGGTTTGAAAAAAAGAAAATACTAAATAAAGAAACAGCTGAAGGAATATGTTGAATTGTTTGGGTTAATTCACAACAATTCAGTTACTGTAAGTGAATTGACAACAGGTCAGTAATATGTTTCAGAATAAAAAGAGCCCCTTAGTGTGGCTTTCAAGTGACGAGGTTCATGAATCTGCAAAAAAATGTCTACAAATTGTAGATAAATTACAGAAAATGTACCTAAATGTAAAATTGAGAAGACTTTAAATATTTCCATCAACTATAGAAAATAAAATCCTCACAAGATTCAGAGAGTCCAAAGACATCTTTGTACACAAAGTACACTGCTGAAAATCAGTATTTGATGCCTGTAATCCTCTGGCCTCCAGGCAGCACTGCATTAGGAATAGGCTGGCTTCTGCCACTGAAATTTCTGCATGGGCTTAGGAAAACAAAATCATTGTCTCGGCACACAGTTTGCCATGTTATCCTCAAACGCAGGTTAAAGCTATATCATGAAAAGTAGAAGCCATTTGTGAACATTATCCTGAAACTCATCAGTCTAAGCCAAAACCAATTTTTAATGGACTAAGGCTAAGTAAAAACTGTTCTGTGGTTAGATTAATCAAAATTTTTAAACACTCTTCACAAATCATAGATGCTGCATTGTCTGGACATAAGAGCAGAGGGATCATCCGACCTGTAACATAAAAACAACATAGCCTTGTAGGCTGTCTTTAAACTAACGCTGGTATAAAAGCTGCAGTGGACAGTGTATTCCCAAAGCACGAGAAAGCTAGATTGTGAAACAACACAGCTGAAAAGCTCCCATGCCTTTCTCACAAACCTCTTCAATGTGTGCATATGCGCCACCCTAGTCAGCTGGAAGATCAGGGAGACAGCCTTGGGCTAACAATGTGGTAAACACAATAACTGACTAATACATGATGTAGCCACATAGCTGTGTTGGTGGTGTAATAATGAAAACAGAAAATTGTTCACAATAGCTACAACTCAGTGATCCTCTGAGCTTTAGCCATTGTCCACAATGGGTCAAAGCATTGACACCATGTTTTTCTGCTGGACAGGTAATGCTTTGGTTTGTTTTATTGGGAACTTTCTTATTTTATTATAAGTTTTCCTTATGCTGACTGTGGTTTGATTTCTTTCTTTATCCAAATTTTTATTTTTTTTCCCTTGATACAGTTGTTCTGTTATTGCCTCCTGTAGAAGTGTTTGATGTGGAAGGTTCAAGTTTCAACTATTTTTCTGCTTGAGCCGCAGCTAAGATGTGCATCTCACACAGCCAGTGTGGATGCTTTAATCTGTTAAGATGGGAGCCAAACAGAAGTCAGATTTCGCTCAAACCACACACACATAAAGCTCTTGGTTTGAACCTGGCCTTGTTGTGCTGTCTGCTAGCTGCCCTTGCTCTATGTCCCTGCAGCCTCTGTAGGTGACACACAATTATTGGACAGACAGGGTCAGCGCAGAAAGGAGGGTAAACAGATAGGCTATCCAATTTTTGTATTCAGTTTGGATTATGCCATGGTTCATCTTTTTACATGCCTGTGACTTACAATACGGACTTTTTTTTATCAATAGCTGTCGGGATACGGAGAAGAAAAAGTACACTTAGAGAGAAATGAGATACTATGGCTTGAATCAAATGCAGCATGTGACTGATATTTAACTTATAATACAGCTGTTCACTCACACCAAGAAAACATCAAGGAAACTGACATAGTCTGTTATCTAGATGAGAAAGGCTCACTTTTAGGATCCTTGTGGTATGATTAATGTGGTTTGTACTCTGACCTTGGGTGCCAACAACAATGACGGGTATGTCTGAACGATATGCACTGAGTTGGCTGTAGAGCTGGTAAAGATCCTGGAAACTGGCTTCGTTCTCCAGACTAAAGACGAGGATCACGGCATCAACCCAGCTGCTGAACTGAAAGAATAAAAGAGACGGAGATGTCAGCTCTTTGTGCCCAATGAATGAAAAACTTACATGCTCATTGCTTTTTCATACAAACACACACATACACACACACATACACACACACACACACTAAAAAGCACCTGTGAGTTAGGGGGTCCAGCTTCCTCCCGGATCAGTAATAAATTACTCTGACCGTCCACCAGCACTTCCTTTTTGTACCTTCCACCTGCCAAGTATAATGAATGTGGCAGAAGATTTTTAATAGCATGAGACACCAAGGATGATGCCACATCACATGTCAGACTCCACTGTTGATTCTCAGATATCACTTTGAAAAGGCATAAAGAAAAAAAAGGAAAATACAAACTTTGCAATCAATAAACCACTTTTGAACAACATTTGTTTTTTACCCTCTGGCTTCTCAACTGCAGCATAACTGCCAGTGATGTATTTGTTCACCAGTGCTGATTTGCCACTCTTTGGACTTCCAAGAATGCCCTGAGAGAGGAGGGGAGAACACAGCACCAAGCATTTTATTCAGATTCACCATCTTGGCACATTTACAGCTGAATATATCAAATATAAGTCACAGACTACGTTAAAGCATTTGAAACTGAGTTTCGGTTTCCCTATCACAAATGTTTTGGTTCCCAATAATCAGTTTAACTCTGTCTGTTGTTGAATCTGTCATGACTACCATTAGAATTTTTGCTATTTGAGATTCATAAACAGACATGGTTTGTGTAACAGAGGCAGTGTTCTAACATCAGTATCCTTTTAGCAAAGTAAAAAGTACTATTGGTTAGTCAAAGGGACGGTCATGTTCTTAAGTCAAAGTATTTTAACATGCACAGTACCTGAAATACTGACTGGTCTCTTATTAAAGTGATCATTATTGAAAAAGACTTTTTCTTTTCTGTTTTTTTTCCTATTCTCATTCAAGGCATATTGTAAGGCATTAATTGTACCAAAAAAATATTCATCTGGGGCCCACACAATCAGTATCTTTTGCTGGCAAGATTAAAAAAGTGGCAACTTTCACCAGACTTGAATGGCGTTTCAAGCCTGTTGTTTCAGGTTGATTTTAAAGCAAGAAAAATGTTAAATTGATTCATGTGAGTTACATTACTTTGGTCATGAGTAAAAGCAATAGTGAGTGGTGCACCTTTTTTGACCAGTTTTACACCACTTTATTTTAAAAAATGTATACCTTGACACCTGAGTGCATTTACTGCATAATAATAATAAGGAACTGTTTTATTGACACTTACTTTTCTCCCTGTTGTATCTGAAAATGAAAAAATCCTTCACCCATGTCCATTTTGTTTCTGACTTTGTTTTTGAGGGTGTAAATTTGCCCATTAAAAATCAACATCTTCGATGTCACTGAAATATTGTAAATCCAATGCCTGACGAAGTTTTATGGCCAGTAGAGGTGTAAATACCCTTAATCTTCCAACGTCAACTGGTAGGGAGGTATGAGGATGCAGTAACTTGCACTCACCAATCTCAGCTCGGGGACTGATCTACTCAGCGCCCACTCCTGGCTGTTGGCAATATTTACTGAAAGAAAGCCAGACAGAGACAGTCAGTGAGGATTAAACACAGACAACATTAATGATTTTGACAATACACAGTGAAAAAGGCAGCCATCTTAACAGCCTAAGCAAAGTGTTATTCAAGCACAGCGCATTTTATCCACTTTCCTTCCTTCGTGCTTTAAATGACAGGCAGCTGTATGTTGTGTTTAAGGTGCTGGTCTTGGGTGGTTCTGTTCAATGGCTAATCAAAAACGTCTGAATTCAGGACAAATGAATTATTTTGTTTCTTGACAAATAAGATAACTGAACTGGGATAGACTCAATGGGACTTGGTTATGCGGAAATGACACAAATTCCAAACTACTTAGATGTGCCTTCGCTTCTGACAGAAAGTTGACGTTTAATTAAAGTTTATGAATTACTACTCTTTACAAATTGAATCTTAAATATTTATATTAATACTAAATATTCCAAATGTTCCATCATCACAGGGATGATAGCAGGTTTGAGGCACAACCTCTGACATGAAACAGTTTGATTTCACATTGAAATTACATTTAAAATTCAGCCTGGACTAACTGTCCATCCATTGTCATTCGCTTTTCCAAGGTCTGGTCGTGGAGGCAACAGTTTCAGAAGAGAAACCTGGGCACCCCTCTCCCCATGACACTCTGCAGCTCCTCCTGGGGGATCCCGAGGCATTCCAAGGCCAGAAGGGATATATAATCCCTCCAGCAAGTCCTGGGTCTGCCCTGGGGCCTCCTCCCAGTAGGACATAGGACTCCCTCTCAGGGAGGCGACCAGGAGGCATCCTAACCGGATGCCAAAACAACCTCAGCTGAATCCTTTTGATACAGAGGACCAGAGACTCTACTCCAATTTCCCTCTGGATGGCCGAGCCTCTCACTTCATCTCTAAGGTTGAGCCCAGCCACCCTCTGAAGGATACCCATTTCAGCTGCTCCTATGCGCGATCTCGTTCTTTCAGTCACTACCCAGACCTCATCACCATAGGTGAGGGTTGGAACAAAGATGGACCAGCTAATTGAAAACTTCGTCATATGGCTCAGCTCCCTCTTTACCAACAAAATGGACCAGAGCGGCGCATTACAGCTAATTACAGCTGACGAAGCCCCAGTCTGTTAATTTCTTGCTCCAGCCTACCATTATTCGTGAACAAGATACCCAGACACTTAAACTCCTCTGCCTGAGGTAAGGACCCCCAACCCGAAGAGAAGATTCAACCTTTTTCCAGTTGAGAACAATGGCCTAGGATTTGGAAGAGCTGCTTTACACTCAGCTGCAAACAACTCTAGTGCGCTCTGAAGTTCTTAGCTTGAAGAAGCCAACAGGACGAAGTCATTCACAAAAAGCAAAGACACAACCCTGAGGTTCCCAAACTAGACGCCCTCCAACCTTCCTGTTGCCGTAGTTATGCATCCTTTTATGATACAGATGGTTATACAGATTTGAAAAAGTGTCAGAGTTCCCAGCAGAGATCATTCCATTACCACAGCAATCAAACCAGTGTAGAAAAATGTTTCAGAAATGTCTGTTTCATCGGAAAAATTTGATAACAAAATCTTGAGAGGATGTAAAAAAAGAGACAATATGTCCAGAACTAATGCAGCCCGCTGCCACTTGTGCGGCGCCATTCTTGAACAGCTTTTCCTGCCTGGGAAATATGAAATCCAGAAGAGTTGAAGAGGAGACAGCTAGGATGCAGTGCAGGAACAAAATAAACAAAATCAGGAAGAAGTTTAGACCTTTTCTTCCTATGATCATCATTGGAAGTGTGAGATCAATTTGGAGTTTTTTCAACTACAGTCATGTAGGCTGCAGGAACAATAGCCTACAACAACTCTGGTACCTCTCTACTAAGATTTAAGACATTATGGGCAGACAGAAAGATAACAGTGAAGGAGGAGTGATTACAGTGCTTGTTAAAAAAAACAGATGGTTAAATTCTGGATATGCCACTGAGTGGGAGGAATTCTGCACCGTAGTTGTTGAACTGTTGGACAAACTAGGACATAGGAGGATGCAAATTGCAGGATTGTTGGTTAAGATGTAAAAAGTGAGCAGTATGAATTTAAAAGCTGTGTGAACCTGCCTTCCTTGTAAACACAGGGCGAACGGTATCTGATATTGAATTTCCTTTTATCAGGATGTGCATCCTCTGCTGTAACAGACCAAAAACCGGAACAAAATGACTGTACTTCTATGTTGTGAGGGAGGAAGTGATGTTTCAAGAGAAAAGTAAGATTATGTACTCAAACTTGTGCAAATAATATGTAATCTACAATTTAATATTTTCTCATAAAATTCCAACTGTTATGATGATGTAGGAGAATTAGTGACACATGATTAGTAATGAGGGTATGACATGGTTATCCTGTACAAAATTTTTTGTGAACAGTATTTGTTACTCTCAAAGACATAGCTTTGTAGAGAATATCAACATGAAGAAAGTCCATTTTTTAAAACGTAAAATCTTGAAACAACAATTAAATAAATTATGACTATAATTTCGTGGTACGAGCAGACTTAATCGCCAACTAGTTTTCAGCGAGAGTGCGCTTTTTTCTTCATGTGGACGGGGCGGAGCTTTGGTGGAGCTGGAGGGGGAACAGATCTCAACGGGGAAACAGGCTTCGACGCAAGATGGGGACTGATACGCATGATGTCATGCGTGGAAGTGCAGAGGTGGAACAGTTGATTGAAGTCTGCTGCTGATATGCCCCTGAGCTGGTTAGGAATGTATTGCATGTATTGAGGCGAAACGATACCGCCTCCAGTTTGCTTACACACGTCAAGAAACTTGTAACTCTAAACAACAGTGCTGTGGTCACTCCATCTGATTCTGTGACGCTGGTTTGATGTGTGTAAGGACTAGGGATGGGAATTGATCAAATTTTTACGATTCCAATAAGTGAGTTCGCAATTACCGGCGCGAAATGCATTATGGGTAATATTCGCCATTTTGAGAGATAAACAAAACAGCGTTGCCCCGGGATACATTTAAACGCGCATGCTATTCCTTTGCTCACTCTGTTTTGTTGCGTGAAAATATAAGTTAAGTGAAGATTTCGTACCGTAATGGATGACGACTGTGATGGTCCTTCCTTGGATGAAATCCAGTTCTGGCGTGTGCCAGAATTGAAAACTTTTTTTAAGATTCAGAGGACTGAAAACAACAGGCAGGAAAGCCGACCTGCAAGCGTTAGCATACTGCGCCGTGCAGAACCGTACGCCAGTAAAGCCCGACGAGGTAGCAGAGGACAGGGCACGATCAATCCAACACGCCGAACTTTTGAAAGTGAAAGGCAAGAAACTGCCCGATCCATTGTCTGACTTGACCGAAGGTTGGATTAATGAAAAGGACGCCGTGGAACAATGGCCTCCGGTCGGCCTTACCGACATTGCCAAGTGGCTGCTCTGTGAGGCCCCCTGCGTGTGTGAACACGAAATGTTCCATTACTGCAGCCAACTACTGCACAGAGCCTCATGGTGACCTGGTGTAAATAACATTGTTTAAAAAAAAAAAAAAGAGAGAGAGAGAGAGCGCTTAGCAGAGTGCTCCGGTTACATGCTGCCATTCCGACATACCGACAGAAATTTACTGATGATGAGGGCTGACGAGGGGCTCGTTGTGTAGCCAATATTTCATTTGGCAGTGTAAAACGGATGCTATTTGTTTTTGTGACAATTGCCTCAATTTATTTTACCTTAAACCACTGAGAATGCTGTCAAAGTGAAGCCTCACAACAGCTGGTATAGGCTAGATCTTTATCAGGACAATGGACACTTGGGTTCACCGGCAGATAAAATGTCTTAAATTTCGCCGATTTTCGAAGAGTGGCATTAAATTTCATCTGGGCGGAATGAAAGAAAGATATGTCTGGAGAGAGCTTTTGTGTGTGCGCCAGTACTTCCGGTGAAAACTTCCAGGTGATTTGACAGCTAGCTTGTCAGGTTAGGGCCAGTGGCCGTAAACAAAGGTTATAGCCGAGAAGAAAGATGATAATATAACGTAGCTAAAAAGACTAGCTTTCTTCAGTAGCCTAATGCTTACCGATTTAGCAAGCCTAGCAGCCTCGTTGCTAATACTACGAAATCCACAAATTATGACATTTATTTACCTCGTTTACTGGTGTGCAGCTCAGTGTCCTACCGCTTTGGGAAGGCAGGATCGGGTATCCACACATTTGTTTATCTACCGTTTTGCGTTGCTAGGTCAATTTCGCGCAGGCGCACTAGTAATTGCGAACTCACGTATTCCATTTTCGATTCTGCTTAACGATTCGGTTCTTTATCGGTTCCCTTATCGATTCTCATTTGGAGAAAAAGGACAACAAACCGGTCGATTAGCATCAACTTTGTTTAGTTTAGAAGTAACACGAGTCATGACCTTACAAACCCAACAACGGTGAGGTCCACATTGGTCTATCATGGCCTGGGTAATTTAACTCTTCCCTGCTCTGGTGAAAGGAGAAGCTGGAGGTAGACGTGAACTGGGGTAGTACCACCAGCCTCTGGCTCTGAGCCAGTCAGGCTCTGTCTCTCATGATTTCATCTAAATGTAATGCCTGAGAAGGCATTCATTTAACCTTAACCGTTACTAATAGCAGGTTTAACAATGAGGCAGTGTTTGTTAGTTAGTTAGTACCTGCAGTGTTAGCCGAGGACATGCTAACATTGCTAACGTTGCTGGGTTCAGATTCACCAACGTTAGTCGAAAACGCGACATTCATTCATAGTTATTGCATGTTGGTAGTATTTCCTCCCTTTGATGAAATATTCACGATTCCAAGGAATTGAAACACTGGGAACCGGTTCTCAACAAGAACCGGTTCTCGATTCCCATCCCTAGTAAGGACACAGTAATGTGGGAGTGTTCTGCCTTTGTTTGGCATATGAGTTACAAGGAGCAACAGCAGTGTAACCCATAAGATGTATTTTATTGGGCACTACTGCAATTCAATATTCTTTGAAAAGATTAAATGTCGTTCAGTTTTTCCTTCAAAGTTCAAAACGAGGCTGAATACCCCATGCATTTTCATGGTTTTATGGTTAATTTCAGTTTATTCATAACAAATGTCATCTCAAGTCACTCGACACATGCAGTCCAATTCTTTAAATCTTCCAATCGATCCTTCATCTTAGCAGTCAGAACACAGTGTGGGGGTATTGCTTTCATTGCTTTCATTACTTTTATATATACATTATTACACTACTGGGGTTTAATTTGACCATGGGGCCAGCAGTATAGTATTAGTATTGCAGAGATAAATTTGCTGCCAGAACTTGATTAATATCAGCTTTATCTACATAGCACTTTTCAAGCACTGGAAGTGCAGCCCAACAATAAAAATGACTCAGAAGAAATAAATCAGGGAGAAAAAGTAGCATTAATAATACTTGGAAAAAAAAAAAAAAAAAAAAGTTTAGTATTGTGAACAGTAATGTGAGCAAAAGTCAAAATACAAATATAAAGATAAAGATAAACAAATTAAGTAACCGCTGTATAACAACGGTGAGCTCAATCTTAAAGGCAGGAAGGGAGTTAGAATCCAACTTGTTCTACAGTAGAGGAACCAGTAAATGAAAGATTCTGCCTTCCATTTTGGTCTTGAAAAGTCTGGCAAGAACAAGCAGGCCAGAACTCTGTGAGGGTTGATTTGGAAGGATGAGATCTTTAAGGTAGTATGAAACTTGGCAATTCTGGGCTTTGTATGTAATATAAAGAATCCATCTCCATTTTCTATACCTGTTTTATTCAATTCAGGGTCACAGGGCGGCTGGAGCCTATCCCAGGTGTTATCGGGCGAGAGGCAGGGTACATCTTGGGCAGGTTGCGAGTCCATCACAGATGGAAGAAGAATCTTAAACTCTCTTCTAAATTTAACAGGAAGCCAACATAGAGAAGCTAACACAGGAGAAATGTGTTCTCTTTTGATGGTACCATCAGTTATCTTCCAGCAGTGGTTTGGATAATTTGAAAGATTTTTTTAAAGAATTTGTCTGGACCACCAGCCAAAAAGTAGTCCATCCAAGATGTGATGAAGACACGGCCCAGCTTTTCAGCATTGCCTCAGGACAGGAGGCTTCTGATTTTGTTAATAATCTACAGGTGAAAAAGGCTGCCCTCGATACCTGTTTGACATGTGAATTAAAGGACGAATTGGCAAAAATTGGCAGGCTTTGCAACGTCTGGACTAAAAAAAAAAACACACTTTTTTCCTGTCATAATATTTTTCTTGTGGTTATTCATTCTTCTATCCTGTTGCTATTCAAACAGATAAATTACTTTCCATCTATTTTCTAAACCTCAGCTGACAATGGCCAGTATGTTTGTGAAGATAGGTTGCAAGATCTACCCACGTGTTGCCACACAGATGACTATGTATACTTTACATCTATGGCCAGTTTAATCACCAGTTAGCTGTAGACACAAAGTGGAGGCTATGGCCGATGGGAGACTTGGTAACAAAACAATACAGTGGGCAAATTGTTTCACCTGATGATTGAGTTGGACAAAACACTATACAACATTTGATTTAAAACTACAAACAAGATAATGACAAGAGTCTTACAGGATCATTTATGAAAATACAACTGAAAAGAAAATAGTGCTTGATGAAAAAAATAATCACCAAATTCTTATGGATTTATCCACTGCTGACCACAGACTATATGCAAAAATGGACTTTAACAAGGTGAGGCGAGGAGATACAACTTATGTTCTGCATTATTCTTCCAATTAAAGGATAAGACCGTTTTTTTGACATTGGGCCCTTGATTTCACATTATAACATGATGTTCTACTCACCCCTGCTTGTTGTTGGTCATTTGGAGCTGTTCCGAAGATATTCGCGAGGTGTCTGGCTGCTCTCTTGAGATATTCGGCCATGAAACGGTTTCCTATGGGCAAGCTTATACAGGCACAAACTATGCTGTTTATAATTTATTAATTACTCTACACTAGCACTGATAACGAGGAGGTGCGTCGCTTACTTAAAAAAATCCGGGTTACTGTAATTTAGATTTTTTTGTCGTAAAGTGGGTGTTACTGACGTCCTCCTCGTGCTACTGCCACAGACAGCCCACAGACCTGCTGCCTATTTATTCATTCGACTTAAATTCAAAATTAGTAACCCGGATTTTTTTCAGTAAGCGACGCACCTCCACGTTATCAGTGCTAGTGTAGAGTAATTAATAAATTATCAACAGCATAGTTTGTGCCTGTATAAGCTTGCCCATAGGAAACCGTTTCATGGCCGAATATCTCAAGAGAGCAGCCAGACGCCTCGCGAATATCTTCGGAACAGCTCAAAATGACCAACAACAAGCAGGGGTGAGTAGAACATCATGCTATAATGTGAAATCAAGGGCCCAATGTCAAAAAACCGGTCTTATCCTTTAAGGAGTCACACATGTGGACAATTGAAAATTCTAGAGCTGTCAATGAGAGCAATCAAAACAATGACAAGTGCAGTTATTACATGGATTGTGGTTTATGGATGATGGAAGTCAAATGGAGCCTGGGCTTTTTGAGGCTGCATCTTGTTGGAGGTAGTGGTATTGTCCTTAACAGTGCATCCACATTCTTCTTCACGTGCTTTAACCACACGCAATGATAGAATTCGTGTCAAAATAGGAGCTTAATTAATTGAATTGTGAGACGTTTCAGTTCTGATGTTAGTCCTGGTGAGTCTTTCCTCATTTTGTAGTTTCTAATAAAAGTTTAGTTTTTTAAAATGTAAAAGGAGAAAAGTAACAACAAGAAAATAATATAAGAAGAGACTAGGACATTTTGGCAGCAAGTCTGACAAATATGTTGCCCACTGTGCTCTGTATGAATGTGTCCTTGAAAAACAAGCTATGATTAAATAGGATCCTTTCTCTAAATCTGTGGAGCAGCTAGTGGTAAACTAATGTAGCCAGTGATGATGTACTTCAGTAGAGAAACAAGGGACTTTCATATGGGATGCCATTACAGAATGCTACTTTGCAAGAAGAGCTATTCCTGCTACAGACACAGAGATACACACACACACACACACATACACACTAACAACATACACACACGCCTTTGTCTGTCTTCCTGACTGTAAGTTTCTTTTTTATAACTTGCAGCTAGAGCCAAAAGTGATCAGACAGTGTGGTTCTTCCGCTGCTTTTGTGCAGATTCTATTTTTCGAAAATTTTGTCCTCTAAGCCATATGTCAATGCACTGTCTCACACACACAAAAACACACACACACACAACCGCCTCCACCCTTCGTTTCATCAGGCTCTGCCTCTGTAGCAGAAGCAGAAGCAGCAGTCCTGATGGTTGCCATAGCAACACTTCCTTCTCCCCTAAGTATGTGAGAACGCGTATGTGTGAGTGCGGTTGGCAGGGCTATTCTCAGTACACGAGTGAATGAATCCACAGTGTGCATGTATAACAGTGTGAATATACAATGAGCGCATGAATACATAAAACATACACACTCTATCTCTTATCAAACATATTTGTAAAAGACACACACTATATAAGCTGCAGTTGTCAAAAAACTGCAGAGAGGAAAAAGAAAGCTCCTGAGTCTTAAAAGGCACATGTATGCCTTTGACATGAATTAAAAAAACACACAGAGGGAGACAGGGAGGAAATAAACGTTTAAGGTGGTAGAACATGCATTGAGTGGAATATTAAAGACAGGATCAGAAATGTCCATTGAGAATGGATTCATTTTTCATGTGGGTGAACAAATATCGTCTGATGACTTTTACCCTTTCCAGCCTTCCAGTTTATGGCTATAAAGCCAAAAACAAAAAAAGTGGAGCTGAAATGGTGCAATCCATCTGTTATCATGCCACCAGCTCCTCTCCCCTTCGACTCCATTCTGAGATTTTACGCTATTGCTTGGACGGCTGCTCAGTATTTCTGTGTGTGTTGTGCGTGTCAGTGAATGTGGGTAAAAATTACCTCCTAAGCTTTGTGAAATTGACCCATACTGGGCAATTAGATTAGGACTGTCCAAGATTACTCTTTGTCAATTCTCAGATCAACGACCTTCATATATCATTATTCTCCAGTCACACGTGGCATCAGGAAAATCTTCCTCATGCCACTTTCTTTATTTAAAAAATAAAGAAAAATCACAGAGGATCAGTCTGACGGCTTCAAACAGTCTGACACCTGTAGTGTGGGGGGGCAAATTAAATCAATAAAAAGACAGAAGAAAAGCAAAGGAACTGCATTATAGTCTGCAGACATATTCTTTGTGGGATTCACACCCAATTCCAGCCTATAACATTTTAAATGGATGCCTCCACACGGATGAAAGGGCTACATTCTGATATGTGTTTGGCAATAAGAGATTTCAGTCAATAGTGTCGCTGATAATGGCTTGTTATTAAGGGTGTACATGAATTAGAACTACAGAGGTGACAGTGATGTTGTGCACATTTATAACATCCTACCTTCCTCCTCACTGGAATCTCTTTGTATATAAACAGGAGGTGCTGTGGTGGATGGCCCCACTGCCCCATAACTGCTCTTTGTGAAAATCCCACTGATGAACTTGAGCATCTTTCTGTCCTTTGCAGTGCCTCGTTGGCCCTGCTGTGCCTGCTGGGCTTCTCTGGCCAGCCCCAGGTCTTCAGAAAGGCTGTTCAGGTCACTGTTATCCAGTGTGCGGCTTTTATCTTTGCGTGTCGCTTTAGGGACCTGGGTAGTCGGTGCAGGTAAGGAAGTTGAGCCTGTCTTCAGCCTCTCCTTCCTTGGGACGTCTCTTATCAAAGCAACCATGCCAACTCCCGTCTCCAGTGGCATTCCAGCTGGAGCCCCATCCCGCGTATCCCTCCATTCTTTTAGCTGACTTGCCTCTGCCCAGGAGGCCCGGCAGGGGGCTGGTGAATGAGTAAGCACACGGCAGTCCTTGCGATCGAGGCTTTGTGCGGAAGTAGGACTGCGCTCTTTACCCTCCCTGGAGTCACGACCACGGGTGATCACACTGCTGTGAGACTTCAGCAGACTCACAGGCTGCTGTCCGGCCGGACGAATAGGGAGGCATGCCCTGGTTGGGGTGCAGCTTGACTCCACGACTTCTGTTGGTGGTGCTGTGGTCAATAAAGGAGACGTACTGGGTTTTGCCTCTGAGATGGGAAGTGTATTCTCGATTATGACTGTAGACTTTGTCTTCTGAATTGTTTCTCTCTCTGAAGGAAAGGGAATTGAGAGATCGGATGGTTGTGTTTCACTATTCTTACCTCCAACATCAACATTAGGTCGTATGTTACCTCTCAGGGGGCTGAGTTGTTTTCTGTCTTCATCCTTGAATTCATTAGTGCTCCCTTTCACAATTGCTGTATCCTGAGCTTTTTGTGGTTCTTCTAGAACCACTCCAGCTCTATTTTCAGTGCAGGCAAGAGCTCCACCTTCAGTCTCCACTCTCATGCTGACCTCCTCCTTTCGCCTTATTTCTTGTCCACCCTCCACCTCCTTCCCCTGGGAGCTGTTCCTGGCCTCCCCTCCATTCTCCTCCACTGCCTCTACCTTCACCAAGGTGAGGGAAATGAGGTAGGTTGTACGTTGCTGCAGGGCACTGCCTCCACTCATGTGGTCAGGCCTCAGTAGATACACAATAGATGAATGAAACTAGACAGAACATGAACAACTGACAGTTTGACTGTGTGTTGGGGTGTAAAATTATCCAACAGCAATATGGAGACAAACGGTTCAGAAGGAGGACTTCTTCGGAAGACTCGGTAATAGAGGATATGATGGTGTCATCCATCCCCCAGATCCCTGACACTATTTTTTTTATTTCAGTCACTGATTTCTTTGCAGACAGTAGTTTTCCATTTCTCTAGAATAGAAAAAGCAAAATCCACTCCTCTTGACAACCTTGAGCATTCTCTCAGTGCAGACCAAGCAGTTCTTTTGTTCCAAGAGGACACCCAGTTAGAATCTATAACCGTATGCATGCAGCTACTGAGGCAAATAAAACTCTGTTACCATGTCTGATGAATCACTGCTAGTGGTAGTTATTTACTTGACCTTTTTTCATGTGCTGTATCCCAATCCCTCCTTGTTACTGCCAGAAAAATTCTTGATTCGGATCAGAATAACAGCTCCCCATCAGGAATGAGTGGAAGAGCAGCTGTAATTCCATTAGTGTCACCCTAAAGCAGCGTGGCACAGGAAACCCAGGGCTGAGTGCAATCCAGTCCAGATCATGGGCTGCCAGAGGAAGCCTCACATGTGTTTTGACAGCTGTATCCATTCAGAGAGTACAGTGGCAGGAAGGCAGGCAGCCTCACTGGTGAGGGCTGGAGGGGATCAGGAGGAGAAGCCAGTAGAAGCCTGGGCAGATATTTGGAAATACTTGAACGAGTGAGGGTGCGTCCGGCCATCACGCCCCTCTCTTTATCTCCTGGGTCGCCTGCGTCCTTTGAGAGCATCTGGCATTAAGCATTACAACAAAGCGCTGGTACAGAGGTGCTGAGTAAAATCGCCTCTCCAATAGTTCCACAAAAGCCTCTGAAGCCCTCCGACAGACTCACCGTCACACAATTTCAGTGAGTCTAAAGCATATCATTCACACACCTTCACACATGCACAGCTCGTTTCTCTAACACTCTGTTAGTCTCACTCTCCTACTCTCATAAATACACTGACAGGAATCTCTAATGCCCCTCCCACAGCATGCCCCTCCTTGATCCAATATGCATCCATACAACGCAGAAAGATGCTACATCTTTTCCATCTCCTCTTCTTTATCTTCTCACTCACGATTTTCCCTGCTGCTCTCCTCAGAATGTGCACGGTTCCTGATTTTTATTACTCATCCAATCTCCATCCCCTCCCTTCCATCTTTCTTCCTGTGTGCCAGAGAGGTGGGGGAGGCGCATTGTAACTGCTGGTGGCAAAGCAGCAGTGCACATACAAGCTGGATCTGCTACATGAGAGGAGACCGCAGAAGGACAGATCAGTGTAGCAGGGAGAGGAAAGCCACAAGGGTTAGTCAGGAATGACAAACAGCTGAAAAACAAAGATGAATGTATATTCAGGGAAAAGGGGGGAAATGACAGAGAAAAAGAGGGGCAGCGTGCTCTTTCCATGTATCTGTCTGTCATGTGAACAAACAACAGAACAATTGCATCATCCATCTGTTTTTAGTTGCCTGTTTGTGTTTGTGTGAATAAGTGCATATTCATGTGTCTGTGGCTCTATGTGGCTCCTCCCCTGAAGGAGGCTTGGCTTGTTTGTTGCTAAGGTGTTACAATCTTCCTGGCTCTGGTGGCGCCATCATCTCCTCCATGTCCTTCCTCCTCCTCCTTTTCCTTGTGTGCATTCTGTATTGTAATCTCTCCCACAGTATCAGAAAGATGTTTCTGTGTTTATATATGTTTTGTATCCAAGTTAACAAGATTTCAATGAGTTTATTGATCTGTAGTCTTATTGCCTGCCGTTCCATGTGCTCATGAGCAGAATGCAATTGCCAGTGCTCGCTGCTTGAACCAGGGAATAGTGTGAGAGGTTAAGAGGAGACTACTTGAATCATATAATGAAAATTTTTGAAAATACACAAACACCTAATCATTATTTAGTTTTTTTTTTCTAAATCTACATGATGGACTATTAAATATGGTATGTGCTATGTTAAGATGTGCCAAGTGATGCGCATGTGCCTTGAGATGACATTTGTTGTAATTTGGAGCGATATAAATTAAACTCAATTGAATTGAATTGAACTGGCGGCCTGTCCAGGGTGTACCCTGCCTCTCGCCCAATGACTGCTGGGATAGGCTGAATAATCAACCAACATTTTCCATCAAATGTCATATTTATTCAAAATAAAAATCCCTCAAAATCACTTTATTGGGGAAAAGCAGCAAAATTTGGCATTTCATTAGCTGGAACCATGACAGTTAAACCCAATTGATATAAGATAATGATTTCAGATGATTGACTTATCAAAAACTTGACAGAAAAAAATGATCTAAGCAAAAGCACAAGAGGAACTGCTGCAATTTTGTTGTGTGCAGTACCAGAGACACTGAAGAAATCATCATTAAACATCCATCTCTTCAGTAAATACAGGGTGTCATTTCATGTTAGAAAATCTTAGGAAAAATCATTTGAAATAAGAGACATCTTTCCTAATGGTGTACCACCCTGAGCTTCTCACCATCCTGCCATAATTACTGTCCACCTATTCAGCCTGCCACCCCCTCCACAGTCAGTGATAGGGCAAATAACTACTCACATTGAATACAAAAGATCTCTGAAACCGTACTACCTGAGAGGCTTTACAGGTGGACCCTCCAACACAAAAGAGATAGGGGTAAAATGTTACACAGAAAGAATGAACTTCATTAAAAATCTTAAAGCACTTTTAAATTTGTCACGTGTCTAAAATCCATTTCAGAAAGAGTGAGGACATGACATCATGCTTCAGCTTGCATTGTTGCTGATTCATCTTGTTTTGCCACAGATGCCCACATATGAAAGAAAATCAAGGAAATACACGCATAAACATAATCTCTCTCGTGCACACAAAGTTCTCCCAAACAAACAGACATATACACACATCCATAAACAACACACTCGCACAGACACCCACACGCACACACATCAATGGACAGGTGCTGTCAGATGGCCAGTGGTCAAGGTCACTGGTTAGGCTGGGTGATTTTTCAAATCTCTCTATCACTGGTACCTGTCCTTGCTATCTTTCCCCTCAAAATCTCTCACAGCAGCCAATACCATAACAGTCAAACTTCACTTTCAAATGTGTTTATCATTTAGTTTCCAGGAACACTTTGTCCTTTTCTCTCACAGCCTTACAGTCGAATGTTTATATCACATTTACTTATTAAGTCTGAATAGATTATGGCTCACTTTATTGCATCAGTGAACTCTAATCCCATGGAGCCACGCTCTGCCATGTATACAAAGGTTTTGACCCTCACTGTCTATAGTACTGACACTCAAATCCTCTAATTACACAAAAGATTAAATAAAGTATTTTTACACATATGGGATACCTCTCAGGGAATGGCACATTCTGCTCGATTCTAAAAAGACCTCACAGCTCACAAAAATCCATCAGGAAGCTGACCTTCAGACCACAGACTTGAAGAGCAGAAATGTTGTGAATAAACTAATCAAATAAACAGCTATGCTTTTTCTTTTTTTTCCTTTTCTATTTCTATTAACTTCACAAGCGGTTTAGAGTATTTGGTCATTGGTACTGAAGCTTTGAGAGAAACTTAATATGAACATGGAAGACTTGCTACAAATTCATGTCATTGATTTAAAAAGCCTAGATCTCAGTTTTGAGCAACATATTAGCAAAATTAATTATGCATTAATCTGAAAAAGAAAATTCCAAGATTACAACCAGTATGTTTTTATTAGCACTAATTGTTCCCAACCTATACATAGTATAACTTATGTTGCCATCAACTGTACTTACATTCTGAGGAATCTTTTTTTTTTTAGGTTTGCGTTTTGAAAACTAACTTAGTAAGCTAATGTCAAACAGTTCAAGAGCACAGCCAAGGTGGAAAAAGGTAGATTGGCTGTTATAAGGCAAGTTAGGTAGCTAACTACATAGATAGCTAGCAGTCACCAATCATGTCACAGTTGGGGTAGGGGACATGTTTTGGTTACAAATAACGTCACCAGCCAAAGATGACAGATCTGACTTCCACATTTTGTTAGTTCCATATAATAAACATGTAACCATAGACTAGTTTTACAAGAGTGAAGCCAGTGCATGATACCTGCATTCTTTGTAGAGTGCAGCAGGTGCGACTCCAGTGGTGACAAAATGAAATCTAACTGCTGTCTATAAAAGTAAACGAAAAAATGATCCTTTTCATTTGATTTTTACCTCAGTAAATATTGTACTTGAGATCTGATAGTCTTCGTCAGTAGTTGACTTTTTCTTCAATAGTACAGCATAATGTTCACTTTGTCAATTATGGTCCCAATGAAAGTTGAAAAGGTGGAGAAACACTGACTGCTTATGAGTCAATCATAGGACAATTACGAGTAACAACTCCAACTATCTGATAGATATGAAGAATAAAACAGATACAATACAATACAGGTACAGATTACATTTTTGCATTGAGAAATGCTTTGACAGTAGAACCTACATGTAACAGTGTATGTCTACATGATTATATCAGTCTTGTTAGTTAAAATGCAGGATTGGATGGCTTCCTCCTAAACTGGGTTTCGTTTATGCTGCCGCTGTAGAAAAACTATTGTTTGAGATGATTTTAAAGAATACATGAGAAATAGCTGCGTGGTGTTAAATAGAGACAGTGGGAAGTAGCAATATAAGGAAATGATGCAAAACTGATCATGTAAAAGCACTGTTTGTCTGAAAGGAAGTGGCTTTGAGGGCAGTTGCACATTGGCAGACAGGAAGTAGGCCGCACAGCAGGTTCCATCCTGCTGCCATGGCGATGGCTGCTTAGGCTTTTACTATTGGTTGCCCCTGTCCAGAGGCAATAGACTAATGTCTAATGGCACTACATAACAGTGACCAGGAGGTTGTCCCCTCTTCCTGGTAAAGAAAACTCATAGACTGACTCAGGAAGCTGTGAGGACGATATCAATCATCTAAACTATCTATACATCAATAAAGCTGGTGAAAAGAATAACTAAGTTTCCTTTGTCATACCAAGTAAGTCATTAAAATTAGCATCTTATTCATGTGACAGTGAGTTAATAAGTATGTTACAGCTATGGTACAGGTTAGCAGACAGAAAATACAACAAACAAAAGTCAGTAGCAAAGAGCTGCATAGCTTGATAAAGATGATCTGACCTTGAATGCTGTGGAGGTAAATTTTAAGCCCAGAACGCAGCTGAAGATCGGCCACCCTTTCAAATTGCTTGGAGAGTCTGTTGATTGTGCTCTGGAGAGATTCATGCCTCTTGATCTCAGCTTTTATTGCAGTGGAAATCACCGATTTACTGTTGCTGGTCATCCTCACGTATGAATTAATTATACACTGAAGCAAAGAGTTGCTTCAGGCCATTTGAACTCCCGGTTGTTTGTTCTACAAGAAGTCAAACTTAAGACGCAGAGGCAGCAGAAGAAGAGGTAAAGGCAACTCAGGGTGTCGCTTTCGCTCTCTCTCTTTTCAAACCACAAAAGTCAGATCACAATAATGTCAGTTTCCTCTGCAGGTTTGAACTGAACTGAATTCACTTCCTTATTTCAAACCCTACTCTTCACAATGAGCCAGCGCTTACTGCTACTGTTTCACAGCATTGATGAGCTTCAACTGCCATATACCTCTCATAATCTGGTGAAGAAACTATAAATGTTAAAAAATATTACTATTACATTTCATATGTTTTAATAACAAATTGTCTTTAAATGACAGGTCTGGACAGTGAAGAATTATCACTGTTTTGCTCATAAACTATCCTTTATGAGATAATTGGTCAAATGCCATAAACCCACTGAGCCCAACAAAATACAAAAACACAAACCACGATAGCAATGGCCCACAAAGCATGACATATAATTTTATATTGTTCCTTTTAGAAACCCTTTTTTTCACTTTTCAGGTTTACAGTCAGACAATCTGTAAATCCAAATGAACAGATTATCTATTTTTTGTCATGCTGTAGCCTATAGCACAAATGTATTTTTGTCTGCTTAGCAAGTGTTCTGCCATTACCACTTGGGCAACA
The DNA here is from genome assembly GCF_027942865.1 of Odontesthes bonariensis. Lineage (NCBI taxonomy): Eukaryota > Metazoa > Chordata > Actinopteri > Atheriniformes > Atherinopsidae > Odontesthes > Odontesthes bonariensis. Next base: position 31,183,172 of record NC_134515.1, on the reverse strand, counting down.
TACTGCTGAGAATGCTCATTGTACTGTGTGAAGATTGTGGAAATATGTTCTTCTCATCCCTTTATAAAATTCTCTGTTATCCTTATTTTGCTTATTTGTTTGCCTGGTTTTTGTTGATTGTCTTCCAAACAAAAGATTTAACATTTCTGTCATGGTCGATCAGTCTGCCTTCCCCTGCCTGTCACTGTGTGGTTGTGGGAATGGCAGTCATGTGTTCCAGGTTGGTTCTCCAATGCTGCTGTGGTCCCTCTCCTCGTTACCTGATTTTCCCAGTTAATAGTAATGTTTTATTCTTGTGTCTCAGATTGCCTCTTCACTTCCTACACCCTGATGCCTGTCTGCTCGCCTATCAGTCTTGCCTTCAAGCGCTAGAGTCCATCCAATTCCAAAAATCCTTCAACTTTTCTCTGCGTCCCCTCTCAAGTAAAGTCAAGTCAAGTGAGTTTTACTGTCATTTCATCCATATACACTGCACATAATGAAATTAATTAGTATTTCACCAGGATCAATTGGTGCTAAATTTAAAAGAATATAAAACAGTAGAGACAGGACAGATTCAGTGCATACACATGAAAGATATACATAAAGTGCAGTTACTGCCTAAAACAGTATATTTAAGACAGACAGTGGACAGAACAGCACACAAACATAACAGAGGACAGTGCAAAAATAGACTTGTAACAGAGCACTGATTGCTATTCCCAGTATAATGAGGTAGTTAGAGTAAAGTATGGGATAGGAGCAGAAAAAAAGTGCAGGAGTGCTATATAGGTACAGTGTGCAACGATGCATCATATTTTGTTGTTCAACAGTTGACTGCTTGAGGGAAGAAGTTCTCCCCCATTCTGGAGGTGTGGGCAGTTATACTTCAGTACCTTCTCCCTGATGGCAGTAGGGAGAAGAGTGCATGAGAAAGGTGTGCAGTATCTTTGACAATACTGTGGCTTTGCACAGGCAGCAGGGGTTGTAGATGTCTGAAAGAGGGAAGAGAGGCCCCACTGATCTTTTCATCCGTCCGCTGCAGGGCCTTTCGGTCTGCAGCAGAGCTGTTTCCAAACCAGGCTGTGATAACACTGCTGAGTATAGTCGTTCTGTAGAATGTTGTGAGAATGGGAGAGGAGAGATGGGCTTCAAATTCTGCAGAAAGGTGCAGACACTACTGGACTTTCTTTAATGATGTAGGTGGTGTTAAGAGTCCATGTGAGGTTATCTGTGATGTGAATGTCGAATAACGTTGTGCTCTTGACAATCTACTGGAAGGTCAAAGATGCACAGTGGAGAATGCTTATATGAAGCCCGTCTGAAGTCAATGATTGATTATCTTGTTTTGTTAGCTTATCAGTCCCACCAAGGTCATATCATCAGTGAATTTGATGATGTGGTTTGAGCTGTGTATTTCTGCACAATTACGGGTTAGGAATGTGAACAGCAGGGGGCAGAGCACGCAGCCTTGAGGGGCTCCTGTGTTCAACACTGTGACGTTGGAGGTTCTGTTTCCTATCCGGACTGCCTGTGGCCTTCCTATCAGGACGTCCAGGATCCAGAGGCTGGTGTTGAGGCCCAGCTGACACATTTTCCATCACTGTCCTTTGTATCCATGTATGAAGGCAAGGTGAAGGACGGTGGTGATGGCATTATAATTATTTTAGTCAACTTATATTTTAGCCCTTTTATTATTTTATTCTTTTTACGACAGAGTTCATTTTAGTGCACACTTAGTTGTTATTTTATTTCATTTTATTCATTTATTTATTTAATGTTCTTAGCCTTTGTAGTTTGATGCTTGTATTCCATATCTCCAGTAGTTTTATGATCTTAAGACAAGCCCCTTCACTGTTCATTTTTAAAACTTGTCTTAAAACTCATTTTTATTCCCTGGCTTTTAACCCAGCATGAAACTCTGTTTCTGTTATTGTTTTATTGTTTTTATTGTTATAATATTGTTATTGTTTATTATTATTTTTACATTGTTCTTATGTTTTATGCCTTATATTTCGTGTTGTTCCTCATGTACAGCAATTTGTTTCAGCCACGGCTGTTTTAAAGGGCTTTATAAATAAAGTTGAGTTGAGTGGAGTTGAGTTATTCCATAGCTCCAATGTTTCCTTGGTGGGGGCTGGGATCGGCAATGGCTGGGATGTCTCTGACTCGTGGTGAACATCGACTTGGCCAGGTGGGGGGTCTGCGGAAGTGCTCCACTGCTGTGGGACCCTCGCTGGCCTATAGCTTGGTGTGCACCCGGATGGAGGCGCCCTGGTCATGGGTAGTTAGCAGCACCCTGTGCAGATGGCCTCCTGTGATGGCGTTTCCTGGCCTGGCTCCTCTGTATTCAGTTTATTTTATTTGCGTGTGTGCATGTGTCTGTCCGTGTGTATGTGCTAGGGTGGGGCGGGGTATGAATGGGGGCTGCTTTTAAACATGTAAAGCACTTTGTGCTATGTTTTTACTGTACAAAAAGTGCTTTATAAATAAAGTTTGATTATTTGATTGATTATTGATTATCAGTGGATTGGTTGGGGTAGTACACAAACAGTAATATGACTGGTAACTGGGACTTTTGGTGTTTCATGACCAGCCTCTCAAAGCACTTTATGATAGTGGTTGTAAGTTCAACTGGATGATAGTCGTTGAGGCAGGTCACTGGGGACTTTTTTGGTACAGGGATGATGGTGGTGGTCTTGAGACATGTAGGGACAACAGTGGTGCTCAAAGAGATGATGAAGTCAGGACGTGAGCCAGTTGGTGTGCGCATTCTCTCAACACGCAACCAAGTATTTGGTCTGGCCCAGCAGCTTTCCGTTGGTTGACATTATGTAGTTTTTTTTCTCATATCAGCAGTGGACAGGTAGAGCACCTGGTCATTGAGAGGAGGGGTGTCTTTTCTCACCACTGTGTTATTCAGCTCCTCAAACCTTGTGTAAAACTGGTTAAGTGCGTCAGGGAGGGGGGTTTTAAAAATTTAACACAATTTTCTAAGGTCTTTCTGAGATAGACTTTGGTCAAAATACCAGCTGGTTTAAGCACAGTGCCTGTTGTTTAAACCCTGTTTTGACACCTCTTTGTTATGCCGTTTTTCTTGTTGGAAGAAAGCGGCATAAAGAAAGTTTCAGAACAGAAAATGACTGTCTCTGACAAAACCGTGAAATTATATCAGTTTGAACCAGAGTCAAAGAGCTTCTGGACAGGTTCAATCAACAATGCTGCAAAAGGACATCCGTGAACAGTTAGTTTCTGCATGTTTATACATTGGCTAAAGATGCACAGAAACAATGGATGCACAGGTCATCAAAACTAGGTCATCAAAACCTGTGCATCCATTGTTTAATTTGGAACATTTTCAAGCAAAGCTGGCTTCATTAGTTTTGCAGGGTGGATGCGAGCGGACTTCAGATCCTTTCATATGCTCCCAAGAAGATGTTATTGATGTTAACCAAATTAGTTGCAACATAATCCTCCTAAATTTAGAGATGTCCTAAAGACTTGTGTTATGTTTTTTGTTTTTTTTTTATTCAAAAGTTGTTCCAACCAAGACAGCCAAACAACATCAAGGGCCATATGGATCAAAGAGTGAATCTCATCCAGCAACTCTTTTACAGTTGGTGACCTGGGCCTGGGGCCTCATGCTGCCTGGGCATTTGGTTTACTGAGTGCAGAGTAACAAAATCTGAAAAGTACCTTTTGCTAGAAAACTCCTCATGTATAGAATAATGCACACAACTGACCCTGCACACCTTTGTTTTTTTCTAAGTCCCAAGGACTGTGAAATTGACTGCACATACATTAGCAAGCCAGTACAATGACATAACCCGCAAAGAACAAGAGGAACTTCACAGAATGAGATATCTAAATGCTGATTACAGTGTCAGAAGCCAGTAAAAGCATTTGTTTCTTTGTTTAATCGCTATCTCTCTCGCAATTTTCTCAGGTGCAGAAGTGGGCCAGTCTGTGTCCTGCCTATGGGTGAGCTGCCCTTCCCGGGCTTGCACTCTGGCACCTACAGTGCATCTTCTCATTATGGCTGAGTACCTATGGACCGACTGGGGCTGCAATTCTCCGCCAGATCGTTGAACCCACCATTGTGGTCATTTGGCTCAACCGGCTTATTGCTTGTTTCTGAGTAATATGTCCTGTAATCCTGTGTTTCCATGTTCCTCCCAGGTCTCTGTTTGGAGCCCCCCTGGTGTGGAGAACTTACCTGTGTTCCTGTGAGGAGTCTAGAGCTCTCCACCAGTTACCAGTCCTCACCACCCTTGCAGCAAGTTCCCCTTTGTGGATCTTCGGACTTACCTGCAACTCAGCAGCCTGCCCATTCTCCACCAATCCTCTTTAGTCAGCCACAGATCTCACCCTGCCCTACCACTACCCCTCCCAAGTCTGTAACCTCATCAACAAGTAAGACTCTTGGTTGCCGTTCCTGTCAATTCAAACTTATCATTAAAGTTAACTGGCCAACTCGAACTGCATTTCTCCTCTTCTGTAGCCTGAAATTACCCGCTGAAACTAGTTCCACTCTCACAACCACCCTGCTCTTTCTGAATCTTTGTCCTGCAGCAAACAAATCTTTAAAAGACTTTTGGTTCAGAGTTTGCTCCTAGGGTCCAAAACTGATGCATACAGTGACATGATAATTGTCAAAAATATGAAAAAGAAGGTTTGTACCAGGGACATCAATCTGATCATCAGGGTGTTGAAGAGCCTGATTGCCTCAGGGATAAAGATGTTGCAGTTGATAGTTAGGATACTCCCAATCCTTCTGTTTGTTGCTTGATGGGTGGTAAAGGAGCCCTGGAGATCCTCTCTGCTGTCCTCACTGTCCAGTGCAGGGACTTCTGTTCAGCAATGATGCAGTTCGGAAATCACACGGTGATGCAGCAGCAGAGGAGGCTCTCAATGGTTCCTCGGTTGAACATGGTGAGGATGGGAGGGGGAAGGCTGGCCTTCTTCAGCTTGTGGACGAAATGGAGACGCTGCTGGGCTTTCTTGGTGATGGTGCTGGTGTTTAAGGTCCAGGAGAAGTTGTGCACCATGTGCACTCTGAGGAACTTCCTAATGCTGACTATCTCAACAGTGGACCTGTTGATGTTCAGTGGGAGTGAGCAGCAGGGTTTCTCCTGAAGTCAACAACCATCTTTATTTAAGACACACGGCAGCGGACGGGAGAGTGCTTTCTTTCTCCAAGGCGGGAGAGCCCTGCTCACCAGCCGGGAATCGAAGCTGAAGAATGCAAGAGCCCCCAAGAAGGAGAAATATATGCCCTTCTACCAGGCATTGCTGGTAAAATTCAAGACACTATGAAGCCCAGGTGCACCACTTATGTGAGGGGCAACCTGGAAGGTATTGAGATAAACATATTGGTGGACTCAGGATCAACAGAATCATTTATCAGCTCTGATTTTCGCATGGCTGTTACTGCTCTACACACAATTTGACAAGTGACACTCCCACAGCTTCCAGCTCAACTCTACTCTTCCCTGTGTGTCGTTAGATGATTCTCCACTTAACAAACTGCTGATTGCACTGATGAGGGAACACACAGACATATTTAACAACAAAAAGAAAGCAGCAGGGCAATGCACCCTCATCCAACATTGTATCAAGACAGGGGATCATCCTCCTGTCCATCAACACGCATATCGCACCTCGCCAGAGAAGAGGGAGATTGACCGCCAGGTGGATGCCCTGTTAACAGAGGGGATGATTGAGGAGAGCTGCAGCTCCTGGGCTTCGCCTGTCGTCTTGGTCAAGAAGAAGAATGGTAAGTGGAGGTTCTGTGTGGACTATTGACGTCTTAACAGTGTAACAGGTAAAGACTCACACCCATTCCCCAGAGTAGATGACACCTTGGATGCACTGGCAGGTGCTGTCTAGTTTAGCACCTTGGACTTTTCTAATGGGTATTTGCAGGCGGAGGTTGCAGAGGAAGAGAGAAGACTGCCTTCACTACAGGCAGGGGCCTCGTTCAACGCCCATGGGCCTTACTAAAGCCTGATTTATGGTCGGTGACGCAAGACGCAAGATGCACCGCAAGATGCACCGCAAGATGCAACGCAAGATGCAACGCAAGATGCAACGCAAGATGCAACGCAAGATGCAACGCAAGATGCAACGCAAGATGCAACACAAGCCCTTGCGCGGTTGCAAGCCCCCCCTTGCGTGCTTGCGTGTGTGACCTCAATTTTCTAAACTTCACGCAAGACGCAAGACGCAAGCCACTATCTACATCACATCCGGCGGCGTGTTCATCTTCCGGTTTCATCCCCTAATAAAAGACCGCTGTTTTCAAACGCCAAGGTAGAAAGCGAAGAAGAAGAAGAAGCATGAATCCACTCGAAGAGAGACTTGCCGAAGAGGTCCTGGCGGTGAATTTCCTTTCATCGTAGTAGGCTTGTCATTGAAAAAACCCGCTGCTCCACCTACTGTCCTGGCGGTGAATCGCCATGCAGCACACGCAACCGCCGACAAAGCAAAATGAAGCATAAACGTCTCGAGCCATTAACGCAAGCGCAAGACGCAAGCGCAAGGGCAGTTAAAAGAGGTATAAATCAGCCTTAACTCTCCTGCAACATTTCAACGCATGATGGAACTGGTGCTTAGTGGCCTGCCCTGGCAAGTGTGCATGGTTTACCTGGATGATATACAGTCCCACATTTGGCGAAATCCAACCGAGGTAAGAGCGTTCGTGGGGCTGTACTCTTATTATAGACATTTTGTGAAAGACTTTGCCCGGTAGTGAATGGACTGCTTTGTCGGAAGGTGAGCTCATCTCTCTCACTGGAGATGCTCTGTGTCAGGTGGTGGTGCCTTGTTCCCTTGTCTCAGATGTACTGAAGCTCCTGCATGGGGGCCCAGTATCTGCACATTTCTCTGCTGAAAATAGGTGCCATTTCTCGGCACCTATGGCTGGGTCCCCAGCCACCCGACCATTTCAAAGGTTGGCTGCTGACATCCTTGAGCTGCCTGTGACATCAAAGGGGAACAGATATAGGTGGTGGTGGAAGACTACTTCACCAAATTTGTGAATTTATATGCTCTTCCCAACCAAACAGCCCAATCAGTTGCACGTTGCCTATTTGAAGATTATGTGCTTGTGCATGGAGTTCCAGAGACTGTTCACAGTGATCAGGGTCGGCAATTTGAAGCTGAAATTGTTCAGCTTTTGAGAATAAAGAAGACACGCACCAATCCCTATCATCCGAAGTCAGATGGGATGGTGGAACGCTTTAACAGGACCCTGATAGTCCAGCTGGCAGAAGGAAAATCTTCACACGGACCATTTTCCTGCAAGTGGCCAATTAGTTGTTTCCCGATTCTAAGAAATAAAAGGATACAGGTGGGTTACTGGCTTTCTTAATTGTGGTTTAATTATAGCAGCAATTTAAAGCCCTGGGGTATATAGCCAGTTTAAAGAGGCAGATTAATCTGAGCAAGTAAACAAGTATTGACATGGCATACTACATCCTTAAACAGTCAAGTTGGTGTGGGATCCAACAGACATGCCGATGGTTTAGAAGCGTAGTAGTTTAGTAGTCATAGAATCAAACATTGGACTTGTGCCAGCTGTGAGATAGGAGAGATGATTTTTTTCCTCTAAGTGACAAAATTATACAAGTCAAAAGTCTGAGTCATAAACTGACTAAGCACTGATGGAATATATTGTTCAACAGTACAATAGCTCTGTGTCAATCTGGCCACAGTACTGAAAAGACATTTGTTTTAATTTTCTTCTATTAGTTATGAAAAATATGTGAATCTTGTCCTGCACTTGGTATTCTTAATAATGTTCTGTTTCTTCATTCAAGCAAACCACAGAACTGTTTGCAGATAACACAGAAGAAACAAAGTAAACCTTTGGGAAGCCATGTTTTTCCCCACTTAGCGCGTTGTGCTTTGAAAGTGCACAGATTGAACATTATGTTGACTTCCCACTTGAAACCTGACTGAACAAAAACATATATATATATTTGAAGTCTAACATCAAATTATGGCATTATTAAAACGAATATCACCAGTACATTGATAGGAAATAACAAGCCTAGCTATTAATACCAAAATGGTTTATAGATAAAATATTGACTTAGACTTTTTTTATCTGAGAATGCATTGAAGCCAGAGATTTGTTAGCCACTAGTGGCCTTCAGTTGTATTATACTGTCAGGCACTTAATATTTGTGACTGAATGACTATGTCCATCTTTTATGTACAATCTATGATAAGATGCTATCCAGGCCCAGAGAATGTATTGGGGCAGTGAGTCAGTGCTAGACTGCACTCTCCAGGTAAAACAGAATAGATGACAAATAAATCACATTGTGTTTATGCAGAGAAAACTGTTAGCTAATTAAGAGTTGCATCACAAATATGCAAACAGACTCACAAGACCATGATTAAGGACAAACTAAAAAAAGAATGAAAAAGGATGGGGATGGAGTGGCAGTAATAATTGGAGTGTCTGACAGAAAGTAAGTCCAACTATGTTATGTGATTAAGTTTTAGTTTGGACACTTGAGGTACCTAATCTTGATATGGAGCTAGAAATCTAGGAAGGAAATGAAAACACTGACATACAGAGGGATTAAATATATCCAAGTCTTCAATAACCGATCAAAGCATCAACTGATGACCTCTACAAAGCAGGCTGGATAGGTATTTGGTCTGATCGAGTAGTCTATTTTGCTCAGGAACCTTCCAAAATGAGTGAAATGACCCAACAGTATCTAAGTGGCAGCTATGAGAAGAGTTGCTTGAATTCTCCAAATACTAAGGAGAGGAGCTTCAAGCCTTCCTTTAAGATCTTGTTTAGTATTGGATGCATTGGACCACCCTCTCTGAAAGAAAGGAGATAATTCTGACCTAATTCCAAAATTCCTCATTCCTCAACCACTTAATTACTTTCATCCAGTCTTAACTATATAATATAATATGGAAGAGCCAGAGGGGCGAGGGGAGGAGTCTTCCCACACCCCTCTTGCCTGGTTGCTGCCTGAGGGAGGGGCCGGGAGGAGGAGTTGTCTTGCTGGTTCGGGGTCTGTGGTGGCTAGGGGGCTGCTGGCCCCGGATGTGCCCACTGCGCCACACCCCAGCGGAGTTGGGGGATGGATGCGTGTGCTGTGCGAGTGTGTGTGGATGTGTTTATTTTTTATTTTATTATTATTAGTAGTTTTTTTTATTTTTTTTTATTTTCCTTATCTGATTTATGGGGGGTCAACTCCCAGCTGGGGCCTTTCTGTGGGGAGTTTGCATGTTCTCCCCGTGTATGCGTGGGTTCTCTCCGGGTACTCCGGCTTCCTCCCACTGTCCAAAAACATCTATGTCAGGTCTATGCCCCCCCCCCCCCCGCGCGACCCAACCGACGGATTAAGTGGTTACAGAAAATGGATGGATGATTTATGGGGTGACTGAATCTGGGTCTGGGATTTGTTGTCCTCTGGCCTGCTTGTGCTGTTCCTCTCCCCGCTGCTCGCGGCTTCACCCACCTGTGCGCACGTCTTGACTCCCGGGGCGCTTGGCCAGGGGCACTGGGGCATGCGCTGGCCCACTACGCTTGGCTGTCTGGGGCGCCTGGCCCTCTCGGTTATTGGGCGGGGCCTCTTTCCGGGCTACACAGCATGCAGTGACACGAAGGGAGAGAAAATAGCGCCAAGCGATTGTGAGGTCTGACATTTTCCTGGAGAACGATTTTGTGATGCAAATGTATTACTCTTTTGAAAGCATATTGTTTTGAGAAGCAAAACGCTTTATTTTTTAAACCCCAGCCAACTACTTTCGTCAACGCCAAAACGAGGCCGGAACTCGGCTCACAAACGATATTGCTAGTATGGGATGTCATACAGCTTCATGTCAAAAGAGGCAAACTATCCCTTTAACTACCCTTTACAGATTACAGATTACAGTTACAGAGTGCCAGCATACGCAAGAAAATGTGCAAAACAGCTATTTTTCAAGGGTTTTAGCTCCCCACCCCAAGTTGCAAGGCTAAAGGAGGCTGGAATGACCTGGAATTACAACGCTTATTTTTCTAGGCCTTTAAAAAAAAATTTACTAAGCTGGTACAGTATATATGTGCAAAATTATATTACACATAGCCTACTGCGTCAATTTTTACTTCCACTATATTTATAATTCCACCATTTTTAGAACTGTATCTTTTCTAATATATTTCCCAGATAGCAAGCTGACATTGAAATGATATTGTTTTTCCATCTGAATCATCAGAATGGTTGACATTGAAATCTTGATGCAAAATAAATGTTGAATCACTATTGGCAAACTGATGAAAACCCGACACAACATAATGTTGACCGCAGTGATATTGAAACAACATTGATACATAGTTATCCTTAGTATGATTGATGCATCATTGATATTTGGTTTACCGGGTGATAATAGTAATGTTGAAAAGTCATTGATGAAAAGTCCCATTCATTTCGGAATCAATTTCAGGTCAGAAAGCACTTTGATTTAATCTTTTGAATGCTGAACTGCACTACACAGTTAAATGTATAGTTTACATGGTGCATAGGCTAGATACTGTCATAGCATTCTGTTATAAATCAAGCAGAATTCCTCCGATCAATAACACTGCAAGTTGTCAAAAGCAAGTTAACTGCAGGCTTCATAAACACCCTGACGAAATAGTCAGTTAGCTAGCAATGCTTTATTCACCGGTTTATTTCGTGGTGTCTATAACATTTAATACATTTATTAATCATCAACCTGAAAAAATCCAGTGTTACAGTATATCTGCATATCCTTGCCCTACCTTTAGCTAGGATCAGCGATCAAAGAGGCAAGGTGTCTAATAAAACGATTGAATAGGCTACACAACTATCAGAAGATTGACGTGAATTCAACGTTGTCTGGATGAATAAGTTAGCATGCGCTAGCAACACGTCAGCTAGTGGCTGTCACTATCTTCTCGTCCTTTTTTTTTTAATTAGCATAGCCAACCAGCATTAAACCCAGATAGCATGCGGATGTGGGCCACTTGAGGCAACGATCCGGCACTGTAGGCATTCTTCTGGCCCGGACAAAACAGATGTGAGCCTAAACTGGCCCATGTAGTAAATGCTACATTTGGGCCAAATATTACAAAACGGATACGGCCCAGCTTTGGCTGATATATGGCAAACTAGCAACGACTAATCCGGATGTGAGCCTAAAGTGGCCCACAAATGAAGAAACATACATGGCCCACCTTTGTTGAAACATATTTGGGCCAGTTTTGGCCGAAATACGGCAAGTGAGCATCGAGTAATCCGGATGTGAGCCTAAAGTGGCCCACATATAAAGAAACACACTTGGCCCACCTTTGTTGAAACATATTTGGGCCAGTTTTTGGCCGAAATATGGCAAATAAGCAAAGAGTAATCCGGATGTGAGCCTAAAGTGGCCCACATATCAACTTGGCCCACCTTTGTTGAAACTATGGGTAAAAGTGGGTTTACTGTGGGCTGGGCCAACCCACTCTTATTCCACAAAAAAAAACTGCTAGTTTTACCTGAAGAGAAGTTAGACTGTTGTTTTTTTTTTTTCACTACCACGCCCCCTAGGTGTGATTTGTTCCAAATTTGCTGGGGCGTTTGGAACACGACCGTTAATATTTGAATCGGTCAACGCCACTCTGATTGGCTGAGGCAGCACTTTATCGTGACCCAGCTACCTGGGTCTGCATTTATACTGCTTGCAGAAGAAATTGGCCGCATTCAGCCTACTGGGATCCACAGAAAAGTTGAAAGTAAGTTCGGCTCAGCTTATTTAATTTTATGTGTGAGATGTGTTAGCTTTGTTTCTCTTAAACTATACAAACCTGCTGTGTCTACAAGTGGCATTGTACCTCTTCAGATAAGGTTGGCTGAAATTGGCTATAGTTGAAATCTAATTACTTTTCAAAACGACCATGGTGCCTATTTTACAGCTTGATGCTGCGACCAAAATTACAGCCGTGAGGGTTGATGCCATTTTTCAAAAAGAAACACGGCTTGTTCTATGTTCATTAGTATGAGTCTGAAGTTGTTCCCAGACCGCTGGGACTGGAGGATTTGCTTTATTTTGTTTTTGCGACCGAGGACTTTCGTTGTGTTAGCTTAGCATGCTATGTTATTGATGCACGTGTACGGGAACTATTTTTCTGTTCGGTTATGATTAAGCAACATGGAAACCTACGGTGGCCGATACGTGCAAACGCGCTGCAAACGCCGAAACAAATCCAACAGTAAAACGCTGCAAGAGAAAAATGCGGCAATCACAAAAACGACCGGAGCACACGCGCTGCAAACATCAAAACACATGCAAGAGAGAAACGCTGCAAACTTCAAAACTATGGGGGAAATTGTGTAAAAAAAAAAAAGAATATAAATATGAACGAATTTATAAATGTATATATAATTAATTTAAATATAAAAATGTGACACAAATAAATGTATATAAATATACATACATTTGTAAATATATTTTCGAGATTTTAAAATAAATATGCTTGACTTTGTGTGTGCAGTCTGCATTTGTGGATCCATTTTTTTGCTCTCGTGTCCATGGCGTAATTTTGACACACTCCTACTGTGGAAGGTTTAGAATTTGCCCCTTGGCCACCACGTATTTGGCTAGCATGACAGGCTGCGCAAACAGCGCAATCGCCGCACAGGGAGCGCCGATTTGCACCAGTCTGTGTCCTACTGTCAGTATTTGACAACCTCTAGCAATGGGATTGCGCTTCAAATGCCCCGGAGTTTTCCTTTAAGCCTGATATATGGTCTGTGACGCAAGACGAAACGCAAGCCCTTGCGCGGTTGCAAGCCACTATCTACATCACATCCGGCGGCGTGTTCATCTTCCGGTTTCATCCCCTAATAAAAGGCTGCTGTTTTCAAATGCCAAGGTAGAAAGCGAAGAAGAAGCATGAATCCACTCGAAGAGAGATTTGCCGACGAGGTCCTGGCGGTGAATTTCCTTTCATCGTAGTAGGCTTGTCATTGGAAAAAAACCCGCTGCTCCACCTACTGTCCTGGCGGTGAATCGCCACGCAGCACACGCAACCGCCGACAAAGCATAATGAAGCATAAATGTCTCGAGCCATTAGCGCAAGGGCAGTTAAGAGGTATAAATCAGCCTTTAGGCTCAGGGCTCGCCACTAAATTGTCGCATTTTGCCCCTAAAATTTGAGACTGTGTAAGTAAAAACTTCATCTTCTAGTACATTTGCTACCAGTAAATTTTCGGATTTAATTTTATCTTGTATGTATGGCCATTTTCTTGGGGTGGCTTCAACTCAAACTCTATAAATATAACATGCCCAGGAAAAAAAATAAAATGAATTTCCGAAATTGGAATGTCTTTTTGTTTGTATGAATTTATTTTTGTGACGGAAAAATACACATTTACTTGAATTGGATGTGTTTTGTTTTTTTTAACTACAGTGTCCTAAACTTAATAAAAAAACGTCTTATAAACTGAGATTATTCAGGGTTCAACTTCAAACTTGGAAGCTGGTTCCAAAACTGTAGAAAACTAGCGATAGCTATCTAACCTAGTTCAAATAACTTGCATGCTTAAACAAGCTTGTGGCACACAAATTAGGGATGTAACGGTTACTGGTATGACGGTAAACCACGATTAAAAAGTGTTGACGATAACAATTACCGCGTACATTTCAAATATCATTAATAACACGGTATGAAAACCGTGAGTTTAATCCTTCCCAGCCTCATCCGAGTTCTTAATTTGTCGCGCATGCTCACTGCGCAGTCTACAACGTGCGTTTCTTGAAGTTGGAATCATGGCCGAAGGTGTAGATGACAGCACTTGAGTCAGGACATTTATCAGCCCTCTAAGAGGACTAAATCCGAAGTATGGGCATATTTTGGTTTTTATAAGAATGCCGGGGGACAGTTGATAGAAGATGGTTATCCTGTCTGCAGAACATGCAGGAAAAAAGTTTCCGCTAAAGGTGGCAGTACGTCAAATCTCCTTGCTCATCTCCGTGATCATCACCCACAACTGTATAGCCAATGCAACGTAAGTTAATGTTTCAGCTCAAATGCATAAATAAATGCATGGTGTGGGGACATCGGGTTGAAGCAGAATGCAATGATCCGTCTGTCTAACTTTTTAATAACGTGTCAATAATCTAAACAGATGCCTACGGCACATGCACATGTTCGTTCAGTGGTGTTAGTGTGGAGCTAATCGGGACACATCTTTAACGTTAGCCTCAGAGCTAGACGGGTGCACATTTGAGTTGCATTTATCATACAGTTGTAGGCTACAGTACCTCTTTGCATGCGTAGAGCCAACGATTTTCCGCGATAACGGAAAACGGACGGAAATCGCAGAATGTACCCTTTGAAACGGAATTGTAACTTTCAGACAGAAAAAATAATTAAAAATTGCCCAAATTCACCTGTGTTTTGCCCTGTAAGATTGTATTTCACCCAGTTAGCCTGTATTTCGCTCTGCAACACTGTATTTCGTTTTAAAATAAACACAACAACATTCGCAGTCTGAAACTGTGCAGACTTGCCGCGGCCGAAACGCATGATAGCGGAGGACTCCACTCGGGGCAGACCACAGTAATATCAGATTCAGAAATAGTTCAAAAGCCGGTATTGTGTGTCAACAAACGTATTTCTGCATCAATTCCCATAACCCCGCGATCCGACGCCAGCTGGTCTGACATGCATGCTTATCGCTATGCATTGGAAGAGCGTAATCACATGGGAAATTGCGGACTTGGTCCTAAACACTGTTGCACTTTTTTCAGCTTGTGTAGACCTATCAGTGCTTTCTGAACAGAATGAACACACTTTTAAAATACCGAAAACTGTGATCATTTTGGTCACTATAACCGTGAGGTTAAATTTTCATACTGTTACACCCCTACGGCAAATCAGGCTGAGTTTACCCAGTCTAGGGCAGTGGTTTATTGAATCAGAATTAAATTGCTGTTTACTGACACTGTGATTTACTTTTTCTCTTTTTTCAGATCATTAATCCCCATCGTCAAGTAAGCAAGTACCCAGTTTAATAAGCTTCATCTTAAAATATTTATCTGTTAAAATATTTATGAATCTGTTTACCACATGCACTTACAATGGCATCATGCTGGTCGAAAAGGCGAAAATGTAGGTCAATGCTTAAGGCGACAGTCAGAGATACTTCAGCAGTTTGAGGAGACCTTTAATCATACCAATATGCAAGGCAACACTGACATAGCATTGGAACATGTAGAGTGCCCAAGGAAAGTAGTGGATCCAACTGTTTCAACCTCTAGTGACTCAGACGTCCAGTCCTTCATGCCAGTGGTTTCTGCCGGTACTCCCCGGACTGCAGCTAATTTCTCTCCAGAAGGTATGTTTTTATCTTTATCTTTGTTACAGACTCAAGAGACTCAGCCAGGCAGCTTTTAAAAGGCAAGTTTAAAAACTGTTATCCTTCGAGATTCATATATGAATGGAATGGCCCTGTGCATTGAAATACCTAAAAATTACAGTGGTTTGCATTCTCTATGGAACAGTTAAAAACTAACTGTGCATTAAAGGCCTACAGAAAGCTGACACTACACCCAATACATAATGATAATACATACACAGAGGAACAATAATGATCATTGGACTCTACACCAAAACATTTCATAAACGCATGAAATTTGCGATTTTGAATTTGCCGCTTGGAAATCCTTCCTGGAATTCCAGACTGGGGGCGGGGCTTCCGTGCGACGTCACATGTGCCATGGTTTTTCCTGGCTGCCGCTATTGTAGTATGCTTGTTGAGTGGTGAAGGCAATAAAACGTTGGTTCAGTGCAGTTTTTATTGCGAGTAGATGTACGAAGTGCTGTGGGTGCGTGTGTTGCCCTCAGCACCAGCAGCTCACACCACCGGGGACAGAGGAAGCAGAGAGACCTGCTGTCTTGTGTCTGTGCCTCCTCTCTGGTGAAATCAGCCGGAGCCATCCCGCCGTGTTCAGCTCCCTGCGGTGCGGACACTCAGGGGGAATCCACCTGGCGGAGAGCGGACACACCGCGGGATGGTTGCCCTGAAATCAGCCGGCTGATTTCCACTCTCCACCTGGCGGAGAGTGTGTCCGCTCTCCGCCAGGTGGATTCCTGTCCGCACCGCAGGGAGCTGAACACGGCGGGATGGCTCCGGCTGATTTCACCAGAGAGGAGGCAGGCGGACAGGGAGACACAGACACAAGACCGCGGGTCTCTCTGCTTCCTCTGTCCCCGGTGGTGTGAGCTGCTGAGGGCAACACACGCACTTCGTACATCTACTCGCAATAAAAACTGCACTGAACCCAACGTTTTATATTTCCAAGCGACGTCCCGCGGCACACATCGAAATTTGCCGTGAAGAAGCTGTCCAGGTCTGGCAAACTGCTGGCTTCGCTACTAGAACTACTGGGGCTTGTTCCAGCAGCTGGCACTCGTGACGTCACGCACCTGTCGTTCCAGTTTGCCAAATTCGAGTCAAATGTGGTGATAGTTTATTGGGCCTAATCAGGACTATCCAGGGGCCTAAAATTATTTTAAAATCATAAAAAAATTCCATGGTATATAAGGAATCGATCTGCTATTTCAGTTTTGTGCAAAAAATCACCTTTCTGTAGGCCTTTAAATATTGTGATTGGTGACTGGCTTGAATCCCCAAACTATAGCATTTAACATCCCTTGTGTATATTTGAAATTGCGTTGACCATTTCTTTATTTCACTCTTTTTTTTTTTTTTTACATTACAAAGTAAAGCAATGCAAAGTTTTGCACTCAACCCAAAACTATTTCATATTCCTGTCAATAGATGTAACCTTGCAGAAGCTGCTCACCACAGTCACTGAGTTGACGAAGGAGGTGAGGGACCTGCGGCAGGATTTCCACGAGTTCCACCAGTCCTGTAGGTGTGGCCAAAGTACTGGGGTGGTGGGCTTGACAGCAGAGCCACTGCAACTGCCTCTGCATAGCATGGAGGCCCTGGAAAATGCAGAGGTGATACTCCAGTCCCAAGAGGCTAGGAAGGCAATGGTAATCATTTAATGATTAAATAGTGGTTACATAATTCTTCTGACTGAACTTCACTGATCTGCCCAATTTTGTTTCACTATTTAACAAATGTATTAAACTATCTGTGTTTAAACTCATCCCATACGAGGATGCAAACAAATGTCACACTTTAATATATCCCATTCAAAAATGTCTGTGTTGGCACATCTTTATCAATCTCAGTTAAATTCAGACAGGTTTACTTTTTAAACTGAAAATAGTTACACTTTTTTTTTTTTTTTTTTTTTTTTTTTTTTTTTTTTTTTATCTTGATAGGTGGCCCGCTTCACAGTTATTGGGGGGACCACCCTGGAGATCAGGGTCGGCGCATGCTGGCATACAGCATGACCAATGAGCTGGCCTCAGGGCTAAACTGGGCCGGGAAGAAGAAGGATGCTGACAAACAGAAGCGGCCCTTCAAAGAAATGGCTCTGTGCAAATGCATGTTTGGTAAGTCATTCTGCTTAAAGGACTTATGAACCGAATTTTAATTGTTGGAATTTCACAGTTTTTGCTGCTGATTCTAAAGGTTCCAAGCCTTGCGATTAAAATGAGATATTGTCAGGATAATAATTTATCCGGGAAGTCATGTTAAAACGGGCTCAAAAGGAGCCACATTTTGTCTTTTTGTGCGAATTCATTTTTTTATGCGTGACGTCATAGGGTTGTCACAGAAGTTCTAGTAGTCTAACTGTAATGGCGGCGTCTATGGCTAAGACATCAAAGCACAGTGGAAAATATTGTGTTGCTGGAGGGCCAAATGGTGTTAGTTGCAAAAATAGCAGCTTCACTGAAGGCATCTCTCTGCACATGTTTCCCAAACTAAAAAATACTGGAACTGAGGCTGACAAGGAGAAGGCAAACACAAGAGCACGGTGGATCGTATCACTGCCGCCTGCCGCCTGCCGCCTGCCGCCTGCCGCCTGCCGCCTGCCGCCTGCCGACAGCTGCACCTGTTACGGTGTT
Organism: Odontesthes bonariensis; assembly: GCF_027942865.1. NCBI lineage: Eukaryota > Metazoa > Chordata > Actinopteri > Atheriniformes > Atherinopsidae > Odontesthes > Odontesthes bonariensis. Next base: position 31,165,180 of record NC_134515.1, on the reverse strand, counting down.
TGCTGCTCGGAAGCAGGGGACTGCTCGGTCTGCTCTTCGGTCTACACACATATCCAGCTAGAATTTGGCGACGTTGTGAGTGGCTGGCCGTCTACCTCTGCTAGCTTTTTTTGTGTTTTGTCATGTTTTTATCATTTTCATCACTACTGATGCATGATCGCCCGGGTCTCTTGAAAATCAGAGATTCTGTGGACATAATATCGATCACGTCAATGATGAGACAAAGCCACCGCCACCTGTTTTGGCGTCTGTACCCTCTTACCTATGGCATCTACCTGGTCGGTTGCCACGCAACAGCCGTCGCAGAAGACGTGGAAAGAGAGGTGAGTAATATGCCGGCTGAAAGCCCACCTGGCTTTGCCCTCCACCAACAATGCTCGCCATCTGCTGTCTGGTCTCTCCGGTGATTGCGCCGGCTACTACATCCAAGGCTCCGTGGATCAGTCCTACCGATGGCTGCTGTCAGTCGTGCCGAGGCCGGGTGCCCATCTCCCTGCCGCCGACCCGTGAGGATCCGCAGATGGGGCCGCGCACTGGAGGATCTCCGACCCGTTAATCCATGCCATTGTTTATTAAGCTTACATTAAAACCATGTTATTATCACATACGTTTTTTTTAAGTGGCTGGATTTTAAAGTGCCCCTTCGTTAGGTTTCATCGTGTCAAAGACAGCGCTGCAGAATGCCATATCTGCGAAACCGGCATGTTCAAATCTTTTCCAGTTTACCACAGCAAACATACACTATTGTGTCATTTGATTGATAACATCTTAATAATAATCAGCGTGTAGAAGGAGCGATGGCTGTTTTGTGCCCGCCGATCCTGTGCCGAAAATGGTAACTTTCATTTCCATTACCCATACGGGAGGTGCAGAGAGCCTCTACAGTATAGATACTAAATCGATTTGTGTGGCTTAAATTCAACGAAAGTTTTTCCACATAATGTTAGAGGTGTGTTCTTTCGACCTGCTGATGTTTGTATCAGAATTTTGGTTCCTTTATGAGATAAGTCCATCAAATGTATGTTGTTTTCACAGCCAGCCATACTAGCAAATAAGGGAGTCAACCCTATGACGTCACGATCATGTGGCCAATTTCGCACCAAAGGCCACATAATTCACACTTTTAAATGGCCGTTTTAACAAGTTATGCCCGGAAAATTTAGTTCAAGTTGGATTGATGGTTTTAGAAAAAGACAAAAATTTCATTTGAATGATACATGAACATTCGTTCCAGTTCATCTTTAAGTATAAATGCAATGTTTTCAGCAAGCATGCTGCCTATGCTTTCCACACGGTTAAGCACCACGAAGGCTACAGGTCAATGGACTGCACATCTGGCTTGTTAAAAAAGGTATTCACAGATTCTCCAACTGCTCAAAAGTTCTCATGCGCTCGAACAAAGACAGAAGCAATTGTAAATGCCGTGATAGCCCCACAGCCTGTTGAAGTTGCGCTAGAAGCACTTCAAGATATCCCCTACTGTGGCGTGTCTACTGATGGTAGCAATCATGGAGCAGTGAAAATATTCCCTCTGCTCATTCAATATTTTGATTGGAAAAACGGTGGTGTGCAAAGTAAGTTACTTGAAATTAAAAACACCCCAAATGAATCAGCTGAAACTATTTCACAGTACATAAAAGACACACTGGGAAAGAAAGGGATATTTTCTAAAATATTGCATTGCATTCACTGGTGACAACTGCAACACAAATTTTGGAGGAATCCGGCGTAATGAGGATGGGAAGAATGTTTTCTCAAATTTAAAAAAGTCCTTGCAGAACACAGCTCTTATTGGTGTAGGCTGCCCAGCACATAGTCTGAACAATTGTGTTCACCACGGAGCAGACACACTGGATGTTGACATTGAGCACATCATTTTCAAAATGTATCAGCACTTCCACATCTACACTGTGCACACAGAGAGTCTTAAGCCTGATTTATGGTCGGAAACCAGGTCGTCTGTGTGTGTCGCAGTTAACGCAGACACTACGCAGACACTACACAGACACCTCCTCAAAATTGTAACTCACCGCAGACAGTGCCACAGACATCGCCGCAGGGAGGAGAGAAAGGAGGCCTCTGATTGGTCAACTCTACATCCGCTCTACACTATGCGTATTTTCGGTTTGCTAACCGGCTGACGCTAACCGTGACAATTCTTTCCCTCTCTGCCAGCTCCAGTAGTAGCAATATTTCTTCTATTTCTAGATCGATCAGCTGCATCTCAATCAAAGTGCGCATTCGTCCAGTCGCCATTGTTGTTGAATGACCTCCGTAACCGTAACACCCACAATCCTAGCTTGTTCGTGATTGTCCCTCTTGCGTTGTGGCGTGGGATTAACAAGGCATAAATCAAAAATAACTGCGTTGTGTCTGCGACCAGCTCACTGCGACACACTGCTGCGAAGTATACACGAGCCTTTAAGGAGTACTGATGTTGAATTTTTTTTTTTTTTTTTTTTTTTTTTTTTTTTTTTGGCCATAGCTGCTCACAATGCAAATGTGGAACGTATCTTTTCCCTGATGCAAGCCCAATGGACCAAGGAGAGGAATTGCTTGTCTGTTGATTCACTGAAGGGGATTCTGTGCACCCAGTACAATTACAAGAACATGACCTGCAAAGACTTCCATTCTTACTTAATGAATAATCATAGACTGTTGGGAAAGATTCAGTCCACTGAGAAATATGCCCCATGTGAGGAGGACTGAAAAGTATCAGCCATTGTACAACTTTTCAACTTGTCACAAAATGTCTTATTTTGTGCAATTAGGTTTTATTTTTGTTTTACCTACTATACTTTACATTGGATACAAATGTATAATTTGTTTTTGCACATTTAAAACTTTCAAGTGTTCAAAATAGCCTTTTGAGGCAGTGTTTTTCTGTTAGCGTTGGACCGGCCAATAAAGCTCATGATCATACATATAGTCACCATGTCTGTTGACACACATGTATGAATTCACATGTTCATAGGTGCATATGTGACCCGCCCCCGCTGAAGTGTCCTCTTTTTCACAAACTCAAATCTGGTCACCCTATTTAAAGGCTACATTCACCTATTTGGCTATCAGATGTTCCCTTTGTTCTGATAGACTAACCAGTTAATGTTTCCAGATGCAAAGTTTGTTGTGGTGTCCCTTCTGCCACAAATTACCTCAGTGACACTTCAGACCAGAGAGTGGAAAATATCGGACCAGCACATATTCGACAGTCAAACTCGTGATCACACCTGAAAATGTGATTCAGAGAAGAAAGTGGCATGGTCCTGTGGTGACGACGTTCTTCCAGCTGAAGGGCACGAGGGGAAAAAATGGGCAGCGCGCTAATTAGGCTATTATATGATGTAGGACTTGGGTGTGAGGCGTTTGAGAGCATAGACATAGAATAGGATATTCTATGTCTATGTTTGAGAGGGAAAGATAGCTACCACACACACATATATAGTGTTTCTGTCTGCCTATATGCTTATATCCTTCACAGGCAGAAGTCTGCTATGTCAGGGTTCTAGCTAGCGCAAACTAGCGTTGCGGGCCGCTATGCTATAATTTTGGACCGCTACGCTTATTTTCAATACAGCGTAGCGGCATTTTGTCTGTATTTATTTGTACAATAATGCCAGATCAATGCCATTTTCACCTTTCTGACAAACGTGACACATTTTTCACGATGGCAGCCAAGAAAGGTTGCGCTGCCTGTCAGTACAACCGCAGACGAAACTGTAGCTCTAGGCAGAGGCACTCCGCGTCCGCGGCTCCTAGAATCTCTGGTAAGAGTGCTCCGTAGCCATGGTTACTCACACACGCAGAAGCGCACACGTAAGGGGATTCGGCAGAAATCATGTTAGAATAGCTGTAGCCTATTTTAACCCGTCCCTATTTGAAGTAATCAAAAACGGTCAAGGTTGCTGTGCTTTTTCAAAGCTTCTTACATACAATATGTGATGAGCTGATCAGGTTATCATTTAAGCTGAACGTGCAGTTGACTTGGCGCTCGAAAAGAACAGAAAGCAGTCCTCTCCACGAGGCGCGATTGACTGAAGACGCTAGCACGGTTGCCGCGTCTGTCACGGTGGTGGCGGACCGTGGCGTCAAAATGACGTTTCAGGCATGGCGCTTCCCTTGAAAAGGCGGCGCAGCGCGTTGTCGTACACCAGTCGATTTTTGTAACTTGGCTGCGCCGAGAACAACGAACCGGATGGACCGATGTGAGACCGGCTCAGTGAGGAGGTGCGTTTGTACAGGCAGCTGTACGAAACTGCAGTGAAACAGCACAGGGAGCACTTAAACATGTAAACTCCCAAAACTGATGCACAGAGATGGGCAGAACTTTGGGGAAAGAGGGAGAGTTCTGTAAGAGAGTGTGGAAGAAGCTACGGGACAGATATGTGAAGGCAAAGAAGAGGGCAGAGACTCTGTTGATGCCGGGGGCTTCAAACCTTCACCTCTATTAACTGAATTAAAAAATTAAAATTATCCGAATACTGCAGCAGTATAATTAATTACAGTGTTCCTGCTCTTGACAGCAGCATTGTTTTCTTCTCCACTTTCGTGGTTGTAGAATAGAGGTAACCTTAACGTAGCAGCGACACCTCTGTGACAGAGAAAATTGCAACTACTGGCGCATCGACTTGCGCTGCTTGCGCCACTATACATGGCGGGCACGAAATCTTGATGTCATCAACACCGCTCGCGCTAGCAGACGCGGCAACCATGCTAGAGCCTTCAGACTCAGAGCTACCGTCTTGCGATCTGGTCTATCATGCCACCATCGAGGCGAAAAACCACCAGTAAAGATGCGAGTAGAACTAGCATTGCGTCGTATTTCAGACACTCCCACCACTTCAAATGAACAAGCGCATCGCGCAGACCTGAAGAAACGCAAGTCGGGCATCGAACCCTCGTGGTAGACAGACTTCGAGTGGATGGAACCACATGGAGAAGGTAGGCCTATGTTCAAGTTCAAGTGCTTTTATTTGTCACATACATGTTTGTAGTGAAATGATGAAGGGGCCAGTTCTGCATCCAAAAAATAAATAAATAAGAAATGATATAACAAAACAAAAAAGGTTATTTAAAATGTGCAGTCTAGTTGCTTGAGGATAAAAACTAATGTCATGTAATTCTTGAAACAAAACTTTTGAAAAGCACTTTTTTTAAGCTTTCAAGTTTCATGATATGATGTGACTGTTATAGATGTTACTAGTAGGCCTAACACTGGAAAAGTCTATATAATATTTATTGTTTTTTTTTCTAAGGGATGTTTTGCAGTTACTGCATGCAACATCACCCTCCACAGTCAAAGGGGTTGAAGACATGGGTTGATGTGCCTTGCACATCAATCACAAGATTCAGCCTTCTTCGGCACCAAAGGTCAGATAGGCACAAACATGCCCAGGCAATGATTGACGCTCAAAAGGCTGCCCAGGCGACTGGTGGAATCATGCAGCACATGAGGAAGCAGGTGAACCTCGAGCGTTCTTCTTTCTTGGCTGCTCTGAGGGCCATGTACTGGCTGACCCAGAACGAGATTACCCACACAACAAATTTCCCCAGCTTGTTGGACATGATGAAGGGACTTGGGCTGACATACCTGGCTCACCTGAACAAGGTAACTTAATGCCCCTTTTCCACCGAACATTTTTGTACCAACACAGCTCTACACGGTCCCACTCTACCCTGGTTGGGAGCTTTTCCACCGCGGGTTGAAGGTGGGACCCGTTACAATTTTGAGCCCCGGCAAGTACCTACTTCAGAGGTGGGTCTAGTAGGTACTTGTCGGTGCTAAAACGTCACATGATCAGTGCTGTCCACTGATTGGTCAGGTGAAATTACGTCATACACGCAACGAAGCTCGGGGAGCTTTATGTATGAAACACCCGCCTTGTATGAAAACACAACTGCGAGAGAACCAGAGAATAAACAGAATTGTGAAGATGGAAGACCAGAGAAAGAAAGCCAGCCCATGGACAGTGAGCGAGGTGCAGACCTTTCTGTGTGTGGTGGCTGAGGACTGCGTGCAGAAGGAACTGGACGGAGCGACATGAAATGAAGGTGTTCCAGGATATAACCAAGCTGATGGCTAGCCATGCTATCACCGGAATTCTCAGCAGTGCCGAGACAAGCTGAAGAGCTATTACCGGCAGGTAAAGGACCACAACAGCCGGAGTGGGTCAAACCGAAAGACATGGAAGTGGTTCGACCAAATGGACGGCATTTACGGTCACAGCCCGGCGAACGGCATGGATACGGCGACGTCTTTGTTGGAGGCGATGAAAAATGGTAAGTGTTGTTCTTATCCCATTGGTGCAACGCATATGTCTTAACAAATGCATGTTTTATATCGTAACAAATACATGTTCAGTCTTTAACTTGTGTAAAAAGTTACACAGACGTCTCATAAGTTGTTCTGAGTGAGCTAGCAAACAACGCTGTTTTGGAAGGCTAGCACAGTGTCTCACCTATGCGGTTACGTGTATGCGTTTCGTATGTTCACACTTTTTATTTTTTTCACTCAAGACTCGGTTTGTGCAACCGATGAGTGTTCGGTTGCTGAGGTCAGCGAAGATCCTCCAATCCTGCAGGCTTCAGAACCGACACTGGCATCGCAATCTGCAGCTGAGGCAACAGCTGCTGCATTCCACCGGCACCAACACTGGCGTCGCCTGTATCTGAGAGAACTCCTGCTGTTTACTTTTGTGCTGTCTTTTTTAATAAAGAGCTTGGTTTAACTAAACAATATGGATTGTCAACTGCATTACACTTTACGCTCATCTTGTGTTTACTTTTGACTAACCGCGGCGTGACACTTTGTAATCACCTGAAACCGACGTCACGTTAGTGGTGACCGGGCCGACTCCGCCCACTTCCAGGCCACAGTTTGGGTGGAAAAGAAAATGTTACTGGTGCTGTGTCGTGTAGTGTAGTGTTGGGCTATATCGAACCGAGTAGAGTAGGGCTAGCTTGGCGGTGGAAAAGGGGCATAAGATTTGTTACATGTGGTAGTAGAGTAAACTTTGGCTGCTTAATGGTATTGCACACCTGGGGAAAATCTATTAATTTGTTAATTATTCTACAACATTGTGATTGTTTTTCTTCCAGGCTGGCAATGCCAGCTATACATCAGATGAAGTCATGCAGGAGATGGTGAAAGACTTGTCAGACGTTCCCAGGAAACAAATCCTCAACAGCATCCGGAACTGCCCATACTACAGCCTGCTGATAGATGAGACAACAGATGTAGCTGTGACAAAGCAGCTCATCATCTATGCCCGGTACCTCACAGAGAAACATGAGGTTAGTCATCAGCTTTTTTTTTTTTTTTGTCTTTTTAAAGAAACTGACTTTGTTCTTTGCTTGACTTATTATATTAATGTAGAAAGACAAACAGCTTTAAATCACCCAGTTTATATTAACAAAACCTGTTCACTGGTTAATATAATTTTCCATTTGTGATTTATTCATCAGGTGAGAACGTCGTTTCTGATTACCCTGGCTATTGACGATGGGAAAGCTGACACAATAGTGGGTGCTATCCAGAAGTTCCTGAGGTCTGTTGATGTTGACATCAACATGATGTTGACATTCTGTTGATGTTGACATCAACAGAATGGCAGGCTTCGGGTCTGATGGAGCAGCTGTCATGGTTGGAAAAATCAATGGGGTAAGTGTGTGTCACATTAAATTTATTGTCTAGAGGTATTTATTTATAGCATTCTATTATTGTACTCTTAAACTTAAGTTTAAGGTGACATAATTATGTAATGGTGTATTGTGCAATGCTTTAGCCGACTTTATAACATGGCTATTTCAGTGTATGACAGTGGCACCCAGCTCTCTTTTAGACTCCCCACCACAGGTCAGTTCCTGTGCTTATTCCAGAACACTGCAAGATTTCTCACAAAGAGCTGCATTCAAATGATAGTCATTAAGAACAATTTGCCTATTAAAAAAAAAACATCAGCTTTCCAACAAATGTGTCTGAGTTTCAACAAGACTTTCAACAAGAGTCGTTTAGTGTGTGTGTTTTTTCCTGTTTTTGTAGTCTGGACATATTGTAATTGATCAGCCTCCCCTGTTTCACAGACTGCCAGCCGCCACTGATGCAGACATAATTACTTGTGTTCACAGGTTGCTGCACAGCTAAGGGCTGGCAATGGCAAGTTGGTGAATGTGCACTGTATAGCGCACCGATTGGCCCTGGCAGCTGCGCAGGGAGCTGATGGAGTGTCATACCTCTAGAAGTTCAAAGATCTGCTGGGGCAGCTGTACAGGTTTTACAAATATTCTGCTGTGCGGACAGCTGGACTGTCGAATATTCAGGTACTTAGCAGCAGTCAAACGTTCAAAGCTCTTTTCGTACTTTTTTATAGGGATAATATTCGAAAAACTGAACATATGCACAGATGTACTAGCAAATAAGACACTATGTTTTCTACAATCATTATCTGTTGTTACATTTTCATACATCTTAGAAAGAAAATCATGATTATCACAGGTATACAAAAATTCTTTGTACATTAGATCAATTCTATTGTTGAAATGTGCTTTTTTTAGGAGGTCCTCAACTCAAGTGTCAAGTTGGTCCAGGCGAAGGACGTGCGATGGCTGTCACACCATCAAGCAGTAGCTGCTCTGCAAAAGACCTACGCTGCAGTTGTGATGAGCCTGGAGTATGAAGCATCAGAAAGGAACGAAGCCACTGCCAGGGGGCTGGCAATGTTCCTCAAAGACTTCAGGTTCTGCGCAACACTGATGTGTGACATCCTCCCCAAGCTGTCCAAGCTATCTAAACTGTTCCAGGTCGGTCACCCTGTACTTAAGTACTTAGTATAGCTGGCATTACCAGCCTGGAAGAAAAACTATCACAATGCTGTAGATTAATTAACAAATGAATAGAATTTAGATTTGTGCAATACCATTTAGCAGCCTAAGTTTAGTAATACTTGATTTACTCAGATACTTTGTGAAAACAGTAAAGGGCAAAGTTGACTGACAGAATGTTAAATGTAAACAGTACTATCATTATGTATGTTTGTTTATGAGAAACGTATAACATTTCATTTCTGCAGAGGACGGAGATTGACTTTAGCCACGTTGACGAACAAGTGGACGCAACGATCGAAAGCCTGGGGAAACTAAAGCAGACATCAGGCAAAAACTTGCGTGAGCTGGACACCTTTCTCCAAGACAACGTGGCAGTGACCAGCGAGATCAAATATACCCAAGAAGAGATGGACAACTTCAAGGAGACTGTAAGTGGTCAATAATCAAAAGTTTTGATCAAAAGAAATGTCTAAGTAAAACATACTATATTTAATAAAATGTGTTTTTTAATTTGCAAACTAAATTAGAAATATATTTATCAGTCCACTATATAATTTCAACTTCTAGATCTACCTGCCTTTCCTGGAGAATATCATCTCCAACCTCCAAGCAAGATTCCCAGACAATGTGCTGCTCTCAGCGTTCAACGTGTTCATTCCCAGAGAGAGAGAGGATGACCAGCAGCATAGACTAGAGGTATAGTTTAATTTTTATATTTATGTCAGTCATTTAAAGTTACATCTGGTTTAAGAGTTTTATACATAAGGGCAATTCCGTTAATGCTATTCATATATCTGTGGATGATTTGTTTTTCAGCTCCTGTGTGAGCACTACGCCACAGAGGTGGAGAGCCTGTCCGAGGTACCCAGGCTCCGCCCTCGCAGTGACGCAACACCTTCGGCTCTGCTACATTTACTCAGGCAAACTGCTCATTCAGGTGGATTCGAGTTCCCGAAAAAATGGGAACTCCACCCACTTTGTCGGGAAGCAATCAACTTTGAGCAGCGCCAACGGCCCAGGGTAGAGGCGTGTTCAAGGTAGTGACGTGGTTGAACTGCCACTCAACCCATGGATTGTACACGGAAGCGCTTCATTCAATATCAACATGGAGCAGCGTCAAGCTTTTGACACTGCTGTAGATGCTGTAATGAAAGTGTTCGACGGGAGATTCTCGTTAAAAATCGAGCAAAGAACAGCCCTTGAATCATTTCTTGACAGGAAAGTTTTCGCCTTGCTCCCTACTGGCTTTGGTAAGAGTTTAATCTACCAGTTAGCCCCGCTGGTAGCTAAATCATACGTCAGAGGAAAGAGTGGTGTGATTGGCTTAAGCTTAGGCACAGCCTTTTCTGGCCACAACCAGTAGCAACCCGAGGGAGGCGGGTTGACCAGGCCATTTCGAATCGTATTCGTTATGGTCTTGGTCAGACCAGAATCTCGAAGAGATTTGAAAGTCTATGTTAATCAGGCTATGTCCGAGGTGGAGAGTGAATACAACGTGCTGTCTGCTCTGCTGGAGAGACACTACAATGTCATGAAGACAACAGAGGTCCTGAAGGCAGTACAGGAAACACCATGCCCAACCTGGCCAAGTTGGCAGCAGCGGCGGCTGTTCTGCCAGTGTCAACAGCAGGTGTGTGGACTTGACTGGCTTGTATAATAAAATTGATTTCTGTACTTTTCAGTATATGTACGCTAAAACAGGGTTCATAGTTGCTCATATGTTAGGGATAATGGGATATTTGTAAAATTGTTTTTATAACATTTTCCATATAACATTTTCAGATTGTGAGAGGGGGTTTTCCACCTTGAAAAGGGTAAAGACACCACTGAGAAACCGATTGAAGGAGGCGACCCTTAACAACCTCCTCATGATATCCATGGAGGGCCCCCCAGCTGAGGAGTTCGACTTCAATGAAGCTTGTGACAACTGGGCAAAAATGGTCAAGAGACGCTTAGACATAAAGAGGTTGCCTGCGTTTTTACCTCTGTCAAGAAGGTTATGTTTTTGGTTGCGTTGGTTTGTCTGTCTGTCTGTTTGTTTGTCCGTCATCAGGATAACTGAAAAGTGTGTAACTTTAATAAACATTTGTTTTAATCTCTATTCCTGGTTATGTCTAAGTTTTAATGTCTTCTGACAAGGTCCGTTATGAAGGTAACACACTGCCAAAAGCAAAGATGGGAACATCTCCCATTAAGACTTTGTTTTTAAAGTACAATTTTTCCCTTTGGGTACCCCTAGAATGGCCAATTTTTACCTTAAATTTCCAAAATCTCCGCATCACTGAAGGGGAGGTCACCGCCCCCCCCCTTCCACACCATCCCCCCCGGGCTCGGTCGCTTCGCTCCCTCGCCTACACCACTACGTTATAATTTCATCCTAGCTAGAACCCTGTATGTTAAACTGAAATGTATTTTTTGCTTGTTTTTTATTTTAGATGCCCTGACTCAACGACTGAGTACTGCAAGTGTATATGAATTCGCACAAACTGTGCAGAAGTGGCTGCGCTACGCTCCAGACCGGGCGGGGGGGATCTGGACGACGGCCACTGCATGCAGGAGACAGCCTAGCGCATTAAAAGAAAAATGCAATAAAAACGATTGTTTGATTGGCTGTTATATAGCGCCTTTCATGGTACTCAAGGTCGCTTTACAAGATATTAATGTTAATAGTCTAATAATGTTTTTAATATATTAATTTAGACCTTTTTAGATTAAACCTGTGTTATAGGTTACTAAAATACCATTGAAGTTTCGTTGATGTGCTGGGATTTCAACATTGTTTCAATATCCATTGTAATCGAAATATCATTGAAATCTTGTTGATCTCTAGGTATGATTTCAGTGTTGTTTCAATGATAATGGAGGGTGCAAAATGTTGTAGAATCAACATCAGAGTTCGACGTTGATTCAATGGCTTTATCGTTGACAGCGGGATGTTGATTTAAAATCGTTTCAATGACTATTAGCTATCTGGGTTATAACTATTTTTACTACTCGACACTTTATTTATTTATCTTTTTTATCCACGACACTTTATTTTATTCATTGTGTTTTGTCTGTTTTACTTGAGTGCCAACACAAATTTGTTGTAGGAATACAATGAAAAATTTATCAAATTTGTTTCTTTATTAAAATAAGTATATTTAAATTAATTTATACATTTATTAATATGCCATAGCCTACCATATGTCTTTGTTAAAGAGCGTAATACAAAGTGATTCAGAATGAAAGCACATGTTTTTAATGTGTGACAGCGTCCTCTATCATAACTAAATCTCTGCCGTTTGTAACAAACCAAACCGTGTGAAAATCCGGTAAAAATTCGGGGAGTTATTATAATTGTAGTTGGGGATATACACTGTCCTCAGTAGAAATAAATGCAATGTGGGGGCATTGGAGACCCATCCAAAATGGCGGCCGCGCTGATACGTCAGCTCTAATAGGCAGCGTCAATCTATGAGGCGTCTACGTATATTATGTATATGGGTAGCACTGCACATGCAACTACACACATACCAGCAACTCCAAAATCTCAAATAAGGGGTCCGAATAGTATTTTGCGTAGGTACCTCTTCTCTAAATACTAAAGAAAATGAGCTCTAATGCTTCCTTAACGATCTCCTTTAGCATAGAACGCACCGGACCATCCTTAAGAGAGATAGTTAGATAATTCCCTCCTTCAGTTCCTCTGAACGACGCTCAATTATTTTCGTCCAGTCATACTAACTGTGTAGGCAACTACGATGACAGGAGAGATAAGTATGAGCCCGGTTGATAAATAAAAAAAAATAACCTCATATCGTCTTTTCCGTAGCTCTTTCCTTGATCTGAAAAATGTCACGGTGTCAAGGAAAGTAGACAGAAAAGGACACCACCCTGACGTCATATGTAGCGCAAACGTAGTCAGTCACGCCCTCGTTGCTGTTTGTGTCCGGATAGACATCAGTACATTTCAGAACGAGATAGCAGGGGTATAATCCTATTCATAATCTGGCCTCTATCGACAGAGGTTGAATTTTTCGAATATGGTGTGTGGCGGTTTCACCTGTTCCAAAAATGCGCTCTGTTCCCTTAATGTTGTTTACATGGTGAGTGTACAATATGGATGCGAAGTTCTAGTTAGCTGGTTAGCTAGCTCCTGAATGAAGTAGCGTAATGTTGACTAAGAGCTAGCTAGCAATTTAGCAATAGCGCTGAGAAATTTCTGATGATATAATCTTTTTGCTTCCCATGCACTCAAGTTGCATCCCATTTGTGATTGGTATGTACAACAATAGTATATAATTGGTATGTTGACAGTTGTGGCAATTAGATATCTAGATAGAAACCTAGAAAGTCGTGGCTGCCAGTCTGTTAGCTATCGCCATTATGCGTTTAAAGGATAGCGTTAGCTGCGAGGCCGACAGACCTTCAGTGTCAAACTAACACGTTCGAGTAGGTTATCTCCTTTATCCACCTATCAGTTATCAATGTTATAACAAGAGTTAACAAGACTTAAACAGCTTATGTGCCTGCCTTTATTGAAGTGATGTGAGTTGTTGATACGCTGGCTTCAATTCAGCTGACGTTAGCCCCCAGTAAACAAATGGCTACATTGATGTCAGAAAATAGGAAATCCATAAAGATGGCTAAATAATTTAAGAAATTATGCTAATGTCTGTTAAGTTATAGTAACAGAGAATGGGAAGTTGACGTCCTTCTTTTGTTTTCTTTTTTTAGTCTTTTGTATGCACAAACTAAAAGCTAACTGTAAGACGGTGTTCTCCGCTTAAACCGTTGGAGCAGCCTCTAAAATTCTGCTCACACACGTCTGCTCAACACATGTCTATTGAGTATTAAAACACATCTATTAATTGGTATGGTGACTCCTTAAACCCACTGCATATGACCATATTAAATAAAAACACTGCTGAAGTATGTGGAAGTATTCTAATTCGTTTAAAAGCTGCCAAAAAAGGTGGGTTGTTTTTCATGGGGGATCATCACAAAAAGGCTTAATAAGCAGATCTTGATGTCACAAGTGCATTTCAATTAGTCTTTGCAAGGTCCACCTTTTCTCTCCTTTGTAGTAGTCTTAGTTTCTTCCCTTCTCCACTAGATGTTACGTTTTTGGCCAAACAATAAATAAAAACTAACCAGGTAACAATGAAAGTAGACAGAGGTAATGAGAGATCATTTCTTACAAGATTGCGTTTCCATCTCAGTATGTAACACATTGCAATGTGCTTATACAACATCACGCTTATAGTGTAAAAGCACAGAATGGCGCCCCAGGGCTGAAGGGGATATGCGTATGTCTCATCTAGTCAGAATAGACTTAATTCTTTTTGAATGGGTCGATCCTTTTTTGTTTTAAATCAAACATGCTTGGATTTTACTTATAACACATGTCTAACATACACATTTTCAGGATTTTTAAAGCCATTTTCATGCATTTACTCTAAAGATTTTCAGTAAGGTATTCAGTTGAGAACAGAAATGTCTGCATCAAATGCACCGGGATTTTGGTTGAGTTTACGGACCTGGCTCATTTTGTAAGTCTGGAAAATGTCTTACATCAGCCAATGTGTGAATACAGCAAGTAATTAGTTTAACAGTTGCTTCCTTATATTTATTTTTCCTGCCTACCCGTTGCTGCCTGTTGCTTTCCACTCACTGATCAGTATTGCAGTTGCAAAAACAGGATAGATAAAAGAGGATAGATATCAACACAAAGCAGTCGTTATAGTGGATAAGATATAGGATGCTTATCCACCCGTCCTGATGTACTGTAAATAAAACACTGCAATTTGTGCCTCATACTTAATGCAACATGCCCTGCCTCCAATGCATCTTATCCATTCCCACCCTGAGTATTTCCAGCTAAGACCAAACATTGTAATAATCTTCCACTGTGAAGTGTGCATGTATGAACAGGCAGCTGCAGACAAAGTTTACCTGATTCCTAGAGCTTCCACAGTGTTTATATATGAAAACAGCATGCAATATTAAAATCAATATTTTGGGATTGGACAAAGCAAGCAAATTGAAATTTCCACTCTGACTCAGAAGAACTGTGATATTTAGACTATTTATGGTTTTGAAATTTTGTGGACCAGCCAATTTAAGGAAATAATTATCACACTATTTCATATGTTTGTTGGTCATAACATTAATTTCATCATGGGACAAAAGAGATTTTAATATTTTGTAAATAACCTTGAGAAACTGACATTTTTACCAGACCAGCATGTTATGTGCTCCGCAAATGATTGAAAAATCAGTTTAAAAAGCAAAAAACATTGCAATAAACTAGGTGTTTTTGATTAATTTCACATAGTTATAAATATTCAAACACTGTTGAAGGTCCTACATCATAACCCGGTGCCATGTTATGTAGTTAACACCAAACCTAAACTTTTAGTTGACCTGTTTCTAATACTTGAACCGCCATAGAGCATATTTAAAGCTTGAAGTACTGTTTAGAGGATTAGCTGTGTTTGTGGAAATCTGTGCTGTGACTGTGCTAAACTGATCAATTCACTCTGCCTCAGCTGACTATCATTAACTTATTTCTTTCTGCTCCCTTTAGCTGGTTGGGCTGCTGCTGATTGGAGTGGCAGCATGGGGGAAGGGCTTCGGCTTGGTGTCGAGCATACACATCATAGGAGGAGTCATAGCAGTGGGCGTTTTCCTGCTGCTTATTGCTATTGTAGGGCTCATTGGAGCAATCCATCACCACCAAGTCATGCTTTTCTTTGTATCCTTTCTTTGTATTAGCATTGGTGTCCACAGTCACAAGGTGACTTAAAGGGATAGTTCGCCTCTTTTGACATGAAGCTGTATGACATCCCATACTAGCAATATTATTTATGAACATTAACTTACCCCCTGCTGCGTGCTGTGAGCCGAGTTCCAGCTGAGTTTTGGCGTCCACGAAGGTAGTCCAGCTAGTTGGCTGGGGGCACAAAAATAAAGCGTTTTGCTTCTCAAAACAATATGCGTTCAAAAGAGTAATACATTTTGCATCACAAAATCGTCCATACAGAAAATGTCAGACCTCATAATCGCTTTGTGCTATTTTCTCTCCCCCTTCGTATCACTCCGTGATTGCCACCTGCCGACAGCCTCGGAAGCAGGGGACTGCTCGGTCTGCACGGTCTGCACAGCACGCAGTGATACGAAGGGAGAGAAAATAGCGCCAAGTGATTGTGAGGTCTGACTTTTTCTGGATGGACGATTTTGTGATGCAAATGTATTACTCTTTTGAACGCATATTGTTTTGAGAAGCAAAACGCTTTATTTTTGTGGTCCCAGCCAACTAGCCGGACTACCTTCGTCAACGCCAAAACTCAGCTGGAACTCGGCTCACAGGACGCAGCGGGGGGTAAGAAAATGTTCATAAATAATATTGCTAGTATGGGATGTCATACAGCTTCATGTCAAAAGAGGCGAACTATCCCTTTAAGGTCCCAGATTTTGCATGTGTGTTTGCAGGAACTTGTACACTAAATTGTCAGTTTAAGTTAACTCCTTTCATCCTTGAATTATTAAAAGAATTAGAAAAGTTGTTCACTTTAATTTTTTTTTACTTCTTAGGAGATGCAAAGTTATTAAGTTTTTGTTAGTTTTCTCATGTTTTTGTAGCATTTTTTTCTTTGACTTTCTTGAAGTACATGGTCATTCTGTTCATTGTTTTCCTGTTCCAATTTGGGGTTTCATGTTCCTGCCTGGCAATGAACCGAGGGCAGCAGGTGAGCTAACTGTGTTTGATTTGAACCCTTTGCAGATCATAATTATCTTTGTATGAATTAAATCTTTTAATGTGTGGATTTATCTTTTTTTTTGCCTTGTTTTCTTTTCCAGGAAGTGCTTCTGAATTCTGCCTGGGGGATGTTGGAGAACGATACCAAGACAGACCTTGAGAGCCAGCTCAACTGTTGTGGGCTGCTCAACATCACCACACAGTTTGAGCAGGATTTGCAAAATTGCCATGCTGTAAGTCCTAATTAATAACATTTTCCTTGTTCAACCCATCAGTAAAGGATATATCCATTTACTTAATATGTCCCACTGAATAAATGTATGTAAGTGTTTCCTTAAACCATATAAAATGAAAACTTAGGCCAAATACTCTTGTCCTAGGAATACATTTTGGCAGTTAGCACTTACTTCACCGACAAACCGTTGACCCGTAGCTCTGAACGCCTTTTGTTTTTTCTCTCTTCTCCATTTTTGTGTGACTTTCACTCCAGGTATGCAAAAAGACAGGCAACTGTTCAACCTGTGGCGAAAAAATGTTGAATCATGCAACAGAGGCCCTGAAGATCCTCGGAGGCGTTGGACTCTTCTTTAGCTTCTCAGAGGTGAGAGTCCAATTCACAGTGGATGCAATTTAAGGGTGCACATTATCTTGGCTATTTGATGTATTTAGACAAATGGATGTGAAACATTTTCTCAGTTTTAGCTTTTTAAGCTAATTGTTAGCTTAGCATTAGTTTACTCTGATATTTAGTGAAATAAAAAACATTTGAATTAGCCACCTTGGGAATTTCCGAATGTGTTTCTGTGATATTTCATAGAATCTGTGGTCCCACATAGCAGCCTAAATTTGTGGAGACACCACTCGGTAACATAGCCTAAATACCTTGATGCGGAATGTAAGTCTATCACTGCACGCTGATTATATTTTAGATCAAAATTATTAGTAATGGGTAGTTGTCTAGGCAGACTACATATCAGCCTCTCTTTTTTGTCTTTATATTATTATATTCTTGGTTTGACTGTAAAGGCCAGACCAGGTGTGGGAACTATAGAGCGCATCTTTAACTGCACAGGGCCAATTTACAAGTTATTTTTGCTTGACATCAGGAAAGCTTTGATAATGTCCATCTTAAACTTTTGAGGAAAACTGTTGTTCATGGCCTTTAAAATCTTGTCTGACATGTAATTCTTTACTCATAGATCCTAGGAGTGTGGCTCGCTGTGCGCTACAGAAACCAGAAGGATCCACGTGCAAACCCAAGTGCTTTCCTATAGTTTGTTTCACATTGGAGCGCATTAGAAACAGTTTCACACTGGTACACACAGAATAACACAGGCAGACACTCGGGCACATAAATACAGAACCACAGCAGCCGTAACAACACAGAATGGACAAGCACACTCAGCACCTTATAACACTGAGAAACAAAATGCACACCCTCACCAGAGACTCAGAAATTACATCTTGGTTAGAAATGTATGCCAGAGCTGAAGCTGGAACACCTGGATACTTGTGTATGAAAGGATGACTTGTAATGCTGATACGTGTGACTTGTTTAGCCTTGATTTGAGTACCAGATTTCTCAATTGCAGCCTGCTACTTGAACAGGTTACGAGACATCTCTGCATGAGTCCTGTACCCGCACACATCAACAAAGGACAGCCTCTTTGTTGATCTCATTCCATACACTAACAAAAGACTCCACCAAACAACTTGTATGCAACTTAGAATTTTTTTCTCGTGCCACCACCTAACAAAAATATACTCTGCGCAGTGCTGTCCGTTATATGCATCTAAACATTTCCAGTGTGAAGAGGGAAAGCAAGGCACTGTATAGAAATGTCAGGAGTAGGTTTTAGGAGGTAAATTTTAGATAACATAGTTGCTAGTCTTTCAGATTCAAATGTTTGAACTGTAACTGAGCCAACTAACTTAGATCAGTGACATTCAGATGCCACCGACTGCAGCTTTGATGTTGTACATAATGTTTAACTACTGTAGCTTGTAGAAATAATTCTTGATGCATTTGCCAAGTAGTTTCCCCTCCAGCTGCAAGGTCTGCTCTCAGATTTGAGGTCTCCAAAAGCCTCAATTATCCACCCTTCCTGTGTTTGCCACATTCTTCTGTGATGCAGAGTAATATTGCTTAGTATAGTAGTAGAAAAGTGAATGCAGGTACGTGCTGTTGCCTCCTGTTTATATGGAAGAAATCATGGAAAAGTAAAACTAAATTATGTGTCGTTTTGAAAATTATTGAGGGAATTTGGAACAGTTTATCGCAAATCCATTTTTTTATTGTGTTATTTGTGAGAATGTGTTCCTTGTTGCAATTCTACTTGTTTCAAGTACTTTTGAAAACGGTGATTCTTTTGTGTAGTTTTTTGTTCTCAGATGCCATCAACTTTTTCCTTTCATCAGTGTTAAATGCTTTGTAAAACGTGCTTGTGAAATATTTTCAGAATCTATTTAAGTTTGATGCATATTAAACAGCTGTTTTGATTATATCATTTTGCTTGATATTTGACTTTTCCTGCTGATATATGAATTTGATCTTTTCTAATGTTTTCTTTCTCCTCCTATGATTTGGTTTTAACTTAAAGGACTAACTCAAACTATAACAACATGACTTACATAAACCTCTCATCTTTTCTGATGTGGTTTTCTTGCTGCTGGTTTAGAGTTCTCGTTAATGTAAATTTAACATTTTGACAGATCTTATCCTATATATGACACCTTACTTTGAATTTGTGTGCACTTGTTATTGAAATGTATCTTGAATTTTTGAGACATCATTTTCAAATAATAAAACTTGAAAGTGGAAAAGGTTTTCCGGTAAGAACGTGTGATATTTTTAAGATAACCCTGTAATGATAAAAGTTTGAGGATGTTGAACTATTTAAAAATGCGAGGTCTGACATAAAATGTTACAGGATTTTCTCTATTTGTAGGACAGCAATCACGTGAAGTAGTTATGTGGCTTTGGCCTTGATGACTCCTTTTTTATTTTTTTTACAAAAGCTTGGAATTCTTCAAGTTGTTTCCATCCATTGATGCAGTGTTCAGATGAAACTGGATTCAATCATCTTACCAGAGGTTTGTTCAAGTAAATCAACGTAAGGCCATTGTTCACCTGATGGTTATAATTATCTTGTGTTTCCAGTGGTCCATTGGTAGCTAGGTAGCATGAAGATAGTGGGGAAACACTGCTACAGAACTTAGAAAAGTGTCATAAATCATGTTAATAATGGTAATTCTGACTTTGACACTAGTCTCAGTTAGGATGAGTTTGAAACTTGGAAACAAACATGACACAAACTTGTGATATCATATTGCCAGGTTGGTGGCTTATACCTGAGATGTTACACCTTTCACCACATGATGGCAATAAAGAGTGCAGTTGGCATCTCATTTCCCACTAGTGGCATTTACTTAACATGAGTAAACATCCAGTGGCAAGCAAAAGATTCATATGCTCAGGTATCTTTTTCCTTAAACTTTTATCATACCGACTGCTACCTGATTAAGTGTGGATGCTATTGACATGGCGGCTTTAAGATTAATGTACTGTGGTTGTTGGTTTTGATTCCTTCAGGAAACCAATAATCCCTTCAGCTGGAATGGGTCCAGAAATATGGGGACGACAGTGTGGAGAGAGCAGAAGTAAGAGTTTAAGTACACTCTGATAAGGGAATAGAGACAACAAACAAGGAAATTACCATGATATCTCTCAACCAAGGTACTGTAATAGTAAATGAGGATAAACTGTCCCTCTACCCTCATCGTAATGTTCCATTTTTACTTAAAGAAAGGCCTGACCTAATCTCTTGTGTAGTAAACACCCTGTCAGTGAGCACCTGCAGGAAACGTCTTCAACGTTTTTCAGGCCAGGGACCCCCAAACTGATGGAGAGTTGGAGCTGGGACCCCCTTACTGTATATACCTGTATATGGCATACAATTGTGTTTTATATTTAACGGGGCCTAGTGCCGTGTATAAACATAGCCACTCTGTTATTGTACATTCAATACTAAGTTATTCAAATAATACACAGGTTAATATATTCATGTTTTTATTTTAAACATGTGCAAAATACAGGGTGGCCGTGCCACTGCCATTTATAAACAAACATCTTGCATACAACACTGAGCTATTCAAATAATCCACAGATTTTAACTTTAAACATGCATGTAGATGGGACAATGAATCCTCAAACCATCAGTGGATGGCACACGTTTGCACACAATTTGTGAGAAAAAAACGTTTGAAAAAAAATAAAATAAAATTTAAAAAAATGTAAAATCGTCTAATCAACCAAAGATTTCGCGACCCCCCCCTGCAGTACCTCCGCGGACCCCCTGTTGAAGACCTCTGATGTAAGTGAAATGTACCTGCTAAGGGGTTTAGCTCTGGAGTGTTTCCAGTGGCTGGGGACCAGCATTTTGGAAACTTCACCACTTCAAATCCCCTGTCCTGTCAGCATGCTCTCTTTAGGGCTCAGTGCCCATCCCCACCCATGCATGTCCATATGGCAAGTATATTAGATTGGAAAAGCTGCGGAGAGTTGCACAGACAGGGATGGCCATCTGTCTTTTTACCAATATAGCATGAGCTCTGCAAGTGCATGAAGACAGGATCCTAAAACATTCGGTCCATTATACGTCATATTGTTTGCCAGCTCTTGAAACCCTTTTTTTGTCTAATTTTCAAGACATATGAGAGTTCACTGTACCTCTGTTCTGGCATGGAACTCTCCCAAGCCTCTTTCAAAATGTCCATTGGATCCCTGACTGAATGTCCACATGGCGACTGAAAAGGTGAAAACCCAGTAGATGACTATGGAACTTCCCTATATGCAAATAAGAAAGCCAGCCACTGATCCCAGTCAGACCCAGGGTCATTCACAAACTTCCTCAGCATGGCGTTTAAAGTCTTATTGAACCTCTCGACAAGGTCATCAGTTTGTGAATGGTAAGGATTGGTCTTGACACATGTACTGTACACCTCTTTCAGCAGTTTTGAAGTGAAGTTTGATTGATGATTTCTTTTGGGATTCCAACTCTGGAGAACAGTTGAATGGGACAGTTAACAATCTGGCAAACTTTTATTTTCTTTAATGGAAGGACTTCAGGATACCTTGTGGCATAATCACAGACTAATGGGCCAACTACGTCCATGGCAGTGGGATAAAAAGGTGTGTCAATGATGGGCATGCTTATTAAGGGAGCTCCATCTCATTTCCTGCTTAGAGCTGTTAAGTGATACAGGACAAGCTTGACAATACAGTAATTGCATACTGATGGGACCAAAAGAACCATGGAACCATTCTAGAAAATGTCTTTGTCTATCCTAAATGTCCCTCCCAAGGCATAGAACGGCTCAGTTTTGGCTCAAGTTTGAAGTGTGGGGTCTTCTCTCTGCAGCCTAGCAACATCACTAGTAATGTGGGAGTGACTGCTTTCTAACTGCTCTGAAATGTGCTCAGCTACATTTGTAACCCTCACTCTTTTCTGTCTTTTCCATCTCCACTTTAGTTTCTGTGCAGTTCTCAGACACAAGCACTTCTTCATTTGCAAAAGATGTCTCCTTCCATCGAAACCGATTCAGCCTGCTCCTGCTCGGCTTTAAATCTAGAAATGTCTAACAAATTTTCATCAGCTTTAGCTTGGCAGCAATGTTTGGCCATCAGCTGGTTATGAATTGGAATGGCAAATACAACTTTGTAGGGTAGTTGCTGTCATGAGTCACTTGGTTGTGGTGTGTTCTGAGCTCTAGGCGGGGCGGAGCAGGCATCCAGGAAGTCCAGGCGGAGTCTGGCCTACTCCTGTCTGCACACCTGTTGTCCATCTGCCTCCATTACTAGCTGGCTTTTTAAGGAGCAGCAGGAGTTCCAGTCTCTGCCAGATTGTTTCACAGTTACCTATGGAAATCAAGGTTGAGGTTTGAGTTCTTGGCACGCTGAGTATTACTTAAAATTAAAAATTTACTAACCTGCCTTTGTATTTTTCCAGTTTTGTTTTTTTTCTCCTTGAGGTGTTGCCCTTGTTTTGTGGACCTCCAGTCTCCCCTGTTACTCTTTTGCTGCTGCTGCCTGCCTGCCTGCCTGCCCGCCACACAACTATCCATGATCAGTCACACCACAGCCTTTGACTACCCCATCCCTCAGTTCACTCTGTCTGGATCTCTCTGTAAGCCACTACATTCTAAGTTTTGATTTCCACATAACCCCTGAACCGCCTTTGTTGACACTCTATTTCTCCCCAGTGAGCAACTGAACTGGATACAAACCTCTTTGGACACACACGACAGCTACCACTCTTAACAAACAGGTTTTTGATCTTCCCACTCAGTCTCAATCTGCATTTGGGTTCTTTTTGTGTGTACGGCCCTTTTTCGGGCGTGACAGTTGCTCTAGTACTATTGATAGTGTTAAAAGTTGACCTTTAATCAGAATAGTTACCTCGGCAATGGGATATGACACTAATACCACCATGGATGCAAGAAACATCAACTGTGTCTCCACAAAAAAAATTACATATCTTACTTCCCAAATCCAAAAGAGCTACATCTTGAATAAATACTCCTATAGAAAGCTCTTTATATTGACACTCAGGAATGTTGCCACTCTCAAACTCCCTGACAGACACTTGGGGGGAGGAACACATGTAGTTTTTGCTTGCATATTACTTTGAACACTGCTCTGAGATGACAAATCTGACCACATATGACATGTTCTGGAGGTCTGGTTTCTACTTTCAGTTTTCGCAGAATCTACAGGGTAAAAATTCTGTGTGTGTGTGTGTGTGTGTGTGTGTGTGTGTGTGAGCCGAGCTCAGGGGTCGGCAACCTTGAACACTCAAAGAGCCATTTGTTTTGCAAGCCACAAAAACATTTTGAACTTAAGATACGCAATGTCAATTTCAGTCCTTCGTATTTATGAAATAAAAAGTCGAACTTAAACTATCCATCTTTAAGTATACGTCTAAATGTAAATTTAGAAGGTTTTTTTTTGTTTTTGTTTTTTTAAACAATGAAATAAAATAAATCAAAATGAAATACTCATTACAGAATGATTTGATAACAGTTGTTGAAAAGTGGGACCTAACTTGAAAATATTCCTCCCTGACATCATGGATTATAGACTATCTGACTGACATACACGGGGAGAACATGCAAACTCCACGCAGAAAGGCTCCAGCTGGGAGTTCAACCTGGAACCTTCTTGCTGTGAGGCGACGGTGCTAACCACCACACCACCGTGCAGCACTATTTTATGAGCTACTTGACTAATTTGAATTTCCCCCACTGGGGGATGAATTAAGTATTTTTCTATTCTATCCTTAGTAAACCTGATTTTAAGATAGCTACCACTCCTCCTCTGCCTGTGGTTCAAGGAATGTGAAAACTTAGATAGTCAGAAGGAGTTGATTCATTCATGCAAACATGATCCTCCTTCTGCAGCAAGGTTTCTTTCAGACAAAATAAGTCAATATGATGATCACCAATCAAGAAATTTACTAGTTAATGTCAAGTAAACCACATTTGATGTTATTGTTCAGTTCATTTTTTGGTTTTGTCTTTTTCTGAGATATTTCCGTTTTGTTCCACTTGTGTTTATCGAATTTGGGTGGTCTGGGAAAAGACACAGTCCTTATGGGGTTTTCTACATCCTGGTCTCGACCCTGAATTGTCATGGTTTTGGAAAGCTAATGAATTTGGCCATATTTCAAGAAATTAGAACTGCCTCGTCCAAAGTGGGATGAATGCCGTCTCTCTTAATCAGACCAGGATTCCCCCGGATAAATTGACAATTATCTATGTAGCCCACATTGTTTACCGAATGCTACCTAGACAGCCAACGGTTGAAGTATCCCATCGGGCTAAACATCTCATCACTGGTCAGATTTGGCAGGGGTCCAGAGAAAACTCCTAAGTCCAACATTGTTTAGACAATAGTGAAACGAGCTGGCTGTTCTTGTGTCTGTAGATCAGTGCAGTTTTAAAATATTACTTGCAAAAAATGGACACTTTTATAGGTACTATTTCTACTTTGCGGCCACATGCAATTCGCTTTGGATAGTCCATCTCAGCCCGAGTTTCTTGCTTCTTGCTCAGCATTTTTGAAAAATGCTGTGTTTGTGCAGTAGATATACAACTACAGCTGCCATCTGCAGAAAGGCACATATTTGGTCATATTTTTCTTGGTCATAGCTTGGCTGGTCATATGTTCATTTTGTTATTTGTATCTCTTTGTTGTCATTTTTTGTATCATGATGACTTGGTATGTCTTTGTGGTCACATTGTGCTTGCTTGTTGTCGTTTATTACTCTACACCTCACTTTCTTTTTGTTATTTTGTGCCCCTTCCAAATGATTTTAAGTATCTCTGTGATAAATTTGTGTATACTCATATTTTATATTGTTTTATATTTGTGTTTTTAGAGAAAAAAAAATTTTTTATTCATTTTTGCTTGTTTCGTGGTCATTTTATATATTGCCATGATGTGTCTGTCATTATTGTGAAATTATTATTTGTTATTATTTACCATCATCAGTTCACCAGTCTATATGTCTTTGTGGTCAGCTTTTGTCTCCTTGGTGTAATTCATTTCTCTATATTGTAATTTTGTCTCTACTGTTTGGTATTTTGTGTTGCTCTGATGTAATTTGTATCCTCTATTTGTTCTAAGAGTTTGGGTCACATTTTGTATTTCTTATTTTTTTATTTCTTTCATGTACTGTACGTTGTTATAACTCAACTCAGCTCAACTTTGTCATTGTTTCACATATATACAAATGAGTGAAATTATGTTCCGGTGGACAAAAGTACACGAACAATAAAATTAAAATATTCAAATGTACAAACAATAAATATGAAATTAAAAAATGCAATATTCGAAATAAGCAGTAGAATTATGGGGTTACGTTTTATGAGGTAGAGAATTGTCCATTGTCTCTTGTAAGGGGAAATTGCTCAGATGGGTGTGACTGCAGTGAGTGTGTTGTGGGTTGAGGGAATGAGTTATAAAAGTCAGATCAGTAGATTGAGGAAAGAATCTGTTGCAGAACCTTGTACTGCAGGTACTGATACTATGAAATCTTCTACCTGATCATGAAAGGTCAAACACTTTGTTGGGGAGGTGAACCATAGGATCTGCAGATACGTTATGCCTGGAAGATTTCCCAGATGGACCCCTGAGTTCCTGAACCACACAGTGATGCAACTAGCTTGGATGCTGTCCTCAATTCCTCTGTAGAAGGTTGTGGTTGTCAGCTGGCTTTCCTCATTCTGTGCAGGAATTGAAGGCATTAGTGTGCCCTCTTTACAATGGAGATGGTGTTGATAAGAGGAGGACTGATTATTTTATCTTCCCCTTTTTTCATTATTAGCCAACACCTGAGCACACCAAGCCATAGCAGACAGCTGCATCTGTGGGTAATACAGATGTGTAGGTAAATGGCTTAGTTGGTATAAGAGTGGGGTCCAAAAGGGAATATGAAGTAACACCTGAGAAGCTAAAGACCAGGTACTGATCAACAGAATCAGTACCTGGTTAGCTCGAGACCGTAAGAAATTACATAAGAATCTGTTCAGTGCCTGGATAGACTACAGGAAAGCCAACAACTCAATGATATACACAGAAATACTGGAATGTTTAGAATTCAATTCGACAATGAGAGCCTTCATCAATTGGAGACCAATTCAAAGCCAATTGCACAAGTTACCATTAAGTGCAATATCTGCCAAGGAGATGCTCTGTCCCCACTGCTGTTCTGCATAGGCCTGAACCCTAGAAAGCCAGATTACAAAGAATGGTTATGGATACCAGTTATAAAGTAGAGCAATCATCAGTCACCTCCTCTACGTGGACAATATCAATACACCTCGATACACCTCACCAGGATAGATATTAGGATGTCATTTGGACAAGATAAATGTGGCCAAATGGTATCAAAGAGAGGCAAGCATATCAGAAATAAAATGTTGAAACTACCAGCAAGACAAAATAACAGATGGTCAGGACAGCTAAAAATACATTCAAGGCTCAGGGGCAAATGCCACCATGAAGTAAGCTATAACCAAATTCTTACAGAGTAAAGCAGGATGACAAAACAATGATCCAGGAATACATCAGGAAGATAATACCAAGTGATGAATTGCTAAGTGAATGCCGCTGCTGAAACCCAATGAAGGAGAGGTGGACAAGGAGGAGCCATCATGGAAAGACAAGTCCCTCATGATATGTACCACTGACTGATTGAAGTGGCTGGTACTGAGAAGTCCTATCAGCGGATAGATGAGGCTGAAAGACAGTATAGAGGGGCTAGTCATGGCAGCACAAAAATCGGCGCTGAGCACAAGAGCAATCTACTGTGTGCCACACCAGATGGGACCCAAGGTACAAGCTGTGCAAAGAGGCCTCCAAGACAGTCGTGCACATAATAGCATGGTGTTAAATTTAGGTAGTATGGCATACATGGAATGCTATAAACAAGTGGCAGGAATAGTGTACATGAACACCTGGGCAGGGATTGAAAGTCCCAAAGTCAAAGTGGGAGATTCTCTTCAAAGTTGGGGGAGATTGACAGAGCTAAACTCAGATCAGATCCAGACTAATACATTTGTGATAGCCAACCAACCATTTTGCTCTACTTTAACTTTAGCTGTTCAGTCAATTATGAACACCAGTGGGATGGGCATGCAGTCTTGGGGGCACCAGTGCTGTTTTTAGTTATTTACTTTCATAAGATTGTTATTTTTCAATGTATTCTATAAATAAACTTCACTTTGACCTGTGCTCGTGTGAGGGTGCCTTCTCAAGGCTGTGTTGGTTATAGCTAGGGGTACCAAATTGACTAACAAATCTTTACTTTGTACCAGTATTCTACTTTAATTTCTCTATATGGAATGTCTTGCATGTCAAACAGAACTTTTCCTTCATGAGGACAAACAAAAAGTGGCAACGCAATACCAAAGCCGTAACATTAATGTAAAAGTCACAACACAACATAAAAAAGCCACAAGACGAATGCAAAATTCAGAACACAAATGCAAAAATCACAACACAACACAAAAGCTGCAATACAACACAAAAGCCACAATGGAAGTTACTCTACAGCGGAAGTGAGCAGCGTCCTAGGGGTCCTAGCCCTACCCCTAACCCCCCATTTTCCCTTACATAAATATAACAGTGAACATCATTACTCATTTATAACAGTGCATACAGACATTAATAAACATTATGTTGCATCAGTGTTTCACTTACTTCTCAAACTCATTGGACACCTCTCCTGCTCTTCCTCGATTCATCCACTAGAACCCGAACACTGCATACTTCCGTTGTAGCGTTACTGGCTTATGTGTTGTGGCTTTTGTATTGTGACTTTTGCATTGATGTTGCGGCTTTTTTATACATGTTGTGACTTCTGCAGTAGTGCGGCTTTTCATTGCAGTAACCCTACCTTTACAACTGCACTGAGATGCTTCAAATTTGAAAACTAAGCCAAATCTGAATCATTAAACACCTTTTTGATGATCACTCTGATTTCATGGAGGGATCATGGAACAACAAGTCCCTGGGAACAAATGAGTTAAAGCGCCCTAACCCCACCCCCGCTCTTCCTATTAAAAACTAAGACACCCAGTTTACAATAAACAAGGGCAAGCAGGTACATAGCTGGATTTTGTTATGTTTTGTACTATTTTTCATCAAGTCCTTTAATATATGTCTTGGTTCTCATCCAGTTTGGTTACTTTACATCACTTAAAGATTGTTTTGTTGCCACAATACTGAATGCATGGTGTCTCTGCTAATTTCTTGTCACATTTTTTTGTCATTTTGTATTCATATATGGGCATTATATGTCTGTGTAAGGTAATTTAGCATCTCCTAATGTTTTGTATTTTCATAATTTATCACATTGTGTCATTTTGCATCTCCTCATTGACAGGTGAATTAAATTCAATCATGTTGTATCACTCTCTCATTGTGTGTCTTCCTAAGGACATTTCACCTCTCATTTAGTCATTTTGCAACTCTTGAAAGATTTTTTTGTTCCATTGTCATCGTTTTATCCCTTGTTTTGTGATTTTTCTACTCATTTTTGTTATTTGGCTTTTTTTTTTGGTTACCATCGTTTTTCATTGTGGTTATTTCACATCCCCTCACTTAGTTCTGTTTTAGTTGTTTTGTGAAATGCATATTATATTACAGCAACAAAACCAAGGGCCTGCTTACACCCTGTGAAATCTGTTCAAGTCTGAAAGTGAGGACTGACCAAAGTTTTCTTACATTGCCTAAATATATCTTCTCCCTTTATATACTAAACAGCTAATTATTTACAAAGATGAGTATACATTAACAATTGTCCCCACATTGTCGTTTCGTCGACAGATTGATGTCCACACTGCACGAGAACAACGTAGGGTCGTAGTCTCATTCGTACTTCGCGGGCTCCCTCTCCATGTGGCCATTGCGTCCACGTCAGCAGGGGGAGATCAGCACCCTGGACAGCGGTGCTCGATCAATAATAAAGCTGCCAAAGCCTCTTCCCTGTCCAGCTGCGGAGGGCTCGAAGGGCTTTGCACCACCCACCGGAGAGGGATGGATAACCAGGGAAAAATGACAACTTGTTTACATAATAACAGTCACCTTTTCCCTCCCTGTTCCGGAAATAACAGCTGCATTGGTTCAGTCTCCGAGCCGACCATTTCGAGGAGGAAATCAGCGCCAACAGTGATCACCACCACATACCTGACCCAATAATCATTGCCATTACTGCTGTAAATGTTCTGCCTGATGCGAAGACATCTCCACGCGTTTTCTTCGTCTTCTCTCTAACAGATAAAAAAAAAACATCGCAAGGTGCCTTTGATATTTTGCCGCTCTTTGTTTTTTTTTTTTTTTTGTGGCGTTGCCTGCCGTGTTCTGGCTTGCATTGAAATGCTGATGGACATCGAGCGAAGGGAAACACAGGGCTCTCGGGTGTTTTCACGTTGCTGTATTTGCTGCTGAGGCTTCTGAGAATGGAAATGAAAAGGATTTATTTTTTATCTCGACGTGGACGGTGGAGATGAATGGCACTGATTATTCGTGGATCAACGAGAGCTTTTACAGCAAGGAAGTAATATAGAGGGGAAGAAGAAGAAAATGAGAACATGATCTAACGCTCGGGATGCTACAGTGAGGGACAATAACGACAATAAGACAATATAATCACATCCGTATCAAACTTCCATCTGATCTTCCACCGTCCCTCTGCCTTTTTTTTTTCTTTTTTGGATTATGATGCTCGACAAGAATCCTAGATGTGACTGTTTGGATGGCATGTTGTATTTCACATCCCATCATCTATTTCTTGCCTCTGTTTTGTTCTCTCTTCCACTTGTCCATTCTCTCTCGGTCTTCTGCTTTGGGTAGCAAAACATGTAGGCTATTTATTGCTGCAAGCTGACTTCATTTGAGAAAAAGGTGTATTTGAGAGCAACTGTGAAGAAATGAAGAGCGGAGGCAAAACCCGTACGAGTTGTAATGTTTATTGGGGTGCGTAGGAAGATGCATTTAAACAGCGTTTGCTGACTTGTTTGAGTAATGAATATTGAAAGAGTGTGTCAGCCAGCTGAAAGAGAATATCTTTCATCCGCATTGCCTTAGACACACATGCCAACAGAGGGGCGAGAGCCTTTATTTCTATTAATTTATCAACTGTGGTATTATAGCAAATACAATTACAATAATGATTGTATCAGGTGTATGAAAATTATTAACATTATTAATAATAATAATAATAATAATAATATCAGTCTGGAGGATTCTTTATGTAGCTAAACATGTTCAAATATCGGATACGCATGCTTTTCAATGAACTGAAAGTCCTGGTGTTTATGCGATCCGATTCAAGACAGTCCAGCTCAGACACAGATAGACGGTCCACCACCATGCGAGATCTGGGGATGGGCGGCTGCGGCTGGCCGCCGTTCGTCAATTGCCATTCCCGGGATGACGAAGAGGAGTACTACGGCAGCGACCCGCGACCCCGGAGCCTGGCGTTTGAGGACAAGGAGCCCAAGCTGCAAGTGGGCCTGGACGCCGTGTCCCTGACCAGCACCACCAGCAGCCTACGGACCCCCCAGTGCCGGATCTGTTTCCAAGGCCCCGAGCAGGTACAGACATAAGCAGCAGAGAATGGTTGCTATAGCTGATGCCACGTCCTGCGTGGATTTTAGGCGGTCAGCGTGTTTTTGCTCCCACATGTTTGTGCTTAAAACGAGCCTTTGTGGAGCTGTGGAAGGCGATTTTCGCGATGCTCCATTTCTCCATGATAGCAAAATTTAAGTCACTCTTCCTTACTATCACTTTTTTTTTAATATCATCTCCCATAGCTGTTTGTTAATCTGCAAATCTTAAGGGGTCTCTGATTCAGTGGATCTACAACAATCCTCCTGTCCCACATTTCTCTCTCTGCCACCCACCTTCCCCTCAAACAGCCCTTTTGACAAATACAGTCTAGACTGAGGCCTCAGTTTCTAACAATCATGTAAAAATAGTCAAACCAGATTTATCTTTTTTTTAGCCCAAAATCACAGATCATAAAACTGTACTTGCAGCACATTCTTCACAGCTTGACTTCTCAGGCAACTATTGTCCTTTTTTTGCATTGCAAAAATGACTGCTCAACGATCTTGTTTTCAAAATAACCTTATTTTCACCAGCAATCAGTGACCGACAGGCAGCAATTCTTATACATCTGAAATCTGGCCAGCATGGCAACAAAGAAAGTTAGCTAGTTAGGTCTGCAGGGTGATGAACAGGGTGAGAGGGACTGAATGTGCATGAGTCACAATAATATTGTTGGTCATCTTTCTGCATGTGTCACACAACATGATGCTCAACTATTGATGTGATGGTCACTCACATGTTCCTGGTCAGAAAATGGTGTTAACTGTGATGACATAAGACAAAATTGAATTAATTCAACCTACATATTTGTATTATTACTCCCATCTCTTTTTCTTTTTAGTCTGCTGTACATGAGCCCAAACTAAACAATAAGCGGAACATGTTTTGGTCTGTGGCCAATTGTCACTCTCACCAGATGTGCCTAAACCTGTGCTGCCTGGTTCAGCAGTTAGATCTGAAGACCAAGATAATTAGAAACACTGTAAATCCTGCTGGAGCACAGATGGTTATTACCATTTAGTCACTTCTCTGAGATAGGCATACAATTTTATATCAGCCCATGTGCTAATTCACGACATCTGCCAAAGAGTTTGAATTGTGAAATTGTAAAAAAAGTTTAGAATTTTTTTTAATAGTAAACAAGCCAGAAGACAGTATAAACCACTTGCTTTGGATACAAGGTTATTTGATGTTACAGAAAGGGATCAAATGGCTGTCCTGCTCACATGTTTTAGGCTTGGGCTCTCTGACAAGATGAGTCATCAAGCATGGTGGCTGTGAATTGCCAATTATGGTTACAGACATAGCACACGCAAACTTAGGGAAAACCCTGATCTATACTACTACATCAGCTCCTCACTTTCATTTAAGCTTATTTTCTTCCTCTACAGCACGCAGTTTTCCCCTCCGTGCAAAGTGAATTTGTTGTCTACTTCCTTGGGTGCGAGATCGAGGCAGTTTTTGCCATTTTATTGTCATTTTGTTATTCAAGCTGGTCACGACAGGAGCTGGGGTTAATGTTGCTGTCAGAGTAACAATCTTTCAAAGAATCACCTTGCTCTGTGGACTGTATTGAGTATGGATTCTTGTTAATTGCGTGTCAAAAATATTTGTGTTAGACTGGGTGGTGAGTGAAGGAGGGCCAGTGATCCTGATTCTTTTGCCCCTGGCAGTTTCATTGTTTTGCAACTCTCATACTTCAAATTAAATGACAATATATATTGAAAAACATGCCCCTCAACAAAAGTTTAATCTGATGACCATAGAAAGGCACCGTAGTGCAGCTTCACATCTCATAAGAACTTGTTAAAAGCTCAGTCAAACAGATTGTGCTACACAGTGGAACATGGCACCACAGTAATCTGAGCAGATACATGCACATCTTTGCATTTATCTATTCTATTAATAACCATCAGATATCACATATTCAAAATAAAACTGTATTAGAAAGACAAAATGTTGTTCATACGAGACTATTATTTCTTTAAGAGTGCATTTGAGACCCGATAGTCATTTTTGTGCATCTAAATGCAACATATTTGCCCACAGAAGTAGTGGTACTCATAATATATTCTTATCACAGAAATTCTGCTTCTGCCATGTGAACCCATAACCCATGCCAGTGGAGTAACAAGTTGGCACCAAGCTTCAACTTAAAATAATGGAAGCAAACCCTACATCACAATGCATCCAAGTAGTCAGCTTACTACCAGCTTTTAATTTATTTGTCATTAATCATGTGACACCATAACACAGAAAACTTGGGGAAAAAATCTTATGATACTAAGATCTTAAGTCTTAAAATAAATAGTGAGGTAAAGCTGTAAATGTTTGTTGAAGTTATTGATGATTTTGCCACATGAGCTCCAATGAGGCATTACTAGCATCAGCTAGCCTGGCTGACGCGTCCACATCTCGATGAGATGGTGGTCTGGGAACTAGGTGTGCATTTTCTCGTATTTGAGGCGTGGTTTACGAATGCCTAGAGCCGTTTATTGGGCACTACGAATGTCTATCAAATGACGTCTGGTTCTTCCCATGCTGCTTTGCGCGCGATTCATAGCCAATTGTATCACTTATACCAGATGACGTATGTAGAGCGACAGAAATTCGACGAGGAAGAAGGCAATGAAATCTTTCAACGCCAAACGTTGCTCTTTTTTAAAAGTAAACTTGCGTTCTAAGCTACTTAAAACACTTTCTAAGGCTGCATGGAACGGTAACGTTGTGTCCGCTGCCATGTTGGATTAACACTCTACAAGCTTCGGTGTCGCGCATAGACGTCGTCATCGCC
Organism: Odontesthes bonariensis; assembly: GCF_027942865.1. Lineage (NCBI taxonomy): Eukaryota > Metazoa > Chordata > Actinopteri > Atheriniformes > Atherinopsidae > Odontesthes > Odontesthes bonariensis. Next base: position 31,131,643 of record NC_134515.1, on the reverse strand, counting down.
TTGCAGCCCCCCCCCCCCCCCCCCCCCCTTTCTGTGATTGGTTCCCTAACTCAGGCAAAAATGAGGGCGGTGGTTTCCAGGCTGCCTTTGCAGTGTGAATGAAATCGCACGCAAAGCAGCATGGGAATTCCCAGGCTATGCATACACAGTAGTTATGCCTGCAAATATAAACTCCCTTCATTGATGTGGTCATGCACAACACATTTGGCAGGGCAGAATTAGGCTATAATATCGGTTTGGTTTGGTCTGTGCTGAACCACAACTTGATTTCTGGTTCCTAAGGAACATGATTTGGGTTAAAGTGAAATATTTTGTCAGAATGAAAAGAATAAAGATATTCATTCATGTTTTGGGCCCCATCCATCTATTATAACCTCTATCAGACTTAATCAGATTAACTATCAGACTTTGTTGCATTTTCAGCAGATTGTCCTCTGAAAATATAAAGGGAAAACAGAAAACTTAACAAATGCAGCCTTTGGGCATTTTTTAAAAGAGACAATCCAACCTAACAGGTTACAGGCTGCTTTGAATTAAAAATTGATCTTTTTTAAACAGTGTTTTGTTAGTGGGACTCGTATATGCATCACATTGTTTTTTAATATATGATGGAAGAAAATGCTGTTTTCCTGTATATACACTCTTATCACATACTCGTTTAGGTGTCGTAAAATGGTTTAATTTGCTTGAACAGTGAAGCTTTGTGGTTTCAAAAGATATGTAGTGATTAATTATTGAAAATGGTAAACGTATGAATGAATTAATGAGCCACACTACTGCAGTTGGTGACACTTCTGGCATTTTGAATCAGTGCCAAATACACCAGACTGCTGACCTGATTATTTATCCCTAAAAATAGTTCCCAAAAATTTGAATGTAAGCATCAAGATATTTCAAGAAAAAGTTCAGATTGAATTATAAGGAAACCTTTTTCCGTGATTTATGTCTCAATTTTAGTGTTGTACTGGTTTGAGTGTTTGACCAAAAGACAAATAGTGAAAAAACACAAGCCTTATCCTTTAAATGAGGGTAACTTTGAACGTGATGTAGCTATAGATTTGTTGTTTTTTCAACCTACCAATGCATGTTCTTTTTTCTATTTTATGTTCCCCTAGCCGAGTCCATCTTGCTCATTCAGGTGGGACCTTTTACATCTTGTTGTTTTGTTGTCATATGGCCATCAAGTGCACAGACTGGCAATCAAAAGGAGGCGCTATGAATGGCAAACTAGATTTTAATGCCAAACTTTAAATGTGTTTCATTTCATGCTTTTACTTCATCATTTTCTCTTGTGTAGACTTTCTGCTTTAAGTTATATACTTGCTTTAAAGGCTGGCATGTATATAGTCATTATTGAACTTCTTTTCATTGATAGTACCTGTATCTCACCCACTCACTTTGATTTCAAAAACTACATTGTTTTCATGTACACCCTAGCAGTAGTGTTTAGTAGGATGATCAAATATGTGATGATCAAACAATGCTTTTTAGGAGTTTGAATTTCCAATTTGATATTTCAATGAATTGTTGTAATACTTTGTAGAACTGCAATCGAAACAGTTTGATACATATTGTGAATGCAAACATAAGCTTTTGCATTTACTACAACATGATCTTATATACATCATTAAAGAGACCTGCAGAGAATGCTTTATTTGTTTTTCTGCTGAACACAACAATTACAATTTACATCCAATTTATGCTTAAATGATTTAAAACAATAATTTAAGCTGTTAAAGGTCTTTGTTATTATTTGGATTTAGTTAATTGTGACATTCACTTACTCATTTTGAAAATGGGCATGCTCATACACACACACACACACACACACACACACACACACACACACACACACACACCAATGACAGCTTGACATTTTAAAAAATGGAAATGTTTGCTGTCATATTAGTTTTTTTTTCGTCCCACATTTACTATGACCTTCTCAGCATTATCTTTATAATGTCAGCCCGCAAGTTATTTTAAAGTTTATGAGTGGCAATGTGGTTCATCTGCCAAATCCAACTTTTTTATACGATGGGACATTTGAAGTCTTTTACCGAAAGTGGGAAAGTCAAATGAGCCAGGAGAGGGAATGACAAGAGAGCAGACTGACAGAAAAAAATATATAGGACAGAAATCTGATTTCTTAAACCTGTGTTGATTGAACAGGTATGTCTCACCATTCCAAACAAACAAACAAACAAACAAAAACACATCTGACTTGGAAAGTAGGTTATGGAATGTTACTTTGTTTCAGTTGATCCCTTGTGAAAATCCAAAAATTCTGTTTAGTTAGAAGACACCAACACACACACCCACACACATTCACAAAAATGTTTTTAGGAAAGAATATTGTCCTTGACTTAAATTTTCATCAATTTTACTTTAAACAGTAAGATGGGTTTCTAAGCTTAGGTTGACACCCAGTGTCAGTGCAACCATTTAATAAGATTCACAAGCTGCAGAAGCAGTATTATGCCAAGAAACACCTTTACAGACATTTTATATAGAATGACTCTTGATGGGGCAGGTGTATGGATAATTACTGGATCACAAATAAACTAAGGACACAATTAGGCATCAGTGGAGTGAAAAGTGTTGTTAGCATGAGCTAATTGGATCTTTGGACCAATCAGGACCTTGTATAGAAAATTCAACTTTCAAATCTGCTGCCAGTTTCTAGAAGATACTTTTCTTCAATTTGTGTTAAAGGAAGAAGTTTTCAGCATTCACTAAATTTGTGATCTTTATGCAGAACAACATCTCATCACATGTAGTATTTCACTGCTTGGCTAACCTGTAAAGGCCTTAAAGATATTTGAATAATAACCTGGACTTTCCTCACCTCACTTAAATGCTTTTGAGAACAGTGGCGGCAGCTGACTTTTAAAACAGGGGAAGCCCATATTACGCGTATGACAGACTATCAAAACGCTTGGCTAAAAGCATGTCAACTACATTTGGTGTTGCTAACTGCTTAGCTGCGAGCATAGCCGCCATTGTGACAAAACTACAAGCTAACACGACAAACAAATGCACAACAGAAATATAATTGACAAAACTTCTAAACAACAATGATGTGTTTCTTATTTACAGTGTAATATTTACAAAAGTGTATGTGTGTGAGGATGGAAATGGAAACGATGGGAAATGAGTGAAACTCCGACAGCACCTTCACAGACAACCAGTCTCTTTCGTATCCGCTTTGGGACTGAAGTTCCAGCGTGCTTCTCCCCGCTTAAAAATTCGGCTGCCACAACATCTCTCATGATGGACAAAAACACTAACTCCAATCATCACGACACAGCCCCTCATATTGACACGCACACGTCTATTCTACCCCCAGAGACGCCGAGCAGCCTCGGAAGTGATGAGTTTTTGTCGATTTAGCCAATGATGACCTAGAATTGTAGAAAAAAACTTGACTCTCCCGGCCCCTCCTGAAGCCGGGCAGCCCTCGGCTCGGAAGCCTGGCTGTTAGTGGCGGCTTCATAACATGATTTCCTCAGTGAACGGTGGCGATTTCAGAACAAATCACTTCATTAAGCTACAGGACAACATGTTGTAGTTATGAAAGTAAATGCAGTATTGGGCATATCTTGTGTTTTGTGAATAACTGTTTTATCGTCAATTTAACATTGAAGATGTGGCAATTTCGCCAGAGAATGGGAGAGGCTGCCCGGCTTCCCGTGTTGTCTCTGAATAGCCGCGGCTGATTGAGAACTTGCGGGTCCTTCTTAAGCATGACATTTACAGTATAGAAAAAAAAAAAACCTTGCTGATTAGCATTTAGGAGGTTGAGGTTTCTGCTTCTGGGACATGAATGGGATCATGAACAGATCAAGAAACTGTCAGACTTTGTGTATGTCGAGCACACGTCAGGTATTATGAAGAAGGGTGGCTACATTAGCCACTGAAAGGACAAAAATGCTACCAGTCAATTTTTTGTAACTTGTTCCTTAAAGGGGAACTCCGGGGCAATTGAAGCGCAATCCCATTGCTAGAGGTTGTCAAATACTGATAGTAGGACACAGACAGGTGCAAATCGGCGCTCCCTGTGTGGAGATAGCGCTGTTCGCACAGGCTGTCATGCGAGACTAATACGTGGTGGCTAGGGGCAAGCGCTAACCCTTCCACGTAAAACAACAACTTGCACACTGCAGAAACGTCACACCACTTTATAAACCATCCGACAATAAAGTCACAAGCCTTACCATCTAAACCATATGCATGGTTCTCACATTACTGGCATGGGGACGTTAAAAAACAACTTTATAAACAGCATGTAACTCACCGGCTGGTTGTAGGCTCGCGCATGTGAAAGCCCAAAAGAGTCGATGGACGATAATCACATTTACAAAACAATTATCTTCTCTAGAAAAACTGTGTTCAAGTATTTAAAACATTACAACAATATTACTGGGCATGTATTATTGTAATGTTTGAAATACTTGAACGCAGTTTTTCTAGAGAAGATAATTGTTTTGTATATGTCATTATCGTCCATCGACTCTTTTGGGCTTTCACATGCGCGAGCCTACAACCAGCCGGTGAGTTACATGCTGTTTATAAAGTTGTTTTGTAACGTCCCCATGCCAGTAATGTGAGAACCATGCATATGGTTTAGATGGTAAGGCTTGTGACTTTATTGTCGGATGGTTTATAAAGTGGTGTGATGTTTCTGCAGTGTGCAAGTTGTTGTTTTACGTGGAAGGGTTAGCGCTTGCCCCTAGCCACCACGTATTAGCCTCGCATGACAGGCTGCCCAAACAGCGCTATCTCCACACAGGGAGCGCAGATTTGCACCTGTCTGTGTCCTACTATCAGTATTTGACAACCTCTAGCAATGGGATTGCGCTTCAAATGCTACCTTCTTGTTGTCATCTAAGCAACCCTGTTCAGTTTGTATCACCCAAATGATCATATATGTCGCTTGCGCTGCTGGATCTGAGGGGGCACCTGTTGGATACACCAGTTGATATACCATTTAAATGGTGTGCAAACTCGGCCTGCCACACTTTGCATAGTTTCCTCTTACAGATGTATCATCTTAGATAATCATGCATGCTCTGTGTGGATTGGTGCTTTAACTTTATTTTGTCTCTTTAACTGTTGAATGTGGTGTGTATGCTGATGAAGACTTATTGCTAAAACTCGGTTCTCGTCATAAATTTTGCCAGTCATACTATCCTCTAAATCATCAAATACCAGTATTCTATATGTACCTTTAGATAAGACCGTTGTACGAAAATGACTTTTTCAAAAAAATTTTTTGAATGGGTCTGCTCCATCGGCGGAGTTTGCGGGAGGGCAGGGAAGGCATTGCCCCCCCCCCGGTGGTCAAAAGAGTTAATTACTGTGTTCCCAAATTAATTTGAAAAAACACAATATAATGAAAAAAAATATAAATACTTATAAGTGACATGAAGCACACACAGTGACAGTAAATATATCAGACCATGATGTTACGCTATATATGAGTTGTAATGCACTGCTATATATGCTTCATAGTGTGTGGTTGGCTCAGATCTTGGGACTGTCTATTAGACGGGTGTTTTTTTTGTTGTTGTTTTATTTGCCCTCCCTGGCAAGAATCTGAAACTCCACTGGTGGTGTGCTCAGGTATACTTACTTACTGGAAGCAGCTTGCTTTTAATAAGGGACTTTTTAATGATATCAGCCAAAAAAATCATTTAAAAAGTACATGTAAATGATGTGCTTTTTTTGTCAAGTTTGCTATTAGAGTGCAGATTATATACTGTATATAACAGATGGAGGGCCTACTAGTCTGGAAAATAAAGCCAATCTGGAAGTGTCCTATACTAAAATTCTTTGAAGTGGCCAGAAAGAGGAAACTCCTATGGTTGCAAAACAAGGTATAGAGCCTGATGATTAGCTTTGCTTATTTATGAAGACTTGAAACAAGAGCAAAACGTTAATCAGTAACAAAACAAAATCCATCTATGAATACAATTATATAGTAGCTCACTCATTAACACATTGAAATTAATTCATTTATTCTAAACATATCTATATAATATATACATATATATATAATATGAACTGAGTACTAATTATATGAAATTGAATAAGAAATGATCATTTTTACATTTAATAGGAACATTTTATTTTTATGTTAATGCTTTTGATATATATTATATTTACTGTGTCATGTAAGAAAAATTATGTGACAGTAAATTTAGAAGTTAGTTGGAATTCAGTATTTTCAAAGGGTAATATCTGAAAATAACTCAGAGCAAAGGCTTCGTGATATCTGGAAAAGTGGGTGTAATGTTCATTTCTGCCCCATTTATTTGAAACGGTCTGTCCAGAAGACGATAAATGCCCTGCATTAAAATGGTAATATGTGACAGTACTTTGTTATAGTTAGTCCAACATTGAGTGTTATTTGCAAATTGTCACATCTTTGGCTGTTTTACATAATAAGTAAGCACAAGTATGAAGTTAGGAATCTTAGGGGCTTCACGTTGGTGTGGTGGCAAGCACCGTCACCTCACAGCAAGAGGGTTTCGGGTTCAAATCGCAGCCTTTCTGTGGGGGGTTTGCATGTTCTTCCTGTGTATGTGGGGGTTCTCTCTGGGTACTCTGGCTTCCTCCCATCATCTGAAAACATGCATGTTAGGTCAATTGGTGAGTCCAAATTGAAATTTTAAAGAGTGAGCGTGTCTGGTTGTGTGTCTCTTTTGTCTCTGTGTGGCGACCTGTCCAACGTGTTCCCTCGCCTCTCACCCAATGACAGCAGGGATAGCAGTGATAACAGCGGATTGTAGCCACTCACCTAGTAGAGCAAGTGAGTTTTAGCAACCGGCAGCTGCTCACACAGTCTGGGCCCAGTTCTGGCAGCTGGCAGTCACTTGTACGCTCAACCGGACACAGTCCTAGCTGCGAACAGGAAGTTCCTGTTCATTTGGCCTAGAGAGTGGCTACTACCCCTCACTATGCTGTGGCATGTATCTGTTTAGCTTGAGGTAGCCTCTCATTTAATCCCTCATTCATTCTTCACAGTGTATGTAAAATAGTTGTACAGCCCCATTGTGCAAGTAGTCAAGACTTGTTACTCTTATCTTCTATGTATAACACATGGACCGTCTGACCTCACTTTTCTGAGATGGAAGATGGCGCTCTGCACATTTAAAGCAGAAAATTGTGGCCATAGAATTGAGGGTAACGTTTTTTCAGGATTTCTTGGAAAACATAAAAACTTATGGACATGGTGAAAACCTATTTGGACTTTAGATTTTAAAAACAGCAAACAAACAAAAAAATTGTTTTATTTGTTTAAACTTTTTCGGTGTTGCATTCTAGAAAACAAGGGAAGTTCCTTGGATGTCAAGATTAAATTCATTAGGTCCACTATGTCCGCTACCAGTTCTCATTCTGAGCAGGATATTAAAGGGATATCGACAGTTGCAACAAGCTGTTGGATGTTTTTTGTACAATGTGAATGCAACGTAAATCAGACCTTAAAGGTGGGGTCTGTGATGTTTTCTGGAGCATTTTTTATCATATTGTCTGAAAACCCCATTGCACCCACTAAAATAGAATGTTTGGAAAAAAAACTAAATCTTTTAGTCCATTATAGAGGGTGTAGCAAGAGGAAATGTCTGACCAATAGAAGTAATGATGAGAGTTACTTCTATTGGATTCTGACACGCCAATCAACCGTCAGCCCCCCTCCCCCCTGCGCGTTCACAGACTCGTGACGCGTTCATGTGTTTTGAAGGCGTGGTTTCGAGGGGTGGGCTGAAGGGAGAGGCAAGGTTGTGTATTTTCAAAAATATAGCTTGCAGGAACCGTTTTTCCAAGATCTCAGACCCCACCTCTAAGTAAAAGTCCTCTTTTCGATCCTATGATCAATGAAATCATCCTATGACGTTTTCTTTTTCAACCTATGTAGGAGAACATCAAGACTTTTCTGGACATAGACATGTGTTTGTACATGAAAAAAATCTCTCTCTGTAATGATGGTTTTTCAGTAGATATTTGTTGGAATACTAATTAGAAAATAATTTCTCCACAACTGCTAACAGAAAGATACAAAAGATACAGTTTAAACTCCCATCTGTTGAAGCGTCAGAGAAGGTGTTCAGCTAGTGACATACACTATTTGTTTCTCTGTAGTGTGGGAGAACTAGGTTTGATCTTCAGCCAACATGAGTTGGTTGTGCTGGGTGTTATGGAGAACTGAAACTGTCATAATCTGAAATAAGTACAAAAATGATAAATGACTCATTGAATAAATGCCAGGAAAATTAATTTAAAAGAAAAAAATTCACGAATAAATGTGTAGAATGTTAAATTATATAATATTTTCTGCTTTAGTTACCAACTATATTTACTGTATTTACCATTATGTGTTAAAACCCTATCTATTTTCTTTGCCATTTGAATTTCAGTTTAATTCATTGATTGAATTAGTACTATTATTCATTTGTTTAGTTAAGTTTATTCTTTGATCCCTGCATTTATATGTCCATTTCATTTCGCGGTAAGCGGAAAGGCGGGGGTTTTATACTGTTCTTTAATCAGAGATGGGTAAACCCCCGCAATGTGACCGTTAAGGAGAGGGTTTGTTGTCCAGACATCGAAATGCTGTCAGTTGGTTTCCGTGCGTTCTATGCGCCCAGAGAGTTCCCATACACAGTCGTCATAGTTGTTTACATTCCACCGAGGGCGGCACCTACAACGCCGTGTGACGTCATCCATGACGCCGTTGCTAGGATACAGACCCAGCATCCTGAGGCATTCATTGCAATCACAGGGGATTTCAACCACGTCTCTCTATCCTCCTGCCTGACTGGTTTGTACAGTATGTGGACTGTCCAACACATGGAGAAAAGACATTAGATCTGTTCTATGCTAACGTGAAGGAGGCTTACAGGGCAGTGTCTCTTCCACCACTGGGTAGATCTGATCACAGCATGGTCTATCTACAACCCACATACAGACCATGTGTACAGAGACTTCCTGTTACTACCAGATCTTTCAGGAAGTAGTCACCAGAGGCGAGTGCTGCATTGAGAGACTGCTTTGATGTCACAGACTGGGCTGTACTGCTGGAGGAAGACGAAATGGACATTGACCTGGACAGGAGGGTCAGCACCATCACAGACTACATTAACTTCTGTAGGGACACTGTGATTACAGTCAGGACTGTAAGGTGCTATCCAAATAATAAACCATGGATCACCAGTGACATCAAAGACCTCCTGAACCAGAAAAAGAGGGCGTTCCAGAATGGGATGGAGAAAGGCGGAGGAGTGTACAACAGGAGCTTAAAAAAACACTACGTCGAGCTAATGTGGAGTACAAGAAAAAGGTAGAGCGACAGCTGGAGAACAATAACACCAAGGAGGTGTGGAGGGGCATGAGGACCATCACTGGGTACAGACTGAAGAACTCTCAGTCTGTGGAAGGTGATGTGGACAGAGCCAATACTTTCAACCAATATTACAACAGGTTTGATAGTGTGGCTTTTTCCACCTCTGCTGCTGCTCCCTCCACCCCCATCACTACAGCTGCTTCCTCTATACTGCTTCCACTGCCCTACTGTACTTCCACCTCAATGGCAACCTGCATCGCCAAGCCTCCTCCTCCGCCTGACTGCACCTCTACCACTGCTGTCACCAACAAGTTTCTTCTGTCCAGCTGTACCTCCACCTCTACGACAGCTTCCACCACCAGGCCTACTAAACCCAACTGCACCTCCACCTCTGCGGCAGCTTCTACCTCCAGGCATCCTGAGCACAGCTGTATCTCCACATCTGTTGGCTGCTCCCACCACCTGGCCTCCTCAGTCCAGCTGCACCTCCACCTCTGCAGCAACTCCCACCACTAGCCCTCCTCTGTCCAGCTGCACCCCCACCCCCATCTCTATGGTTGATAGCAACATCACTCCTGTAGCCATCCCTCCGCTACAACCTCTGTATCTAACTTTAGAGGAGGTTGGAGCTGAGCTCAGGAGACTTAAGTCAGGGAGGGCTGCAGGCCCAGATGGAGTCTGTCCAAGGTTTCTGAGGGACTGTGCTGGTCAACTAGCAGTCCCTCTTCAGAGGCTCTTTAATATGAGCATTCAGATGGAAAAAGTCCCGGTGCTGTGGAAAACTTCTTGTCTCATACCGGTGCCCAAATTAGGGCAACCGGTGGAGCTGAATGACTACAGACCGGTGGCTTTGACATCTCATATCATGAAGACCTTGGAGAGACTCCTTGTTCGTCGCATGAGATTGCAGGTTGCTGAGGCTCTTGATCCCCTCCAGTTTGCCTACCAGAAACACATAGGAGGGGAAGACGCGATTCTGTACATGTTGCATCGGGCATATGCTTATCTGGATGTGCCTGGTTCATATGTGAGAATCATGTTCTTTGAGTTCTCCAGTGCCTTCAACACCATACAGCCTTCCATACTGAAAGACAAGCTGCTAGGTATGGGTGTGTCCCCCTCCCTGACATCATGGATTATAGACCATTTGTCTGCCAGACCACAGTATGTCAGGATGGGGAAATGTGTTTCTGGAATGCAGTACTGGGGCTCCGCAGGGTACTGTTTTGGCTCCTTTTCTTTTCACCCTGTACACATCGGACTTCAGGTACAACTCAGAGTCCTGCCACATTCAGAAGTATTCTGATGATACGGCTGTTGTGGCATGTGTGCATGGTGGACAGGAGAAGGAGTACAGGGACCTTGTGGAGGCCTTTACTGACTGGACCAAAAATAACTGTTTGCTCCTGAACACCACCAAAACCAAAGAGCTGGTGGTGGACTTCAGAAGATCTAAAACCCCATACCAGTCAGTCTGCATTGATGGAGGGGAGATAGGGACTGTTCAGACCTGCAAATACCTGGGGGTGGTGCTCGATAATAAACTGGAGTGGTCTGCCAACATAGAAGCAGTGTACAGGAGGGGCCAGAGCCGTCTCTTTTTCCTGAGATGGCTCAGGTCCTTCAATGTCTGCAGTGATATGATGTGCATGTTTTATCACACTATCATTGAGAGTGCACTGTTCTATGCTGCTGTCTGCTGGGGGAGTTGCACTACAGACAAAAACTGTAGGCACCTGGACAAACTGGTAAAAAAAAGGCTGGTTCTGTTGTAGGCAGAAGGCTGGACCCTCTCAGTGCTGTGGTGGAGCAACGGATGAGGAGGAAATTGTATTCTGTTTTGGAGAATAAGAGGCTCATCTCTCTGCGCTGCAGGACTGAGAGGTTCAGAAGGTCCTTTGTTCCCACAGACATAAGGCTTTTTAACAGTGACTGCTGAGTTCTTCTCAAATTGATTGATTGATTTTTATTTATTTATTTGTTTATTTAGTCATTTATTATTATTATTATTAGTTAGTAATAGTATTTTTACTAGAATTGGTATTATTACTGTTGTTGTTAATACAATCATTGTAAATATTTAAAAAAAAATTGAGCTACTTGACTAATTTGAATTTCCCCCATTGGGGAATGAATAAAGTATTTTTCTATTCTATTTCTATTCTATTCTATTTCTTTTCTTTATTCTTGTAGACGCAGGTTTTTGCAAGATGATGAATCTCTGCCCATCAGACTCTGTATGTCTGATGTGTTCTTTTTATATCCAGTCATGTTACTGATCTGTTGCCAATTAACCTGATTAGTTGCAACATGTTCCTTCAGCTGTTTCTTTTATGCATCACTTACTTTTCCAGCATTTTGTTGTCCCTGTCCCAACCTTTTTCAAAATGTTGCTGACATCAAATTCAAGATGAGTTCATATTTTTCATGAAATAGTAAAATGTCCCACTTTCAACATCTAACATGTTTTCTATATGTGATTATGAATAAAAATGGTTTATTAGCTTTGGAAATCATAACACCCTTCTCCCCTCCTCATTATGGAGACATAAGACACGTGGCTTCTTAAACTAATGACGTCTGCATTGAGGTGGAAGCCTACAAATAAGCCAAATCTCCCTTCTGCCACTTGTAGATATGGTACTTTACACAACACCATTTTAGTTTAGATTTTAGGGCATGAACAAATGACCTGCATCATTGTATTGTTAGGAGGACTGGTTGGAAGGTTCTAAGGTTTTGTAGCTCTTGGCAAATGGCTGTAATATTTGGCAAAAAGAACTCTGCTCTAATATTAATTTGAATGTGTACATTGTGAAAAAATAATGCACTGAAAAAATATGGAATATTTAATTTGTGATACATATAATGCTAATTATGGTTATATGAATATTTATTCATTTAGCTTTCTTTTAGAGACTTTAATGAGGTTTGATAGGCCACCTTGTTTCAATTGTGTGTGCTAAGCTAAACTGGTGCTACTGTAGGTTCATATTCAGTAAACTGATAGAGACTCAGCTAACTCTCATTCAACAGAAAATTCTTTTCTTGTCAAAAAGTCAAACATAAGTTCCTTGTGAAAAAACACTGTAACTGTTTTTCATTGACATATGTCTCTTTAAATAAAAACAAATCTTTGTTTGCCTTGTCTGTCCTGCAGGGGGAGCTATTGAGCCCCTGTCGTTGTGACGGTTCTGTGCGCTGCACCCATCAGCCCTGTCTCATACGATGGATAAGCGAGAGAGGCTCCTGGAGCTGTGAGCTCTGCTACTTCAAGTATCAGGTCCTGGCAATCAGCACCAAGAATCCACTGCAGGTAACACAAAAAGAGTCAGAAGCACATAACTCTGGGAAAACACACTTAAACTTTGCTCTTATTGAACATTAATTGATTCTCTGCCTGTCTAAATTAATTTGGCTCTGACAAGCCAACACAGTTCAGTCTAATAAGCTGTTGGAAACTATCACTAACAGGATAACTGCGGTATTTTCAACATTAAGCCTCATTTATGAGTCGTCTGCAATGTTTTAGAACCCCCCTCACCGCTTTTTTGATGTTTCCTGCTGTCTCCGGTATTTGCCTAATTTTGATTCTTCTCAACCTGCTTCAGAATGGCAAGCATGGTGCATGTCCAAAAAGGTCCGTAAAAGCACCATAAATGTCTGTTTTCAAAATCATCAACTCACCGGAGTGGTTACTGGTGTAATCCTTATCAAATTTCGTTGCGAAAAGTTGCTTCTGTCGTGTGTTATTTGGCAGCTCGTTCATGCTCGCACTATTTTCTTAGCGGTGGCGGAGTAATATCAATGAACATCCAGTACAAAATGTCAAATAAAACACGACAGAAGCAACTTTTCGCAACGAAATTTGATATGGATTACCAGTGCACACCAGTAACCACTCCGGTGAGTTGATGATTTTGAAAACGGACGTTTATGGTGCTTTTACGGACCTTTTTGGACATGCACCATGCTTGCCATTCTGAAGCAGGTTGAGAAGAATCAAAATTAGGCAAATACCGGAGACAGCAGGAAACATCAAAAAGCGGTGAGGGGGGTTCTAAAACATTGCAGACGACTCATAAATGAGGCTTAATGTTGAAAATACCGCAGTTATCCTTTAACCTGTATAAACAAAGTAATCGGTGACCATCAGTTCTTAAATATAAGACAGACTCAGACAGGAAGAAAATATAACATGAAAAGAGTCACTGCTGTTTGTGACCTTTCATCATAAGTCAAGTCACAGGCAGGTGTTGTCATGAGTACTGCCATATTGTGCTGACTCATTTTCCTTCTGCGTCACTGTCCTTCTGCCCTTTTTTATGAACATAGCCAACAAAACCCTTTGAAAAATGTGTGTGTTAATTGGTCATGTTTGGATTATTTGAATGACACACTTCTATAATAAGCTACTTCACACATCAGCAGTTTTGTATTTTAGACCAGAATATACATTGTTTTACTTCACATTTAAAAGCTACAAGTCCAGTTTCCAGAATAAAGGGGAAGTTCTCATGAAATGCAACAAAATTTGTTTGCACTTTGAATTAAATCTCAGTAATAGGATGGATTGATTATAAAGATAGAATAATTAAGTAAATACCATGTAATTTCCAAAGTAACAACAAGATTATAGCCACATAGTAACAATAGCAACACTGAGGTAATATCAGTCAGAAATTTAAAATTAAACAGTAATCAGGCCCCAAAAACTTCATAATTACTTAAGAAACAACTTTAGATATGACAACAAGGCAAAACTATTTAGTAATAGTATAGTAATAATTTAGCAACGATATAGTTACTTTTTACCAATGATGGTTAAATCGCTGTTATTATTTAATTTAAACTAGTAACTATCTGGGGAAATCTCGGAGTGCAAAGGCCAAACACCATTTGTGAGTGTGACCTCAGCCAGCATGTCCATGTGGGGCCCGTGAAGTTTAAATTTGGGCTGCAGATTTGGGTCCCAAGTGGGTTTGTCTGCAGTTGACATGATGGCCTCACCTGTGTTTGCCCATAGGGGTTTCAAAGTGCAACTTGAAGGGTTAGGGGTCAGGGTTACCCTAAACCTTAAATTATTCCAAAGGCAATACAGATAAACACATCACACAAAGTAAAAGAATGTTCACATTCAAATTGGCTAAATGCAAATTCCAACTAAAGCCAAACAACAACTTGAAACCCATATGGGCAAACACAGGTGGAGCCACCGTGGAAACTGCGGACAAACCCACTTGGGACCCATATCTGCAGCCCAAATTTAAACCTCATGGGCCCCACATGGACATGCTGGCTGACTGGATGAGAAACCATCATACCATCATGACATAGTTAACCACATGGGCTAAATTGAATCATGACGTAATTATTATATTGTAACTTGGAAAACCATTTTGACTCACAGTCAACCGCTACATCCAGGAATATAACTTGAAACTGTAGTATGCAAGGAAGAAGCCATGTATCAACTCTGTGCAGAAATGCCACTGATATTTTGAGGCACAAGCTTATTTCAGATGGATAAAAAGACAGTGGACACATTTTTCATTGGTCAGATAAGTCCACATTTCAGCTACTTTCATAGAATAAAACCTGTCAGGTTCTACCTGCTAAAAATGACAAAGACTATTGCTATCAGCGATAAATGCAAAAGCCCGTGTCTGTGATGATGTAGGGGTGTATCTGGACCTGTGGCATGGTTAACTTGCATATGTGTGAAGGTGTCATTGATGCTACTATCAAGGCAACCAATAGCTTTTCCCTGGTGGTCTGTGTTTTTTTTCTGCACATCTTACAACAATCTGACTCCATAAACAATAAGGTTCTTTTCTACTATTGTGGTTTCAGTGCTGGTTCAGAGAACCTAATTTAGAACCAGTTATTTCTGTTTCAGCCACCAAAGCCCTGGCTCCTGCTCCAAAAAAAATATATATATATATATTGCTACCAAACCTTTGCCATACCAAGGCAAATAACTGCTTAGGTCAGGGGCTGGGGCTGGGGTTATGGCCAACCAGACCTACTAAGACTTTGAGGCTGTGAGCACAGAAACAAGATGGCAATATGAGTGGAGCTGACATTTTTACAAGAGATATTTGGAGAGGCTGCTCAACGCTTGTACTATTTCCAGACAGTCGTAAGGAATCGTTTTATTCTATTCTAAGGACTCTTTTTCATTCTAGAAAGTGCTACACTATTGGCAACCTGCTGTAGCAGCTCTGGACATGTTGAGTCTTTCTTTGTATCTTCTTGAGATTTTTCACATAGTTTTTTTGTAAAAGAAAAAAAGCTGTTGTTTGAAAGACTTTGTGGCAATGGAATGATTTCTGCTGGTAATTCTTTTTTACATGTTATAATCCATAATCATGCCGATGGGGAAATTCTTTTGACAGTTGGAGCAGCAATGAAACAGCTTTACAATGGCCCAAGTTATGCCTGGACATATCATAAAGAAGAAGCATCTTTGCACGCCAGATGTTGAATTTTTGGCTGCAAATGTTAAATAACAATGCTGAGTGTGATATCAACAGTTCCTTGATCCATTCATGGCAATCTCTAAAGATTTCAACCACATCTCTCTCTGTTCTCTGTTACACTTAAACTTTTCAAAAGTTTGTCAATTGATTTTATTCTATTTTGTTTTATTTTGTTGTTTATCATTAAATGTATTTATACAGCAGCAAAATAATTTTCTTTGATGATAAATAAAGTAAAAGAGGAGTATCATCTGTTCGTGATGATATTTATCGATGATTCTTTTCTAAAGAAAGAGAGAAGAATGCACCTTGACAATTTAAGACAAGCTTTTGCTCGGGTTGAGGCAGAACAGATACATCATTGTCATTAGTTCTTGTCCAACAGGTCTTGTTACAAACTTACTGACTTATATAGTGCAGCGAGTTTTCCCTATGATTGCTTAAATGGTCAGTCTAAATGTAAACTTGCTAATCTGAGCACCTTGATGCTAACTCCACTACAGAAAAAGCTTCCTTCATATGTTCGAGTAACGCTGGCTTCCTTCACCTGTCACTCTTTGCCAAACCACTGAGCATGCACACAAAAGAAATTGCATTATAACAATCCCTGATTCAAATTAAAATGTTACCAAGATGCTTTTCTTGTGATTAGAAAATTCTTCTAAATTCTCAGGGGGGGGGAGCGGTGCATCGTCAACACCGTGTATGGTGAGGGCGGGGCTCTGCTGACTTCAACTAGGGACGTCGTGAGTCGGTGGGGGGAGTACTTCGAGGGCCTCCTCAATCCTACCGACACGCCTTCCGATGAGGAAGCAGAGTTGGGGAGCTCGGACGTGGGACCTCCCATTTCTGGGGCTGAGGTTGCCGAGGTGGTCAAAAAACTCCTCGGTGGCAAGGCCCCGGGGGTGGATGAGGTCCGTCCTGAGTTCCTCAAGGCTCTGGATGTTGTGGGGCTGTCTTGGTTGACACGCCTCTGCAGCATCGCGTGGACATCGGGGGCAGTGCCTCTGGACTGGCAGATCGGGGTGGTGGTCCCCCTCTTTAAAAAGGGGGACCGGAGGGTGTGTTCCAACTATAGGGGGATCACACTCCTCAGCCTCCCTGGTAAGGTCTTTTCGGGGGTACTGGAGAGGAGGATCCGCCGGATAGTCGAATCTCGGATTCAGGAGGTGCAGTGCAGTGTGGTTTTCGTCCTGGCCGTGGAACAGTGGACCAGCTCTATACCCTCCGCAGGATCCTGGAGGGTGCATGGGAGTTCGCCCAACCGGTCTACATGTGTTTTGTGGACTTGGAGAAGGCGTTCGACCGTGTCCCTCGGGGACTCTTGTGGGGGGTGCTCCGGGAGTATGGAGTGCCGGACTCCTTGATATGGGCTGTTCGGTCTCTGTATGACCGGTGTCAGAGTTTGGTCCGCATTGCCGGCAGTAAGTCGGACATGTTTCCTGTGAGGGTTGGACTCCGTCAGGGCTGCCCTTTGTCACCGATTCTGTTCATAATTTTTATGGACAGAATTTCTAGGCGCAGCCAGGGCGTTGAGGGGGTCCGGTTTGGCGACCTCAGAATCGGGTCTCTGCTTTTTGCGGACGATTTGGTTCTGTTGGCGTCGTCAGGCCGTGACCTTCAGCTCTCACTGGAGCGGTTCGCAGCCGAGTGTGAAGCGGCTGGGATGACCATCAGCACCTCCAAATCTGAGACCATGGTCTTCAGCCGGAAAAGGGTGGAATGCTCTCTTCGGGTCGGGAATGAGATCCTTCCCCAAGTGGAGGAGTTCAAGTATCTCGGGGTCTTGTTCACGAGTGAGGGACGAATGGAACAGGAGATTGACAGACGGATTGGTGCGGCGTCTGCAGTGATGCGGGCTCTGCACCGGCCCGTCGTGGTGAAGAAGGAGCTGAGCCAGAAGGCGAAGCTCTCGATTTACCGGTCAATCTATGTTCCTACCCTCACCTATGGTCACGAGCTGTGGGTAGTGACCGAAAGAACGAGATCGCGAATACAAGCGGCCGAAATGAGTTTCCTCCGCAGGGTGTCTGGGCTCTCCCTTAGAGATAGGGTGAGAAGCTCGGTCATCCGGGAGGGGCTCGGAGTAGAACCGCTGCTCCTCCGCATCGAGAGGAGTCAGATGAGGTGGCTCGGGCATCTGGTGAGAATGCCTCCTGGACGCCTCCCCGGTGAGGTGTTCCGGGCCCGTCCCACTGGGAGGAGGCCCCGGGGAAGACCCAGGACACGTTGGAGAGACTATGTCTCTCGGCTGGCCTGGGAACGCCTCGGGGTCCCCCCAGAAGAGCTGGAGGAAGTGGCCGGGGACAGGGACGTCTGGGTCTCTTTGCTCAAGCTGCTGCCCCCGCGACCCGATCCCCGGACCAGCGGAAGATAATGGATGGATGGATGGATTCTAGAGGTCAAACAACCAGACACTACCAAGGAACGTCTGCATGCTATGATAATACTAAAATAACTAATGCTGTTGAGATGTCAATATATCCGGTGATGAGATTTTCCCTCATTGCTACTTTCTACCAAGGCAACTCCTTGTAAATAACCAGTGTCAAAAAGGCATTATTTAACAGTAATAAGAAGGATAAGGACACTGTGATTACTGAAGACATTGTTAGGGTTCTCTCTAAGTTAATCAGTAACTAGAAACTGATCTAGAAAAATATCTGATACTGAAGTTAGGTGGAGAGAGAGGATGCGTTGGGATGTGTCTTTGCCTGACTGCGGCTGAATCTATATGCTGATGAGAAATGAAAGTGCCATAAAGCTGCGATTATGCTCGCCATACCGGCCCCTTAGTTGCGATATACTCACTATAGTTTTGTTCCAAAACAGTAGGGTTTGCTACTGAGAAATGGCACTGCATTACCACAGGAATAGCTTCAGGAAAAGTTGTACAGGAAATATGATATGCATAAACAAACATAATTAGATGGTTTTAATTTCTCAGTTTCACTTTCAAGCCATTTTTATGTGTTTGTAACATTTACAATAGTTGTTCCTTCGTGGTTTTGATGGGTCATACAGATGACTGTAGAAATGGACCTACTCTAAATATCAAGAGGTGCATGACTTCCGAAACAACAAAGTGCCCAGAGTGGGCTTGGAAGTGACAAGCAGAAAATAAAAAAAAAAGACTCTCCTATGTTTGGTTTATGATTAGTTGCAGTCTAGTCAGACACGATATTGGACATGAGTAGCTCAAAACAACGGCTGATCTTGTGTCAATAATGGCTATGACTTTAACTACAGAGCTGTCTTGAGGCATGACTTATTTTCAAGCAATATCAGCCTAAATAGACTATATTGCGAAAAGTATTCGCTCATTTGCCTTTAGTCAAGTCAAGTCAAATTTATTTGCATAGCACATTTCATGTACAAAACAATTCAAAGTGCTTTACATCAAATAAAAGCTCTTTAAAGGTTAGTTGGTCATCAATCATGACACTCAAGTTTCTAGCTACCTTTGGTGGAGCAAGAGATAGGGATTCAGTTTGGATGCAGATGCTGTGGTGTATGGTTGGTTTGGCTGGGAAGACAAGCAGTTCAGCTTTAGAGAGGTTTAGTTGGAGGTGATGGGCTTTCATCCATTTTGATATGTCAGAGAGACAGTTTGAGATTCTTGCTGAGACTGTGTGGTCGTCAGGTGGGAATGACAGATAGAGCTGGGCATCGTCAGCATAACATTGGTATGAGAAGCCATGTGATTGGATGATCTTGCCCAGTGAGGTGGTGTATATGGCAAAGAGAAGAGGTCCCAGTACTGAGCCTTGGGGTACCCCTGTGGCGAGGTGGTGCGCTGCAGAAGTATGACCAAGCCAGGACACTTTGAATGACCGACCAGGGAGGTATGATTCAAACCAGAAGTGTGTGCTCTCCCTGTGATGCCCATGCTAGAGAGTATGGACAAAAGGATACAATGGCAGCAAGGATTGTCGACTCGTCAACCCATCTGACTGCTGAAGCCTCTGTAGCTCGCTACAGGCTCGGTTAGCGTGGCTTAATGCATCTTGTACAGTCGTTGAAAAATAATCATTTAGTGATATAGGGAGGGCAAGATCATTCCATGTTCTTTCCTTGTAGGTCTAAACTCAGCATTGCCTCACCTAATGCTGCCACATTTGTCGCTGTGTAAATGCACACACTAGCTGTTGTGTCTGGCTTTCAGATAAAATGGCATTGAATTATTACTTGACAAAAATAAATGAATGAAATTGTAGCCGTAGGCTGCTCTTTGATTTATCAAAATGAATTGATAAATGGGACAAAAAAAGGCGAGGCGTATAGCCACTAAACGGCAGAAAGTTTTTTGTTTGTTTGTTTTTTTTGTTTTTTTTTTAATAAGTGACTCAAGTGATTCAAGTGATCCGTATAACTCGAATCCCCTCCTCAAAATGATCCGATCAGCCCGGATCGCCCAAAATATTCGAGTTAAGCATCTCTAGCAGTCGATAGGTCGAGCAGGATAAGTACTGAGGACGTAGCTGTCGCTCTGGCTTCTTTTAAGGCTTCTGTCACAGCCAACAGAGCAGTTTCAGTGGAGTGTCCACTTTTAAACCCAGACTGGTTTGGATCAAGGTTGTTTTGTGAGAGGTAATCAGTGACCTGCTTAAAGACCGCCCTTTCAATGGTTTTAGACAGAAACGGGAGGATTGAGACTGGCCGATAGTTCTCCACATGAGTTGGAGGGAGGGAAGGTTTTTTGAGTAGCTGTGTAACCCGAGCTTGTTTGAATGTGGTAGGAAATGTGCCAGATGTCAGTGAAGCATGAATCACATGTGTGACCGCTGCAGTTACCGTAGGAGCAATGGATTGGAATATATTAGTAGGAACAGGGTCCTTCGGGCATGTAGTAGGACGGCTACATGTGAGAAGTTTAGACAAACAGCCCTCAGTGAGAGGGGTGAATGGAGAAAATGATGCAGTAGGACTTCAGCCTGCCGATTTTGTGGTACAAGGTTCGGGTGTGGGCAGTTCAGTAAACTGTTTGCTTATAGCTACCACTTTGTCAGTAAAGAATGAGGCAAAGGTGTCTGCCGTCAAATTAGTAGCAGGTTGCGTAGGCGGTGGATTAAGTAGAGTTTTGAAAGTGGAAAAAGTTTCCGGGTGTCAGTAGTACTGTGAATCTTGTCAATGTAGAAAGACTTTTTTTGCATTAGTGACACTGGATGAGAATGATGACACTTGTGCCTTGAATTTAGTTAGATCTGCAGGATCTTTTGATTTGTGCCATTTCCTTTCAGCAGCTCTGAGGTTGGTGCGCAACGCTCGGAAAGTATCATTAACCAAGGGTGGGACTGGTGGGATCAAGCAGGTTTGGTGGATAGAGGACACAGACTATCCAGACATGACCTCAGTGTAGAGCAGAGGGACTCCGTGGCATCATTAACCTCAAGGGAGGAGAATGTGCTGGAGGTCGGAAGAGCGGAGGCAACAACGGAAGAGAAGCGGGTGGCCGACAGGTTGCGGCGGACGGAAACCATAGGGGTGGAAGCAGAGGGTCTTCTTGGGAGACTCACTCTGAACTGAATGAAATAGTGGTCAGAAAAGAGCAGAGGTGTGATTGACAGGGCCTCTGTGGCACAGTTTCTTGTGAAAATGAGATCTAGCTCTTTGCCAGCTTTATGAGTTGGAGGACTGCAAACCAGTTGTAGCTCAAATGAGTGCATTAATGTCAGAAAATCTGAAGTTAGGACTGTCAAGGTGGATATTCATATCACCTAGGACCATTATGGGACATTCATGCTCAGGGATGGAAGAGAGCAAGGTGTCTAGTTAATCTAGAAAGTCACCGAGTTGTTCATCGTTGTAGCGCTCATGGCCACTTTATCGCTCACTGACCAGTTCGGACAAAAAGACAGAGCTTATCAATAAAGGCAGGAGTACTGGTGGGCAACATTCAAATCCACCACGTTTCACTGCACATATTACTGCAGTTAGGAAAATCTACCAAAAGAATACAAGCATTAATCGACTCTGGAGTGGAACAAAACCTCTTGGACACTAACCTCGCAGCTCAACTACAACTCCCCAGGGTATGGTTACGCTCTCCAATTACTGTCTGCGCATTAAATGGTCAACTCCTTACCACCATTACACACAAGACGCAGCCGCTCACTTTGATTGTTTCTGATAACCACTATGAAATAATTAAAATTTTCCTGTTTCCAGTCATCCACTAATTCTTTGTTTTCCCTGGCTCGCTCTTCATAACCCTCACATCCACTGGTCCAATCAACGCATACAGTTGGAGCCACTTCTGTCTGTCAAATTGACTTAATTCTGCCATACCTGCACCCAAAAACCCAACACTCCATTTGACCATTTTGAGTGTTCGGTGATGCTTTTTGGCCTCACTAACGCCCCAGCAGTATTCCAAGCTCTAGTGAATTATGTCCTCAGACACTTCTTTAACCTGTTAAGATGGATTTTTTTCTAGATCTCTTTAAGAGCCCAAACAGCATATCAGACTGGTCCTCCAAATGCTCTTGGAAAATCGCCTATATGTCAAGGCAGAAAAATGCGAGTTCCATACAACCTCAGTCACCTTCCTTGGTTACATCTTCGAGGGTGGGCAGGTGAAGACGGGCCCAGAGAAAATCAACACTGTAGCCAACTGGCCAATACCATCAAACCGTACGCAACTTCAGAGGTTCTTAGGGTTTGCCAATTTCTACCGCCGATTCATGAGGAACTACAGTCAGATAGGCGCATTCTCACTGTAGGAACCTTTTGCAGTTCCTATAACCTTTTAAGTAATAGGGCCTAAACTTACACGTCGTATACTACTTTGTCTGCAGCGCTCTGCTCTCCTTCCTTCCTTCCTTCATGAAACAAAGAAGTATCGCCTGCGCTCGATTCTTCGTCTCCTGACTCTCTCTGTGTGCTCTTCCAGCCTCGATGTTAGACACCCGATGTGATTGTCCATGATTAATATCACCATCATGCAGACCATGAACACGGTGGCCCCCCCACTCTCCAGATCAGCTTCTTGGTGTTTTTTCCTTCTCTCTTTACTTTTCGCGGGTTTTGTTTTGTTTTGTTGTTGGGTGTGGCGCTAAAGTAACACGTCACTGTCGCAGACGGTTGCGTCGCATAAGTCCCTATCAAGGTCCCGACTCATGTGCGAATGTAAAATGAAACAGTTCCCTGGGGAAGGGCAGTTATTAAAATGAAATTCGAGGTGGACTGTCCGAATGCGGCTATTGCCTTGCCTATAATCAGACTCGGTTCTGTTAAGATTTCTTTCCACTGGTCCCCCGAGGCCAATTCTGCCTTCAAAGAACTCAAAGAAAGATTCACCTCCACTCCTGTTCTGATTCAACCATATCCTAAGAGACAATTCACTGTGGAAGTGGATGCCTCTGACTCGGGGGTAGGGGCTGTCCTCTCCCAACGTTCGGAACAGGAGGATAAGCTGCAGCCATGTGCATACTTTTTCCGTCATCTAACTCCAGCCAAACAAAATTATGACGTGGGTAACAGAGAATGATTAGCAATCAAGTTGTCTCTGGATGAATGGAGGCACTGGATGGAGGGAGCTAAATACCCTTTTATTGTATGGACAGATCACAAAAATCTTTCATACCTTCAAAATGCCATGAGACTCAATTCCCGGTAGGCCCGTTGGTCCCTATTTTTTGGCCGATTCTCTTTCTCTATCACCTACCGTCCAGGCACCCACAATATTAAATCCTAACAGTTTGTCTCCCAGGAGGATTCCACAGAAACAGACCGGATCCTTACCCAATCCTGCAGTTTTTCTGAGACGTTACGTAGGATATCGATGGTCGGATTTTAAATCCTGGCTTCAGACCATGATCTTGACACTGCTCCCCCCAATCACAATTTGGTCCTGAGGATCTTGCCGCTCCGCCGTCATTTATTAGGCCTATACATCTGGATTCACCCTCTACCCAGGTATTCATCGCACAGTAAAACTATTACAATGATATTTCTGGTGGCCTTCTTTAGAGTCAGATGTCCGGGAGTACATTCTAGCCTGCCCTACCTTTGCTAGAAATAAGAGCAGCAATAAGACACCATTTGGCCTCCTCCAACCCTTTGTAGCAGTCACAGTGCCGTGTGGATTAAGAGTTTTTCAAACTTTGACAAAACCAACATTCCTGTGGGGGATGTTTACGTATGTGGATATAAACCAGATCTTCATTTTCTTTCCACAAAGGAAAAAGAGACAGAAACTGCCTAATTTACGTTCACTTCCTGCCCTCTTAAAAGCTTTTTGGGAGTGAAAAAGAACTCGCAACAGACGCCTGCAATAAAAATTGGGATAGACTCTAACGAACAAAGAACTCACTCTTGGAAAAGTGGGACACTTACTATCTTATCTAGACCATAACTCGAAAGTTGACACTTTAACACCCCTTTTCACCAGCAAACCGACCAGATGGCTACACACGAACTGAGAAGACTCACTTTTAGTCGAATCTTAAAACTATATTAAATGTGTTTGATAACCGTGTACAATTTCTTTCAGGTTTCCAGCTTGATCACAAGACGCATATAGAGACAATTTGTACGATTCTGGCTTAAATATTGACAAAGAACTGATTTTGGTGGAAAACGCCCAACCTGCCTGATGGAACCACATTGCCCCCTAGTGGTCTGCAGTGTTGATTAGTTGAACATTTAAATCCCAGAGGACTCAGTAAAATGGACAATATATGCAACTAGTAACTTTTAACGATGTCCCTTCGGTATCTATTTGTTATTTGTTTGGTATCCCCATTGTTAACACAGAAATTGAATATTGTGTGGCTCACTATTCATATGTCACGATTTCATAGATATTCATCTGAATTTTGAAAGTCATACTTGTCTTTATCATGTGTGTTATTTTGATGTCTTTATATTACAAGTCTATGTTATATCTTTAATCTGCATATCTTAACAAGATGTGGTGTTTTCAGAATCACCGAGACAAATGTTCTATGAGATGGGAGTAATGGAGAAATAAGAGTTTTCTTTGTCTCATCCAGAAATCCCTTTTAGCACAGATCACCTTACACAGACACCCAGTTAAACATGCAAACAGTTCAAGCATGTCATTGGCTGAAAAAGTAGTGTAAGCCCCGCCTCCGAGTGTCAAAACCCGGAACCCGCGGAAAACACACGCTCTCTGGCTCTCTCTCTCTCTCTAGTTCTCTCGTTTGCTGGCTCGCTTCAGGCGTCTGCTCCCTTGCTTCTTGCCTCTTGTTCCAGAAGGGTTCCAACCCAGAGTCTCAGAAGGAGATTTGAGCAGAGAACAGCTGCTCAGAGACTTTTGGAGATGGTTTGAGCAGAAGAGAAGAGCTCGCCGGAGTTTGGGAGTTTTCCCATAATCTCAGGAGAGAACGGAAGGACGTGTGGATAACGATGCAGCGGACGACCGGAGGAGACCCTCCAGAACCCAGTGAGACCCCGGAGACGAGAAAGAAAGACCCGAACAAAGAAGCAGATTGAAATACTCTGAAGATGCACGTTTTACGTGTTTTTGTTCGTCCCTCGCCATCCACGTCCTTCTACGTCGCACGTCCTAACCTCCGCTGTTTCACGCCATCATCACCTTTTCCTACCAAGAAAGCCAACTCCAAGCAACCTTTTATTAATCTTCTGTGAACTTAAGTTCACTTCATCAAAGAAGCAACTGAGAAGTCCGCTAAAGTCAGCCACCACAGCCAGGAAGGCCCAGAGAGCGGAGGAGAAATCCCCTCGGACCCGCGTGGCCGTAGCGTGGTCCGAACCGACTAAACAGAACTTCAGCACAGTAAGACCGACCCGTTTTCACCTTAGAGTGGGTTTGATGGATGTCTCGAGGCTTTCACAGAATGATAAATTAATCCGAAATGTCAGTATTTAGCTTCAAATAGTCAGCCAACCCAAACTATTTGAATACATCCAGTATCTCTCCATTCCCCATATTTTATTTTATATTCACTAAGTGTTTTATATAATCACCCATATTCCATGCATCTCCTGTTTGTTTAAAGGTTAATGTCTAAGATCATATCATTGTAATAAACAGCTCATATATCTATATATATGTTATAATCACAGATTGTGTCGTATGCTTTCTTTATGTAATGTCTGTCCAACCAAACGAGAACTTCACGAAAGTAGCGAGATATGAGACTGAATATTAATTGATTATTAATTAATTTAACACCAGGATCGTAAGATTTCGAACAGTTTTCCTACCTGACTGTAACTTAAATTAAGTTAAAAACCTAGGTAGGTGGTGCCCTGAATTCGAGGTAAGGTTTATTTGAGACTGTAAGAACATCTCATAAATCCTTATATTTAATAGGTATATAAATACCCGGTAACGCTACACCTTGAAAGTCCCCGGTCAACCCTGGTCCCATATATCCTAGTTAAACATGTTTTCAGGCTTCACAGAATTCCCAAAGAGATAGTTTTGTACCAGGGTACCCAATTCATCTCCCAAGTCTGGAGATCCTTCTGCTCGGCCCGAGGAGCTAGAGTGTCTCTGAGTTCTGATTACCACCGCCACTCCAATGGACAAATGGAATGACTCAACCAAGAATTGGTGGCTGCGCTCCGTTGTGCCACCACTAACAATCCCTCCACGTGGAGTCAGCAGCTTCCCTGGGTCGAGTATGCACACAACTCCCTTACGTCATCTGACACTGGACTTTCCCCATTCGAGGCTTCACTTGGATATCAACCTCATCTGTTCCCAGAAACGGAAGAGGAATTGGAAGTAACCTCTGTACAGCACCACCTTCAGCATTCTTATCTGCTCTGGGCTTAGACATGAGCGGTACTGCAGCGCACGGTTGTGCGCAATCACTCTCTGGCAGGCCGCCATAGGATTCAGGCTCCTCGATACACTCCTGGTCAGCGTGTCTGGCTTGCTGCAAAAGACGTTCCTCTTAAGTCTATCCCCAAGAAATTGGGCCCCCGGTACATCAGCCCATATGAGAAAAACTCCATCATCAGCTCTACCACCGTTTGCCTCAAGGTCCCTGCTTCCCTTAAGATCCATCCTATGTTCCATGTGTCTCAATTCAAACCTCTCTCTTCTAGCCCCCTTTGCCCTCAGTCCAATCCCCCTTCACCTGCCCGGGTCGTGTATAACCTGCTGGCCTACACCGTCCGCCGAATCCTGGACGTCCGACGTCGGGGCCAAGGACCCACGGGTATCCTGGACCATTCCCTCAACTCAGATTTCAATCTGTCCAGGAGGGGTGAGTTTTCCTGCTTTCCTGGGAGCAGCCGTTAAGGAGCTCAGGGGGATTCTGTCATGATCATGCGTGGTTGTGGTGGTGCGCCGGTTATAGTCTTGGGATTGGTTGAGCAGGTTCCCCGGAAGGCTTAGGCAGAGTCTGATTGGCTCCTGCTTTTTCACCTGTTGGACATTACAGCTCATCAGGAATCCATCTTAAGAAGCAGCAGGACCAGCCAGACTTTGACAGATTGTCTCACTATCCTCCGTGGTAATCGGGCCGATTCCTGTTATCCAAGTTTCTAGCATTCTATTAACTTCTGTTCCTCTACCTTGCAGTGTGCTGTGCATTCCTCTCTTCACTCTGATTACCCTTGGAGTCCTCACTGAAAAGACTTCTGTGGAAATAACTATTTTCTGTTCAAACTTCCTCACACAAACAACCTCGTTGCTCACCCTCTGCTGACTCATGACCTCTGCACTACATCCAGTGACCCTCCTGGACCCTGTAAGACTCTCTCTCTTTCACGCAAAACAACCCCTCAGGTATCTATATTAACCTTGTCTAAATCTCTCCTCTCAGCAACCTCCATAGACCTGGACCATTCTCTGATCATACACCTGGAAAGCCTTACAATAAACATCTTTATCATAAACATCTCTGTTGTTTCTCTTGCATAAGAGTTCTTTTTACGTACTGGCTCATTCGACCCGTCACCAATACACCAGAGGCAGATTCAAGCATTGTATTGTATTGTATTGGAGGAGTCATTTAAACCGATGTAATGACATATCCCCATGGACAAGTAGTTTTTTGCTTTTCCACAGCTTGAGAGCATTCTTAGCTAGCTGTTTATAGAACCAACTTTGAAATGACTCAGCAGCATTGGAACTGCTTTGGTCGGTAAGGTATAAGAAATACCTATTTTGACCACAGGAAGGCCATGCAAGAGTGTGTGTGCTTGACAGCCCTACGTGTTGTACCAATTTGTCTGAATTTGAAATTATATGGCTCATCATGAAGAGGCCTATTACACTATACTCTCGGATGGCGTAAATCTTGTTATCAGCCAGAATGGAAACGGATTTGTCTTGAAAAAATGCAGCAATTAGTATATAAAAGGCTAGAGTATTGTGACGCAAAAGTTCATGTTACGCCTTGTTGCCTTGCTTTATTCAGTTTTCATTCTCCAAAATGGATAAATTTAGAAATAGTCATGAAAATCTAATTTTCCATTTTTCAGATGACTTCATCAATGAATAATCTTCTGTGTTAAATTTAATTCTAAATTGGGTTGTTAGTTTGGGGATTAATTCTTGGGGGTTTTAAAAACATACCCAATAAAGATCCTACCTCCACAATAATCTACCGCCCCATATCTCCAATCAATACACACACTAAAATCATCAGTAAGGCTTTAGCATCAAGAATAGAGACAGTTACTCAATTTATTATACATCCCAGATCAAGACAGTTTTATAAAAGGAAGGTACTGATCCATGAATTTACCCAGACTTTTCAACATAATTTATTGCTTACTTCATTCTAACAAACCGACAGCAATTTTTTAATTAGATGCAGAAAAAGCATTTGATAAAGTTAACTGGCAATTCCTATTTTCAACATTATTTCAACAATCATTTGTTCATTGGGTGAGGATTTTATACACATCACCATTGGCCACAGCCCCACATTACAACACTTCAGTTTGCACAAAGGTATAAGACAAGGATGCCCTCTCTCTCCGTCATTATTCACCATACCCACTGAACCACTTGCAGCTGCTATCCATCAAAACATGAGCATCAATGGAATCCCAGAGCAACCAGAGTTGGATTTCTCTACAGGTTGGCAACGTCAAATATCTAGGAAACCACATCTCCCCCAGGCAACTAAAATGACTATATTACCATAGTTCAAATCTTTAGACTCTGTTATTTCAATGTTTTACTGGAAAAACCATTCGTATCAAACCTCTTATCAAATTCAACAGTTCACAGAAAACCCAAAACACAAGGTGGCTTGGAAGCTCCAAACATTCTATGTTATTTCATCTTCAACTCTGATACATCCATGAATGGATCCACCCTAATGAGTCTGATGAGCTGAGTTAGAACAAATGTTATGCAAAGAATTCAATGTCAAAAATTAACCACTAAAAGCCTGGATTTTCAATACAGGATTGTTGCCTGTAAAATAGTATATTCACATTATTATTCAGAATTTTACATGAAGAAAAGGAATAAAATATCTGTTGGTCCTTTCAGCATTGATTCATAGACAACCTTCTCCTTCGCAGTGGCAGGCCATCTCTCTGACGGTGATTGAGAAAGTGCAGATTGCGGCCATAATTCTGGGCTCCCTTTTCCTCATTGCCAGCATTTCTTGGCTCATCTGGTCCTCCCTCAGCCCCTCGGCCAAGTGGCAACGTCAGGACCTGCTCTTCCAAATCTGCTACGGCATGTATGGCTTCATGGATATCGTCTGCATAGGTAAAACACAAAGTGATTCAAGATTGACACCAAACTGTGCAAACATCAAATCATATTACCCATTCTAAATAGCTTCTATTCAGAGCCCAGAGGGCTGCTGATGCAACAACAAGAATAGCAGGAGGCGCAACAGAAATATTAATGAGCACAGGTTACATTATGCAAACCAGTGTGGTGAGAAAAACATGTAATCACTTTACATTCTGTAACCTGTTAAGCTTCTGCAAAACTACTTAACTAAATAAACAGATGGTGCTAATGGTAAGTGATAACAACTTCACTCTGCCCCTCCTTCTCTTGTTTTGTTTTTCCCCCACCCAGGTCTCATCATTCACGAGGGATCATCAGTGTATCGTATATTTAAACGATGGCAGGCTGTCAATCAGCAGTGGAAAGTGCTGAATTATGAGAAATCAAAAGACTTGGGTGACCCGTTGAGTTCAAGCAAGACTGGTGCCCGTGGCTCCCGTGGCAACCCTCATGGTCTAGCTAGTAGCAGCAGTGGCCAGCAGAGCAGGAGGCTAAGAACTATTCTGAACCATCACTGTGGATACACCATCTTGCACATCCTGAGTCAACTGAGGCCCAATGACCCGCGGATGAGCGCTGCCGCCAGCCGGGAGGTAGTAATGAGGGTCACCACTGTATGAGTTGGACCAGGCATGTGTCACATGGTAGGCATTATCTATGTGGCTGATGTAAATGAGTGGAGGGACTCAAGTCTGAATACTAAATACTAAAGATTCATGTTGGCAGCAAGAGCCCTGTGAGGAGCTAAATGATGCCTGGAGCATCAATAGACTGACCATACATGAGGATCACTTCTCCTGTTTTGAACAACAAAAGGAAGCCAGATGCTCGTTTTCAGTAATAAAAGAAACTGATGAAAATAAGTTGAACAAGCGTTAAAAGACATTAAACATGAAATGTAAGGGGTGGGTGGTGCGTGTGTTTCTGTTGGGGTGGGGTGGGGTTGGGTGGGTTGGGTGGGTTGGGTTGGGTTGGGGTGGGGTGGGGTGGGGGCGACTGGTTTTATAACCTGGTCCAAGATAATAAGATGTTTTTGTCCAGTTCAATATCAGGATGCACAAAAAAAAATTATTTTTGTTTTTAATCCTTCTAGTTTGAGTTATATCTCTTCTCCTTCTGTAATTTATTTTATTTTTTTACTCACTTTAATTTTTGTATGATTTCACAGGAGGCCATGTAACTTCATATATGCTAAACATTTCCAAAAAGTAAAAAACAGTGTACAATGATCTTTAAATTTCTAAAAGCCAACTAATGTTCATAAATAGACAATTGAGGAACACTGAGGTATCTACAGGAAATGAACTATTACAAGTAAAACGTTTTTAAAATGTAAAAAAAAAAGCAAAATAAATTCAATTTAATTTACACTTGACCTTTTTGCAATAAAGAAACGTATGTACATTTTAACAGGGAATTTTGCATGGGTATATAATTTTATTCTTCATCACATATCATAAGCACATGACAAATCTGCTCTATTTCGAATGGTGCTTGCCAAAATAAACACTTTAAAAACATTCAATTTCATTGCACCTACTTTTTGTCAGTATCAGAAATGGCAGTGATTTACAGTTATTTCAGCTAAAATACAGATTGTTGCTGCTGTGTGCTTATTCAGATTTGATAATAAGTAAACGATTGTAATAAAAAAGGGGTCGGATGATCTGTTACCTCTCAGTCTCACTTTACTCTCTTCTTCACCCAAGTTGTGATTTAATGCATACTTTATTTGGTTGAATGTGTTTTCTTGATTCAAAACGATGTGAGGTAATATCAGGGTAATATTTCTAATGGTGTTTTAGTATCCACTGTATGCTCAAAAAGATAGGATGAATGGAGGATTTCAGTTGCAGACTACAACCTCCTTATTCGATGGCATAACATGCTAAATTCAGCCTTTAAAACGCAAGGCATCTTTTGCAGAAAGCCATAGGGTCTGCAGTGAAGAGGCAGCCTGGTAGAATTATGATAAAAAAAAAAAAAAGATTTTGTATCAAGTGTCTTTAAGCTACTTCTCAGAGTTTTAAAAGAATGTGTTTATAACATCAGTTTGCCTCATTCATTGTTATTTGGTTTACTACCAAATTTAAAATGTTTTCTAGGTTTATGTAAAAATGTCCATTTTTTTATTGAGATTCTTTTATCTTACATCTCTGTTAGACCAGCTGGTATAGACAAAGGAAATTATTGCCTCTCAGAAATCTCCCTTGTTGCTTATCCATATCTTCATACATATTGATGCTGGGTTTTTTTTCTCTTTTTTTATAGTAAACTGACTTTCATATTAATTCACACTTCCAGTCATTTTAAAAAGAAAGTACACCCTTATTCTACTTTTTTTTTTTTTAAGATATCAGAATATTGAACATGGAATCTTGAAATGAGGTCAAAACAATCTCAAATGAACAGCGTCCCATGGCAAATGACACCATGCCATTATTTAACAAAATCCATCCATCCATACATTTTCTATACCCACTTCATCCAACTCAGGTTCATGGGGGGGCTGGAGCCTATCCCAGTTGTCATGGGGCGAGAGACAGGGTACATCCTGGACAGTTCGCCAGTCCATCACAGGGCCACATAGAGACAAATGAGACGAACAACCAAACTATGCTCACACTAATTCCTTAGAGACACCAATCAACCTGACATGCGTGTTTTTGGGTGGTGGGAGGAAGCTGGAGTGAGAACCCACCCATACACAGGGAGAACATGCAAACTTCACACAGAAAGGCCCAAGCCAGAATTCGAACCAGGAACCCTCTCTCTGTGAAGTGACGGTGCTAACCACCACATGCATGTAAAACCCCTCAGCTGTAATCACTATAAGAAATTGTTTTCTGTAAAACATTGTTGAGGAATTCTGGCCCACTCTTCTTTACAAAATTGCTTCAGTTTATTCCATTACCAGATTTCGGCCAAGGTTTTGCTATCACAGAGATGGCGTCATATTTGATTCACTCCCTAGACATTTGACTTCAGTATACTGAAGAGTTCATGATCAACTCAATAAATGCAGTGTGCCCTGTAGCTGCTAAACAAGTCAGAACTACCCCTCACCACCACTCCAGGGGGCTTTCTCCAAACAACCCTCCAAAGACACCATAATTGTTTAGGCTTTTTCTAACTATTGTCATGTGATTTGGTATTCAACATACTCACTAAAGCCTGTAGTCTGGGATTTTGCTCTTATATTTCCTATCGTTTCTCTGACAATTGCCCAGCATGACCTTGAGGTGAACTTGTTGGGTAATCCACTCCTGAGAGTTTTGGCAACAGAATTGGATGTTTTGTAAATACTCTTTCTCCCTTTCTTTCTTGACATTGTGTGAACACACATCTAGAGGTTCCAGAGCAGCAAACTTCCAAAAAATGTTCTCTTTATACAGGTGCTGATGATCATTTGACGACCTAGAGATGAATTTGATTGCAGTACCTGTTCTGCTACTTCGCGTTACAATTCCTCTGGAATCAGTAAAGGTGTACTTTAGTTTTTCATACGCTGCTTTTTTTATTTTGGTTTAGTTTTTGTTAAACAAACAATAACACATTAAGAAATGTTATGTGTTGTTGTTGTCCATATGATGTTGTGCAGACCCACTTTTAAGACCAGATGATTTTTCTAAATAACCTGATGCTTAACACCTTAGAATTGGAATTTCTTTTTACAGTAACTGTAAAGTATTTGTCAATGCCACACTGAGTTCAAAATTGTGGAAATATGCTCTAATTAAATCATAAATCTGAAAAAGCTTAGATAAAATTAAGGGCTATAGAAGATATATACATTTGGTTATAAATGCATAAATTTCGAATATTGAAAGAAACTTGATCCACTTCCTTTTTGTTGTCAGGTGACTGCTATGAATATAGGGTTTAGATAACAAAAAAATATATATATGCATGCTCATCACTGTCATATACAGTATAAATATATAGATAGATATAGATACATACTGTATGTATATATGAGGTAAAAGAGACAAAAGAATAACTGCAGAGACAAATATTACAGTTGGGAGCCGTATTATGGTAAATCAGTTTTTCTATCTTTACAAAAACACACACACACACACACACAAAAAAAAGAAAACATGAGCTTCACCCTTACTGTCTGCTCCATGAAGCTACAGTTACAGCACATAGGGATAAATGCTAATGCCATCATGGAAACAGGCTCAGTGACAATGCTTACATAATAATCCTCTGCATGAAAGGTACTACCTCCAGTAGGGGTCCTTAGGCAAGACCCCGTTACCCTACCTGCCAACCTGTAAGTCGCTTTGGATAAAAGCGTCTGCCAAATGCATAAACATAAACATAAACAATAAAGTTGGGGGGAAAACAGTTTGGCATACAAACAATTCACATGTGAGGATTCCCGAGGAACAATTTTACTTTAAGTTCCAGAGCTAGAGTTACTATATTGCAACAAACCAAAAATAAATGTTTGTTTATCATTTGTAACTTTTTTCATACTGAACTTGAAGTTTTATTATTCATACTAAACAGAAAGCACATCTAAAGCTGTCGGTAATATCAGGGGTAGTGTAGATGGACTGAAATAATATAATTTTGCTGCATTAGTGGCAGACTTCTGCAGCAGCACTGGACATGTTGTGTCTTTTATTTTCTAATTAGTTTTTTTTTTTTCTGTGAAAGCACTGATTTTTTTAAAAGTTTTATTTTTTAGCCGGTTTGGATGCCGTGATGCTGGAATGATTTATGCTGGCATTTCTGGCACTTTTTTTTCATCTGTTTTGATGCATAACCATGGCAATGGGTAAGTTGCTTGTATTTGGGAGCAGCTGTTTAAGCTTTACAAAACTGAAGTAATTCCTGAAATAAGACCCCAAATCCAGATGGGATGAAGAGGAGACATCTAGCATGCAGAGCTGGACTAAAATAGGTAAAGAGGAATAAGTTAAAACCATTTCTTTTCTTGATCACCATGGGAAATGTGAGAGCACAGAGATTAAATTAAGAAGCTCAGAGCCCTGAAGCAACTGCTGAAGGAATATCATGGCAGAGAGGTAACAGGAAAGGAGGAAGGATTAAACCATCTATTGTAATCCTGAGCATGTCACTGAGAAGGAGTGTTTTTGCACCCTGGATGTTGAACTGTCGACTGTTAGTTTCTGTCCATTTTGTCAACCAAGTTCACCTTAGTTATCTCTTGAAAATGTGTTTAGGATCATCAGCTAAATTGTTGCCAAGCTACAAAAACAACACCCCAATTCATGGCGATCTCTGAAGATTTCAACCACACCTCACTCTCTCCGTGTTACACTTAAACTTTACAAAAGTTTGTCACCGAATTTCTTTTTCATTTTACCGCTATTTGGTTTAACTTAGCTGTCTATCAATATAATTTACCTTTGAGGACTGATCGAATATCAGTGCCTTGAAGTGAATTGAATCAAAGTGATTCAGAGACAATTACACTCAAAAGTGTAACTGGACAAATTACAGTTTTGATGAGATGCTAAATTAGGTATTCTCCAATGTTTTGTTTTTTTTAATTTGTCCTTTTGACATCCTGAGCTTCTCCAGCAGATTTCATGGGAATCGATCCAGCACTTAATGACACTTTTTACACAAAGGCATAAATATCAGGTCCTATTAGGTGTGGTCCTAAAGAAAATAAATCAATACTTCCCCTTAACACCATAGATCTCTGTAAAATCATGTGTCAATCTATTGAGTTGCTGTTGAACTATGAAGAATGAAATATTTGACCTGCAGATGGTGCAAGAGTAAAAGTGAAGAAGAATCATCCTCAGAGGAGCATTGATTTTTGCACTTAAAAAAGAAGAACAGAGAGGACTAACTTGGATTCCTGTCCATGTCAAAAGATGAGGAAAGTTGTTTTTTTTCCCTCCCACCAGACAGTTTGATATGCTGCATAGCTTAAAAAACTGAGGGCCGATGCTACTTGTCAAAGTACAGACAAAGTAGAGTCAAAATATCACATAAATCCAGGTCACGCTTCAGAGGATGGACACAGGAAACAAGGTGCCAAACAAAAAAACAAAAATATTCTGGAAACAAAAATATTCGATTTCCAAACACTGAAAACCGTATAACTGGTTGTCAAAAGAGTACAATAGCCTCTCCTGGGTGTAAATCAGTTAGCATTTGTCACCACCCAGTGGTTGCTACTATTATGGTCAGTCGCTGAGTCATATTATGGCCAGATAGTGTCTTTTTAGAATGGAAAAACAATTCTGCTTTTGCTGCTGCTAGATGGTGAAAAAAATACCTGCTGCAAAAGGTGGCATAACTATTTAAAGGGAGCACATTCACAAGCTGTCTTCCAAGTTTGAAAGTATGAATCTGAATTGAATTAGTTTAATTTCATAGTCCAAATTCAGAGTTCAGATTAAATCTATGATCATTTTAGTTTATATTATCTACACACCAGATTTCTCTTCCTGGCAATGTGGGGAACACATCAGTTTTTTTGTGCACTACTATGCCAATGCAAACATACTTACATATAAGTACAAGTACAGCTAAAAACATGTGAATATTGTGAAAAAGTACAATATTTTTTGTCTCTCATTTCAGAAAGTGAAACTCATGTTATATCATTTCATTACACAGACTGAAATATGTAAAGCCTTTATTTCTTGTAATTTTGATGATTATGGCTTACAGATAATGAAAACCCAAAATTCACTGTCTCGGAAAATTAGAATATTATAAGATCGATGAAAGAAAAAGGATATTTTAAACAGAAATGTCAGGCTTCTGAAAGGTATGTTCATTTCTATGCACTCAAAACTTGGTTGGGCCTCCTTTTGCATGAATTATGCATCAATGCAGCGTGGCATGGAGCTGATCAGCCTGTGGCACTGCTGAGGTGCTGGAAGCCCAGGTTGCTTTGATAGCGGCCTTTGGGTCATCTGCATTGTTGAGTCTGGTGTCTCTCATCTTCCTCTTGACAACAGCCCATAGATTCTCCATGGGGTTCAGGTCAGGTGAGTTTGCTGGCCAATCAAGCACAGTAACACCATGGTCATTGAACCAGCTTTTGGTACCTCTGGCAGTGTGGACAGGTGCCAAGTCCTGCTGGAAAACTAAACCAGCATCTCCATAAAGCTTGTCAGCAGAAGGAAGCAGGAAGTGCTCCAAAGTTTCCTGGCAGATGGCTGCGTTGACTGCGGACTTCAGAGAACACAGTGGACCAACACCAGCAGATGACATGGCACCTCAAAACATTTCTGACTGTAGAAACTTCACACTGGACTACAAGCAATGTGGATTCTGTACCTCTCCACTCTTCCTCCAGACTCTGGGACCTTGATTTCCAAATAACATGCAAAATTTACTTTCATCTGAAAAGAGGACCTTTGGACCACTGAGCAACAGTCCAGTTCTTTTTCTTCTTAACCCAGGTAAGAAGTTTCTGACGTTGTCTCTGGTTCAGGAGTGGCTTGACACGAGGAATGCGACATTTGTAGCCCTTGTCTAGGATTCGTCTGTGTGTAGAGTGTGTTTGATGCACTGACTCCAGCCTCAGTCCACTCCTTGTGAAGCTCCCCCAAATTCTTGAATGATTTTGCTTAACGGTCCTCCAAAGGCTGCGGTTGGTGCGGTTTGCTGGTGCACCATTTCCTACCTCACTTCTTCCTTCCACTCAACTTTCTATGAATATGCTTGGATACAGCACTCTGTAGACAACCAGCTTCTTTAGCAGTTACTTTTTGTGGCTAATCCTTTTGAGATGTACTTGTAATTTAGCAGCTAACCAAGTACATAAAGTTACACAAACTCTTAGCCTGGCTGACGCGTCCACATCTCGATGAGATGGTGGTCTGGGAACTAGGTGTGCATTTTCTCGTATTTGAGGCGTGGTTTACGAATGCCTAGAGCCGTTTATTGGGCGCTACGAATGTCTACCAAATGGCGTCTGGTTCTTCCCATGCTGCTTTGCGCGTGATTCATAGCCAATTGTATCACTTATACCAGATGACGTATGTAGAGCGACAGAAATTCGACGAGGAAATACATCCTTCTTGGCAATGAAATCTTTCAATGCCAAACGTTGCTCTTTTTTAAATATATATAGTGTCACCCCAATTCTGTTGTGACTAAAATATTCTTTATTGTTATTGCAACACAAGTTACAAATGCTTTATCAATAGGTATTTAAAGGAATTACAAAATATTGTAATTTTTGTTACCACTTAGTGAATCTGTAATTGAAAGATCT
Source organism: Odontesthes bonariensis (assembly GCF_027942865.1). Classification (NCBI taxonomy): domain Eukaryota; kingdom Metazoa; phylum Chordata; class Actinopteri; order Atheriniformes; family Atherinopsidae; genus Odontesthes; species Odontesthes bonariensis. The sequence goes on along the minus strand of NC_134515.1, from coordinate 31,093,886 downwards.
TTATTGAATCAACCAACTAATCCTGTCCCCACTGGCTACTTAACCCAGTTTAGCATGAACACAAAACCTTGGCTGGTTTGTTAATTATAGGCTACACAGTTTTCATTTGTAAGATTTTTATTTTCATTTTCAACACCCCATCAGGGTTTTAAAAGCTGATAAAATATGAGAATTGTATCAAAAATAAATTTTCTAGACTTTCCTCTATGTCAATACAGTTAAAAATAATATGAACATTATTCAGTCCTCAAAAAGAGGTTGAGAATAACTGAGGTAGCGTGGTATGTAGCTATAAACAGTATTATGAAGATGAAAATATATTCATGTGTTGTGTAATTACATATTATATTAGAAAGTCAATAATAGGCACTGCATGTTGATTATGCTAATTGGGTCATCAGTGATCACGACAATGCACAAGCAACCATAAATGAGAAAATAACTTGCATGACCATACAAACGATCATTTCTATTTTAACCACTGGTTAGAATTATATTATGGGTTCCTGTTAACTTGCTTTTTACATCTGAAAATGATATGATATTCAGAGAGAAAAGGGTAGTCTAATGGCGCTTTTCCACTAGCTCGCTTCGGCTCGGCTCGGCTGGGACGATTTTCCGTATCACCTCAGCCCTGGTTCCAAGCGGGCCGAAGCGTTACTAAAACGTGACGTCAGCCGACTGCCTTCCACTGATTGGGCGATAAGTGTCGTCACTAGAAGCGTCATAACGCGGTTAATAAAAGCTAGCGTTAGCAACCGTTAGCTTACCTCCAAACGTCGTCTTTTTGAAGCTCGTAACAAAACTCTCCGGTACTTTTCAATACTGTTTTGTCTGACGGCCAGGAGTCTTCTCTGGCCCTCTTCTCTTGCCTTCTGTGCGACAAAAAGCCACAGGGTGAGCAGCAACACGCGCAGCCTTGTTACGACGACCCCGCCCACGTCGAGGAGGCACGAAGTGTAATGGGAACGCAACCAAAGCGAGCTAGTGGAAAAGTGCCATAAGAATTGTGAGAGTCAAGGGTTCGTCTTCACAGCCTACAGCCTATTAAAGGATAAGACCGTTTTTTTGACATTGGGCCCTTGATTTCACATTATAACATGATGTTCTACTCACCCCTGCTTGTTGTTGGTCATTTGGAGCTGTTCCGAAGATATTCGCGAGGCGTCTGGCTGCTCTCTTGAGATATTCGGCCATGAAACGGTTTCCTATGGGCAAGCTTATACAGGCACAAACTATGCTGTTTATAATTTATTAATTACTCTACACCAGCACTGATAACGTGGAGGTGCGTCGCTTACTTAAAAAAATCCGGGTTACTAATTTTGAATTTTAGCCGAATGAATAAATAGGCAGCAGGTCTGTGGGCTGCCTGTGGCAGTAGCACGACGATGACGTCAGTAACACCCACTTTACGACAAAAAAATCAAAATTACAATAACCCGGATTTTTTTAAGTAAGCGACGCACCTCCACGTTATCAGTGCTAGTGTAGAGTAATTAATAAATTATAAACAGCATAGTTTGTGCCTGTATGAGCTTGCCCATAGGAAACCGTTTCATGGCCGAATATCTCAAGAGAGCAGCCAGACGCCTCGCGAATATCTTCGGAACAGCTCCAAATGACCAACAACAAGCAGGGGTGAGTAGAACATCATGCTATAATGTGAAATCAAGGGCCCAATGTCAAAAAACCGGTCTTATCCTTTAAGTGCTTAAGGACACTTTTTGTAATTTTATTTCAATGAAGGGTTTTTTTTCTAAAATATTTAGAAAAAATATTTCATTCTTGGAAAAAATAAGTTGCAACCCAATCTCTCTCTTTTTTTAAAAACGACAGTAGGCTAAATGATTTTTCTTCTGGTCCAGTACTTTGTACTCTGGCAGTTTCCTCCTCCTCACCTGCCAGGTGAGTCAAGAAACCTGTAAAACAACCTTCTCTTGCGACGCAGAATCCACCTGACCCAAAGGAGAAGCGTGGAAGAAACCGCGGAGGAGAGTCACTTTTTAAATCCAAGAGGTCTGCTGCTCGTTTTGCCTGATGAGAATTTTGAACCGTGTTCCTGCAGCACAACACAGAATGCTGTCATTCCTGCGCACAAGTAAGCTCTCTGACAGTCTGATTTACTTCCTCATGCACGTACAGAACAGAAGAGGTAACTCGCGGCTGGATCTTAAATCTTAATGTACAATGTTTTCTCTGTCAAATGTGACTTCTTTTCTCTGGTATTCCCGGTGTTCCATAGTGTAACAAAGTTCACATTGACTGCTTGATGATTTATTGCAGACTGTTTATCATTTACAGTAACAACGCAGTTAAAGTTCCTATAGGTTCCGTGTCATGTGCAAGACAACATTTCTATGAATTCAGGCATTTACTTTTAAAATGTGAAGTGAAGCTACAGTACATCAAATGATTGGTCAAGGAACCAACTGGTTACACAGAAATCTGCAATGCTGTAATAACAGCACACTCAGTGTGTGTGTATGTTTGTTTTAAGAAAATATGTACACAAAATCTGTGAAAATACAGTGATGCTAATGAATAATGCAAAACGTTTTTTTTCATGACTGCAAGCAAATCTGCTCATGTGACTTAAAAAAGTAACCTTGATTATTTTTATTGTGAGGGCTCACTGTAAATGCACAGCTTGAAAAGCTGAAAAAACTCACAATGCTTCATTTCAGTCTCAAGTGAGTCTCAGAAGTGACCCGAAGCTTACTTTTCAATTGCAGACCTTTTCATAGAAATACACACATCTGAGTATACTCAGTTTCCGACACACATCTATTAGTAATAAATAATAGGTAGCTCTGATATATACAAAGGCAGGCATATTGCTACCATAATGTTTGACAGGATTTCTGTTTGAAAATATTGATATAGGAACTAATTACTTTGCATGCATTTATTTAGGACACAGTAGTGTAGAGCAGGGATTTCCAAAGTCGGTCCTCGAGGGCTGCTGTCCTGCAGGTTTTAGATGTTGCCCTGCTTCAACACACCTGATTCAGATCATGACAACATTAACAGGCTTGTGCAGAACTTAACAATCTGTTGAAGAGATCCATTTAATCTGAATCATATCTTTTAACTGATCTAGACTGCTGCCTGTTTTTAAATTCATTTAAATGATTTTATTTGTTTCTTTTTATATTCTTTTATGTATTTTTAATGCTTCTTGCACTCCCTGCTGCAATGCTTTTATTTTATGTAAAGCACTTTGAACTGTTTGTACATGAAATGTGCTATATAAATAAATTTGATTTGATTTGATTTGATTCCAACAAGGTCAGGAGACAATTCTGTGAGGTGGGCTGAGAGAATGTGGATAGGTGGGTATCCAGGTAGATGAAAGAAACAGTCCAGAAAGTAAGTGGAAAATTGTACTGACTGGGATGGGTTTTCCCAGTAGGCTTGGATTTGTAAACTACCAATAGAGTCGGCAGTGTAGAGTGATTGGCAGGCAGGTGTGGGACTATTCAGAAAGTGGACTGATATGTGCTCCACAAGCAAACTCTGAAGCTCAGTGCTGCTTTAGTAGTCAGTGAAACAAATCCTGAGAATGGAGAGGAATGGCAGGGTTACTGAAAAACCTCTTCACAGATCACAAGATAAAACAAAGGTTGGCCATACAATACCGCATGAAAGCAGGACGAACTGGTGCCGACTGGAGAGCATACCAAGGCTAATAAACAGCAGGCAATCAGTCAGTCACAGGGGATTCCGATGAGTAATCAGCCACTCAGTGAGCCACTCCCGCAGAAGGCAGGAACAGAGGTGAGGCGAAATGAAAACGAAAACCCAAAGAAAAACAAAAGAAAACCCATAGATCTTAACAGATAAGTGCATAAATGTGCATGCATCTGCTCAGATGGATGTTGAAGCCATGATCCAGTACTTAAAGCACTCCAGAACTCTTAAGAAACAATAAAAGAGGATCATTCAGATGTCATCAAAAAGAAATGAAAATAAATCAGTTTATTTCTGAACGATGAACTTAGTTCAGAATTTCAAATGTGAACTGTGAAGTAGTTCAGTTTTAATCCATGTGAACTGACCTTTGAACTAGTTCTTGTAAAGTGTCAACTTGCACAACATTATCTATTTCATTAGAGCTTCAATAATGTCGACTTTTAAATTTCAGAATCTTTATTTAGCAACATTTCCATGATTTCAATTTCTTTCTCATTGCTCTTTTTTCTATTTTTTTTGCAACATTTCATGTCTATTTCTCTTATTTTCGCTATAATGTATTAACCTGACTCACGTCATCTGGCTGCGTTCACCAACTACACGCGGGGGCGTTCCCTTTCCTCACACAACCATCTGAGGAGCCTGGGAGTCATATGTGTTTCGTCCGATTAGAAAATAATCAGAGCCAATCATTAATCGCTGGGTGGGACTTTGGATGAATGGGCGGCGTTATGGCCGCGTTATTATCGCAAGCCAACGCTGCCATATCCACACGTCGAGAGCACACGCTATATATCTTAAAGATCACGTTCTGTTTTTTTATATCACGCGTGGTATAAGGACACCCGTAAAAAGCGCCCCTTTTCCTCCTTACGGGACGCGCTGCATAATGCTTGAGCACGCGTGCCGAAATACACCACGCGTCCTCTAGATGCTCACCTCATGACTGTAGGGTGTTTTTCTTCCCCAAGTTTTTAGCTTCTTGTCTTAAGCCACTGCTTTTAACATCTTTGTGTGCCTAAATGGCCTTGTATGTGTCTTATTATTTTATGCTACATCATTTTACCATGTGTTGGACATTGCTGTCAGTGTTGCAACTGCACACTGCGCCTATGTCTTTGTATATTATATATAATAAAACATAATAATCAAGCTGGAACATCCCGTGTGTAAAGGTAAGTTCAGTGTGGCCGCCCATTCATGCTCCAGACGGCGGGAGTCAGGTAAACTCTGAGCTACGTCACGGGTTGAGTCATTGGGAGTGGCTGAAGTGGCGTGTCAGTCAAGATGACGGACAGATTCTTCATCCAATCACATGCACGAGTTTTAGAAAAAATAGCCCCATTTGAAATCATGTCGGTTGTGGGCTCGTCCCAGATGGTATGCGAATACCAGAGGGTGGGAGTCAGGTAAATAATGTATTCCCATTTTTTTAATTTTCGTTTCCTGTTGCATCTGGGACTATGATTAGTGTCGATGAACAACCCCAGCTTTTTTTTTTTTTTTTTTGTGCAATTTGACGACAGATAAAAAAAATCGTATCTCTTTGTGTTCTTTGATGTTTCATTGACAACTTCAAGAAGGTTGAACAGCTATAAATTCCAGTATTGAACTGGATTGAAATTTGTTGAACCACTTTTCCATCTTCTCATCAGTAGTTTTCATGTTTCAATATTTTCTTTGATTGCCTCGATGTCAGCTGTGTTTTGCAGTATTTTTATAATAGGGATGTAAATCTCACACGTAGCTCCTTAACAATGTGGCTTTCGATACGTCAGCATTGGACAGTTTCATCTACTTTAACCAAGCAAGCTTTTTTAGGGTTCAAACAAAACTGGAGACTCAAATCTGGGTGAGCACAAAGAGATCATATTTTCATTCTCAAAATCCATTAGGAGATTGCCTTCGAACCATCAAGTTCGGCCATAACCATCTTGGTTTTTGAAACACTACAAGTGAGCTGTGACTTGACTAAGAACTATAAAAACTTCTATTGGCTGCTATTGGCTGCAGCTTGTCACATCGTATCCCTGTATCTAATCCATACCCTACTTAATAATCTGTTTCACTCTGAATGGGACCATAATTAACAATATGAACATTATGCTCTACAAAATAAAATCTGGTCACAATATCAACAAACAGGTAGTAATTTGTCATAGTCCCAAATACAAACTGACTTTTTTTTTGCAACTAGAGCAGTCTTCCCTCCCCTCCCAATCAGAAATTTGGTGGCAGTCACCAATGACACTGAAATTCAATGGATCAACACACACACACAGTTTCACCACATAGTTATGTTTAATTTTATATTTGGACAGAACAAACAGTTATGACAACTACTAAAATTATGAACAACATCCAGGTGACATTAAGAGGAATGTTAGCCTAAACATGCTAACATTAGCTTTCTAAACGTATATGGAAAGTTTCCCCAAAGGCTACTGCTGTCATGAATTTTTGGATCTGAACATTGTTACAATTCAACTATGCAACCATATTTCCAGAAAGTTGTTATGTTTTTGAAAAATGCAGATGAAAAACAAAATGCAGTCATTAGTTATTGTATCAGTTGGACTAATTTAGATTGAAATTAATTTGATTTTATTGGATTATGATTGGATTACAATTGGCCTGTATCTTTGAAGTGCCTTTGAGATGACATTCATTGTGATTTGGTCACAAACTTAGAAAATAATAGTGACAAAGAAACCAAAAAAAACGAAAAGTTTAGATTTCGTCCGAGGCACGCTGGTAGATTAATCCAGCCATGTCTATAGGTTAAATAAACAGCTGATACCCGGCAAACTTTTTCTCATCCTTATTTTTATGTGAAAGATTTAGTTTCGCATTTGTAGATATCGTGTAAGTGGCTTTGTAATTCCTGTAATTCCAGTATTGTTACCTGTTTGTTTTCAGTCAGAAACCCCCCTCCTGAGAACATCCACATTTCATCTCTGCCTCCCATGATTCCCACAGAGCAGGAGCCAGAACAAATGGAGCAACAGGGTGAGATTGTTTTGTTTTTTTTTAGGACTCCCCCTTTATGAAATGCATTTAACCTTTAATCTACCCTACTCATCCATTCAACCCAACCTATTTTACTTTAAATGAAGAAGTTACTCAACCTGATACCTTTCAGAGGTGAAATGATCCATTTACCTTCAAGGAAAACTTCAATATTTACACAAAAGCAGATTTTAATTAAACAGGATTTAGTTTTTTAATTTGAACAAAACTTTGTTACTTTAAGGTCTACATAGTGGCTATTCTGGAGTTTGAAAAATAACAACCCATGATTCTACACAGCAGTGCTAGAAAAAAAATAATAATAATAACCAAAAGAAGCTAAATTATCACATTCGTCATGTTGGCGTAATGAATTTGAGGCAAACTTTTGAAATGTTGCTAAAATAAAAACAAAATCTGTTTTCAGCAGTCAACTGTATAGATAGATAGATAGATAGATAGATAGATAGATAGATAGATAGATAGATAGATAGATAGATAGATAGATTGATTGATCCCGAAGGAAATTCAAGATTTGATGCATGTTTGTAAGAAACTGGGGAAAAAAACCCAAAGAAGAGGACACTTGTAGAAAGTAAAAATGGAGAGAAGGATATTCAAGAATTGCTTTTTCAATTGGGCGCAGTGTGATTATTCTCTCATATCATCAAGTATTGATGTTTTTTGTTCGGAAGTTTTAATGGTTAATTCATTTTTAAATGTGGTAAAACCAGAATTATTTGTTCCCACATGCGATTCAATTTTGAAAGAAAAAGGCAACAACCATCTCAAGCGCACGTAAAAATGAATTTGCTAAAGTGAAGAGAACCTTTTGTTCAACCTTTTCTAATGTGCAACTTCAAATTGTGCAGAAATGATGTCTTGAAGGCCATTTTCACTCACAAATGCTGTTATTGAATTTTTCTTTAACATTGATTATTAACTGTGTGTTGTATTGGAGGTAGAAAACAGTTTTCAAACTCTAAAAATTGTAGCTGAACATTATTTTCAGACACAAATGTTTTTTTTCAATGCACAGGATTTTCATATCTCTGCAAATATGTCTGGAGGTGTCAGCTGGATAAATTCCATTCAGTGGTCATTGAGGCAAAAGTGGATAAAACCAACAGGAGAATGGATGAATGTCTAGAGGGAATCTTTAGCAACTATGGATGGACTAGAAATTCTTTAAAATATTAGTTCTAATCACTCTTCCTTTGGTGATCCTTTAAGTTTTTCATGTATTCAAACTCAAGTCAGCTTATACAGAAGACACTAGATCCAAAATATTTACTGTACACATAAATTGAAAATTGACAAGAAGAAGAAAAAGAAGCGAAGAAGAAGAGATCCACCCACAATCTACAAAAAAATAAAAACAAACTGAATGTAGTTTCAGTGGCTATAACTATACAATAACAGCAACTGGCACCATCGTCAGGCCAAAATGATTCATTTAGTCCTTAGTTTATTATACAAAAAATATGTTTTAGCATGCTAACACACATAAAGCATTATTATTACACAGATTTTTTTTTTCCATTTTATTTTTACAGCCATTTATAACCCACCACAAGCTATTATACTGTGGAGTTATGCATGTCATAAATACTCATAAGTTTGAGACTTTTATCAAATCCTGATTTTTCATCAGATGATGTCGTGAAAAGAAGAAAGAAAGCTGTAATCCTGACCACGCACACCCACAGAGTACTCGTTGCACCCTCAGTCTTCCTCCAGAATAATAATAATGAACCACCTCCGAGTACTTACTTTGACCAGAGGGTCCCTGTTCCTGAGGAGGACAGTGAGGTAATCTAAACCTGTACCATACATGTTTACTTGTATTAACAATTATGTTAACACATATATTATCCCAGCTTTGGTGTAACAGCTTGCATTTCCTCCTCCTGTAGAGGGGTTTTAGTCTTCGTAGGCTCTGGGCTTTTACTGGGCCGGGCTTTCTGATGAGTATAGCCTATCTGGACCCAGGTAACATTGAGTCTGACCTGCAGTCGGGTGCAAAAGCTGGATTCAAGGTAAATGAAGTCTCACTTGATATCCGTTTTGATTGATTGGGAATAATCTAATGTTTCACAGGTGGTTACTGTTTGCTCCACAATGGCAAGGGATATTTAGTTGTGGTACTATTGTGGATATTTAAGAGATTGGTATAACACTATTTATTAATCTTTTGATTGATAGAATATAGCCAAAAATATCAAAAGTTGTATCAACAGTAAATTACATGAACTTAGCACAAAATAAAATAGTCTAGAAGTAAGCAGATATTTCATCTTATATTTAAAAAGATTCCTGTGAGTGGAAATCACAACATTTAAGTATAATTGAAGCTTCCAAACTATACACACTGTTTAGCAGAAAATGGCTCCACAATAAAAATGTCCAATATACATATCAGTTCAAAGAAAAAGATATATAATTTTATATTTGAATATCATTTATATATCACTGACTCTACATGTATGAATTTGACTAATTTTTTATTTAATTAATTGGATTTGATTGGATTACGATTACAATTAATTGGACTCTAATTGGGTTGCATTGGACTGTATTATTGAAGTGCCTTGAGATGATATTTGTTGTGATTTGGTGCTATATCAATAAAACTGAATTGAATTGAATTGAATTGAATCATAATCCAATCAAATCCAATTAATTAAATTCCAGATTAGTCCAATACAGTACATACAAAGCCAATTTTTAAAACGTTGCCAAGCTAAGGAAACCAACAGATTGCACCGAAACTTCTCTTCGATCCAATCCCCCATCCAGAAAGTTCTGGCAGAACCAGACTCAGGAAGGGTCGCTGTTCGCCTCGACCAGTTGGGGTTTGAGAGGACAGAAAAGAGGGGACAACAAGCACCATAACACCTGGCCAGGGATACCTGCTGAGAAAGAGAAACACAAGTTATTGACAACAATAATGTTATAGATAAAGAAAAGGAGAAGCAAGTGAGGAAAGGTGTATCACAGGCGGTCCCCCAGCAATCTAGCAGCATAACTATGGGATGTTTCGGGTCACTTGAGCCCCCTCTAACTACAAGCTTTGTCAAAAAGTAAAGTTTAATTGTCTGTCTGTCTAGTCTTGAGACTACATACAATTAAAAACAATACTTCCCGATATTCCCACTGCATCCCTGTCAATGGTCCAAGGTCGTTCATTCATCTGCCTGAGATCTCAGGTTTTCCATGTGACTCAAGGGAAGAAATGGTTTAACTTCCTCCCCTGTTCACTCCCCTTGTTCCTGTTCTGCATCCTTGACATCTCCTCTTCAACTGATTTTCAGTTGATTTGAGGGTCTTATGCCAGGCATTACTTGGGTTTTGTAAAGCTCAATCAACTGCTTGAAGTTGCAAACAATTTTCCCTTTGCCATGGTTATGCATTATGATAGGAGGAAAAAATTGCCAGAGTGCAGAATAGTTATTAGCAAATATTAACTGTACAAGGACAGTCATTAATATTCAGTAAAAGTATTAATGAAAAGATTCCCTTCAGGGCACCACTTAAGTATGTCATGAGATAATAACTAAAACCCAGTATCAGTCTCAAAATATGTTGGTCATATGAAGGCTTTGAATCTGAGCACTGCAACCAGCAGTTCTCACAGTGAAACATAAACAATGACCACAAAACAATTTCTCTTGTAAAATAGTACAATAGAATTAATTAAAGTTGGCGCAATGATTAAATCACTAGTACTTTCATTAATAAACACTATTGTCTAAACCTAGACAAAATGGCAACCATGGTGGTGAGGGCACAAGATGGTGGCTGGGGGGCTGAAGGAGAAGCAGCTGGGATACCTCTGTCCAGGTCTGGCTGTAAGAGAGAGAGTGTGACCTCTGAGGGGGTTTTACTGATTGGATCAGCTAAATCCCCCTAATATGGCAAACAGGAATGTCTAATTCACTGTGTCACAACCTTTTTGTGCATCAAGGGTGGGTATAATGTAGCCTGACTACGTCATACTCACGATTCTAGTCAGAATGTGAGTCTGATACTGCTCAATAGAGTTTTGGGTATGGGGCGTGTTTCAACCAAACCAGGAGAAAAAATGCCTCTTCGCTCAATTGGATAGAGCTACAACCAATCAGAGCAACGTAGTATGTGACGTAGATTAAGTGACACACACTTGTTGTAGGAAGGACGGCAAAAACATCTTTTCTATCGATAAAAGTCTTTATCGCGTTCCTCTGTTCGTCTTTCAAAATAAATGCAATGTGGAGATCCTGTAGAACAGACTCGATGGCAGAATCTACACACCCTAGCTCTCCAGCGGCAGCCATGTTTGTTTCAAACGAAGTCAAACCAAGCCCTCTTTAGTGACGTAGTCGATAATGTCCCTGTTGATCATCTGTCCATCATCGTATAAAGCCCGCCCTGGCAATCTGATTGGGTCGACCCATTCTTGGTCGGGCATAATGATTTCCCAACTGAGCAGAGCCGGACTGAACTTCCCGACCAAATCTTTTATGGGCGGGGCTAAGTTCGGCTGGCACCCAGGCTAGGTATAATGATGTTTGTTGAAGCAATGGATATTGCCTCGAATAAAAGAAACTGCATGTGTTGCTGGATGCATGACTACATGTAAAACCTGTTTGATCTAAACAAATTATGGGTGAAATTACTTTTCTAATCTGTGGGCTAATACCCAAGTAAAGATATTCATATTTACATTAATAGCAGAGATGGAACGATTAGATTTTTTGTTAAGTTTAAGGAGAAGTTCAGTTCAGGAAGACTTGAATTTAGTATTGTTTCTGTTAACATTCTGATGAAAACTGGAGCTTAAATGGGCAAAAAGTGTTTTCAGAACTCAACAGGGCAGCAATCAGGACCCAGTGCTTTATGATTAGGTATAAGATTTAGGTCAGTAGGAAGTCAGTCCACTCCTATTGGTAAGCCAAGAGTTGTGTTGTGACTTTTCTTTTTTTTCTTTTTTTTCATTTGCTTTTATGTTTTTCAAGTTTGCATTTATTTCCTTATAGTGTGGAGGCTTCCTATTGAGTTTTTATCGACTGAAAAAAAGTTGTTTCTTTTATTTGTTTTGTCAAATATGATTTGCAAATATTTTCCAGATTTATTTTGTTGGAAAAGTTCATGTCTGAGTCAGTGTATTAGGAATTAAGTAAGTTTTTTTAGAATTCCTCTAGTCTGTACTCAGATCTGGTTGTGATGTCACTTTTTAACCTAAACAATTTAATCCTTTGTTGTATTGTATAGACTTTATCTACACAATACTAAACCTGAATTTCTCCTGTTGCATTTTTTCAGATAATTACAGTTTGATTACAGCTAGGGATTCTGATTCAATTTCTTTGAGCTCGTAAGATGACTGATTAACAAAAAAGTTCTCTGCTGTCATTGTCAGCTCCTCTGGGTGCTGCTGTTGGCCACTGTCATTGGCCTGCTACTGCAGCGGCTGGCGATTCGGCTGGGCGTAGTCACCGAGATGCACCTGGCTGAAGTCTGCAACCGCCAGTACCACACTGTGAGATATCAAAGGGATAGTTCGCCTCTTTTGACATGAAGCTGTATGACATCCCATATTAGCAATATCATTTATGAACATTAACTTACCCCCTGCTGCGTCCTGTGAGCTGAGTTCCAGCTGAGTTTTGGCGTTGACGAAGGTAGTCCGGCTAGTTGGCTGGGGCTTAAAAAATAAAGCGTTTTGTTTCTCAAAACAATATGCGTTCAAAAGAGTAATACATTTGCATCACAAAATCGTTCATCCAGAAAAAGTCAGACCTCACAATCGCTTGGTGCTATTTTCTCTCCCATCGTGTCACTGCAATGCTGTGTAGACCGTGCAGACCGAAGTGCAGACCGAGCAGTCCCCTGCTTCCGAGCAGCAAACACCGTAACAGGTGCGGCTGTCGGCAGGTGGCAATCACGGAGTGATACAAAGGGAGAGAAAATAGCGCTAAGCGATTGTGAGGTTTGACACGGTGCTCGCTCCTGTAACATACATGCAAAAACAACTGTTGATGTTCCTTCTGTCCTTCCAGTAGAAGCAATATGAGCTCTCTTAATGGCGAATAAGTTGTGAAGGTTAGTTAGGTAGTGTAGGTAGCTAGTGTACACACTATTAGAAGGTATATATGAGAATGATTGTAGCTTAAGCTAAAGAAACTTACATGTTTGTTGTTCTAAGTACAAGTAAAGTATAAGTCAAAACACCTGGATAATACAATAATAAAAATCAAGTCAAAATAGCCCATTTCATGTATAGACCTATTTTTGATTAGAGCATTTTTTTTTTTACAACAGAGCTACCCTGTCAAAACTGCATGGTCTAACAATAATCAGAGATCAAAAAGTGAAAATCTATAAGAATTTGAAAGCACACAAAAAAAGTAAGGACATTCATTCAAACTATAGAGCAGGGTATTGATACCTGCATATTGATAACTGATACAAATCCTATATAAAACAAAACCAGATTAGATCCTGACATAACACCATTTTCATGGAGTTTAGCACTTAAATGACGAGCTGTAAAAAACGTTTGAATCTCAAGGGTTGGAAATGGAGGCTCATGCACACAAGAAGTAATTTTATTTTGTCATGCTTCTTAAATTTCATAATTATCTAAATCAGAGTGCCACTTGTATAAATATGACCTGATACTGACTTGTGTCTTCTGTCAAGGTGCCTCGTATCATCCTGTGGTTGATGGTGGAGCTGGCGATTATAGGCTCAGACATGCAGGAGGTGATTGGCTGTGCAATTGCTTTCAACCTCCTCTCCTCTGGCAGGTGGTTTGAACAGGGACAGAGTCATAGTTCAATAAGTGCTTGAAAAGATTATGTGGTTGTGACCAAATTTACCCTGTATGTTTCAGGATCCCCCTCTGGGCTGGTGTCCTCATAACCATCACTGATACATTTGTCTTCCTCTTATTTGATAAGTATGGTAGGTTGTATCTATGCTCTCCATACGTTATGATATCTATTTTCAAATAACTGGTAAACAAACTATGCATCAGCGTATAGGAACAATAAATTAATGTATACTAATGTTGTTCTCTGCAGGCTTGAGAAAACTGGAAGCCTTTTTTGGTTTGCTTATCACCATCATGGCTGTTACTTTTGGATATGAGGTAATGACATTTACAGATCTGACTATATGGTGTCACTCAGTTTGTTTTAACACCTCCAGTTTCACAGCCAACAGCAGATCATTTATTTAAGGCAAGCCAATGTTTAGGGGCAAAAAAAAAATCTGCAAAACCTGAATTTTTTAAAACTGATTTTCATCTGAGTATAAACAAGTACAACATGCTTAAGCTGAGAGCTTTATGGAACTCCCCAATTAAAGGTTTACAGTGTTGGCAGAAAAAGTAAGTGAACTATTTCATTTAATTGCTCAAACCAACAACTATTTCTTGTTGCAAGGAATCAAAGCTACGCAACTTCCAGGAGCAATTTGGAGCATTGCTCCTGGTTGCATATTTGAAATGTCTATGATTTTGAAATTGACACAGGTTCTCTGCTGTCTAGTATGTGACAGCGAGTCCAGATCAAGGCCAGTTACTGAAGGGGATGTTTGTACCATACTGCGAGGGCTGCGGGCCTGTTCAGCTGGGTCAGGCTGTTGGCATCGTGGGTGCCGTCATCATGCCTCACAACATTTACCTCCATTCTGCTCTCGTAAAGGTCCGACAGTCACAAAATTCCCTTTTTAATCAGCTGTTTTAAAACTTTATTCAGGTTATCAGTGTGTGTCTTAATGCTCTCTCAGTCTCGAGATGTGGATCGCTCGAACAAGAAAGAAGTAAAAGAGGCCAACAAATATTTCTTCATTGAGTCAGCCATCGCACTGTTTGTCTCTTTCCTCATCAATGTGTTTGTGGTAGCTGTCTTTGCTGAGGCTTTTTACCAGCGCACAAACATGGAGGTGGTGAGTATCCATGAAGCTGCACTTATAAACGTAGAATTGTTTCATTTAAATTGTATTTTAGAAATTAGTGGTTTAAATGTGTTTCTTTTTCTTTCTTTTTTTTTTTTTTTACATTTCAGTACAACGTCTGCAATCAGTCTAGCAGTCCTCATTCGCACCTGTTCCCTCTGAACAATAAAACACTGGAGGTGGATATCTACAAAGGGGTATGTTTTCAGTGACATTCATTGCACATAATTCTTCACACCCCATACACAGTATCCAAACCTCTAATATCCACCTTATCAGCCACAACATTCCTGGTAGAGGAATTGACGAACATTGATTTGATATTCAATTCAACTCTCTTCCCGAGCATACATGGAACGGTAGGCAACAGAGGGAATAAAGAGAATAGAGACTTTATCGTCATTGGGCATACAACAAAATTAAGATTGCTTCTCTTAGATGAAGACAATTAAGGCACAACACATTAGAAGGAACAAAGAGTCAAAAAGGACATAACACACAATTTAAAAAAGGACATAAAACAAGGTAGAATAAATAATCTATATGAGTACAAATCTGTACAGGAAAAAAGTGCTGGTGCATAGAAGCATGGATCATTTCTATGAAAAGTTTTTCTTGTTGAAAGTGTTAATGGCAGTGGGAAAGAAACTGTTCATGAGTCTGGAGGTGCATTTCTTTACTGACCTATAGGGCCTGCCAGAGGGCAGCAACTTGAAGACGTGGTGGCTGGGGTTGGAGGTGCCCTTGAGGATTTTGGAGGCTTTGCTGATATTCCATGATGTTGCAACGTCCTCCACAGAGGGGAGGGGACAGTCTATTATTCACACTGTAGTCTTCACCACTCTCTGGAATCATTTTTGGCTGTGGCAGAGAAGCCTGCTTACTAAACTGTGATCCAAAAGGTCAGGAGCCTTTCTATGGTCACCCAGTAGAAGGCCACCAGCAGCTTCCTCTCTGTCTTTAGCCTACTGAGCACCCTCAGGAAGTGTAGTCTTTGTTGTGCCTTCTTTGATAGTTGCTGTGGTGTTGGTTGACCAGGACAAGTTCTCTGATATGAGGACCCCCAGGAACATAAATGTCTGCATATTTATGCAGTCACACTCCTAAAGTCCAATATTACTTGGTCTTTGTCATATTTAGTGACAGGTTGTTTGCTAAACACAGACACCTTCTCGATCTCATCCCTGTAAGCGGTCTCATCTCTCCCTGAGATGAGTCAGAAGACAGTTGAATTCACAGTCATCTGTGAATTTGATGATGGTTATTGGAGGGATGTGCAGGTGTACAGTCATGGGTGTTAAAGGGAGTTGAGAACTGGACTCACCCTTGGGGTACACCAGTGCCCAGTGTAATGGAGGAGGAGAGTTGGGGATCTATTTTGACTCTGGGCAGTTAGTCAGGAAATCTTTAATCCATGCACAGGTGGAGTCGTGAAGTCCAGGATTTGTAATTGACATACTAGGATGTCAGGTTTTATTGTGTTAAATGCAGAGCTGTAGTTAATGAAAAGCATTCTGACATAACAGTCTCTGTGTTCCAGGTGGCTGAGGCTGTGTGTATTGTGTATTGTTGATGGCATCCTCTGTGGATCTGTTGGCTCCGGGTTAGCATGGATGGAATAAAGCAAGCCTTAATCCCATACATGATGCCTTGGGCACTGTTCTGGGAAATGATGAGTTCCGGCCTTGGTTGTTACTTGGACATATATAGCCTACCTAAAGGCAGATACCAGATACAGGCAGCAGTATTGCCTGATGGCGGCAGTAGCCCTTTTCAGCAGGATAATGAACAGTGTTACACTACAGAAACTCCTTGGTAATGTTTTGACTAACATGGCAAAGACTTTATGATGTTGACTTGGCTTCGAAAACTCCAGATTTTAATCTAACTGAGCATCTGATGTCGTGCTTCTTAAATTTCAGAATTTAAGAAATTTCAACATGGTGTGTTGAGCCCATGAAACTTTGATGAAACAGCGAGAGGAAAGTTTTTTGCTCACACATGATTTTCAGTAATAACAGGGGCCAACCACTTTCCAAACATTGCAGTCTGCTCTGATTGGTCCGAGCAGACACCACCATTCTGCATCAGCTCAGCTGTGATTTGAAATTTTAAGACTGTATTTCACAAAATACAGTTAGTATACACCACAGATGCAGTATGAGCCATCAACATTTTTTTCCTTTTTTTTGTTGCAGATAGTTGACATATAGTGCAAAATAGATCATAGAATTTTAAGTTTGATTTCATTGGGGACTTGAAGTCTTGGTGCTTTCAACATGTGATGTGTCATGTCATGTGAATTCCATGAGTCCAAAGGTCAGAGCTGTTTTTGCAGGAAAAGGCATACCTTCTTTATATTACACAGGCTGTTTTAATGTTCAACTCAATTTATTTATATAGCGCCAAATCACAACAAATTACAGTCAGAGTTCAATTCATTGTAATCATAATCCAATCAAATCCAATTAATTAAATTCAAAATTAGTCTAGTTCATACATATAAAGCCAATTCAACAAACAATTTCCGAGCTAAGGAAACCAACCACCACCAAAACTTCTCTTGGATCCTATCTCCCGTCCTGAGCGTGCCTGAGGCGACTGTGGAGAGAAACGACTCCCTTTTAACAGGAAGAAACCTCTGGCAGAACCAAACTCAGGAAGGGTGGCCATCCGCCTCGACCAGCTGGGGTTTGAGAAGAGGGGACAACAAACACCAACACACCATTCAAAGGATACCTGTTGAGGAAGAGAAACACCACAATGACCACAATAATGCCAAATGTACATGTGTCATATGAGGACATAAATGGGGGGGGGCATAATAAGTCAGCACAAGAATGGCAAGAATGGCTTCATACACAATGAAGAGTATAATTAAGGCAGTGAAAACTCTGAGAATTCAGACAGAAACTCAGAATAAGGGCCAGGTGGATGATACACAATAACAAACACAAGAGTTTTTTTGGGATTTCCACTTTGGGTGGGAAAAACTCAGATATTCAAAAGAGCTAAAACTAATCTCGGGTCTTGGACTGATTAGTAACCTTAATCTGAAGATAGCTGCCACTCCTCCTCCTCTGCCTGTGGTTCGAGGAACGTGAACATTTAAACAGTCAGAGGGAGTTGATTCATTAATGCTAACATGATCCTCCTGCTGCTGCCAGGTTTCTGTAAGATTCACAAACAAAAACTTGGAAAGTAGAAATCTAATATTCAGCAAACCACATTTAATAGTTTTATGTTTTTGTTCAGCAAGATTTTTTGTCTTAATCTTTTTGGAGGTTTTCTGAATTTGTTCCTCTTGTGTTTATTGATTTATTTAATTTGGCCGGTCTGGGAGCATGTTGTGGCTGTTTCTTGTCCGCAATGCATTCACTCATACACTAAGTAACAACACCCATACAGGTGTCTATAGATATTTACGAAACTACTAATAACATCCATACAATGGAAAAAGGTGAGCATCATTAAAGGGATAGTTCGCCTCTTTTGACATGAAGCTGTATGACATCCCATATTAGCAATATCATTTATGAACATTGACTTACCCCCTGCTGCGTCCTGTGAGCCGAGTTCCAGCTGAGTTTTGGCGTTGACGTAAGTGGTCCGGCTAGTTGGCTGGGGCTTAAAAAATAAAGCGTCTTACTTCTCAAAACAATATGCGTTTAAAAGAGTAATACATTTGCATCACAAAATCGTCCACCCAGAAAAAGTCAGACCTCACAATCGCTTGGCACAAGAACAACTCTTGCACAACATTAACATTGAACATTCTCTGTAAAATGTTTTATTATAAACTTCCTGGGGAATTAAATACTGATGAATGTGTGCTCCGTACATGGTTTTATTGACTGATATCTTGTTGTGCTTGTCACAGGGGGTGGTGTTGGGCTGCTTCTTTGGCCCGGCAGCACTGTACATTTGGGCCGTGGGGATCCTTGCAGCTGGTCAGAGCTCCACGATGACTGGAACATACTCCGGACAGTTTGTCATGGAGGTCAGTGCAGAAGTGAAGGACAAAACGTTCAAATTACACAAAGAGTAGAAATACTGGTATTTATTGCAAATGTATTATTTCATTCTGAAATGTAGCTTTTCTTGAGTTCTTTTCTGGCACCGACTAAGACTTTTATGTGTGATTAACCACATACAATTGTATACTGTTCACTTTGCTGAATCATTTGTAAACAAACCTACTTAGAAATGTCAAACTGTTGTGTTCTCAGGGTTTCTTGAACCTGCGCTGGTCACGTTTTGCTCGGGTGTTGCTGACCCGCTCACTTGCTATCATTCCCACCCTGCTCGTGGCCATCTTTCAGGATGTGCAACACCTGACAGGCATGAACGACTTCCTCAATGTGCTCCAGAGCATGCAGGTTAAGCACATATAAAAACTGGTTTAACTGCATTCAACACCATCTTTCTACCTTTGTTATACTTAAACTACACAAACAAGTAGGTCTGCGTTTAGGTTTTGGCTTGATTAAAGCTGCCGTCGGCAACTTTTTTTTAGTCATATTAGCTTGAACTGTCATGGGATTCTGGAAGTAGAATATTAAATAGGCTGTTTAGGAAAAACCCCGAATTCTGTAGCTCCCTCTGAAGCCTGTAATCGTGCTTGCAAAAATCGAGCGCTCCCGGCTGTTTTTAACCAATCACGTTAGGTTTATTATTTATCTATTATCTGAGCAGAACAGTCACCAACCACGTCTTCCATGCTGAGCGTGAGTCTGCCCCCAGCTTGTGTGCGCGCACACTGGTGTGAACTCACGTGCACAACCTCGTCCACAGAGGGGGAGGGGCCTGAAAGTTGTATCAGTTCGAATTTTCCGACTTTAGACTCGGAATTTTGAAAACCTGCCGACGGCAGCTTTAATGAACTTACTTTATCAGTCAACAGATTACAGGACTGCATTAGTGAATTAAGTACATCACAGCACTTTTACCAAGAAATTCACAGACAACTCAAATAATATTTTTGACTAGTTATTTAGCCTATATTTTTTAGCACATTTTCGTTGGAACTAATAGTCTCACATTCCTCAGTGCTTCAGAGCTGCATTTTTTGATAGACACATTAGAGAGGGTTAATGAGCTCTGTTAGAAGCCAGATATTCATGACAACATTTTAGAACTGAACTGAACTAAAAAATACTGTCACAAGGAGGAGCATTATCAGCATGGCACGTTTTATAAAATGCTTTGTGAATTCCTTTTAAATCTGATGTTCAAAGTTAGGAGTGGAATCCCTTACTGTTATTATGCTATATATCATGGTTCATATATTTGTAACTCAGCCTGTTAGAGGCTGCTTTCAACCTTGATGTTTAGGGAAAATGACCTTTTATTTAATAATCTCAGTCTTAGAAATATTTTTCTGTTTAACTTCTACGATAGCAAATATGGTCTAATTATTTTCTAACAAAATGCAATAATTTCAATCGTGGGGTTGAAGTTATTAAGTATTGAGGCAGTTTAAATGAAGGCTCTTTAAAAGGGAACTCAAGTGAATCAGTTTACATTGTTTATGCTAAATGGGATCAATTGTGTTTATCACACAATGCTAGGAGTTTAAATATCTCAGGGTTTTTGTTCACTAGTGGCATATATGGTCAGGAGATTGGAGGTGTGTCTAGAACAGTTTAACTGGAGCATGTCACAGTGGGCACATTGGTGAGCAGTTTTTAGTCAGGGGAGGGTAAAACATTGATGTGACAACAATACATTGTAAAATGTCTCATACAGTATGGTATTCACTCATCTTCTCATTTTCCAGTTGCCATTTGCTCTCATCCCTATCCTCACTTTCACCAGTTTGCCATCTCTCATGAAGGAGTTTGCCAATGGACTGTAAGTTCGTCTCCATGGTTGGATTCAAAGTAAAATGATACACTATAAATTTCATTCTTTCTTACATATAGTAACCCTTTTTTTGCAGAACGTTTAAAATAGGAGGAGGACTGGTGATCCTGTGTGTGTGTGCGATTAATATGTACTATGTCGTGGTATACATGACCACCCTCAACAATGCATGGTTGATCGTGTTGGCAGCATTCCTTTCCATTGCATACCTGGCATTTGTGGGATACCTGGTAGGTATTATCAAGCTGTATGGGCCCGGGTCCATTACATTACAATACATTTTATTTAAAAGTGTTTTTTTTTTAATGTTTCATGTGAAAGTAAAACTTTGTTCAGACATGTTTAGATATATGATTGGAAATAGACTGAAATCTCCAGTGATTCCAACATTAAAAATCAGTCATATCTGCCTTTGCCTCGTAAAAAAACTGAAGCTATAGATGTACTGCAGAATGAGATAGATGGCTCTGCCCACAAATATTCACAGTGCTCATGTCTGTTTTTTTAATGGTGCAAGGGGGTTGAAATATATCATGGTTAACTGGAGAAAACTAAATCAACAACAGAAGGAGGTTTAAGAAAACACAAACACCTTTTAAAAAGTTAGCTGGCAGGATTGTTCGATTAACAGATCATTAACTAGCATATTCAAATTGATAAATGATTAATTGTTTGAGACTTTTCTTTTTTTTAGCAGAGATGTGGTACCATCTCAATTTAAAGCATTATAAAGCTTTCAGCATGAGTTTATGAATTTTACTTACACAAGTAGGAAGTGGAGAGCCGAGGAAGCTGTATGGCGAGCGCCTGGGAAAAACCGCAAGAGCCAGGAATCCACCAGGACTACTGGCGACTGCGAAAGACTGGCAGCTGTCTGTTGACCTGGAAAAACAGCTGAAGTTCCCCCAGCACATAGTCACAACCACCCTAAGGCCAGACATCCTCCTGGTCTCAGAGGAGACGAAGAACATCCTCCTGATGGAGCTCACAGTGCCATGGGAGGACCGACTGGACGAGGCCCATGAAAGAAAGAGGACCAAGTACGAACCGCTGGTCATTGACTGCCGTAAGCAGGGCTGGAAGGCGAAGCGTATGCCCATCGAGGTAGGCTGCAGAGGGTTTGCGGGCCAATCACTCTACAAAGCCTTGAGTTCGCTGAGCATCACTGGGATGGAGAGGAAAAGAGCCATCAAAAACATCACGGAGGAAGCAGAGAAAGCCTCCAGATGGCTCTGGATCAGGAGAGGAGATCCATGGGGAGTAGCGAATGCCACCTGAACACAAGCCGGGTCTGATCAACCTTGGCTGGGTCGCCTGGGTGAGGGTGTCTGATGTTGAAAGACCCGAAACACCCGAGGATCCCAGGTCACATCACTGATGATGTGTTCAGGAGCATCCTAGAGATGTATTCTAACAATAGGAAAATACAAACACCTTTTAAAAAGTTAGCTGGCATGATTGTTCGATTAACAGATCATCAACTAGCATATTCAAATTGATAAATGATTAATTGTTTGAGACTTTTCTTTTTTTTAGCAGAGATGTGGTACCATCTCAATTTAAAGCATTATAAAGCTTTCAGCATGAGTTTATGAATTTTACTTACAAAAGAATTAGATCTTGTGAATAAGTCTCCATGGTGTATGACCATATATCCTTTTGAGTTGCAATTAGTAAGGGTTGATTTTGTCTAAGGTTTATGTCATTGCTTCAGAGTTAAGATCCTTAATTTTTTTGCATTTTCTGTTGTCATTTTTTTTCACCCTGAAAATGTGTTTTTAGAATTGTATGTGAATCTTAAACACTTAATTTAAAATCACAGTCATTTTAGGTAAGTCTCTTGTGACTCTTGCTTCTCTGAATTGCTATCATCAAGAATCTTCACAGACATTTTCAGCCAATCACAGACAGTCAGAGCTGTGCTGAAACTGCTCCAGGGTGTCTGAACCCTTTTTGAAGCTACTGTATGACTTGAACTTTTGACATAGAAATAGAAAAGGTCACAGTTTGGATTGTTGGGTTGTCACTTTTGCTGAATATGTGATTTTGATAAGTAATTTGGACCTGTGTCTGTGTGCTGCAGGTGTGGTTGTGTTTGATAGCTCTGGGGATGTCCTGCGTGGATCCAAGCACCAGGAGAGGAAACGACACAGCTGTATTGATAGAGCAGCAACTA
Source organism: Odontesthes bonariensis (assembly GCF_027942865.1). Lineage (NCBI taxonomy): Eukaryota > Metazoa > Chordata > Actinopteri > Atheriniformes > Atherinopsidae > Odontesthes > Odontesthes bonariensis. The sequence goes on along the minus strand of NC_134515.1, from coordinate 31,071,196 downwards.
GATATCGACTGCTGAGTCACTTGTGTGTTTAAGGGGATCTTTATTTCAAAGCTGTGAGAACATAACTGATTTTGTACTATTTTGCTCCAGTAACTATATTTAGTCCTAATTTATGTACAAGATGTTGAACTGTCAGATGAAAGATTAAGTTTTACAGGTGCTATAGATATTTTTATCTAGTTATTTAGGATCTGTTGTATTTGTTGTTTACTGTACTTTTATTCATATGTAATTTAAAACAAACAAATCAGGTGAATTTTTCTAGAATATCACATATGACCAAAGCATAGTCAGTTGTGCAAGTTGATATACACTGATCATTAAAACCACCTGGCTAGTGTCTTGTTGGTCCCCCTGTCTGCCGGAATAGCTCTAACTCATCGGGGCATCACTACAAGATGTTTGGGTGTTGTCCTGTGGTGTTTGGCGCTGAGACACTGGCAGACGATCCTTTGGCTCCTGTGTGTTTTGGGATTGGGTCTCTGTGGAATGGGCTTGTTCCTGCACATTCGGGAGATGCGCTGATCTGTAATGTGATCTGTGCAGGCCCTCATGAGTTTGGATGGCCTGGACGTTTTTGTGCCTCTTGAGTTGTTTCTGAGTAGTTTGTGTAGTGTTGGAAGGCATGTAATTCCTCGCAGCGACCACTACTGTCCCATAGAGCTGTTGTGTGTGTGTGATCAGTAGTGTACAAAAGTGTTACCTCTCTTTATTTCTTTATATTTATAATTTTGCTTCCCAAGAGCCAGCCTTTCCATTAATAGTTTTAAGCAATTTTAGCAAAAGTTCTCCAGGCTTTCTGAAAGTCAAAGTTTGTCTTTTTTGCTCACTTTTTAGTCCAGTGCTGACCATTTTCAGAGGAATGTGTTTGTTAAGTCACTTAACACTGACCTATCAATCATTTCAGCTCAAAAGGTGCTTAAGTCAAGGGGATCCAGGAAAATAACCAATTTTAAATTCTATCATCACACCCTTTTACTTGCAGTTTGTCCCAAAAGATACACAAATTCTTAAACAGGCAGTTTAACAGACATGATATCGTATTTTGCACCAACAAGGTGTTTCCAAGGAGGCATTAGCTGACAATTGGCATATTTCAGCATGGTGTGCAGTGTGTCCTTAAAAAAATGAACTGGGCAAGTGGAGGACAAAATAAGAAGTAGCAAACCTGAAAAAAAGTGTCCACTGCAAATGATCAGTATTTTTTAAGTAATGTTGTCAAGAAATAGGAAAAAAATCCAATAAAAATTCAACACAGGACCTTAGAGACCTTCAGGTGATCCTTTTAATGTTCACTGAAGCATCATCAGGAATGGTCCCCAGGGAGCCATTCTTCTTGACAGAAGGGAAACGGGGAGAAAAAGCTTTTTTAGAGTTGCACAAACTCTGTTTTTGTCATGTGTACGGTGTTTCCATTTATGTTTGTGCATTTTTACAAATCTCTGCACCTATTTTGCACCTGAAAGTAGGATGGCTCAAGACTACTGTATATGTCAAGGCGACATCCACATGAATGTCAGCACCCAGTTTAGCAACAGGAAAATCATGTTGTAACAAGATGATTGTCATTCAGTCCACATTAGTAGCTGAAAAGTTGTGGTTGACTGGTGTACAGCTCAAAACACTGTCTGTTTATAGTAAACACTATATTCTTTTTGAAGAAAATGAATCGACTGAATCTGAAAACCATGTGGTTTTTATTAAGCAGTTGAGCTGAGCTTTTGACTTGATTAGTCAAGTGGTACCGAGACTTTTAACTCCAACTATTCCACATGTTTGAACAAAAAAAAGGTTCTAGAAGAGAACAAATTTTAGCTTAATTACTATGCAATGCAAACGTGAAAAAGATAGTTTATATTATAAAACAATAAAACACAGTGGTAAACAGAAAAATGTTAGATACACTAAATTAAGTCTTCAGGAGAAAAATCATGCTTTCTGTGGCCTGAAGGGTAAATACACTGACAGATCGAATGGTAATTTTGCCCCAAAAGTTCTGTTCTACAAGCAACCAGTCGTACTTTAGAGAATGACATTTGATAACCTCAATAAGGCCTTTTTGAATTCAGCCTTTCAAATTTTTGCAGTTCGTGTTTTAACCACAAGGAGGCGGTGCATCGTGCAAGAAAAAAATCTCTCCGATATAGTAAACAGCTCACCACCACAGTTTACAACACAACACGAGATTAAAGGGCATGGTACGTTCCATTGTGTGTGTGTGTAATACAGAAGCAGTGTAGCTGTACTTAACAAAGCAAATAAAAGCAGTTACAGTCATTGACTTTAACTGTAATATTCAGTATATTCATCCGGAGGTGCTGGTGTTGCGCCTGCCTGTGGTGACGGTATGTCTGAGGAGTTGCAACTATTGTGTAACTGCAAGCAAGCCCTGCTGGTTTCAGTGTCTCCCGAATTCCAACCTTGAAGTGCCTCAGCTTTTGAGAACTGTGGACAGGCGGTCTAGATAGATTTTTCTTTGCATTGTGGCACAGAACTTTTTTTTCTCTCTCTCTCTCTCTCTCTCTCTCTCTCTCTCTCTCTCTCTCTCTCTCTCTCTCTCTCTCTCTCTCTCTCTCTCTCTCTCTCTCTCTCTCTCTCTCCCTGTCATGGAGGTTGAGTTATGTAATAGGGGAGAGTCTTCCCACCGCCCCTCTCTGTTTTTGTTTTTCTCAATGAGCCAATGTCTCCCTGCTTAGGCCTCACAGCCTGTCCAGTAGGCCCCTTTCCTGGAAATATAGCATAGCAGAGGCCACTCTGGGGCAGGTCTGTGGGGTGGGAGAGGAGGGGAGGTGAGGGGGGGTGCCTCTTCCAGCAAATCACATGATTGTAGACCTTACAGTCCCAGCCCTACATGAGGTTCAGATGCACCAAGCATATTTCAACAGTTAGATTATCATCAGAAGGATTGGATCCTGTTAATGCATGGCAGAGTGCATGAGGCGGTAAGTAGATGATGTGGACTCCCAAGGGTTAAATGTAGAAATAGAACCACAATTTCTGATGGATGGAGTGGGTGTAAATGTCATTTGTGGTACTGTTAATGTTTACATAAGTTGATGCACAGTTCACTTGTTGATTCGTCCCGATTTTGTCATTAGAAGGGATTTTCTCAACTTGTTTAAACTTTGACTGTTTGAACAAACAACAGTGTATTTCAAATGTCTGTTTTGTCATGAAATGTCCAACAAAAATTCTCCAAACTGTTGATTTATTATTTATACATTGATGTGGCACAAAGCACAAGTGTTTTTTTTTTTTTACTTTGACCCACTGAATGGATTGATTTAATAACTTGCAATTGTAAAAATAAGTAAATGTGTTGATGAATTTAAGGACAATAAACCACAACATGGAATTACAAGTCCTGAATTTTTACATTTCTTGTATCATTAGTTCATAACTTTTGTTTTCTTTATTGAAACTAGTGTAAATTAGTTGTCAGCTGATGAAAGATGTGATTGTAGTGGCTCAGTGATGTTTGCAGTCAGTTTCTTTGGACAGATTTTCAAGGGGTCGACTGCAGCACCCCTGAACTCTCTGCTTGCAGACTCGTTCACAGCAGCTGACCTCTGTGTTCTTTGTGTCTGTCAGTCTGTCCTCCGAGAGGAATGCGACAGAAAGCAGGCAAAGATAATGGATTTCAAGTTAATTTAGTATACAGTGGCATCAGCTCTAAACCACACAACATTTTTCAGCTGTGCGGTCCATACTTTATTCTTTTTATACATTTTTCATACATCTGTCAGTGGTCCCTAAAAATGTTCTAATCCAGGAATGCAAACGACAGGGCCGTTCTTGTTTATGTCTTGCAGTGTGGCCACTGTGGGCGGTGGCTAAGCTCATGGTGTAGTGGGCCTACACGTGTCTGAAATGGGTCAACTTAACAATGCAGCTACATCTGTATTAACAACCGTAATTCTATCATTTTGTTCTATTTTTTCCATATAAACCATCTTATGGGTATACTGCATGCTGTTTGGGTTGTTTTCTTCGTAATTTAAATGGCTCTAAATATAGACACAAATACTCCTCTATGTAGAACCGTCATGCTGTAATTTATGAATATATTGAAACCCAGTGATGAACAATCGCAGAATCGTTATTGTCAGTGTAGGAAAACAATCACCATAAAAGCTTTATAGCAATACATGCCTGAAGTTTGGTGCTACTTGTCTAAATAAAACAACAGTCAGTTAAACTTTCTATACATGTTCTAATTGAACTGTAATAAGCAGTTTAACTGTTTGCATTCTTTTCTTTATCTTAATTTGATGAAACCATCTTATGATGTTTATGACCAGCGCTCTCGTGGTAAAGTTTAGCATTGTTTCTCAAATGTTCAGTGATGGACATATTGCTACATAAGCCCCACCCTACACCCTCAAACATTTTACCTTTGTGTCAATAAAGAGGAGAAAAATGAGAGAGAAAAGGAAAGTAGCCCGGGTCACTGGTTTCTCTCTGTCTTTTGTTACCTTTATACACCTAATTTTACATCGAGATATATTCACCAACAAAACCCATGTCACACAGTGTTTATTGTGAGCTGTAGAGGTCAATCAGATCAAGCAAAATCTAAAAAGCTCCTCCTGTTACCTGCTTTAACAGGAATAGTATGTCTATTTACATTTTTATGGCCTAAATTTTCACTGTAAGTTATTGATATATCAGACATATATTTTTTTCAAGCTAATCTGTTTCTAACGATTTTTTAAAAGTCAATACAGTCTATATTTGGGCAATAGATACGTTTAAAGTTAATCAAATTTAAATGAATAGTGTAAACTTTCGTATTTTTTCAATGGTCCACTTTGTTTGGCTGAGTTTATGCATTTTATTTAAGTCATCCTGTTGTGTCTTTGGTTTGCCTGCTAATTCTAGGTTATAACTTTAAAGATGTGAAGAAAAGGCCAAACTAAAAAGTGTCAGCCTGTCGACAAACCTCGTATTTAAACTCTAGATGCAATGATAAAGTAGTATTTTATTTATTTTTTTATTTTTTCTTGTGGTAATTGTTGAGATGGTGGGTATTACTCTGAACTGTAAAAGTAACAATACAAATAATTGTTCCCGACTTCTCTAATAAATATATTTATTGAACAAGAAAGAAGTGCACGTGACATACCCTATGATAAACATTTGCAGAAAACTGAAATATACACCCAGCGTACAATTGAATAACGCAAATTCAAAATAAACCTTTTTTTATTCGTGCATATTTTATGAGACTGTTTGCACTGGTTTATCTATTTTTTTTTTAAATGTTTTTTAAACAATTCACAAAAAATGTGATCTAATTTGGACGAAAAGCGCTGGAATGTGTTCGGTGAGACGCGTGCAGGATGGGGAGGAATGCCTTAACCACGCCTCCTCCACCATTGCGCCCAATCAGAGAATAGAGACAGTTTCAAGGCGCCCGTGGAGTCCAATCCGTAGAAAAACAAAACCTTGGATAACAACAAAAGTCACATTTTACAACGAACTATCACCTGGAATCCTTTTTTGGTGTGGGATTTTCGGTGTCTGGTCAATTACCAGGGTTTTTCTTCGCCATTTGTGGCTTTTCACTCGATGTTGTTTATCTGTAGTAAGGGGGGGGCTTGAAACCGCCCTCCCTTGCCCCATTTCCTCGGTTGTTTTCCTTCTCTCGCCTGGATTCTCCATGTTGTTGGTGCAAAAGTGAGGACTTCACCGCGACGGGAGAGGGAAGCTGTTTGGCGACATCAGCAGTAATAGTAGCAGTATACCCGAGAAGACGGAGTGCACACAGTGTCAGATAGCCTCCAAAAAACATATTCAAGTGCCTTGCCCCCTCTCCGGGCAGCAGACCTCCGACGGAAGAACAAGAGGCGGTGGGAGAATAAAGGAACCCAGGAACAAGATAAATCCTAATCTCGTCGAGGATTGTAATTGGGGCTGATGACAAGAATCATTGGTGAATACTTGACATACTAGTCAATTTGACCAAAAAACAAACCAATGAGGGATGCCCATCTGTGCTCGAGGACAGGATTTGAGGATTTTGAGGGCTCCGTGATTGTCAGATGGAAAGTTCTGTTATCACACAAGTGCAGAAAGAAGACGTACAAGTGTTACCGAAAACAGGTAAACTGGGATATTCTTTGCTTTGGTACCCTTTTACGCGCGGGTTGATATCGCTACTTGGTTTTTTTTTTCCTGAACAGCAAGCAAGTGTTTTGAGAGATCTTGTAGTGCGCCCATTTACTTGACAGATGAAGGTTGCGTACTCTGGCTGCGCGCGATCTCGGAGCGCATTGCCTTGTTTTGGCATTTATCAAGCGCGTCTGTAACATTTCCATTTGATCCTTACAGCATCTCGTGCAGTTAGAGCCACAAAACAATCTCAACGTGCTCATTTTCTACCGATATTTGGCTAAAAAGCCGTGAAGTTATTTCTTTTCATTCTGTGATCTGCTGAAAAACACCAAATGCTAAGACATAGTTGAAGACATTTAGCACTAGTTTTACATTCCAAGGCATATAATTGTGTTGCCCCCCCCCCCCCTCTGCTGCTTTCCCGGAGATAAATGATTCCTGCTGAGGTGTAAGTTCACAGTCTCCATTACGCGGTGGGTTTGCCATCCAGAGCATAACTATTGTTGATCCTGTTTGCCTCTTTCTGCGATGCTGTGCAAACCAGTGGAGTCTCTGTACATGTGCTGTTGAGTTTTTTTCCAGATTGCAGTGCTGCTGGTCATCATGGTCAGCCCCAAAGTGCCCTGTTAGTCAGTCTCACCCCCCATTTTACTATCAGGTACTGAGGAGTCGCCACAGGCAGCACCGTCATACTGTACACCAAACCCAGATTATTATTTTTTTCCTTATTTTTTTTCTGTACGTGTGTTCTCACGTTTTTGAACGATGGTGGTCACAAATCAGCGCGCGTGCCAACCGAACGACCGATGCGCATGATTTTCCCCGTTTGGTTGAATAAATGAGACAAACAGAGCGGGCTCTGGTTTTGCGTTATGTCACATGTTCTACCTCAGGTGGGTGTAAAGGAGTACAAGGTGCTCGTTGGTTATACAGCGGGGCTGTGCAGCACTGCCAGGTGCCGCGCTGTTGACAGCGGAATGCACAAACACACCCCTCTGCGCACGCCCATTGTAGCGCCGTTTCAAAGATTCCGTTGTTTGCACACTTTGCTCCGACTTGAACGAGGCTCTGCTCTCTCGTTCAACCTCTCGGTGGTTAACATCGTGCGTGATGTGAGGCTGTTTGTGTGTGTGTTTTGCCTCGGGCTGTTAAAATGACTCAAAGTGTGTGCAATGTACCCATCTTTGCCGCGCGGGTTTTGGGTGGGTTTTTAAGTGATGTATCTGCAGTGTGGATTTATCTTGCTGCCATTGATAAACCTCTGCGAGATTAATCCTCCCTTCATTTCATACGAGGGCGACTTCTAACTGTGTTATGTCATACATGGCCAATATGATCCTCCTCTTGAAATCTGATGGCTGATTTGCATGCCTTAAGGACCCTCATTTATTCATTACAGAAATAACGCAGCGTGCTTTATTTCTGTGGGGTCATCTTAAACATATTCTATAAAGTCGTTACCAAATCGAGATCCAGTGTCCTTTGTGCCTCAAACAAGGAGTTGTGTAACGGGATTGTTGTCGTGTATGCATTATGACTTCAGAGCAATGAGGATTAGCTCGGACAATGTAAGTTAAAAAAAAAATAAAATGAGTGAATCGTTGAGTATGCAGTTGTCTGGCACTGCACAGACTGAGAGTGTATGAACTAGAATGAAATGGTGTCTAAAGATTTAGATTCTGAAGTCCTTTTCCAAAATAAACTGGACAGGGACTTGGAAGATTGCTTTCCTCCCTTTTGTTTGGCTGTGGCATAGGTGTTGCATGGGCCCGGGACACTCATCTGCATGGTGGCTGATCAAAGACCTGCACAGACCACTGAGGTGTGACTTGCTTTATCTGCTTCTCTGACTGCTCTGGCTGCCCATCTGACTCCTCTGGCTGCCCATCTGACTGCTCTGGCTGGCTTCAGGCAGCCCCGAAAGGTCCTGGTTTTTGAAATGGTTGGATTTTTTTTGTCGAGTTTTGTTTTGTTTTTGTTTTTTTGTTTTTTTTGCTGAAGGTACTGCTGAAAAGTGTGGGTTTTCCCGCCCTCTGAGATTATATAACATGTACCAGCCATTTCCAGCCGCGGCGGTAGGCGCATTAAAAACAGATTTCATGTGTTGGCTTTGCCATCCCTGGTGATAGATGGACGGTGCCTTTGGGAAAAGGGAAGCTTATTCTAGAAAAAAACTTTCTCAAATTATCCTGAATTTCCTTTAAAAGCATGTCCTCTCTTTTTCTGAAAATTTGTATCAATATATTCTTTTGTGAAAATAAGTGTACATGCTGACGTGAGTTGTGGGATGTAATTTAAGGCTCCACTTAGTTTGGAGAGTTTTCTCATGAAAGTTTCTCTTTTTCTGTGCTCAGCAGGCCAGGTGAGTCGCTCTGCGCTCAAACAGCCTCGGAGTTGTAACATCTTCAAAGCCCTCTTCTGTTGCATCCAAGCTCAGGATGGCCCCAAACCACTGCCACCACCACCACCACCTTCGCAGCAGGCCTTGGTGGAGACACAGGAAAATGGGACGGTTGTCAAGGTAACACTAGTGTTTCACATGGCTGAAAACAACCTGAAGACCTCAGCTGGCTTTTTTTTGTTTTGTTTTGTTTATTTACAATTTGACTTCTCCCCCACACACACACTACTTGCCATAAAGAGATGGCGTTTGAATAGTTTGGCCATATGTGCGAATAAACAGAGATCATGATGCTGTAAAAATGTGCTGATTGTCATCAAGCGTTGGGTTTTTTTGGACTAAAACCACTGGTGCACCAGCTGTTAGCGTTTTGAGAACTTACCACAAATGTCTGGGGATATGAAATCCCTTAGATATTCACACTTGATTCCCCAAGAAGGACAGTGACTGCTGTAGGGTAAAGAGATAAAGCGAGCTGAGAATTCTATATTATATTTGCTGAGATGGAATTGAAAAAAAGTTGTTAGTGCCTGCTGCACACTGCAGGCCACACTAGTGAATGCTGTCAGGCTGATTTGGTTCTCAGTTTCGTGTTTGGAGCATTTTAATGAGGTACCATGTTTGTTCATGTAGAGGATGTCCTCTAGCATCAGTAACTAACAGGAACCTGCAGCCACAAGTCTGATTATAGCGTAGCGGGCTTCCAATAAAAGGAAAGCAGATAAAACACTGGCTTTAGTGGAACTTTGCTGCTTTGGGTTTATTGTTTTGTTTTTTTTGCTCAATACTTGCATCTTTCTCAATCTTAATTTGCCTTCCCAGAAGATAAGCTACTCCTGTTATGTAATATATTAATAATTAATTTCATCTTGACTTTATATATAAAGAGCTTAGAATACATGTTTTAAAAAACAACAAAAGGGAAACACTTGATGTCTGAAAGTGTGATTATTGAAATTATTGTGAATTTTAAAACGGGTGAATTCCTGTTGAGTATGAGAAGATACATTTGGGAGTTATGATAAACTATATAAATAATCCAAATATGTACAACTCCAGAGCTGTGACAGTAAATATACTTCTTTATCTCGATTTGCCTCCTTAACACCAATTTAATCTAGATTCCCAAATATAATCAATTGACCCAGATTTAATTTTTCTATGAATTACTGCAAAAGCTCCTTAGCTGTTCACACAGCGCAGATAACGGAAATGACTTTTGTGTGTTGTGTTCTTGACATTAAGAAAAGTCTTTGTGTGTCTCCTCAGCAATCTGAAGCCAGCCTCCTGCCTGAGGTGGAGTCCCAGGATCAAGGAAAGATATGTGTGGTCATAGACCTGGATGAGACTCTGGTGCACAGTTCATTCAAGGTACTAACACTAGGATTCCCTTCCATCTCTTTCTTTATGTTGCTTCCATGGTCTCTGAAGCATCAACATGGACAGCATGATTGGGTGAAAAACAAAGCTTGAAGATCAATGGCCCTTTATGTGTTTCTGCTGGGATTCTTTACAAATCTGTGAAAGTTTCTGTGCAAAAACTACCACATGTTGGAGGAGCATCAAATGAATGTTATTTAGTTTGTATTGGTTATGCTCTGTGATTTATGGCAGCAGTGAGGAGTCGGCTTCTTACTGCTCAGTTGTTACGTAATGCTATGTGAGTCTACACACCGTGGCTCATGTGAGTGAGCATGCCAACCATCTCCCTCTGTGTTCCCCCTGCAGCCTATTAGTAATGCGGACTTCATTGTTCCGGTGGAGATAGAGGGGACCACACACCAGGTAAGCTGTTGTGTTTGTTGCAGTGGACAGAGTGGGTTGTGTTTGTGTATGTATGTTGATGCGTTTGCAGTCTTTGCTGAGCTGAACAGGGATGTGTCTTGTAGCTGGTCAGACAGGTTTTAAAAGATGGGTGTGCAGAGCCCTCTAGTGGCCAGATAATGAACAAGAACGCACAGGTAGAAGTGGATGCATCAGCAAGAAAAGCAATTTTGGCTAAAATGCTTTTAATAAGTGACAAAATATGGAACAGGATATGTGAAGAAGATGTTGAAAAAAAATACTCTTGAACCATGATGTACTAGATCATTTGTTTTTATCTAGTGGAGAACATCTCTAATCGACATGTGGAAATGTAATTAACTCAGAAATATGATTCCTTGGAACCTACGTGTATGAAAGGAATCCTCCGTGGGCCTTTGCCTGGTTCAAGTAATCCAGGATAGGCTGGTTAACACTGGCACGGCCTATTCTTGATTACTTGTTTCAGGAACTGGCCATAAGCAGCTAACCTTTGAAAATGATACAAATGTAAAGAGAATGGAACGACACTTTAATGTTTACTGACATCCCGTCTGCTTCACAGGTGTATGTGCTGAAGAGGCCGTTTGTGGATGAGTTCCTGCAAAGAATGGGAGAACTGTTTGAATGTGTGCTGTTTACAGCCAGTCTTGCTAAGGTACTGGAATGGATGCTAAAATAGATTGATGGTTTTCTTCAGCAAGCGTGAGCACGAATTGTTTAATGATTAATGTCGTTCCGCTCTCTCTCAGCCCAGGCTGGATATTTCCTTAAAAACAAGCTTGCTTACGTAGGAGAAGTGGAAACCTAAGCAAAATAAAAAAAATATATATGACACTACACAAACACACATGCAACAGCTTATACAGAAAGATTTTTGAAGAATGTAGGAATGACCGCAGGAACCAACTTGAATTTTGGATTAGCAAGTGCAGCCTATGAACGAGTTTGTTTAATTGATTTTTTTCCTCCTTCAGTCTGCCATTGGAAAGATGTGTAGAGTTTGTTGAAATTGCTTGATTAACTTGTCCCTCCTCACTTGCTCACCAATCCTCCATCAGTATGCAGACCCAGTGACTGACCTGCTGGATCAGTATGGTGTATTCCGCGCCCGGCTATTTCGGGAATCTTGCGTATTCCATCAGGGCTGTTATGTGAAAGATTTGAGCCGCCTGGGCAGAGACCTTCACAAAACCCTAATTCTGGACAACTCACCTTCCTCCTACATCTTCCACCCTAATAATGCTGTGAGTTTTTACCCAACTCTTTTAGAAATGACGTAAACTCTCATTCGGAAAAAGGAATGGTTGATGTTGTAGAAATAATATAGACCTTTCAAAAAGACTCTGTTGCTTTTGGACTTGTGTCTGGTCAAGAAATTCTTGTAATGTGAGATAAGTTCATGATCAAAAACTGGTTGATCATGAGAGGAAAAAATGAAGAGCATGAAAAGAGTCAAATTGGTCGGTAGTTTTTAGGAAGTTAGTTGGCTCGGTCCTTCTTTATTTCACCTGATTTGTTTGTAAAGCAACGCAAGAGAAACACAAATTTTATGCTATGAATTCTCAGAACCATTAAAAAATTTTCCAGTTTTATTTTGTCCAAGCAATAATGGAATAATGACGTAAAAACAAAGAACGCAACAAACCCTCTCATTTGAGTGGCAGAACCCTGGCAATTATTGTTTTTTACTCATTTTTTATAGTCTGCAAACAAGTTATATTTAAGATCCCTTTGGTTCTGAACTTGAAAATCCACTACATGTCTATATCTATCTATCTATAGATATAGATATATATTTTTAATTAATGAAGGATTTTTTCTCTTTCAGGTTCCTGTGGTGTCATGGTTTGACGATGTGGACGATGCTGAACTCCTCAACCTTCTGCCTGTGTTTGAGGAGCTAAGCCAAGCTGATAACGTTTACACTCGGCTGGACCAACTTCGTGGACATTAGCTCGAGATGGGCCTGCTCGACTGGAGTTCGAGATCCTTTCTGTGACTTATTCAAATAGAGTAGAGTTTCCAGATTGTGATGTCACGGCCTCTGCCTCGAATCCTTTGTTTCATCAAATATTATTAGCATGCAGAAAGGGAATTCCTTTCTGCTTCTTTGGTTAAACTGAAACTCTAGATTTAAAAACTCTGAGGCCTTTTCTGTGGACCTCAGCGTTAACAATGTTGACAACCACTTATTGAAAGTCTAACTACAATGAGCTGAAAACAACCAAAGCATTCCTATCACAGTCGCTTGAGTATGAACATTAGTATGAAAGTTAAAGTGGTTCTTTTGCCAAAGCAGAAAACTGCCTGCCCTGACTTGACTTTGGATATTGAATTTTTTTTATTTCTGTGCCTTTTAGGAACAACAACAAAGAAAAAACAAACAAACATCAGCTCTTTTTTTTTAAATCTTCCATCAATTTTTATACATTTGATTTCTTTTTATAAGGAAATCTATTTTCAAATGGTAAACAAGGTTCCTCTATGCAACCCAGCTCTGTCATAATTTGAACAGTTACTCAAGAGTAGCCAGTCCATTTGCTGTCAGCAGAACACATTACTGTAGCCTTATTTACCTGTAAATAAGCATCAAACAAAAGCATATTTTACTTATTTGTACTATGAAGAAAATTTCTACAGAACATGCAATATAAATCATTAGTGTTTAGATTGATATTGGTTAAAAGGTAGATAAACAGGGCAAATATTGTTTTGGATTGTCAATTGAAAATAGACACACTGGACATGTTGGCACATAGGATGGTTTTCAGTCAAATATAATAGTTCATTTGTTACTGTGTCTTTCTTTTTATATGACAAATAACTTGTACTTGTTTGATATTGACAGTGCTGAAAGTTAAAAACTGTGCCTTTGAAATTGGGACAGAGAATAGTGTTCTGCCTGAACTGAGATTTATAGACCTACACATGCATGATGTATCATGCTGAGCATGAGACAACACTGTCAAGAGCGAGTGTAATGCCAGTGGCTGTGGTACTTGCAGTGCAACACTTGAAACTATCAAATTTGATATTTCGAATCATGCTTACGTGGGTTTGTTTTTTGTTTTTTTATATTTATTGGCCAAAAGCTTTTAATTGTCCAGTACTTCTTAATGCTCAACATTTTGTATTGAAATCAATTTTTCCTGCATTGAAGCTTGCCTTCTGTGTTTAATGGTGCCTAAATAACATACTTTTCTTTCACTGTTAATGAACATTCACAAACGTGTGAAGTTAAAGCAAATCCACAGATGTAAACCTGTGAAACAGTTGTGCAAGAATACATTTTTGTCATTTGAAAATCAGTACAATATTTTTCGTGGGGTTATGTTTTCCTGGTAGTATGGTTTTTCTATGATCTTTATGTTTGATGCTCTTATTGCCTGCATGTTGACTAGTAAAATATGACAATGAAAATGCCTCATTTGTAATGACCAAAAGTATTTGTTTTAAAGTCACACTTTTGTGTTGGAGGTAAAAATGTCAGAAGCTCATTTTTTGTACCTGATTTGACCAAAAGTCTAAAAGGAGCTGCCAGTTTTCATATTAAAATAAAATTTGTTTATATTTTACATTGCTTGTATGTTTTTTTCCATTGACACATAGGAACTACATTTACATACATACAAAGAACGCCTTTGCTCTGTGTTCTCATTTATCATTATACATGCTTTTTGTTGTGATATTTAAATCATATCACTTCACATTAAGGTTTCTGTCACACCTCGGAGTTACTAAATGTAATTTACTAGGCCTCTACCTGCAAAGAGTACAATAAGGCCTTACTAAAAAATATCCCAAAACTTCTTAAACCAGTAGGCATGTGTTTACAACATTAATTTGGTGTCGCAACCAAGATTAAGTAAAATGAGTTAGACGGGTTTGACACAACGGCATATAATATCGAGATAAAACTATCTTAACTGAAATTAAGGGGTTCTGTACTTGAGTTTCACTCCTACACCTAAATTACGTTAGTCCTGTATTTATTTTATTCTAACGAGGCAGAATTTGTGGAGGTAGCCAAGTTTGAGGTCGGCCATTTTAGGTGTACTGGGAGATTACTCAGTGACACACCAGGAAGTGCATCTTAATATAAAAACACTTCGGCAGTCAGCGGTTTTTTACAACTAATTTGGTCAAACACACAGCAGCAATGTAATAAATAAGCATCTGAGTTAACTCCACGAACAGCCAAGAAAAATCGTGCTAATTCCATGAATTTCACAAAGGTTATACGCTGTACAGACTTCTGGGCGTTTCCATGGTGACATCAGCAGGCTGACTTGAGCTGACTGACACGTACTGGATTGTTAACAAACTGTGTCAGTGAAATAGAGCAACCGAACAGGCCGGAGACGAAACGTAAGTATGTGTGGTTTTATCGGTTTGTTGAGTTAATGGTGGCTTTGGCGTTACCAGCTTTTCTGGCGTCGAGATACGTCGAGTTTGTTGACAGACGAGCAGTCGTTAGCTAGCCAAGCTGCTCATTATTTAACGCTCTCTGGTTAGCAACGTTAGCTATTCACAAGTGTCTCAACACAGGTTTAGCTTGCCGTTGCCTTTTTAAAAATTGAAATATCGTTTTTTTTTTTGTTTTTTTTTAAACATTTTGTTTTTACAAGCGTAGCTATGTATGAATAACTGTTGTTGTTTTTAAAATGTTCATGCAAGTTATGTGTTTTAACATTCGCACCAGTTGGTAGCCCGTTGTCAAAACAGCTTGTTAGCTTGTCATGCTAACCAATCCTTGCCATTTAAGGCTAATCTGTAGTACAAGTTGATGTTGTAAGTCATTAACTTTCAGGTAACTTTAGTGCCAGTTGAAGCTGCGGTTTTGTGTTAGGAATAATAAGTGAAAGCTCTCAGTTCAAAAATATGCTCTAGGTTGTAGCTATTTGTTGTAGCTAAGATTAACATTTATATGTGTTTATTTAATAGAATGGTCTGTACCGATATGTTGATTATTTGAAAATTTAACCATTATTATTGACCGTATACACTTAAGTGATTTAATGTGTAATTTTTATTAGAAAATTTAGCATAACTTCAAAGTTCTTCTGAAAAGAATATGACCAATTAAACGGTGTGACGGACGGCTGCACTGATAAGGGGAAAACAATTGTGCAATACACTTTTCTACAAAAATAATTTGCGATATGAAAAAAATACATGAATTCAAAGAAAATACAAGAATGGTTTGAATTGCTCTGTTTGGAAAAAATAACATCTTGATAAAACATTGAATAGCACAGAAAAATGTATTTAATTTAAAAAAAAAATTAAAAACGTTTTGCATTTGTGAGCAGTGACTCAAACTTAAGTGATTTTAAAGTAGGATAAACTTGAAAGTTTTGTCAATTCTTTACCTCAAGTTGACATAGCTGCTTTTATATGATCCTCTTCTGTCAAACAAGGATAAAATCTCTAATCTTACATGTAACAGCTTTTTGTGTGACATCTGGATCTGGTTTTGCATGCATTATAGAGCATTGGAGCTGCATTTCTTTTAGCAAACGTACTTCATTCCTCTCCCTTAGTCTTTGCACTGTTCTCTGTGCACATACATAACTTTATCACCACCAGCAACAAATACTGTGCTTTGTAAATAGAATGATGCTGTGTACAATCAAGAATGATGTAATCTTCAGGCTATTGTTATGGAAAACACATAGTTCTCTCACTCCACAATTAAATTAAAATAAATGTGTGTAAAATATAAAGATTGTGAAGTTGCTATAAAGTTTTTAAATAAAGTTTTTGAATGAATTGTCATAGCTTAGCTTTTGTTTGCTTTAATGTTCACAGGGGACATTGTTGGATCATAAAATCTCTTCAGATCTCCATTTCTTGTTTTCATCATGAATGTCTTTGACCGCAACATCAACTTTGATGCGCTCTTCAGGTTCTCCCAAATGTACGTAAGCACACAGCAGATTTGATGCATGGCACTGCTTTAACTCTTGTTTCCATCTCTCATGCCTTGTTCATTGTTATCTTTTTTTCAGATCGCACTCCACCCAGGTTCACTTGAAGAATGTCTACTCCAGCTTAGCTGTTTGCATGTTTGTGGCGGCTGCTGGCTCCTACGTTCATGTCGTCACACGCATCTTACAGGTGATGCCAAAAAAAGTCTACCTGTACAGATGGATCTTGTGATATTGGTGTAGATGGTGACCATCGAGCTGAATATGAGCTTTTATGTTTGAAACTATTCTATATTCCTTCTTATTAACATGTTAGAGGGTTTACAGTCAAGTGTGCCTCATTGGCTAATTTTACCAGTTTAACTTTGATTTGTTAAGATATTGTATTAGATCATTGCCTAACTGGTGAAACACATGGTCGTGTGGGTTTTTCTGAAAATTACTGTCAGAAATACTGAAAATCAGGCAATTGTGTGAGGTTACCATTCTTAACATCATGAACATTATCAACACTGAGCATCTGTGCTTCGATATGTGCGTCATGTTAAAATGGCAGCCTCAAGAAAAAGTGAAACTGAGCTGAGCAAGCTGTGTGTTCTCTTGCGTCGTACTTTGGATATGAAATCATGCCACCAGCATTCTCCTTCTATTCATAGGGGTTTACAGTTAAAGAAGCAACAGTTGATGGCAAACTCTTTTCAATGGTTTTAACATGACACCATAAAGAAAAAAATAATAATTTGGGAGAAATATTGCTTTTAATTGTTGTTCAAGCTTTTTTACAAATGATTATTATTTATATAAAAAAAAAATTTGTAACTTCTATTTTTCAAGAGTCACCACTCCTGAAAAAAACAGCTTTTTCCAGCTTAGTTTTAAATGTTTTTTCTTCCCTGCTCTTATAGCAGTGTTGTTATTTATTAAATATATTTGTAAAATTGATGAGAAGAGGTTGATTATTGAGATCAAGAAAAAACTGGAACTATTCAACCCACCATCCTGTCAGAAATATTATTCCTCAGGTAAGTCACCAAGTTGAGGTATTGTTTAGCCACACAAAGTTTAAACTGACATCTGTGTGGCAGAAAACTTTTGTTATGGTTGACATTTTATTCTACAATACAAGCCATTTTGAATATGTAAAATGAATTATATGTTTTATATTCAAAGTTTGTGTTAAGGTCTACTAAATGGACCAGCTATGCCACTTGCAGTCATAAGTGTAGTGTATCTGCTTTGTCCCTTTTTTATAAAGAAATATTACAGTCAATTTAGGCTCTTTGTACTCAGAAAACAACAGATATATGGTAGTGCACCAATTATGAAGGTTATTCTGCTACTGTGGAGACAATATCACTGATAAAAACATAAATTTTTCTTTTTAATTAAAAACTCACAGCTACTTTTGGGTACCTAACTATAGCCCACAATCAATGTGGTCAAAAGCTGGCTGCTTTGCGATGCCTTATATTGTTGCTAATGATGACACTTAATGCGAGTCATGTGACGCACCCCACCAGAGAAGAAACACTTCTTGTAGTATTAACCTTGAAATAATGTCTAAAACAATTAAATTTCCAACATTTAGGTGTAATGATCAACATAATAACTGAGTTTGTTATGTCTTGGCTGTAATAGTGTTTCTCTATTCTTACCCTGTGCTCTTTGTCATAGGGCGGAATGCTGTCTGTGCTCGGCTCTCTGGGAATGATGTTCTGGCTTGCCATGACACCACACAACCCTGAGACGGAGAAGAAGAGACTGGCTATCCTGGCTGCATTTGCCTTCCTCACAGGTGACCTGATGAAATGACATAGACATGTTTGAATTCAAATTTGTTCCATGCATTTTTAGAAAGCCAAATAATGAGTGTAATTCTCCCTTTCTAGGTGTCGGCCTTGGTCCTACACTGGATTTTGTCATCGCTGTAAATCCAAGGTTGGTAAAAGATTAGACTGTGATAAATATCTGCTAACGGCAGTGTTGTGCACCAACGAGGTCAAAAGAATGTTTGTTTTTCTTAATGCTGAACAGAACGCAACATATTTGCAAATAAAGAACTTTAACATGAACTCGTTTAGATTATGCGGGGTCCTGCAACAGCATGTCGTTGTCACTGCCTACATTTTCCCAGCGCTACACCTTCTTCACACTGTTACCCGCGATGGATTGTGCACTCTAGCATAACAAACCACCAATGTTGTGCGTCAACGCCTAGTACAGAGCGCGCTGTCCTGCTCTAAAATGGCAAGTGAAGGTGAAAGGAGAGGAGCCGCAGACTCCTCTCCTTTCAGATGCCTCGTGTGCTTATGATTAGTTACAGAAATGTTAGGTTGAAGATTCTGACAGTAAAAAAAACTACCATTTCTGTGCAAAATATGTCAGAATGTCAGCCCCGTCAATTTCTAATTTTGAAAGACGTGAATGTGAAGCATCCGTCGAGTGTTAGAAAATTTCTGAAAGTCCTTGACAATCAAAAAAAGTTAGGAAAGGAAAGGCCAAGACCCCCTCCCAACAGCCCCAAACGACCCAGCTCACGCTGCCTGCAGTCTTAAGCCTGATTTATACTCGGAAACCAGGTCGTCTGCGTGTGTGTCGCAGTTAACGCAGACACTACGCAGACACTCTGGTGCACCTCCTCAAAATTGTAACTCACCGCAGACAGTGCCGCAGACATCGCCGCAGGGAGGAGAGAAAGGAGGCCTCTGATTGATCAACTCTACATCCGCTCTACACTATGCGTATTTCCGGTTTGCTAACCGTGCTAACCGTGACGATTCTTTCCCTCTCTGCCAGCTCCAGTAGTAGCAATATTTCTTCTATTTCTAGATCGATCAGCTGCATCTCAATCAAAGTGCGCATTCGTCCAGTCGCCATTGTTGTTGAATGACCTCCGTAACCGTAACACCCACAATCCTAGCTTGTTCGTGATTGTCCCTCTTGCGTTGTGGCGTGGGATTAACATAGCGCAGACAGCGCTTCAAGGCATAAATCAAAAATAACTGCGTTGTGTCTGCGACAAGCTCACTGCGACACACTGCTGCGAAGTATACACGAGCCTTTAAGGGCTGTGATTTCCCAGATTAATGATTGACTACATTGTTGGAGAAGAAGTGATTCAGACAAATAAAACAAAAATGACACCATTTTTGTTCTTTGTCCTCACATCTGGTCCCTGTGTCTGATCCATTTTGAGTGATAGACTTAAAGGGGAACTCCGGGGCATTTGAAGCGCGTTTCCATTGCTAGAGGTTGTCAAATACTGATAGTAGGACACAGAGAGGTCCAAATCTGCGCTCCCTGTGTGGAGATCACGCTGCGCAAACAGCGCGATCTCCACACAGGGAGCGCCGATTTGCACCTCTCTGTGTCCTACTATCAGTATTTGACAACCTCTAGCAATGGAAACGTGCTTCAAATGCCCCGGAGTTCCCCTTTAAGGTCCAGTACATTACATTACGGTCATTCTGCAGACGCTTTTATCCAATGCGACTTACAATAAGTGTGTTCCACATCGGTAGGCAAAAGAACTTCAGGTCACAAGAAATCATAAATGCATTTCCTTCCAAAACCAAACAGCTAAGAGCATAACTAGTGCTAGAGTAAGTGCAGTAAGTTAGGTACTTAGACAAATGGGAAGACAGTTTAGAAAACAAAAGACAATTTAGGAAACAAATAAGTGCGTAAGGAGCTAGGACGAAGCAGGTGATGTCCTAAGAGGGCGGATCAGGGTAGTGTTTCCTGAAGAGGTGGGTTTGCAGCCTGCGGCGAAAGATCGGCAGCGACTCAGTATAATTTATTTCATAGCAAGGCACAACACTATAATTTCTTCTCTCTCTCAAGTTCAGTTTTTCATTCTCCCTTCTAACCTAAAAGTTTGAATGAACTGAACATTGAACTAGTTCAAAATTGAAATGGTGAACTATGAACGTGAACTATTAATTTTTAACCTGTGGGAACTTAACTTTGAACTAGTTCATTAGAAGCATCAACTTGCACAACACTGGCTAGCGACTATCTTAATGAAAGCTAAACTATGAAACCTGTCAAACACAATTGATTGCAACTGTAAACTGCTGTAAACAGTTGCGTGGAAAGGCTGAATGTTTGTTCTGCTTTGTTTCCTCTCAGCATCGTTGTGACGGCCTTCTTGGGAACTTCTGTGATTTTCATTTGCTTCACTCTCAGTGCCCTCTATGCTAAACGTAGGAGCTACCTCTTCCTTGGAGGTAGGGTTTTTTGTTTTTTGTATAAATTTACTGTAACACTCAGTTCTTTGAAAAACATGTTTGCATTTTGCAACAGTGGAACATTTGCTTATATTTCCCTCTCAGGCACATTGATGTCTGGCCTCTCCATCCTGCTTCTTTTGTCCGTGATGAACATGTTCTTTGGATCTATGATGCTGTTCAAGGTAAAAAAAAAAAAAATTTTTAAATGTTTTCTTTCCTCAATCTAACCCGTATTTTGTCTTGTATAAATGTCTATTTTATTGATACACACAGATGTGTTTTTAGTCAGACCGATATTGAGCGAGAATAGCATAAACTAAGCTACCTTCTGCCGTTACAGTAACATGACACAAGACTCGGATTGTTGTCTTGACAACATCATTGAGAGGATCTCCAGACTCAGTTGTATAATCCTTTTAGTGTTATCTTTAATGTGAAATGAGGTAATTACAGGACAAATCACATTTGTAGTTGATCGTAATCAAACCTTACAGTTTATTTATGGCAACTTAAGACATCAAGGGTCTGCTAGAATACATTTAATACCTTGTTGAAGCCTTGATATTGGATGGCTTTACCTGTTTCTTAAGATGGATTGTACAGAAAAGAGTTCATAAACTAAAGGAGGGAGAGGGAAAAGGAGGAAGAAGCAGTAGAACTACAACATTTTGTCATTTTGCTTGTAAATTGCCCCCTAGCACTCTGCAGCATGTTTCTGCTCTTGGAGCAGCATGTTTCCCCAGGAAAGCTGCTTTAATAAGCAGGGTTCTTGCTATCCTTCACTATGTCACATATGGTAAAGTAATACCCTGTGCAGAGGCCCAGTCTGCTTGTAAAGTGTCACAGTGGTGAATTATCTTTATGTAAAAGAAAATGAATGTGAATCCTGTCAAGAAACTATGATTTCTGCTCTGTTTTGGAAGAGTAGTCGTGAACACCAAATGCTCTGAACTTGTATAACACACGGTGACGACTGCAACTATCTTACAGGAGATGTTGAATTCATCCAGTGTGCTGCCGATGCTTTCTGCAGCACGGTCAGCTGCTTCTCAGCACCCTGACACCCAGAACCTGATATATCAGAACTCATCACAAGTTGCTCAGCAGAGACGGGGAAGGCTGGTTTTAGCCGATTGTGCGTGTCAGTATTCGGCGTGTAGCTTATCAACATTTTATACAGCTAACTGAATTTTCCAACAATTGGCCACAGCAAACATGGTAGTATTGCATCACTGCGACCACAAGGTGGTGGCATGCAACGGATTGTTTGCCAACCACCATGAAAACAACATCGAAAGAGCGCTTCACTACAGCCAGGCTTCAGTATCTGGTGCTGTGAGCTGGAATACTAATGACGCTTCAACAAAAGAAACGAGCAAAGCTGCAGCTGTCAAACACTAAATGAAAGTGCCAGCAAATAAAAAGCGTTGTGATGAGGGGGACAGTTTGTGTGTTTGTGTTGTGGGTGATTTAGGACTCAAAAAATGGTTGACTAATTCCCCTGTGATTTAGAAAAGTACTTTCATTTGAAATGCACGTCCTTAGTACTAATATAATTACTGTCTTATCTGTTGGAATCGGCTATAGCAGGGAGTGAGCAGAACGTCATCAGAAAGGACAAAGCAGACGCACATGCTCACGCACACAGCGAGTTTTTCTGATGTTGTGAAGATTTCAGTCAGGGTTGGAAAATCTCTGCAAGAAAGAGCGCATTCGGTTGACATTTGCAATCTCACATGCCATAACTCCTAAAGATCTCCGGAACATTTTACAACTCAAGTGAAAACGCGTTGTGAAGCCCAATGAGCATTTAGTTTTTCCTTTAGAAAGCTGTTGTGAGGACTTCTGTTACTCCCAGGGCAGCTCCCTCTTACTCGCCTGTGGATTGTTGTCCTCCTGCAACAAGCATATTTAGGAATTGTAACCAATTAGATTTAGCTTTTATACTACATTACTTTTGCATTTGCAAGTGACGGCAGTCTTGCTGAATATTTGCATGATATAAATCCTTCTCTAAAGGAAGAAATGACCCAGGTTGGAAAATGTAGAATTTTCCCTAAGGTCATGTTAAACATGGTAATATCTGCTTCCTAAATTGTTTGTTTTCTTTGTATTTTTCTCATCCAGGCACACATTTACCTCGGGCTTCTCATCATGTGTGGCTTCGTGCTCTTTGACACTCAGCTCATCATCGAGAAAGCAGAGAATGGAGACAAGGACTACGTCTGGTAAGGACCTGTGTTTGCTGTTTAACTTGACCCGGGAGGTGTAGTCCAGACCAAATACCATGAAAGATTGCTCACCTGAAAAGTGATAATAATCAATGTGTATATATCTCTCTCTCTCTCTCTCTCTCTCTCTCTCTCTCTCTCTCTCTCTCTCTCTCTCTCTCTCTCTCTCTCTCTCTCTCTCTCTCTCTCTCTCTCTCTCTCTCTCTCTCTATATATCTCTATATATATATATATATATATATATATATATATATATGAGAGAGAGATAGATGGATGATAGACCAAATGCAACATAACTAAGGGAAGCTTCAGGGTCCTCGTGTAAAATAATTTTTTTCTATTTCTGTATTTTTAAGGCACTGTGTGGACTTGTTTCTTGATTTCATCACCATCTTTAGGAAACTGATGGTCATCCTCGCTATGAACGATAAGGTACAGACATTACTGCATCACCCAAACTTAAAATAAACTTTTCTTTTTGATGCTCCATTAAGAGGCCAAAAGTATTGTATCCTGATAAGCTCTGCTAAGTGTTTCTTAGTCAAGTTTATTCAGTATTTCTGCATTGAGTGTGTTTGGAGCTACTGCTCGCGCTCATTACTGGTCGTGGCAGAATGTCAGACTTAAGCTTTTTATTTGAACTGTTTTCATTGTTTTTTGGACAGTTAACATTTTTTAAATATGTGACAGATAGGTTTCTTATGTAGCCCTCACAAAATAGCTGCACAAATATCCATGTTTCAATCTGTGGAGGTTGAACAACTTGCCACAGCAGTACAAACTATTTCAATAACTTAATACCATCACGTCTTTGCTTGGATTTTTTATTTTTTTTAATATTCTCACACAATGGCAAACCTTTATTTGAACCTTCATAGTTTTGGAAGATTGATGTTTTAGTTTTTCCACTACGTACCACAA
This sequence comes from Odontesthes bonariensis, assembly GCF_027942865.1. Classification (NCBI taxonomy): domain Eukaryota; kingdom Metazoa; phylum Chordata; class Actinopteri; order Atheriniformes; family Atherinopsidae; genus Odontesthes; species Odontesthes bonariensis. The sequence goes on along the minus strand of NC_134515.1, from coordinate 31,047,558 downwards.
AAATCTAAATCGCATTTATGTCCATCTTTGTACTAAGCGTTCAACATTTTCCATTAATTCAGTGATAGACCAAGCACAGCCAACGGGTCCGGCCATTTATTACTGCTAGAACCAGATCGGGTGGACCCGACGGAACTTGCTTAATCCATTTCCTGTGAGTGAGACAGGAAATATCAAGGCGTTATCTTGCATAATGTAACTACTGTAAAACTGTAAACGCATGAAAATAGGTAGCTGGTCATTACACGTTCACATTGACAGATCATCGAGCCCTAATTTGTGCAGTCAGATACACAACTGGTCTGTAAATCTCTCAGGATTTAGTTTAGCTTCAGAAAGTGAGAACCCACCTGTCATGTTTTCCAGATTAGCTACCCTGAACTCAAGGAAAATGTTTTGTCTACAATATCCATAAATGGTCTTCCTCAGAAAACCTCACTGCAGCTCATGCTTCTGCACCTCAGCAACAGAAATAGTTTTCTCAACAACAATCCGGACAAATGCAGCTGCTGGACACTGTTTCTAACCATTGAGCCCCCCAAAGGACCATTTATGTCTCCTCGTACATCATCGCTCCCATAAAACGAATGAGATCGCTATTGTCTGCTGCCATGGAGATGCTGGTCCCACTCTGATGGTCCCACTCTCTACTCGACTTTATTGGACTTGTGGTACCAGGCTCCCTGGCTTCCACATCATAATCTGTGCCGATCAGCAGCGAAGTGCAGCTGCAGCGGCAGGCAGGGTGCTATGGAAGAAGCCACAGTGGCATAATAAGAGCTTCAGTGTGGTAATTGCACAACCTAACTGTGAAAAATAAAAGGTGGAGTGGGTGAGGCAGCAGAAGTAGGAAAAGTTGGTGCAGGATTTAATCCAATTTTTTACGATATCCTGCAATGTTTTGTGATAAAGCAGCTGAAATGATCAGGAGAAGACAGATTAGTTGTTTGATGACCACACTGTATCGAAATGTGGCCAAAACTTGATGAATGATCTCCAAGTTGTAGGAACACCTCGCGACAAGTTATTTTATTCCCATGCATCTCATTCCAAATGCACCTTTTCCACAGAAGACTCTTTGATATTTCCATTTTGGATCATTGGAGATGCATTCATTTAGGCTACAATCAGCCAACAGGCCCCGCTTGTAACCCGCTTTAATGTTAATAATACCAGGTGGTTTTCCTCTTCAGTCCATTTCAGACTTACAAGTCACTAATAAAGGCAAAATAAAATGTAACAAAGGGCGTTTTTCTGCTAATAGAACACTAAGATCTCTGTAAATAAGAAAGCTAAAGAATGGAGGATAAGTAGAGCATTTATATGCTCCGTTTGTATTCCTTTCTTTTTAAGTAAACGCACACATTCCAGAGTAACTGCAGCTTTTATTAAAGCACCCCTCCTCTTTGTTTTTTCCAGGACAAGAAGAAGGAAAAGAAGTGAGGAGCTTTTGAATAAACAGTCGGAAAAAGGCCCGGTTTCCAATGCACTCGGTGTTTTTCGCTTTTTGTCTTCATTTCTCACATTAACTTTTATCTGGTCTTATGTTATCGAAATTTCCTTCACTTGTTTTTGAAACTTACAACAAGGGTTGAATGTAAGTTATGGTTCAGAAATGCTAGTTCCATCATGGCTGTGTGTAGAGAATGCCACGGCGATTATGCTTGGCCTCTAGAGGGGAGTGTTGCCTAATGACGGCTCCCAGAAGCCACACACCGCTTAACGAAGCTTTTAATTTAACTGTAAATTGGTGCCATAAATTAACAAGATGATGACACTCATTTAAAGAGTCATGTAAGCTTCGGAAACTAATAATTGCTTTATCTTCTGTAATCTGTTGATTTGCTTATTTATAGTTTTCCTCAGTTCTCTTCTCTGAAATGTCTCAGATATAATGCCCCATAATTTTGCCAATATATCCTCCTCTCGGACATTTCTCCGTAGATGTTTTATTCTCTCAAATTTATTTTTGAGTAAAGTGAAGCCTGTCAAATTTCTGAGGATCCAGACTAGTCATTTAGATGCTCAGTGGGCTGGTTTTGGATGTCAGAGTTGGTTATTCAGACAACTCCTCTTGTAAACTTCTCTAGTATCTGCCAAGTGAGTTGATGTTAACCCAACCATTTGTTATTAGTGTAATTTTTTTTCTTTTATTCTTTAAGTGTAAACTGTGAAGAATTGATTCTATTGATGTAAAATTGAATCTAATAATTTGATACATTTGCTCAAATAAATGTGTTGAACATATTTGCATTTGAACCGTCCATCCAGTTTCTATACCTGCTACTCAGCTGTCATTGGGCCGGGGGGGGGCAAATGAGACACAACCGTGCATGCTCACTCACTCCTAAGGACAATTCAGTCACCAATTAACCTAACGCATGTTTTCGGGTGGTGGGAGGAAGCCGGAGTTCCCGGAGAAAACCCACACACACACACGGGGAGAACAAAGCAAACTCCTCACAGAAAGGCCCCGGCCGGGATTCGAACCAGGAACCCTCCAACCACCACACGGCCCTTAATTGATCCAATTAAAAAAATATATATATATATTTGTTAAACTCACTGTTGAGTCCAGAAGTGATGGGATGATTTGTCGAATATTTGAGATATTTGGTCAAAGCAGCTGTTTTTATTCGACTTGGACTCATCCACACTTTCAGTGCAACTGAGCCTGTGCTTCTGTTATTTCACATATTATGGTGTCCACATTCATATTGTCCAAAATAACTTTTTTTTTTTTTTCTGTCCCAACAGAAAAATTGAGATTACTTGGTTTACTTCATTAAATGGTTTACTTTCCATTTTTTATTGCCAAAGCTTTGTTTTGCATTCCAGCAGTCAAACAATTCTGTACTGCTTTTGGATTACTCCGACGCTGTAGCAATCTCCACTGGCAGCCTGCAAGGATACTTAGCTATGGGCATTGGACCACCCAGATGGGCTCAATGGTAAGTTCCAGAACCATCTGGTAATTCTCCTGTAAATTTCAGAAAATTTAGCTGCCTTGCAAGGTGAGCATTTGACCAACAAAAACAAAAACCCAACAATTCAAATATCCAGTCGAAGCCGCCAGGAAACCGTAACAATATATTGGCCTGCGCTCAGACCTTCATCACCTCCACAATCTTTGGACGGTAGTACAGAACAGAGTTGATCCAGTAGGTTCAAACTGAACTTCTTGCTGTGCATCGGTGCTAGCAGCACAGCAGTGTTGAGATGGAGCAAACTTGAACAACTTTTTCCCCCTTTTCTTACAGGGTTAAGAATATTTTGTATGTGAGGTTCTAATCTGTATATATTTAGCTGTCACAAAAGGCAGCACAGTATAACAATTTGCCTGTGGGATTCATTCTGCTCTTCAAATGTACACTTCACCCATTTGTTGCTGCAGTGATAGCAAATACCAACAGAAAAAAAAAAAATTCCTACACAAAGGACTAAATCAAAAAGTTTTAATCAAAAAGCTGAAAAACGGCAGTAGGTACGTAGGACCTCTAAATGCTAGGGAACAAGCAGCAGAAATGTTAAAACACAAGATATGAACATGATCTACGAAGCGAGAAGACCACAGATGGAAAAAGAAGACTGGAAATGATGTATATTTAAAAAATAAATAAATAAGAAATATCCATCAAATAATGTAGCCATTTCTCTTATCTATGTTATTATTGCTGGTATATATTACCTTTAAATGCAATATGATTTAGAAACAAACATTCTGGCTGCAAAACAATATCAACATGATCAATAAAATATTTTTTACATTTAACATTGTGGTGCATGAGTTAAGCAATCAGAAATCACAGAGATGACATTCTTTTTTTTTTTCTTTTTTTTATCTGTCTGGGTGCTCTATGTCGGCACCCCCCTCCCCTCCCCTCCCCTCCTTCTCCCCCTTCTCCCACTCCCAATACACTATATGGTGAAATGATGTAAAGAATGGAATGGTTGCACATTCCCTACCATAAATTATGGAATTACAACATGTAAAAAGGAACGAAACGTATAAAAGATATCACTAAACAATTTCATTCAACTGCTGAACAGTCTTGAGTTGTCAAAAAAAAAACATACCAAAATAATTGGTAATGGTTCTTTCCAGAATGATTTAAAATAAAAAAAATCATTCAATCGTGGGGAAAAAATATGGACTCACGTTGTATTGTGCATCTCTGAAAGTCAAATTTAATATGCAAACGAGTCTGCAGGTAAAAGAAAGTGCTTGCAGACCTTCACAAGTTGTTGTACCTGGCTGCTTGACATGAAACATGAACCCCCCCCCAAAAAAAAAAAAACAAGTGCTTCGTTAAAGGATAAGACCGGTTTTTTGACATTGGGCCCTTGATTTCACATTATAACATGATGTTCTACTCACCCCTGCTTGTTGTTGGTCATTTGGAGCTGTTCCGAAGATATTCGCGAGGCGTCTGGCTGCTCTCTTGAGATATTCGGCCATGAAACGGTTTCCTATGGGCAAGCTTATACAGGCACAAACTATGCTGTTTATAATTTATCAATTACTCTACACTAGCACTGATAACGTGGAGGTGCGTCGCTTACTTAAAAAAATCCGGGTTATTGTAATTTTGATTTTTTTGTCGTAAAGTGGGTGTTACTGACGTCATCGTCGTGCTACTGCCACAGGCAGCCCACAGACCTGCTGCCTATTTATTCATTCGGCTAAAATTTAAAATTAGTAACCCGGATTTTTTTAAGTAAGCGACGCACCTCCACGTTATCAGTGCTAGTGTACAGTATTAATAATTTATAAACAGCAGAGTTTGTGCCTGTATAAACTTGCCCATAGGAAACCGTTTCATGGCCGAATATCTCAAGAGAGCAGCCAGACGCCTCGCGAATATCTTCGGAACAGCTCCAAATGACCAACAACAAGCAGGGGTGAGTAGAACATCATGTTATAATGTGAAATCAAGGGCCCAATGTCAAAAAAACGGTCTTATCCTTTAAGTCGGTGAAAAGGATGTAATTCAGCAGGAAGTGTGGAAAAGGGTGTTGGTTTGGCTGTGGACAGTCAGAGGGTTGTAAAAGTGAAGGTCGATTAAGGAAGAAGTCGAAGCTTCAGGGCAGATCGCTAAAAGCAATATGCCTGAAAATAGGAAATGACGAACAACTGAGCAGAAACTGGAGTCAACATGTGCGTCCAAATGTAACCCTAACCAGGGTTAACACCTAAACAGAAGAGACCAAGGTTACAGTGGGCTAAAAAGTAGCAGTCACGGACTGTCGGGTGACGGTAGAATGCAGTTAGGAATCACCAGTCTGCAATGGGAATGGAGAGGACGCTGGAACCTTTGTTTGAAGTGGAAACGTGAAGATTTCTCTGATCATTGACGTGGGGTTGATGTCAGACTTTACCCTTAAAGTAAATGCACAGGTGGACACTTTTTTTTTTTTTTTTTTCCTCTTGTCATTCCTTCAGTCAAAAGTATATTTGGTGATGCTAAGGTCATTTTTCAGGATCTTGCAACATCTTGCCACAGAGCAGAGAGCACTCGAACTGTTCCACAGGAAGGAAATGTCAACTCGGTGGTCTGCAAACATTCTGGATCTCAATCCGATTGGAAACTTATGGTGGAAACTGAAGTGAGAGCGAGAAAAAAATATATATATATTAGATCCATGACGTGTCTCCATCCTGCGAAGCGGTTCTGCCAACTGCTCTACGAGAAAGTTGGAACCTGATTGTTGAAGAATATCTTTTTCCCTTAGAGAGAGAGAAAAGTCCTGGTTGGTTCAGGGTTCCATAATTGCTTTTCCTCAAGAATGAGTGATTTCAGATTTTTTTTTTCTGTAGAAAAAAGAAATGCAAAATATGACGATTTCAGATATGTGTTTTACGAGGCCAGAATGTTCACCTCTTAATTTCAATATTTTTGCATCATAAGTGTGGTTTGTTCATTTTTATAAATACAAAAGAAAATTAAAAACTAATCCTACAAAGAGACGTAATTCCATAATTTTTGGTTGTATTGACACAGTAATTTACTTCATCTATTGAACGGCTCACTGCTGCCTGGATGCACACAACAGATAGCGTTCCACCAGAGTGAGAAAGAAGGAGTTCTGAACGACTCGCGGGAGTGACAAACCTCTCGCACTGATCGCTAGCTTGGCCATGCATTTTGCAGTCGTCTATACACGAGTTCAAGAGAAGTAACCACAGTTAAGACCGACTGTGAAAAGGTGAACAATCTATTTTATTTGGGTGGCTTTTGGTGTCGTGTTCATTGGAAATCCTGAGGAGAAGAGATCCATCTTTCCAGTTTCAACAGCTGAGACGTCCCCAGATTATTCTCTCCAGCCGTCGACAGTTGCTTTTCCTCAAAGGTGGAGATGTCTAAGCAGCATTAAAGTACAGCCAGCAAACAAGTCATCGGTGGAATAGCTCCCAGTCCCTCCCTTTCATCCTTGGCTGCCACAGGATGACAGACTGTCGTACAGAGAGTCGCTCAGAGACTCGGGGGTCTCCAGGACTTGAGGGCGGCTGGGGGAGAGCGCTTCCTCGGGTCGCTCCCTGAGCAGCTCCAGCCCCGCCTCCCGGCTCATCTCGGGAACGCTGGGAGTACGCGTCTTTCCCCTGCGACTCACCCCCGACTGAGCCGGGACCGGCAGACTTCCTGGGTCGATGACTCGGCTGGAGGAGGGACCGCCAGCCTTCATGTTCTAAATATACGGAGAGGGATTGGAGAAAAAAAATTCAGGTCATATTGTGGAATGAGAAAAAAAGCGGGTTAAAGAACACACTGCATTTTTAATATCATTTCTGAGGGGCGAATATGGTCCTGTGTTTTTACATTCTGCACGATGTGAGCACAAATTCAGAGATATACATATACTCTACAACCTGCTAAATATTTAGTCTTTGAGTGACCCGTTCCTTTTCTCATCTGTCGTTGTCATCATGCACAGACAAAGAAAATCTCATGAGCCAGCTGTATTAAGTAAAAGACAATTTTCCACCCGACTCAACTTGTTTTTATATGAATTTTTACCCTTTATTTATTTCCTCATCTGATTTAGAGAATAAATTCAGATGTACAGATCTTCATCTCTCCTGAGGAAACGTTGTGATATGTGATGTTTATTTGATAAACATAACTGAGTCCGCCTCATGTGAAACAAAGGTTTGATGATGAGTTCTCTTGAGCAGATGATAACGTCTTTGCCCTATGAGGTCATTAACCTGGCTTCAGTTTGCATTTGAGCGTGTGCTCACCCCTCTGAATGGTGACCCAAAGGACACGGCCTCCTCCTCCTCCTCTTCCACTGCCAGGTACACCTCTGCCGGGCCTGCAGGAGTCTTCAGGTTGGGGAAAGTCCAGGTCTTCGATCGAGGCGAAAACATGTTCGCTCCGTGGACTTCTTTGTCTGCAGACAGAACAAGAAAAGTCCAAATAAGAACGATTTACAATAGTGGGTTATCAACAAAAGTCCAATTAAGGAGCAAAAGTGCTTTTCAAAAATCCAAAAGTCAGGAAAGTTAAAATGATGGAAGGTGCAACAAAAGGAAATCATGCAGTGGCCGACGTGGTTGCACAACAATTTCTCAACAAGTAATGGCTGGACAGACATAACATTTTGTACAGCTCTTCATAGTTTCCAGAGAATTAACTCCGGGTGTAAGGGGTCATCTGACAGACTTTACTGAGATACAAAGTCATTCTACAAGTAGATTCCACGTTATCGCCGAACTGCAGGGAAGAGGGAAGAATTACTCGTTCTTCATCCCAAAAATCTTAGTGATTTTCACGGCTCTTCAAGGTGTGTTCCTGTACCAGACCGTCAAAATAAAAATGTTCGAAACGTTGTGATTTCTTTCTTTTTTTTTTTATGCCTTTAATGATAGGACAGTATGAGAGAGACAGGAAGCAGGGGGCAGAGAGAGGGGGAAGACATGCAGCACAGGGCCGGCCGGTGCGGGACTGTAGCCTCTGTACAGGGGGCGCCTGCTTAACCCGCTACGCCACCCACCGCCCCTACAGCATGTTGTGATTTCTACCAGCTGTTATGTGTAAGTGGGGCGGTTTACGGTCACCTTCGTGGATGACGCTGGTTGAGCTTCTCCCCTCCAGGATGGAGCCGTACTGAATTGTGGGAATCAGCTGTTTGTGCGGCACGAAGCACTCTTCGTGTGACGTTAGCTCTCTGTCCAGGGTGCGGGCCCGTCGCCCGGCCCTTCCTGGAGATTCAGAGGAGTGATGCTCGGCCCCCGGCCTCGTCTTGGACAGGCCCTTGCCTGTTGCCCCGCTGCTGCAGTCGGGGAGGGGGAACGTACCGATGCCACTGTCCAGGGTGTATGTCGAAGCTCCAGAGCCTGCAGAGGAGGGAAGAAGCATTTAGGAGACAAGCGGGCAGCTTTGTCCAGCGTTGGTTTTCTCACAAGCTGAAGGCCAATACAAGCATCTCCCTTCAGTCTGCAAAATGTCATTTGATCAAACCCTTTAGTGTTAGATGTGTTGGAAAAGGGCTAAAAAGACGAGTGGCTTTATCATTATGTTGACGCCCTGGTCATTTTAACCTTAATATTCCTCAGAGGGAGCTGGCTCAGAAGGCCAACACACTGAACCCATGGCCACCAATGCGTTCACCAGTGTTAGTGAGTGTATGATAGAGACTGGCTGAGAAAACACAGCAAAAACTATGAAGCGCTGTATGATTGCTTCTGTGAATGTTATGTAAAAGCACCTTGAGTGGATAACAGGACCAGCAAATCTCTCTAAAAGATGCATTACCGTTTACCCACACCAGTGGTGAGGAGAACCATGCTGTACACACCATAAATGGCAGACTTGTCAGATCAGACAGTAATTCAAGGGGACTTTATTACAACATTCCATTTTTTGCGTAACAACCCAAAAATGGAAACGGATATTTTGAGCGATTTTATGTGAAAAAAAAAAAAAATCTAGAAAAAGTTGTCGAAATTGGTAAAGCAAAATAAAAAATATATCTTTTTTTTTTTTTTTTTTTTTTTAAATGGAATACATGAACAAAAGTTGTGCAGGCGTATGTATTAAGCCCTGCAAAGAGCCACCCTTTAAGACCTTTCCATATCTAGCCACCGGGAGTTTTGCCCATTCTTCAAAGCAAGACTGTTCCAGCTCCTTCAAGTGGCGTCTGAAAATCAGACCACAGATTCTCCATTGGATCGAGGTATGGGCTTTGACTTGGAACATTACAACACACAAAAACATTTCCCCTTCAACCACTTGAGTGCCGCGTTAGCAGTATGCTGAGGGTCATTGTCCCGCTGGAAGGTGAACCTCCATCCTGGCTCAAATCTCTGCAATTTCCTCGTATTCAGCACCATCCATCATTCTCTGAATTATGACCAGTGCTCCAGTCCCTGCTGATGAAAACATCCCTGCAGCATGATGCTGTCACTACCTCGCTTTACTGTAGGGCTGGTGTTTTTGGGCTGATGAGAAGTGAGCGGTGTGTTTTCCACGATGGCCAAAGAAAGTTAAGTCTTAGTCTCATCTGACCAGTTGAATTGTCGAGTCTTTGAATGTCCGTGTTTAGGCAGGTTTGTTGTGGTACCGATTCTCTCCATTCTAATTTAAATATAATTCTGATTTAATGGTGCTTCACGAGTTATCAGAGTTTCAGATTTTTTTTCTCTCACAACCCAAACTTTATTCGTACTACTCCACAACTTTGTCCTTGTGGATTCACATCACTTTTAAATTAAAAAAAAAAATAAAATTTCACTTAACTAATTTGGACATTTTTAAATAAGAATAAAATCTGGGGGGGGGGGGGGAAATAAATTACAGGTTGTACAGCAAAAAAACAAGAAAAAAGCCAAAGTGGATGAATAATTTTGCACTTAATATCCTTACTTTGCATCAGTTTTAGGAAAAAAGTTTCAAAAAAATTGAATTTCCTCAGCATCAGCTCATATACTTATTTCCCATTCTAAAGTCCCAAACTCCCAGCAGACTTTTCTTACCTGCAAAGTGTTGAGAGTGAACTGAATCGGATAGGTTTTCATCTGATGTGATCTTGCCAATTCTATCCGATCCCTGCATGAAAGAACAACAAGGAAGCACAAGCAGCTAGTAAATGGAAATCACCACTCAGGTGATGATCACAACCAATTAGATGCCAGGTCACAACTTTTTCGATCATGTCAGTCTCTGAATTACACAAGTGAAAAGTTACCTTCTCCATGTTTTCATGGCTGGTGGTGTGACTGATGATGTCGCTCTGCTGAGTGAACACTGGCTTGGAGGTCTTACAGTCAAACGAGAGGCGGCGCTGGGGCAAACTGATCATGTCCTTCCCATCCACTCTACATTTATCAAAATATAAAACTTGGGTTAAGATATTTAATGTTAGCATTCCATTGAATGCCCATTTACAGACTTACATCTTGTAGGTAGTCTAAATAGCTCTTTATCCTCGTTTAAAGACTTTATATTGAGCTAATCTAGCATGCTGCAGATCGTTTATATTTACAGCAGAGTACATCACATGCAACATGTTCAGACACGTGCAACATGTCTTGGCTTCATTAAGCTTTTAATGCATTTGGACAGAGGTGGTTTTACGTCAACATTTTACAAGACTAAAAGCTTAGATTCCCATACCTTAAACAGTCTACTGCACATACGCTTCTGTGCGGCTTCAAAATACAAATGTGTGCACTGAAAATACTAAGGTTTCGGTCATTCACAACTCCATCATTCAAACCCAAAACAACCTTTGCAAAAAGAACACTGAGCATGATGCTCATTGAAGTTGAGGCATGTAGGCATGGGAGACTACACCCCGCCCGACCACTTGGCTCTGCGGCCTCCAGGCGGCCGGCTGCCCCGTCACTCAGCGGTCCCTGCGCACCATCCACACGGTCACGGCTTTTCTCTGTTCTGCACCCCGATGGTGGAACCATCTCCCGACTGATGTCAGGACAGCTGAGTCGCTGCCCATCTCTTCAGGAAACACTACCCTGATCCGCCCTCTTAGGACATCACCTGCTCCGTCCTAGCTCCTTACGCACTTATTTGTTTCCTAAATTGTCTTTGTTTTCTAAATTGTCTTCCCATTTGTCTCAGTACCTAACTTACCGCACTTACTCTAGCACTAGTTATGCTCTTAGCTGTTTGGTTTTGGAAGGAAATGCACTTCTGATTTCTTGTGACCTGAAGTTCTTTTGCCTACCGATGTGGAACACACTTATTGTAAGTCGCTTTGGATAAAAGCGTCTGCAGAATGACCGTAATGTAATGTAATGTAATGTAAAGCTGCATTTGTTATGAGCTTGACATCCTAAGTTGTCACCTGTTTAGCAGCTGTTGCATGAAGCTGTCGGAGCGCGCTCCTCTGTACATAACAGCCAACTGTCCCTGTGCTTGGTCCATCACCACCTCACAGGAGTGGCCCCTGCCTGACCTCTCCACATAGGCCCTCTCCTCCTCCAGGGCTCTCCTCAGCCCTTCGGCCTTCTCCATCAGAGTCGAGATGTTGAGACCTTCCACTCCTTCTTTACACCTGGTGGCCATTTTCACAGAGTCCCTACCCACTGACGGAATGTTTATCTTCCACTCCTTCTTCTCGTCCTTTGCTTTGGTGGCGTCAGTCTTGCGGCTCAGTGCAGGCAGCTTACTTTTCTTCAGACCGAACCAGCTGGCAATGCCATTGGAGGCTTTTTGCTTGACCTCACTCGCCTGCCCTCCTCTGTCCTGCTCCTGGAGCTTCAGCATGTTCTCTTCAATGCCCTTCATCACTTTCTGCTCAATAGCAGAGTGGGGGCTGGGGGCCGGCTGCAGCGGCTTCTCCGCCTCAGCTGTAGGAGGTCTTGGTGGAGGAGGTGGGAGGCTGTCTCCAAACATCGGATTCTTTTTCCCTTTCCCACTGATCTTGGTCCTCTCCTCTGATTTGGATGAATAACGGGGGGCCTCTGACGACTTGCCCCCTCGGTGGACAGAAGGCCCTTGGCAAGGTTTAGATGGCGACTTTGGGGGGATTTTGTTGGGGCTGTTGCTACTGTGAGAACCAAGGCCGGCCTTAACATTGTAAGATAGATTCAAAGAGCCAGGACACTTAACGTTATTGCGTAGCACATGTGAAGCATCTGCGTTGGGAGACGGCAGGCCAGTTTTACCTTTAGAGCCCTCTGGTTTAGTCACACACAACTCTTGCTTAACCACAGCTGGAGCAGATGATTGAGGTTTGACAGCATGTTCATACAGCTGAGATGAGCCCGGATACTTCAAACCAACACTGCTACCTTTGGGCTTCCCATCCAAAGAGTCTGTGTATTTTGAATGTCTCTGCTCCTCTTTATGGATCTCAATGGGCCTCTCTGCTGTCTTGCTCCTTTCCTCTCCATGGGTGCCCTCATTCACTGTGTCAACGGGCCTGAGACCGACTTGTAGATCCTCAGAGCTCCTCAGCTTGCCCAGTGCAGCCAGTCTGTCTTTGAAAGCGTGGTGGCTCGAGTCACCTTGAGCTCTTGCTGCCCCGGCTGTGGGTCTCTTAGGGATGGATGAGGAGTCACTCCTCCGGACTGGAGGAGGAGGTGGGGTGACCTCAGACTTTGACACCCTGGCTTCTCTCATGTCTGCCTCCTGCTTCTCTGTGGTTCGTGAGTAATTTGTTCTGCCAGGAGCTTTGCTGAGGGCAGCTGAGTTGGGTAAGCTGTGATGATTAACCCACACCGGGCTGTCTGAATCCTCCTCATCGTCTGATGTGGACTCTGAAGTCGATGAGGACGACTGCTTTTGTTGAGCGGGAGGATTCAGAACACTTTCTGGTAGCGATTTAACAAGCTTCCGTTCACTGTTCACCTTTGCCTGAGGTGGAAGAGTGGTTCTTTTTTCGAAACCTTGAGTTGGTTCCTCGTCTCGAGAGCTGGACATATCACAGACATTTTCATAATGAGGAACCCTTTGAGAAACTTTGGGGGAGCACAAGGATGTGGCTGAAGGAGCCCCCAGCTTTGAGCCGGCACCGGTCTTAGGCGCAGAGAGGCTGCTGTAGCTTATGTCCTTAGTCTGTGGGGAACAACTGTCTTCGGGCTGTGGAGGGGAGGTCGGTGCCGAGTGTGTGGCTGGGTAGGACTCAGACCTGGACGGCGGGGGAGGGGGCTGTCGGCACCTCTCTGTGGTGGTGGCTCTGCGTGTGGGGACAGGAGAGTGGTACACTTCGTAGTTATTGGTGCGACAGGGGATCCTGGAGTTGCGGGTCAGCTGCGGGCTGAGGCGGATCGCTGAGGTCGGGGGCTGAGACTTTTCCCCTATCGACGGAATCTTCAAGAACTTGAGCAGTTTGGACGGCGAGTTTATGGCTGCGGCTTTGACGTCGCTGAGGCAGGAGGGGCTCGGGCTGACGGACGCACCGGCTCGGACGGATGTAGCCTCCTGATCTGCGCCGTCCTTCTCAGGGACGGATGAAGGGTCATTCGACATGCTGTTGGAGGAGAATGCCAAGCCGTTGGGAGCATCATCACTTGTATCCATGTCACAGTGGGAGATCTGTGAGCTCTCATTCACAGAAGTGGGCAGGCAGGAGGTGGCGCAAAAACTAGTGAGATCCTCGGAAACACCAGCTTTTAGGAAACCCTCAGAGTTATCCTGCTCCACCACCACCACCTCAAGGATCTGATGACCCGTTTCTGTACCTGAGTGGGTGGTGGTGCCCTCTGGTTTCTGGTAGGCTTCATTCACAGTGCAGTGTTTGGGTGGGGTTACAGACTCTCCTGGTCTGGTCTTACTGTGACATTGGCTCGTGGCAGCTGCAGGAGCAACATGGCTTTGGGTGATGGCGTTGGCTTTTGAAGGACTACAGATGTGGTTGCAGGGCTTCGGAGGACCGTCGGGGCTTCTTTTGCAGTGTAAACAGCAGCTGTTTCCTCCTTCACACTTCACCGCCCCGTCACCATTGACATGCTGGTGTGTGTCGCTGTTAGAACAGGAGCAGTGGCAGTGTGTGTGGTGGGACTTGCACGGCAGAGGGACGGGGTCCACAGTGGCCAACACAGCCTCTGTGGACATCAGCACCTGGCTGTAGTCGCAGAAAGACAAGCTTGTGGTGGAGGGGTGGAACTTCAGGGGGTCCGTCTCTTCCATTTTTCGCAGAACCTCCAGGATGTGTGCTTTCTTCTTGAAGAAGGGAGACAGGGCCTCCATTGAGGTGGCAGGGCCACGAGGGCCTGGGGAGGCATGTTGTGCGCGGTAGCCATTTCCCTTTGGAAAGAAAGAGAGATTAATATCAGCACATTATTAAAGTGGAATGGAACAATCAGCCTTTTAAGGTTGCTGTAATAAAACCTTTACTTGAAAAACCTACTCTTGATTCAGAAGTGTTGGCTCATTATAGACCAATATCCAATCTCCTTTTTATGTCTAAAGTTCTTGAAAAAATAGTTGCAGCTCAGCTTTGTGATCATTTCCACAGAAATAATCTGTTTGAAGAGTTTCAGTCAGGATTCAGAGTGCATCATAGCACAGAAACGGCACTGCTGAAAGTTACCAATGATCTCCTCTTAGCCTCTGATAGCGGACTTGTGTCTGTGCTTGTCCTGTTGGATCTCAGTGCTGCATTTGACAAGACAAAGCATTTGATTCAGACAAAACTGAAGTCGTTATCTTTGGACCTGAGCGCTTCAGGGAGAAATTGTCTAGCTATATAGTTATTCTAGATGGTATTTCCTTGGCTTCTAGTTCTACAGTGAGGAACCTTGGAGTTATTTTTGACCAGAATTTATCATTTGACTCGCATATAAAACAGGTTTCTAGGACTGCCTTCTTTCATCTTCGTAATATTGTTAAAATCAGGAACATCTAGTCTCAGAGTGACGCAGAAAAACTAGTCCATGCATTTGTTACTTCAAGATTGGACTACTGTAATTCTTTATTATTGGGCTGTCCCACATATTCTCTGAAAAGCCTTCAGTTGATCCAAAATGCTGCAGCCAGAGTTTTGATGAGAACTAACAGGAGAGATCATATTTCTCCAGTTTTAGCTTCTCTTCATTGGCTCCCTGTTAAATTCAGAATAGAATTTAAGATTCTTCTCCTCACATATAAAGCTCTTAATGACCGAGCTCCATCATATCTTAAAGATCTCATTATAAGATATTTTCCTAACAGAGCACTTCGTTCCCAAACTGCAGGTTTATTTGAGGTTCCCAGAGTTTCTAAAAGTAGAATGGGAGGCAGAGCCTTCAGTTATCAGGCCCCTCTATTGTGGAATAAGCTGCCAGTAAATGTCCGGGAAGCAGACACCCTTTCCACTTTTAAGACCAGGCTTAAAACTTTCCTTTTTGATAAAGCTTATAGTTAGGGATGGCTCAGGTGATCCTGAAACATCCCATAGTTAAGCTGCTATAGGCCCAGACTGCTGGGGGGCCTCATCTGTCACACCTTTCCTCACTTTACTCTCTTTATGTATATGTGACATTATTGTGGTCATTAACTCATGTTTCCCTGTTCCAACAGATATCCTTTGAATGGTGTTACAGTGCCGCCCCCGCCCCCCTCCCCCTCCCCCCCTTTCTGTCTTCTCAAACCCCAGCTGGTCGAGGCGGATGGCCACCCTTCCTGAGTCTGGTTCTGCCAGAGGTTTCTTCCTGTTAAAAGGGAGTCGTTTCTCTCCACAGTCGCCTCAAGCACGCTCAGGCCGGGAGATTGGACCGAAAAGGAAAAAGTTTTCAGTGCAATCTGTTGGTTTCCTTAGCTAGGAAATTGTTTTTGAATTGGCTCTATATGAACGAATTGGATTACAGTATTTTATGAATAATTATGATCACAATTAATTGAATTCCAATTGGCTTGAATTGGACTTTATTATCTAAGTGCCTTGAGATGACATTTGTTGTATTTGGCGCTATATAAATAAAAATTAATTGAATGGAACAATCCAGTTCACGAAGACCCTGAGTGCATTGAGTGTATGCGTACAGGAAATTAGTGTGTGAGAGATTAGCAGCGAGGTCCAACAATGACTGAAAACATAGCAAATGCCAGAAGGACTCTGATGTCCCATACAAGTGGGGATTGTGGTGTCATCCAGAGCTTGATGATATAATCCCACTGTTGCTCTCTCAATGTTTGGTAAAGCTTTGCTGTTTGGCTTTGTGATAATCACCTTGGCTTGTGCTTCAGTCTGTGCAGGCTCCACCTGTTTGGCCGAGTCATTATGCAACTGTGCATTGTAGTCTGGGAGGGGTCCCGCCTGGATCTGCAAGATGAAACAATTAGGAGGACACTACATACACTCCAGGCTATGATATACTCAGACAACTAGGGTCTGCGTTATCCTGTGTGGAGCATAGTAGAAATGCCAGAGATCATTACTGCTTCACCAGCATTTTAAAGGATTAAGCTGAAATTTAAAAAAAAAAAATGAAGCTTTGCAGCTTAATCTGATCTAGAATCAGGGATTTGCATGAACAAACAGAGAAATAGTCCTTATTACTGTATATGTCATAAAGGAGTCGGCACGGAGGAGTGCGAGTTGAGTTACCTGGTAGTGAGCAGTCGGGTGGTTTGGCAGCTTCTGCTGGAAAAGCTCACAAAGAGCTCGGTTCTGTTTCTCCAGGTCAAACACCAACATCTTCAGCTTAATGCACTCCTCTCTCAGATCCTGCTCAGAACAAACAGTGATGCATGGTGAATGTCAGTAAGTCTGTGGTGAACATAGACAGCCAGATAGTGTTTAATGTTACCTTCTGATTTAGCAGAGCTTGGACCACATGGTTAGCCACCTGAGAAATAAGAGAATATTTACATGGATTAACGTTTGTACATCGAGTTCACTGAGCAGATTTTCTAATCATTTTCAAAGCTCACCTCATCCAAGCATCTCTCGTAGGCTTCTCTTTGATTCTCATTTGCCAGCATCAGAGCAGAATTCTCTGCCTGCAACACAACATGAAAAGCAGATTCCATTTTGTGGTAGTTATGGTATGGAATGTTCCATGCACAAGCAAACACCCATCAAGTGTACTTCTGTCAACAACAAAAAAAAACTTGACCAGAGTGTTTCTTTGAACCTTCGACAACCAGAAGTTCTCTAGAAACGCTGAAGAATTCTTTGACATATTTGGGAAAAGTTTATTGCAAATACTGCTGCAGTTATTTTTATAATTGGGTGTTTTTGTGACTTAAAGTCATAATGAAAACATTTTCCTGGTTCTAATCCTGTATTAGTACAGAAATCCCAGAGACAGACACTGGGCTGTGTTTTTCTTTTTTTTGGCCAAGCAGTGAAACTGCATCACTTCAACCCCACAAATGATAACAGGAAAAAGAGATGCTGTAACACAGAAACAAAATGTCAAGCCTAAAAAACGCTTGAAAGGACTTCATTTTTAAGATGTAAGCCATTTTGTTCAATAACATAGAACAAAACTACTACAAAAGCATCACGACTGTTACACACACACATACAGTCAAAGGTGCATCTTCAGGAAAATCCCACTTACAGGCTCTTTCTGCCGTCCAGCAGACAGTCGTGGACACATTTTACTTACCTTTTTACCTGCTTCTCCCCTTAAATAAGTCATCTTGAAATGTGTAGTTTTACCCCGTCATTTGGTAGTTGTATCATGCAATACTATACATTCACAGACAGACTATCTTGCTCTATTACCTTGACTTAGCAAGATGTTAGGGAGCATGCTCTATGGTTGAAAAAACTGAGCAGGGAAGCAGAACATCTGGGTGTCTCAGAGGAATTTTGGAGGAAAAAAAGTATTTTTCAGTCAAATGAAATTTTTTTTATATATATATGTACCTGTTATATATAACTGTTGGCTATGGTTATCTGGTAGAAGCAGTGTCACTGTGCAGAGTAGGTGCAGCCAATTTGATTTAGTCTCCTCTAAGGAATCTGATCGAAATACCAGATGGATATATTTTTCAAAGTAGTCGTGAATGCATCACTGGAAATAAATATGCAATAACTTCGGTGACGCAGCGTGTGCATTTGTAATTTCATTACCTTTGATCACATCCAGGCCAGCTGTTTCCTTGTTACAGTATTAATATGCTAAGCTGAGCTAACAGGCTGCCAGCAGCAGCTTCATACTTGAGAGCAGACATGAGAATTGTATCAGACCACTCATTTACTACCAAGCAAATAAACTAGTAATTGTCAAGGTGTTGAACGCTTCCTTTAAATCTGGCAAATCGTAAGTTAAGAGAATACAAAAAAGATTTTATCGTCAATCTTAAAACTATG
This sequence comes from Odontesthes bonariensis, assembly GCF_027942865.1. Taxonomy (NCBI): domain Eukaryota; kingdom Metazoa; phylum Chordata; class Actinopteri; order Atheriniformes; family Atherinopsidae; genus Odontesthes; species Odontesthes bonariensis. Next base: position 31,029,345 of record NC_134515.1, on the reverse strand, counting down.
ACAATATCTATCTGTATCTATAGATAACATTAATACACCTGAATCTGCATTACGTGAATTACAGCGACAATTAACAGTTTTTAATAACTACAATACCAACATCTACTTTTCTCTATTTTACCACTGGGATAGGAAACTGGACAGCCTAATACAGAGCCTCATCAACTGATGGCATGAAAATGATGGGGAAACACTTCATTAAACATCTTTTGCTTTTCAACCTTTTCAAACAACCAGTTGGTACAAGAGAATATTTCAATTGTGAGGATTATTTTCTGTAATTTTATTCACTAAATTAAAGATTTATAATTGAAGACACAAAGTTATTGATAGTGAAAGCAATTAAAAAAAAGCTATCGTGAATATCTTTTATCAACTTAACACATCTATATGTGTGAGCAGTTCATTTCCTTTTATGTATTACAATTCTTATTTTTTATTTTCAATGTCATTTTGTCACCTCTTTTGGTGGGAGTGATGGGGGGGGGGGGGGGGGGGGGGTGAGAGACTAAAAAGACGCAGATAAGGTTTGGATCAGCGCATTCTGTTGACTTCCTCACCTCCAGCTCTCTCAGTCTGTCCATGAGCTCGCTGCTGTTGTCCTCCATGTAAGACTCCACGTCTCCTTCCTCGCCCTCCTCGTCTGATACAAAATCCTCGTCACACATTCTCTGTTCTGTCTCATCAGACATTGTTTTCATCTGCAACACAGAGCATGACACTGCAACTATCAGTTCTCCCACGAACACAGACATCAGCCAGTCAGGAACATTAAGTTTCATTTTGGGAAGACACAAGTTAGATATTTGTGTGTACTATATATATATATATATATATATATATATATATACATATCTTGCTTCTGTAGTTTTAGAAATGAAAGTAATAAAGTTGACTTAGTCGGTGAATTTGAACTGATTGTCAAAAAACTAACATGACTTTTAGAAAAGGACTAAACACCGTTTATCAAATTTCTAGGAAATTAATCAAAATATTGTTGAGATTTCGAGTCCGAACCATTTTAATGGATGAACTGACCCCTCTAGCCAATGAGCCAATGGCCAAAACAATCAGCAATCACCTTCGAGCCTTCAGTGGTTTGGTTTCAGAGCTCTGCAGAATGATTTTAAAAGCCATGAAGTTCACCTATACGCACTGTCGTGATGACATTTTAAACTTTCTAGACAACAACTGACATCAAATAAAAAATAAGAGTGAGAAAACAGGATTTTTAAAAAAGATTTCAAGGGTCCCACATTTTCATACATCCTAGTTTAGCTCGGTTTATGGTTCCTTGTTAGATGAAAGCATAACTTGGGGCAGAGCTTACATTAGTAGATATTAAGTGACAGTGAAGAAACAATGCAGCGAAACCTCAAATTCTTTGAGTGGATAAATGGTATATATCTTTGCTTTAAGTATTCTTATTGCCTGCAAGGAAGGAAGCAAGAAAGCAAGAAACAAACAAACAAAGCAAGAAAATAAATAAAAATAACTTCTGGGATGCTGCCATGGTTGCAGATTGATTGTTTCAGGACCAGCTGATGATGTGTTGCTCCATTAACCCCCCCCCCCCCCCACAAGTTTTTCAAGGAAACCAACAGAAACACTGGAAATTCAGGCCTGTTCCACATCTAACTCTAATCCAAAGAATGGCATTACGGTTATTATCACCATGACACACTGTTTATCAGACTGCAGCAGCATCTCATTTCTATCCTGCTTCAAAGTGGAGCCCTCTACGCTCCACACTGGATTTTCACTGTTCACACATATTACTTCATACATTGTTGCAGTCAAACACATTGTTTTCAGAGGTGAGCCTTCGTGTCCATATTCTGCTTCAAAACATCCACCAATCACACGGCAGCATCACGCTGAGCACACCGGCTGCCTGAGTCCGTGAGTGTGGTGCACTGCAGGGCCTGTGGCTTAGAACCAGCGTAGTAGGCTCGGCTCCAGGTGAGTGTGTGAGAGAGCAGCAAAGGATTGCGAGGGGAAGTAGGCATATCAATCCGACTGACACCTCTTAAGGTGTCTTTAGAGCGGATGAGACGAGCCCGATTCTGTGGCTGAAAGCCGATCAGGAATTGGCACAGTTTTCCTGACACGGAAACTGCAATGAGCCCATAATGCGTGCAGAGACATTTAAATGTTCAACACTCACTATGTTTTATATCCTTTGAAATACTTTTTTTGGTGTAATTTTTAATTGTATTACACATAATGTTGAGGTTGCTTTTATAGAATTTTTGAAGAAAAGGATTGCTTCCTCTCGAAAGTCTTCTGTGTATCCAAAGTTTATCAACCTGTGCCAACAACACATCAGGGTACATTTTCCCTCGATACCATTAGCATTCAATGCAGTGTATTTAACATCTGTCTCTTACTTAGATATTAATCAATTACGCCCACAGATTAATGTTTTCTAAAACCTTCTGCACCAAGCTGTTTTAATTCAATTTTCCACTTTAAAACAGGATGTTGTCTAAACTTGGCTTGATGTTGTTAATCAAATAGTCTTTCCATTCAACTCTGTTTTGGTGTGAGAAAAAACACCAGGTTCTTTGGCTACTACAAATGCTCCGCCACGGTCAGCAGCTACTCATTCATTTTGTAATCGAAAGCCAAGCTGACACTAAAATATGTTAACACATTTGGGGAAAGGATGAGGTCAGCTGCAGTCTGTGAGCAACATCACAAATGAACGTTGTTCAAGAGTTTATTTATGAGTTGTTCTTCTTTGGACATATCCTGCTTTTAAATTCATTAAAAAAAAAAAGGTCAGGAAACACAAAACCTGCCCCGAATTACCTATGAATCAGTGTAATAATGTACTGAAACCTCATCAGAAATGGCTTCCATGGAAAGATGGCTGTCTTTTTAGTCTTTGGAAAGAGAATAAAGGAAATGTCAAAATACACAAGAACTGGACTAAAAATCAGGGCTAACAAGTTCTTTGGAGTGATGAATTCTCCATTAAGCCCGACATTATTGAAGCAGTGTGGGATCATCTTGACAGAGCACGGAACAAAAGGCAGCCGACATCCAAAGAAGAGCTTTGGAATGTCCTTCGAGAGGCCTGGAGAACTATTCCTTTAGATTACCTAAAGAAAAGAAAAACTACACGAGAGCTTGTCTATGATGGGTCAGACTAACTTTCAAGTCAGTTAGAATTGTACAAGCTCTGTTTTAGCTTTGCATACTGTAGTTTCATTTGTGTTTGTACAAGTTTCAGCAAAGCGCATCGATTTCCCATTTCCCTAAAAATATATTCAGAAATTAGGGGTGGCACGAGACTTGAACAGTAACGTCCGCAACAACTTGGAAAGGTCCAGAGTGAATAATGTAGGAAGAGTTAAATACAAAAGGCTCACCCTGCAGCCAGGAAATGCTTTGACTTTCAAAGGATAAGGAAAAAGAACTAATGTATTGACTCCGGACATAAATGGTTCTTTTTAAGGTGAGGAAAACACAACAACTTGCAATTCTACACGAATGAAAAAACAAACAAAAAAAAACCAAAAACACCACGAGTATCATATTGTATTTCTGTCAATGTTACACACTGGAGCTTTAAATTCAACAAACTACACAAATAAAACTAAAACCTAAATGTGTACACGTCAAAATGTACAGAATAAGAACAAGAATAAAAGCCATTGATAAGAAATGCTCAGCAGCTTCCAAGCTGCCACACTTTGTGTAACAGGAGCTGTTTGCAAAGCATTTACAGGAAGATTATCGAACGTCACCGATTATGAACCCGTATGAGCAAACCACCACCCAAAGCAGCACCATCCAAAGGGTAGGCTGATTATTGAGCTATGATTGACTCAACACAGCCAAATCTAAACGTATAATGGAAACCTGATCAATGAAGCCCATTTAAGACCTGAAGCAGATATTCCCCATCCCTTTGACCTTGGCTGCAAGAATGATGAGTGGTTATAAACACCAACTGTTCTCTTCTGTAATGCATGCTTTTTTTTGGCCCTGCTGCTACAGCCAGACCAAATGTGAACACATCTTTGTACAAGCATTCACATGAAAATGACCATGTCAACCAAAAGACAACAAACGTCAGGCTAAATATAACATGGAAATGTGCTGCTGCCTTCGCAGCTGTGGTTTCTTTTGAAGTGCAAAGTAAATGTATCTTGTAACTTATCTAAATCTAAAACAACTGGGTTGAACTAAATTCAGTCACGATAACATTTCTTCACATACGTCTTTCATAACACTACTATTAGTTGGCGACAACTAACAATTCTTTAATCAGAAATTGTTCTGCTTGTTAATGTTGATCCTAGTTTCCCCAGCAGCAACTTTAGTGGTGTCTTTACCTGTTTGGTTAAGTTCAGTGAACTGTGATAAAAAAAAATTTAAAAAACACACACTGCAAGGGCTGTGGCCAGAGATCTGAAATGATCATTTAAAAATAAAAATAAATTTTCTCAGGAAAACCATTTAATGATAACAATCAGCAATATTTTATAATAATTAACCAATTATTGGACTAATCAGACACATTTCTGACATGCTGCTATGCTACTTTAGCGCCCTGAACTCAGTTTCTTTACTTTAAAACCAAATACAGAGAAGCATCTTTTGGTTTGTATACTGCACCAAGTTGAGACTAACCGGAATAAACTGGAATCTGTTTAAATTCAACTTTTCAAACTTGCTTTCTACTTCTGACTGATTCTTTCCGACTTCATTTTTCATCTTTACATTCTGGATTAACTTTATCCCTTTAAGTATTTACAGAATCAAACTTCTTCAGTAGGACTGAGTGGGTGTGGTGTAATGGCTTCAGTTGGCGGATTCATTAAAGATTGTCTCCTGATACATTCACTAATCAAATGTCTGGTGTACTTTCAGAGAATGATCCTGTTTTTTTCAAAATATATTCAGTTATCAATATCATTTCGAGCAAAGGAAAGCATTAAAAGCTTTTGTTTGAGAAAATGAAACCGTTTAACTGCCTTACTGTTAAAAGGAGATTCACGGGTAAAATTGGCTTTTATGTCTGACAAGACATCTTCAGGAAACACAGCGAGGGGGAAAACGACACAAAGAAAGAGTATGAAGGAAAGTGCTGCTGGCTGCTTTCTAAACTGCAGTATTGTCAGGGTGACTGTGCTTTAGGAGGCTGTGACTGGCCTGAAACTGCACACAGAGGCTCATTGACAGGGCCGAGGAGAGGCTGCGTCCCAGAGGGGCCGCAGTGTGGAGTCACAGCTGCTGGTGCTGTCAGAAAGAAGCCATGAGAGGAATGCAAACGGGGTAACGCTGCTGCTCTGCTCGGATTTCTACCCACATATGATGGAATAATGTAATACACAGAAATGAATGTTAATAGCTTCAAAGAAGAATTTATGAAAAAAAAAACAATTGTTCCTGTTGGGTTATTATCCAAAAGGACTAGAGATTAATCTTTGCATGACAAGGATGAGTTATGCTTTTAATCCCATTTTATCAACCTGATTGTTCGATTATTGAGTCCGATTATTTTTCATACTCACAGTCACTCTGACGATGTCATTGTGAGGCTAACTCTCAGTGAAGATTTCTAAACTTAAAAATGTAACCTTCATCTTGAATTGCAGCGTTCTCAACAAGACAAAACGTACAATCGTGCACTGGCTCACGGATTCTGCCGCTTCAGTTTCTAATTAAGTTGTTTAAATCTTTCTCTGAGTCCTTCAGGTTTGTGGGAGATAATATTATATTTGATAATTATAAATTTAAAAAGAAAAGCTGCAAACAAGCCAAATTAATGCGGTAACTAGAACCATAAAACTGAATCAATAATGATCATCGATTAATCAACAATATTCCAAAAATCTGCTTGGTCTAACCTCTAATATGTGAAGCTTTCCTACTCGAATTTCTAATGTATACTAAATAAATTTAGTTTGGGTTCAAAACAAAACTGTTTTAATTTGTCACCTTTGATATTTTTCACTTTTTGATCTGATTAGCAGTAAGTCAAAAATGTGTTTCACAACCAAAGTCTGACAGTAACGGTGAAACAGTCAGTTATTTCCTATAAGAGTAGCTGATCTCACACATCATTTAGTTACGCTGTTATACGCCCGGGCTGCTCGGAAACCTCCCATGATGCACTGATCACCTCTCCACTCTCTTCATGCATTTATTACATGTTCGATCGTCAGTTGCCTCATCGTAAAGTGTTGCACAACGGGAGTCACTGGGTTTTTCAAAGGTTTGTACTTTATCGACAACAAAAATGAAGAGATACACCAGAGAACACAAGCAGGAGATGCTTTTAAGTGATAATGACAAGGAGAAACAAGATGTAAACAGATAACAGAAAGGTCAAAGTCAGCACAAAGCTTTTTGTTTTGCATTTGTAAATTCAATTCAATTCAAGTTTTATTGATATAGCTCCAAATTATCTCAAGGCCCTTAAATAATACAGTCCAATTCAAGTCAATTGGAGTTCAATTCATTGTAATTCATCCATCCATCCATTTTCTATACCCGCTTAATCCGTCGGTCGGGTCGCGGGGGGGCTGGAGCCTATCCCAGCAGTCATCGGGCGAGAGGCGGGGTACACCCTGGACAGGCCGCCAGTCCATCACAGGGCCACACAGAGACAAACGAGACAAACAACCACACACACTCACACTCACTCCTAAGGACAATTTTAGGGACACCAATTAACCTAACATGCATGTTAGTGGGAGGAAGCCAGAGTACTCAGAGAAAACCCACGCACACACGGGGAGAACATGCAAACTCCACACAGAAAGGCCCCAGCCGGGAGTTGAACCTGCAACCCTCTCGCTGTGAGGCGACGGCGCTAACCACTATTCATTGTAATCAGAATCATAAATGTACCCTTCTCAAAAACACAGCCACTGAAATGGATCCAAAGTGCAGCAAGGTGCTGCGTTCACAGCTTAAGGCTCCAATCACTGAACAAAACAAGCAGGATCATGTGTTAGCCTCAGAGCCAAGTTAGCATGTGCTGCTTTTGTCCCTCTTAAAATGACTCAAACCTGTGCACGAAGAATGTGAGCTGCGAGGACACTGGGGTGCATTCATCAGCAAACAAACACAATGCAACTCGACACCAGAGGAAAACTAACCTGTTCTCTACAGTAAAATAAAGAGCCATAGTGTCCTTTATACAAATTACCCAGCAGCGACTGCTCCTAAGATTGCTTTACCTTTTCATGGGTGTATACAGCCAACAAAGAGAGAGCTTTTTATTTTTTTCAAACTTTTTTTGAAAAAAATAAAAAGCCATTCTTTATCAAGACGCCCGATGAGAAGCACAGACGAAGGAAATTAAACAGGGGCCACAAATTCTTCAACGTTTCAAATACCAGCTCAAAAACTTCAGGACTGTACAATAAACAAGATGCATCAGTTAATGGAGAGCATAAAAGAATCTTCTGTATACTGTTGCATATTCAGTCAGTAACTAAAAAAAACCGACGGTGAATAAAATGATTTCAATCTTAAGCTTAAAAAATATCTTTTTGTTCCAACTTGTACGCTGAGAAGAGTTGCTGTTGTAAATGTGAAGTTTTGTCTGGATAAAGCAAGAAATGTGAAGCTAAAAAAAATAAATCTTGTAAGTTGTTTCAGAATTAAAAAGCCATGTGTTTCATGTTTCATGCTTCCAAATGGGAGGATTTGCTGCTTTTCTAAGGTTTGTACGAGTAAAACTTTAATATATTTGGATTTTTTTAACTCAAATGTGGAAAAGGGACCCCATCCTGAGGATGTCACCTGCTGACAGGCAATGTCCACCACTATGGGATATTTTTGATGACAAAAACAAGAAGATAAATAATCAATGACAAAAAAAAAAAAAAGATTAACTAAGAAAGGAATCAGTGCATTTTTACAGAGAAAATGTCTTAGCTGCTACAGAATTATCAGGCTACTCGTGCAGAATAACAAAACATGGAAACACTTACATGTGGGTTGAGCTCTTGTTAGGATCTCCGGTCAGGCACCTCTGTCCCTCATCAACAATACCACAGAGCTGAGGGAACACAAGGACAAGTTTTAATAAATCCGTTCCAAGCCTCTTCTTTCCTACACTAAGGAGTTTCCTTGCATCTTTGTGCATCATTTTTGGCTCTTCAATTAGAAGACAGAAACCACAAGAAGGCTGTGTGTAATGAGAGCTTCAACAGTTCAATGGCAAGGATTATGCTGGGTGGTCTGAGGGCAGTGTCACCTCTATTGGGCTGTGGTGGACTAAGGCTGTAACCTTCCTCCACTCTGAGTGAACAGGAAACTTAGAAGCTGTGGCAGCTAGGAGGATGCTCCATTGCCCCTGGGGAGATACCAGTGCTTGGCAGACACCAGCCCAGCAAAGCCTGCATGCCCCCACTCCTCCATTTTGCTTTCTTCCCTCTCATCTTTCCTTTAATCTCTGAGTCATTGTAAAGTGTAATGAAAGAAAGACTGATGAATAATTCAGCAGTTTAAGAATGACCCTTTTATGTATTTCTGGTAAGACAGGATGCACAGAGTGCCACACTATGATTTTATTTTCATGTTTCAGTCTAATGTAGGATTACCCATCTTGTTAATTAGCTTCCCTTGCTACAAAGAATTAGTATCTAATATAAATGGGACACCGTGTCTGCTGCAGAGACTCCTCGACCAGCTTTTTGTCTCACTGAGCGAGGTTTGTTTCGGCACCGAGCTGCACCATGGACTCTTCCTTTAAAAAAGCAGTCGACAGAGTAGCTGACCCTGATCCTACCAGATCTGGCCCAACTGAAATGGGATTAGAGGTGTTGAGCATCTGCCCACTAAATCTGGCTTTTAATGGGAGATCATCTGGTGTGGCTGTACCATGCTCTGTACACCTGGTCCTGGGAAACAAAACTGTGATCTGTGATCCATGTCAGGAAACCGGCTCACACAGACAGCAGATCACAAAGCCGAAAAGCAAAAGGCACACAACCCCTCTGTGACTGTATATCCAAAGCATTTACTAGCGGAGAAGGCACTTTGATTTGTGATGGTTGATTTCAGGGAAAGGAATATTTAAATATATAGTAACTCAAATCAGGCTTTAAAAAAGGTTTTTGGGAATGCTGTAGATGAAGATTAGATTCATGAACTGGGGGCGTGGAATGAAAAAATAAATCAAAAGCGCCTCGGCTGCGGCTGAGAGAAGAAATGCACAAAAGCTTCTTAAATCATGTCAGTCTCACTGTTGGGGATTTGGCAAAGGCAAGTACATCTGAGGATATGTCAAGCACCTCCCTTTCCATCTGCCAATCGGCAAAGGCACTGACTGAAGTACTTGCTGTGTTGGCAAAGTGTGTAGGTGGAAGATGTAAACAATGTGACAAAAATCTAAATCCTCACATGGTGGAATTAAACAAGACTGGAACTAGCTGCATCCGCCTTGCCCTCCAAAAGAAAAAAAGTAGGCCAAATTTGATTCTTTTTGCAGACATCGCATTACCAACTGTGCCATAAATACAGATGTAGATAAATATCAAAGAGGGGGAGTGATGTGGGTGAGGCAGAATCAGGCTCGCAGGCTCCCTCTGTATTGCTTCCTGTCTGGTGTTTGGCTACACAAACCAAGTCGAATCATACACAAGCAGTATTTGGGATGAGAAGTAGAGGCAGTGGAGGGAAAGTGGGGGAGGGGGATGGAGGAAGAGGAGGAGGAAGGGAGCTCCTTTACCCAAATGATCCTCAAACACTGTATGTTCTCCATATATGTCTGAAAGATTAAAAAAAAACAAAATAAAAAAACACCTTCTTTAATCTCTGCAAAGCTACCTCTACACTCAGCCGGCATTGAGAGACAACACGTCACAGGACCTCCATTTCTGATATCACAAACTAAATCCCACTCAGCATTCACACAGACTGTGCTCTCCGACAGCCATTCAGTAGATTTATGGCACATTGTTAGCTGCAACCAAAACAGTCCGACATGCTTCTGTGTCTCAGCTAAAATAACACAGAGCAGTAACACTGCTGTGAAAAGAGCTAGCCCACATATCTATGCTAACCGAAAGACAAAGTCAATCAGAGCTGCTCTAAGAGTTGTCCAATGTCTAATCATGACAAGACAGCACACACAGAACTACAATAATAAAATATGTGCTTCATTTCAACCCAGAAATAGTGTCCCATAGGACACACAGAGCTGTAGGCCCTGAAAATAGCATGTCAGCTGTAAATACTGCATTACCTTACACACATCTCCAAATAACTCCCTGTTCTGCAAGTACAAATTGTGTCAGCTCACCTTGCTCCTACTGCCTTTTCAGTCATCCAGTCAGAGCATATGAGATCTCCTTCCAGCAAAATTAAATATATGGCATCAGGAGGAGGAAAGCGAAAAAAAAAACAAAAAAAAAACAAAGAGGCTGCAACCCTACATTTCTGTTTTCAGGCATCTGAGGAGAATATTTTCTCCCCTGTTAAATGTGCCGTCACTTTGGAAGTGAGGCGAGGAAGCCGGTTTCCTCTACGCTGCAGCTACAAGAGGCCTGTCCTTGGGCATGTGCATTGTGTGTGTGTGTCTATGCTGTCTGCAGAGGCTGCCATGTCTCCCATTGTTTCGGGACCAGTGAGGCTAGCTTCCTACCCCAATAGACCCTGCCTTCTACAACAGCTGTGGACCAGCCCCCATCTCTCTGCTACTCTGCCCTGTCCCTCCTCCTCTTCCTGCTCCTACAACTCCTGCCTCTCCGCCTGTGCTGCTGGTAAACATTAACCCCACAGCTGCCGGATCGAGCCATAAAGACGAGGAGAGGGGGGTTGCGTTTCATGAAAGACCCTACCATGTAGCAGACAAAGAGACAGAACAGAGAAAGGATATCCGACAGCTCGGATGAACTGACACGAGTTTTGAAAAGAGCCCTTCAGTGCCCTAGAAATAAAACAGGCTCTGTGGTAAGAGGATTGTCTTTCTCAGTCACATTGGTAAGAGGTGTGCACGAGTCCTGGATGAATGCACAGAGGAAAAGAAAACTCTCCAGAAATGAGAATGAATTTAGAAAAAGGAAGTGGCAGCTCAGAGCACATGATTGTTAGTTTAACTTATGAAATGACAAAAAAAAAAACTGTGACAAAAAGGCCACATGCAATCCAATCAACACATATAGACACTGACATAATTACTGGCAGAGACCTCTAAACCTCGCTACTGTGAAAAAAAAAAACACGTGCAGATCTGAGCTCATTTTAGGGACCATTTCAGTTATGGCACTGTAAATATTGGTTGCTAAAATGTTGTACAGAAATCATGTTTCAGGAGGTGTAATAAATATATTTCCAAATCATTCTAACCAAATCACAACTTACAAATGGACTAGGTCTGTTACCAGAAGTCCACCAAGAGCACAAAGTTATACTATTAGTTGTTCAAGAGTCTTAACGTTGATTGTTGACACTAGGAGTTCTGTCACCATGCTTCTACTGATCATTTGTTTTGATTCATTTGAGGTTCCCCCTCTTCTTCTACCGTTCTTATAGGTGAATTTGCACTATCAACTGTTTAGCTGTATGAACAAACCCTTTACTACATAGCATTGGATGGAAATTATGCTTGAAACTAAATGTTATTTTGCAAATTTTCTGAAAATTTGTTGAGAATTCTTTAGGACAAAAAGTCCAGTCAGAGCTCCATTACAAAGCTTGTCTGCTGTAATGGAGACGAGCTTCATGTAGACCTATTGTAGAACAGAGTGCTGCTGAAATCTTTCCATTGCAAAGTGTCCTTCTACAACTAGTGTCAACAAAGAACATTAAGATAATCTAGTGGCATGTACAATACTGTGCAAACGTCTTGAGTTGACCCTCATTTCTGTATACCTTGCCTGGAAAACAGATGCTCCACGGGGTCATCTTTTTATGTCTCAGGGACAACAGTAAACAGTAAAGTTCAAGGACTGGACTGAAAATTAGTGAAAAAACAGTCATCTCCAAAGAAAAATCTTTGTAAGAGTACTAAGGGAACTATAGCTAAAGACCACTTTAAAAGGTTACAAGAAAGTCTATCTCCTTGGATATAAAACTTAAATGAATGAGGGGCGAGTTAAAGTTTTTTCCCCCCACAATTTTGTCATTGTAAACCATTTTAAAACTTGTTTGTAGCTGAAGCAATTTCTGTTAATGATTCAACTACACCAATATGCTTTGGTCATTCTTAAATCACAAGATCAACATTCTATTCATCGTCGTAGTTCTCTTTCAAGCAAAAAATATAAATCCTTTGTTCCTTTAAGGTTTTGTAGGTGATATTGTACAGCTTTACTGATCGCAAATTCAGTGTTTGTTTGCGCATTTTATATACAAAACAACAAATTGATTAGTTATAAAAAAACTGGGTAAAATTAAACCTCAATCAAAATAAAACTACAATATCACAGCTGAAAAGCTGGAGCTGAATGAATACTGCCTTCAGTGAAATTTCATTTGTCGAATATGTTTTTTTTCTAGTTGTTGTCCCCTATCTCCCAAAATGACTCATTCAAATGTTTAGTTTTGTCTAACAGTCCCAAAACCCAAATAAAAAAACTAAAAAAAACTTGAAAATACGAAGCATGTTTGAATTTAGCTCCAGATCTACCTCATCCACCAACTAATCAGTGAACAGTATTCAATTGTTTTGACACATGCACAGTAGCCATAAAAAATTCTAGATATGTTATGTTGGGATGTATATGTAAATACATGCAGCATTTGCTCCAGACTTATAGCAGAAATTTTCCAGCCAGCTATGTTTTATAAAGTGCAGATCAGTGAGTGAGACCATCCTTGAATGCAGCAGTTAATACTCCAACCCATTAAAAATGTCCTCACAGAGTTGAACCATTGCTTCTGCTTCGTCTTATTTTCTGCTGAGCTGGATGCTGCTTTCCATCAACAAATCAGCAGTTGTTATTTGTCATTATACATCCAAATATAAGCGGTATTGATATAAACACAAAAACACAATCAAGGAGCCTCTTTGATGAGCCCCATTAAGTGCTGCAAACAGTGCTTTTCACAGTGCACATTTTGCAACATGAGCCGTCACTCTGTAATATTTCAAGCTGTGAGAACTCCAGTAGTAAATCAACTGTGGAGAAGGTCTGGACCTTAATCTCTGAAAACACCTCAACTGCAGGAATTGCGGTGAACGAGTTTTGCAGTTGTGGCATGTGTTGTCTGAACTAGTCAGCGGCATTCAGCGTTTCTCAGCCCAGGGCTTCAACTTGGTTTGTCTCGCTAGGTTTTACCCCTGTGTGACTCATCTGCTGTCCTTGTTAATGAAGCTACATCATCCCCGTTCTCCAGACATACCAGGCATACTAAACAGAGTCTGATGACAAAATGACTGGGAGCTAAAGCAACAACAGCAGGAGGAGGAAAACAAGGACTTGTGACCATAATGTAAGAGGATAAACATTAAAGCAGCTACCAGGGCGCTACCAGGGCACCGTCCTCCACCAGATCTTGTGATTTTAAAATGAATCGTCTTCCTTTTTGATATCCCAAATCATTTTTGTGTACTGTGTTTAATACAAAGGATCCATACATTCTGATTTGAAAGTTGACTTTTAAAATTTGGCCTGAATTGAGCAGACAAAGAGAGTTGACCTGATTCGACCTGGCAAGTGTAGAACCGTCCCATGCTCATAAAGGATTTCCTGCTCCCATATCTGAAATGAGAGGGGTTATCCTTTTCTTATAATTATTTTTTTTCTTAGATTGATACTGACAACCTTTCAGACATTTCAACATTCACGTTTCAATGTCTTCAAGATTCAAGAAGAAGTCCAGTTGCACTTTTTCAAGCTCTTAGGAATACCATGGCCTGGATGACTGAGAATCTACATCAACATAAATGCTGATGCTGATAAATCATATGGAAAAATCAGGGAAAACCAAAAGACTAAATGCATCTAATCAACTGAAATAAGCATTTTATCTTTGGAAAGTGCACAGGTCATCATCAAGAATTAACCACAACAAAGCATGACAACAGAGCAGAGAGACCAAGCTTCTCATCATCTCCCGGATCAAAGGAGCTTGTGTCGAGTGAGGATTTATCACCTTATTGCTAACACATGTTGCAATCCTGCTCAGGCTGTCCTCTTGTCCAAGCCTTGTGTTCACCAAGGAGGAACATTTCATTGAAAAGATCAGTTTAGTTGTTTCTTCAAGCAATAATTAGCTTCTGTTGCAATCATTCTATTGTTGCTGTCACGATCATGCTTGGCTGTGTTGTTGTTGTCGTTTCTGGGCCTCAGGTGGGGCTTAGGCATGGGCCGGTATGAGATTCTGACGGTATGATAACCTTAGGCAAAAATATCACGGTTTCACAGTATTATGATTACAGCTCTAAAATTTATATTTTGAATGTCTGCAGACCTATTTAAAAACAAGGAAAATAAAAAAACTTTTCTTTCTCAAAGCCACTTCTAGTGAATACCAGTGAATGAAACAACAGCAAATTCCCCAAAAATCTGCCAATCTCCATCAAAGAGTTCTGGGAGTTGATGTGGTCACTATGTTGTTTCAGTGCAGTGTTGTACAGGTGCATGTACCACACTTCTTTGGTGAGTCTGGATTCGAATTGGTCCATCCTGTTTGTCGTTCTCCGCACGCACCAAGTTCCAAATTTTGACTGGTGCACGACTACGCGGCAACCAAAAAACAGACAGGGGGAAAAGTTTGGGGGGCTCGTCTCCTTCGGTCATCATACAGCCTGCAGAGCTGCCTGCTTGTCACTCACAGCAAGCGGAGGTGCGCGGGGGGAGGGGCACTATGCTGCAGCTGCACACGGCGTGAGGGACCTCTCCTTTCTCTGACGAGATGTCACATAAAGAAATAAAAAATAAAGAAACGCTCATACTGCAGGGACGGTATGATAGAAAATTTTAGTGGTTTTGAAACCTTGACTTTTTCATACCATGGTATACCTTGAAACCGTCAACCGGCCCATGCCTAGTGGGGCTGAGCAAGTTTCTAGATTGCTTCTGCCTTCACACCTGTTCCTCGTTGGTCCTCATCAAGACACAGTCTTAGGGAGCTGCAGGAACAGCCAGCTTTGCCAGATTGTCTCACTTCACCAGTTGTAATTAGGCTGACTCCTGTGTTCCATAGAGAGTTATTTTGTAGTACTTACCTTGCCTTGTTTTCTTCAGTACCGCTTCTGTTGTCGATTCTCCTCACTCTGGATTCCCATGCTAAGGACTTAGCATTCATTGTTGGATTCTTGTTTCCACTACCTGCCTGCTCGCCCTTCCCGACCAGGCACATTACCACCAGCCAACCCACCAGTTCTCAGCCAGCTATGACGTTCCACCCGAGTCAGTCTTCTGTGACGCTTCCTTTCCCACCCCGGACCACTTCTCTGGTAATATCAACAACTGTGGAGGCTTCATGCTTTAGTGCTCATTAGCTTTTGCTCGTTCTCTACGTTCCTTCCCCACCGAGTCCTCAAAAATCTCCTACATCATTGGGTTACTAAGAGGTAAAGCACTAGACTGGGCACTAGCCTTTTTTTGTCAAAATGCTATTGACTTTTATCCTTTTACTTCCTTTCAGGGGAACTTTAAGAGAACATTCAATGCTGCCAAAAGACTGTTAAATCTAAAATGGGGAAGTCAGTCAGTGGCTGAATTTATCATTGAATTCCGCATTGTGGGAGCAGAAACTGGATGGCCGTCAAATGCTCTTCAGGGCGTATTGTTGAATGCATTCAATTATCAAATGACAGACCAGTTGGCCTCCAGGCCTCCAGAGAGGAGCAGTCCTCCTTCGAGGATCTCATTACCTTGGGAATCCGAACAGACACTCAGCTAGCAGAGTGGAGGAGGGAGAGGACCTCACGCACCCAACTACCACCACCTCGGCGGACCTCACCCAATTGGTACCTCTTCACCTTTCACTGGACGTGCCTTGCCAGAATCACCCCCGTCAGAGGAATTCCCAGAGCCCATGCAGGTGGGTCGGGCGAGACCCTTTAAGGGCCAATGAGGGCATCTACTGTAGTTCCAAGAATCATTGAATTACCACCTGTCCAATGTGGCCAAAAGACAGAGCCCATCAGTAGAGGCAGGATTACTGGTGGGCGGTACTAAGAATGATAATCCTCCTCACTTAACACTACCTGTGACCATCCAGCTTGGTAACTCCACTAAAGAACTTTTACCACTAGTTGATTGAGGAGCCAAGTAAAAACCTTCTGGATCCTGGTGTGGCCTCTCCGCTTCTTCTTGCACTGGAACCGCTGCCTTCAGCCATCATGGTCACGGCTGTGGATAGAGGTATCTTAACCACTATCACACACAAAACCTAACCCATCAACTTGATTATTTCTGGTAACCACTGTGGAAAAATTTTGTTTGTTTTGTTCCCCATCTCTAGCATTCGTTTAATCCCTGGTTTTCTCTTTACCCCACCCTCTGGTCTGACCACCAGATTGAGAGTTGGAGTCTCTTCTGCTTCTCTAACTGCCTCACATCGGCTCTCCAGTCCTCCAGTTCACCACCACCCAGTACCCCTTTTCCACCGGTGGACCCGTCTTTGGTTTCTACCAAAAGACGGCCTTGTCTGTACCTCCTCACTGCCTTATGACTGCACTATAAATCTATTACCTTGAGCACCCCTACTTTCTAGCAGACAGTACAACTTGTCCCATCCTGAGTGCGAAGCCAAGGAGCTCCACATTAGGCCTTCCTCTTCTCCAGTTCTAGCAGGCTTCTTCTTTGTACATAAGAAGGATAAGAGCCTGAGACCCTGCATTGATTATAGGGACTTAAATCAAATCACTGTAAGAAATAAATATCCTCTGTCACTCGTGAGGTCTGCTTTTGAACCCATCCAGGGGCCACCATCTTCACTAAACTCGATCTCCGCAATGCTTACCACCTGGTCTGAATTTGTGAGGGAAATGAGTGGAAGACGGCCTTTAACACACACACTTCAAGTAACTGGTCATGCCTTTCGGCCTCACAAATGATCCTGCAGTATTCCAAGCCCTCATTAATGACATTTTGAGAGACTATTTAAACCTATTTGTGTTTGTATACCTTGATGTCATCTTGATATTCTCTAAATCTCCCACAGAACACAGGCAGCATGTCCGTTGTGTACTCCAAAGACTACTGGAGAACCGTCTCTACATCAAAGCTGAAAAATGTTATTTTCACGCACCTCCTGTCTCCTTTCTTGGCTACATCTTCCAGGACGGACAGTTGAAGACAGACCCGGATAAAAATTAAGGCGGTGGCAGAGTGGCCCACTCCCATCAACCATAAGCAACTCCAAAGATTTCTTGTTTTCACAAACTTTTAATAGCAGATTCATCCGGAACTATAGCATCATTGCATCTCCCCTAACCAGTTATCCTCTGTTAAAAAACACCTTTGTCTGGACCCCTGAAGCCAACCTGGCGTTCCAACAGCTCAAAGACAAATTCACTTCTGCACCCATTCTCCTTCAGCAGTTCATTCTGGAGGTGGATGTTTCAGACTCAGGTTTGGGTGCCGTACTGTCTCAAAGGTGTGAATCTGAGGGTAAGCTTCACCCCTGCGCATTCTTCTCCCAACGACTGTCCGTCGCTGAGCAAAACTATGATGTGGGCAATCGGGAACTTTTAGCAATCAAACTTGCTCTTGAAGAATGGAGACATTGGTTGGAGGGAGCCAAACAGCCCTTCATATTGTGGAAAGAGCATAAGAACCAAGATCCAGGCACTGGACCTTCCGGTCGCCAGTTTGTTCTCTCTGCAGCCCGCTCCGCCGTTATCCACTGGGTTCGTACCTCCAAGTTTGCCTGCCACCCAGGAATACACTGCACCATCACATTTCTTCAGCACTATTTCTGGTGGCCATCCCTTGAGACGTATACCAGAGAGTACTTGACTGCTTGTACTACGTGTGCAAGAAGTAAGAATAACAACTGACCACTGTTTGGACTTCTGCTACCCCTGAAGGTCCCCGGTTGACCCCTTTCTCATATCTCCCTGGATTTTGTCACTGTACTGCCAGTACTTGCAAGGTAAAACCACTATTCTCACCATTATTGACCGTTTTTCTGAGGCCACTCATTTCATTCCCCGAGAGAAACTTCCATCATCCGCTGAAATTGCAGATCTTCTGGTCAAGCAGGTTTTCCGTCTTCATGGCATTCCCTCTGAAATGGTGTCTGACCAGGGGTTCCCAAATCATCTCGCAGGTATGGCAAACTTTTTGTGCTGCTCTGGGGGATAAGTTTTTGTTGAGCACTGGTTACCACCCCCAGTCCAACAGGCAGAATGAGCAGCTTAATCAGGAGTTCAAGGCTGCTCTCTGCTTTTTCACTGCCAACAATCCATCCTCCTGGAGCCGGCAGTTGTCGAATATACACAACAATCTCACCTCTTCCGCCCACTGGATTATCTCCATTGGAGGCCTCACTGGGTTATCAACCACTCTTGGTTATCAACACCACCTCCAGAGAGCCCAGTGTATTTGGACCCAGACCCCTGAGGCTTTGCTACGCACAGTTGTACGCAACCACCGCTGAGCGGATTGGCACTGTGTCCCAACCCCAAAGTAAGCCCCTGGCCAATGGGTTTTGGCAATGAAAAGTATTATTGTTCTGGTAAGAGGCTAAGCCATTGAAGCCATGAATCAAGAAAACAATCCCATCGATTGATGCAAAAATAATTTATCCTTCTCACACTGGCAATTTAAAAATCAATAATGACTTTCGAAAGGTATAGAAAAATGGTGAAATATTATGAAATTATCTGAAATTCAAACAAGGTTTCAGCAGTCTGTATACATCAAATCAAGTTGATTTGTTACTAAACTTTTCTTTGTCTTAAAATCCGTTATATGAAGGAATCTTTAACTACTTTTAAACCTATGTTTTTTGCACACAAAGTTTTTTCATGAAAAAAAAAGAAGAAATTTTTGGGGAGAAATTAAAACTAAAACTGTAACAAAGTATAATGGTTAGCAACAGTGGAAAAGCATAACGTTACATCAGGACCAACATACTAGCTCTCCCAATTTGTCACATACCATGTTTGATCAAGAGCCCTTTTCAACACACTGGGTTCACTTTAACATCAATTTCCATCACATTGGGAACTGCTATGCAGCTGCATATTGCCAGCTATCCTTCTGCAGTAGTAAGTGGTGCACCAGTTGCACCAAATAGTAAATGACAACAGGATAACATTATTCGAAAGTACTGGGTTATAAACAAATAACATTGTTATTACATGAGGGGGATAGTCAACCGACTCCAATGTTCAAGTTCAACTTTAAGAGTGTTGTTTTTCACTTCACTTTTTTTTTTTTTAATGTTTAAAACTGGATTGTGTTTTTACTTTCTTTCTTCATTATGCAGTTTACAGAAATGTGTTTAAATAAGCTCTTCAAACAGGAGTACATCTACTAAAACAAGCCAATTAAATTTGTTCTCATTGCCAGTAATAGCATGTTAACTTTCAGTGCTCTGAACTACAATAAAATGAAGTGATTATCTTATTCTGTATCCAACACGCTGTTTTGGACAGATTAAGATAATTATAAACCACTAAGATAAGTAGCCTGGTTTATTATGTCATATGGAACTGCAGACATCACCCCACACAGAAGCAGAGTGTGCGCTGTCATGCAGAAGGTAAAATTGATCAATCTCTTCTCTTTTTGTGGAAGAGTTGTTGCTGTCAGTTTAAGAACGCCATGAGGGACAATAAGGCAGGTAAATGCGTGACTCTGACCGCAGCATGAAAATTAGCATGTGCACCCAGGTGTCGTGTTCCAATCTGTGTCGTGCCGAGCCAGAACTGAATAAAAACCTGCATCTACTGAAGAGTCATTTGAGGCAGGAATATAGCGATTAAAACACTTTCACATTGGACTCAAAAGCCAGGTGGGTGGGTGGATGTTCCTTCTTAGGAAAGATTTGTCCATGTTTCCTACGTTGTCATAGAGACACATTATGTAATGGTTATGTTACCAGCTTGGGAAGCCCCGCATGTTCAAAAGTGACATTTTGGGGTACTCTATGTTCAAAACAAATGCAGGTGGCTCCTGCACAAGCATCAGTATGTTAAAAGTTGGGAGTGAAAATGGGTTGTTTGGACTAATCAGGTATGTGAAGTTCAGGCAAAGGTGCTCAATGTGCTGCGATTGTATCTAAAAAGATCTTTCAAGCCAGGTTCTATTAACTTCTGCAGTTCCCAGTGCTTGCAGTGCAACTGAAAAAAAGAAGGCATCTGCTATAACAACTATGGAATTAGAATAGTTTAATTAGTTTTCATTTTTAATCATAAACGTAATCTGAGAACACCATTCCCAGCAAATGTTAATATGCATCTGACTGGAAAATTAGCAACAAAAATGGCTTTGCAGATTTTCCAGATATTCATTATGCATAGGTTCTTTTGCCCATTTTCAGGACATGACGTGAATGAGAGCTGGTCACATGTTGGCCTGGAGCTCACACAAGGATAACTTTCAACATAAAAGTTGGGGGTGACAAAAGGCTTTTTGTAACCCCCTTTTGCCATCTACTTCCCTTTGGAGTGAAGATCTTCACTAACAGCCCAGAAAAACTCTTTAAAGAGAGCTAACATACAAATGTCAATGGGCTATAAAAATGCATTCAAATTGAATTCAAACAATGAGTAAAGTAGTCCCAGTCATGCCATCCGTTTCTCAACTGTTTCTCAAACAGCCCATTGACACTCCACGCAGACAGCATGGCTTCCTTCCTGTGTAACAGCTCAGGTTGCATTTCTGGATATAGCAATAAACTGTGATGGGTGCAAATGCTTTCTAAGGTGCTCCTGAGCCCGTGTGGCTATACTGACTCCTCCCCTCCCCACGAAGAAAAAACAAAGAAAAGAAAAAGAAATTAATTATGGATTCTCTCAAGTGGTAAGCCACGACCCATCCTTACTTGTAAAGATTCATGATTCACATGAAAATGAAGTTATTTCATTATCCCAAAGAGAAATAATATGAGAGAAAAGTGAGTAATTTTCAATAAAACCTTAGGGATTAACTTCTCAAAATGTTTCTAGTTTTTTGAGGCTGGGAAATAAAACATTTTAGGCGACAGTTTTACATTAATGACAGCCTTCATGTTTCAAAGTAACACTCGAGATCAGTTTAGTAAAAAACACAGACAGACCTATACTCATGCATTTGTTTTCATGCCAAAGAGGCAAACAAGGACACCTCAGGAACGATCTAACAATGTCAAGCGACAGTGTAAGGTATTGTTACAGGAAGTAAAAAAAAATAATACAGCTTTTTCTTTTTTTTAAACAATGATATATGTGACGAGCAAACACACTCAAAAAAGAAAGAAAAAATAAATAAAACAAAATGCTCTTGTTTATCTGTAATACGTGTTGCTTCTTCTGATTTACATTGTTGGGAGACTTGAATGGGGCAAATGTCTAATATCAACACGTGCAACAGAATTCACTTTGCTGCTGTAGCTCAGGAAGAAGAACACTTTAATTTGTGCATTTAATTTTCAAAATAAAAACAACAACAACTAAAACAGCTCATTTTTTCCAATTTTTGTTTGTATCATTTGAGACGTGCGTTTGCTGTGATATTTGCACAAACGATAGGCTATTTTTCGCATTACCAAGGGAACCTACAGCATGAGATGTTGAGGCTATGCTTTAATATTGAATATTTGCTGATGTCTGCTCTACACGTTGGATGTGTTTCTAACACAGATTACACAATGAATGAGTCTGTGGTATTTATCACAGAAAATAAATGTTTAATTAAGAAAATAAACATAAGTAACGTTGATTTGCTCAAAAACTAAAGTGCTGTATTTGCTAATGCCACTTGCTAAATGCTGCTTTTGGGAAAACTCAAGCTAAAGAGTTGCAGTTTGTGGGTACTGGGTGGCTGAATGTTGGGGACTGCCTGGATCAGAGCTGTAAATCAGACTCTGGAGAACAAACAGTCATTGAGGAAAAGACAGCTTGATGAGAAATTATGTTCAAGTTCTAACAAAGGAAGCAAAGCTAAAGATGCCTAGATGTGCTAGGTCCACCAAGCTATTAAAATGCCAAATGGACGGGCGGTGTTCTCATCTTTTCGCATGACATCCGGGTTCAAAAGTAAATGGTAAATGGACTGTACTTGCATCGTGCTTTTCTAGTCTAGCTGACCACTAAAAACACTTCAACACTACATGCCACATTCACCCATTCACTCACAGCACTTCTTAGTCCTTAGTACTATACAGTGCTTTCTTCTATCACACATACATACAGCAACATCAGTGGGCAATATGGGGTTCAGTGTCTTGCCCAAGGACGCTTCGACATGTGGCCCAGGCAAGCCGGAAGTAGAACCACCAACTTTCTGATTGGCAGGCAACTGCTCTTCCTCCCGAGTTACAGCTGCTGTATGCGGATGAGCGGATGTGTGAGCGGATGTCATAAATGGTGACAGCCAGTGAAAAAATCTTTGCTTCAAAATAGTGATCATTAACCAACAGATGATGCCATGGCAGCCCCATCTATCCATTAGATACAGTCAATACTCAGGTTTTTATTGCTATTTTTATTCCCATTTAGAGGATGTGAATGAGATTAATAGAAAAGGTAGAATTGTTTCCCTTCTGGAAGTTTTTCAAAGTTGCTTTTGTATTTTATTCCCCCTCGAGTTGTTTCCGGATAGGCTATGCTGTCACAGTCTGGCAACACTGCACAGTCAATGGAAACAGATCACATACCATTTTTTTTCTTTTTTCACACTTGCTTTTTGGTTATTCAATTGTTTAGTGACCTTCAATGAGTATCAGTATTTAATCAAAGTTTCCCTATAATCTTTATGATGCACATTGAAAAAACAAACAAACATGGCTGACGAGGCCAAAGAAGTCATGTCAGGAAACTGAATACACGGGGATTTAAACTACCAGTATCTGTTCCATTTCTGTTTGCTGCTCATCTGAATCGACATTAAGTCGTACAAAAGTTAAAAAAAAAGTAAAAGTAAAATTAATTCAAGCAACATAATTAATTCCTTTTCTATTGGAGTATTATGTTTTTGTGATTGGTTAACTCACATTTGACCCAAATTTGGAAGCACTGCTTCTCCACTACAAATCTATTTAGCACAATATTGCGTATTCATGTACAATTAAGGGCTGCACTTTGTTGTGGTGGTTAGCAACGTTCCTGGTTCCAAATCCCAGCTGGGGCGACCCTGAATTAGATTAAGCCGGTATAGAAAATGGATGGAGGGATGTTCAATTAACAAGTTTTTGGACCAATCATGTTGGTTAAAACTCCCTCTGTTCCCTTAGCTAATCAAAGCTTTACTAACGTTCAATGCTGTACTGAGAATTTACAGCAATAAACAATGACCTCTGCGTGACAGGATCTTTGTTAGATGGAGTGTTGCCATCATTCCCCATAAAGTGAAAGCTCTCTGCAGCTTCAGTTAGTCAGATCAGTGTCATTTTAAATCTTAATTTGCCAGTCTGTTACACTGGACAAATATTCTCTCATGTTATAAAATGAAACTTGCTCACTGTGACTCCTACATTATTACATTTAAATCATATTATCCATATAACGAATAAAAAAATAAATACATTTCCCACTATTATAACAGAAGCATATAGAGCTCGTTATTATGAGAATCATTAGATGACAAGCTTAACATTGATCTGCAAATTATTTTCTGAGATGATCAGAAAATAGTCTTGAGCTCAGAGAGACGCCATTACAACGTGGGATTGGTTCACACCTCTCACTAAACAAATTAAATCTTTGCCATGTATTATTAGTATTAGCTCCAAATAATCTTTGTCAAAATCTTCTTGTGGAAAATAACTTGTATGTTTAGTGCTGTAACACCATTACTGTAATCTCCTTTTAAGTGCTGATCTTTGAACATTTTATTCTTGGGGATAATGACCCTGGCCAGCTCTTCTGTAGCTTATCTGACTGACAATTTTGTGCTTTATGCTCTGCTTCAACCCACATCATGTCGGGACATAAAGCCAAAAAGAGGCTCTAGACTGTGCATTGAGTATTTTGCGTTATATTCATATCAAAATTGATTGTTCTTGTGATGATTTTCACCAGACAAACATGACATTCAATCACTCCCCATTCCCAAAAATGGGAAAAGAATTTATCAGTCGTCAAAACAATTGTTTGATTAATAAAGGACAAATACTGACGCGCAACCTTTCTCGTGTGTACCACCTCAGAGCAGCTTTTATCAGTCTCATTCCAGAGCTCCACAGTCCTTAACAAGACCTATATATGTGAAAAGATCCAAAGTATATAAGGATTTAAATGCTCCTCTCCTGTTAATTTCTGAGATCTTAAAGCATGGTAATGAAAAGCATTTGTTGGAGAGAGGTGCTGTCCCCCGCCAACCAGACTACAAGCCATGTAACCAGGCTGCTTGCCAGAGGAACAACTGCAGTTTCTCCAATTCTACACTACATTTCCACGTGTGTCAGCAAATGCTTTTACGATTGGTCCTCAGTGACTTATTTCACATCAAACTACTGAGCCCTGACAGGCCAGAAAAAAATGTGGAGGTTGAACGAGAGAAGTTGGTGAGACCAGACAAGCTTCCCCACATCAGAGGCAGCCATCCTTTCCAGTGTGAAGCTGCTGAGGCGATGTGAGCATTCTGTTTAACGGGCAAGACTGAGAATGGCGCGCTGAACAGTGGAGCTATTTATGTGGTGCCATATCCCAGAGTTTCCCTTTTAATGTAAAAAAAAAAAAAAAAAAAAAAAAAGCTTCTTCCACACAAACCATTTTCTCTGCACTCACATTACAACACCAAAATGAGTAACTCTTCACCTACAAGGATCCACAAGCGGGTCACACCAAGCAGCAAAAAAACTTTGCTTGAAACTGAAACAAAGGCTCATGAAACTACAATACGAATCCCACTGAAAAGTGATGGATTTTCTCAAAAGACTATCAAGTCGACCAAGTCATTATGGGGTCATTGTGCTGAGGGCTTAAAAAGCCCACAGACACTGATACAAGAGGGTAAACCCGAATGACTGTGAGAATTTATGTAATAAATACACAAAAACAGACTTAAAAATGTTTCCAGTAAAGTTAAAGAGAACCCTTGCCAGTCCCAACAGGCTATTTCAAGTTGACTCGATGATGATTTTCAGCAGACAAAGATGGCCAGAAAAGGAAAATGTCTGGAAACATTTAGGCTGTTTTAGATTTGAACTTATTGTTATGAGCCAGGTTTGGGCTATTTCAAGAGGCAAGAGAAAGAGAAATGCCCACACCATAGATATAAGAGCTGGAAAAACATAAGCGTGTCTTGATATAAAAATGAAGACAGCAAAGCTCATCTGATGCTGTGATACCTTGACCACGGCATAATCATCCATAACCATGTTAACACGAAGGGCAACAGGGTGAGTCTACAGAAAGAATTTAAGAACTTATAAAACCGATACTTCACGATGCACACACGAGTCACCGTGGCTATGCCTTGCTGCAAATCAATTTTAAATAGACAGCAAAAAAAAAAGATGACGTTCCAATAAATGAAATGTGAAATGGACCACCCACTCTCTTGCTTTAAGTCAATCTTGCTCCCCCGTTAATTTCCCCCTTTCTCATCCACAGAAATAGCAAGAAAAAACAATAAATAATCTGAATAGGACACATTTGACATGACGTGACATATTTGCTTTAAATGAAAGATTTTATCCGAACGGATGGATGTACACAGCAAAAAATAAACATCGTAGTTCCAGTCAACATTCAGATGAGACCCTATGTGTAAGCTATATGTTATAATTAGGTTTTAAGTGTCAATCTGCCTTACTTTCCATATTTGGAAGGTTTAACGCCATCATAAAGGCACTTTCTGGTTTGATACAGCTCAATTGTATATCAGTGGATTACATAATGACTTGATAAAATCACTCTTGATTATACAGTCTATTGGCCTGACCACGCTAAGCTAGGGAAATGTTTAAAACCAGACTGAAACTGGAACTCTTCTTCTAGGAAAGACACAAGAAGTTTTGGCTTATCGTCCACACAAGCACAGTTTTTTTTTCACTCAAAACAAACTTTTGGAAAACTACATCCACGTTAAAGAAAATGCTTCTCTCAGTGCTATGGTGTGGACAGGGTGTCCCGCCTTTTTGGTGTCAAATTGAGCGTTATCCTCTTTGTTTACATGAGAACAGATGATGTGGACAGGACAATGTAAATGTTAAAAGGACATTTTACACATAAATGTAAAGTGGCTCACCAACTACATTGAGAAACAGAGGTGCCAGAAAGTGCCACTAAGGCCACGACTACATAATCCAAGATAGAACCTGCTGCCAACATCCCCAGTTTTGGAGTTTTTTTGACAAAAAAATCCAATCACAGTAACTTTGAGAATGAAGTAGTTGTAACTGAAATAACTTCACTTGCACACTGAGGGGATGAAAAACTGAGATTACCTGTCAGTGCTTTCAGAAAAGCTGTATGCCTGTATAATTCAACAGGCAATGGGAGATCACACAGGACAGTCGAGGCTTTTCCATTTATCTTCACCAAGGCAGCTTTCTACCATCTCAGAAACATCAACAGAATTAAAGGTTTCCTCTCCCAAAAAGACCAGGAGAAACTCATCCATGCATTCATCTCCAGTAGACTCGATTACTGTAATGCTCTTTCAACTGGACTTCCCAAAAAGAGCATTAAACATCTGCAGCTCATCCAGAACGCTGCTGCTAGAGTTTTAACCCGGACTAAGAGATCTGAACACATCACAGCAGCTTTAAAATCTTTACTCTGGCTTCCAGTCAGTCACAGAATAGATTTGGTTTACAAATCCCAGAACGGTTTAGGCCCAAAATACATCTGTGATATGTTCAGAGAATATAAACCCAGCAGAGCTCTTAGATCCAAGGACTCAGGTCAGCTGGTCCAGTCCAGAGTCCAGACTAAACATGGAGAAGCAGCATTTAGCTGTTATGCTGCCAACAAGTGAAACAAACTGCCAGTGGAAATTAAACTTTCACCAAATGTAGACATTTTTGTCTTTATGTTCGTTTATGTATTTTTAATGCTTATTATACTCCCTGCTGTAATGCTTTTATTTTATGTAAAGCACTTTGAATTGTTTTGTACATGAAATGTGCTATACAAATAAACTTGATTTGATTTATAGGACATTTATTAGGCCTTACAGAGCAAAACTTGGTTAACAATTCCTTCATAATTTCGATTAAAAATCCTCCCATGCTTTTATACTGAGACATGGACAATTGTTTCATTAACTGACCCAGCCTGCAGATGTATGTGTACTGACTGAAACAACTAAAGTTCCATGCTTTTATCAAACTTAACTGGTAAGACGAAGGAGAAACATTAAATCGTTCTACAAAACAGTTTGAATTCTGCTTCTTTTGTTAAAATGCTGTAACTCAGGACCTTCTTTCACTGAAGAGGTTGTTGTAATCTGATAGCAAGAGACAATAGCCAGAAGCTACCACGTTTCTTTGCTGGTTTTCTGTCACTGGTTCAAGCTCACGTGCCCTCCACCATTGCACAGTAACACAGGTGTTTTCAAATGGACAAAAGCTTTGCATTAATGAGCTGAAGTGCCTGGTGTAGATGTATGTGGTTTTTGTATGAGAACAATGATTTCCAATTTAGATGGCAGATTCGGAAACTTGCTTTTAATCATTGAAGCTGTTTTGCACTGAAAAATTAGCTAAAGTTCCTCTGATCCCATGTGCACGGCTGATAAACAGTTACTGGAAATTCTAGATTTAATTCAACTCTACTTAAACAGCACCTATCCAAGGGGTTACAACAAGTTCTGAAAGCAGTGGCTAACATCCTGTGTCACTCACATACTCTAAATATGATATTAGATTATTTTACTCCATTTACTTATTTTTGTCATTTGATTCTATTTAGAAACTTTTAAGATCTAACCAAAATAAATAAAGTATAGAAATGAATGGACTTTAAAAGACCTAAGAATAGCAGTTTTCAACCACATGCTAACTGAATGAGCCTTTTTTCTTACATCATATACATTTTCCCTAATTCCAAATCAATTTCTGCTGCCACAGTAACTACATCAATCATTTCACCTCCCACACCTCATTATCTCATTTTCACCCATATTAGGGTCGGTGAGGCCAGTTGACCCCCCGAGCACTGGACAGATTGAGGGGTTCGGAGAGCAATGACAACAGACAAAAGAAGAATCACGTGTGGCATGACAATTGACTGGACACATCTGGTCGCCAGCAGCATCAGCTCAGAATCAGACGTTCTCACAATCCACATCCTTTTCCCAAAGTCTGGCCAACAGAAAGACCCATTTATGGTACGTACTCATACATAAATACATACATACATACATGTATGTGTAAAAAGGGAGGGTTATATATGGAGATCCTTGTACCCTCCATGGCACCCACAAAGAACCTTCGGTATACAGTCTGAGGCGATGGGAGAGGCTTTGAAACAGGAAGCTTGTGAGAATTTGAAAACACTCACACAGCAGCAGTTTATTGAGCACTTTTTCAAAGAGATTTGGGAATTGAGTAGGTGGTGGTGGGGTGCCTAAAGCTCCTAAATAACATCTTATTTGAAGACAAATGAAAATAAACTACAGTTCTGCACAAAGAAACCTTCCACTGTAGGTGCTTCTCTTTATCTGCTGTCTTAATCACAGCTATCACATCTCATAACTCTAAACTGCTTCTGCAAAATAAGTCAACCAATCTGTGGCCATTCAACCCCTTTTTGGTCTAACAGGACATAGTGTGGATCCAGTTAGCTTTTGATTAAAGCTACATTCCAAGCGTTATTTTCTCAGGCCAGACTGATAAATTGAATGCGTGTCACAGCTGTAGTGGTTAAAGAGGTGTTTGGCCAGCTTAAGTTGTCTGTATAACCTCAAATTCCTCTGTTGGGGGGATTTTGAAGTCCTCTACATTTGAATGGGGCTCTTTCACACACGATCAGGATTCCTTCAATATACACGATCATGTGTATTTCACAGAAGACAGTGAGCTCAAGTACAAATTATTCAAAAGGGAGAAGAAGAAAAAACAGGTCTATGGGGAAACAATTCAGGCGAAGACGATTCCTTTGATGTGAGGATCTGCCGTGCGTGCGCGCCTGTGTGAACACTTGTGATGAAGATGATGACATCTTGCAGTCGGCTTACCCCCTGCTGGGAGTCTGTTGTATCGTATCACCTCTGTGGGCTAACAGGAATATTTCACTAAGCTAATGCAGATTCTAGAGATGCCTTTGGTGTATAACCATGGTAACTACAGTACCTGCATGCACTGCGTGATAAAGGACTGAGCTGATAAGGAGGGGTCTCAGCCCAAGCCTGCCCTATCTTCAAAGCAGAGCCCTTTCTGCAGAGGGGAGGGGGGGTATAAGAGAGACGGGGTGACTGCATTAAGGTCGGACCTGTCTGTTCTCCCATACTAGACATAAATCCGAATAAATGATTGTCCTGTTGCCCTTTCCTCTCTATAAAAGCAGAAAAATGCCTATAGTGCACTAAAAAGTTGCCCATGAAATCAAAGCCATTGTGATGGGGGGAAAAAATGCTCAGAGGAGCTGAAATGATTAGCTGATTAACAGGTTAATCAACTGAGAAATAATCACCGTCTAAATTCTGATAATTTGGTGATTTTTTTTAGGCTAAATGTCAGACAAACGTGATACATTTCTCCATCGTGATCATCTACTGCTTTTACATTCCAAAGCTTTGGGTTCAGACATTTGAAAATGTCTGTTTTCACTATAAAGAGGGAGCAACATTTTCATGCCATCATCTGATATTGCTTGGAAAAACCACAGAGAAAAGGTAATAAAACACCAATGATGTGCTTTAGGGAACTGCAGCTACCAACTATTTCGTTACTGATTTATCTTGTGATTTTTGTTCAGTTGTCCAAGCTCTTCAGTTTGACATGATACGAAGCACAGAAAAGCAAATCCTCTTATTTGAGAGTTTTGCTTTGGAAATGCTTAAAACTATAAACAAACCATGTAAATTTGGTTTAAAGTCATAAAAAGTCATAAAAACAACCTCAACACAGCTGAAGTATAACAATGTGGAAACCATGAAAAAAGAATGTATTTAGCTATCACAGTGGAAACATAACAAATGGAAGTTAAAAAAAATAACAAAAGAGAAAAGCAAAACCTATCAAGAAACAAAGCAAAAGCAAATAGCATAAGCAACAAGGAAATGAGAAGAAATTAGTAAAGCAAATGCAAAAGAATCTTGAAGAATTACATGAGTAAACTTAGTAAATTTGAATGAAAATGAATATATTTCCATATTCTATCCTCATCTATACCTATTTGTATTTCTGTTGATAGACTTCCTTTTTAAAGCAGAATTTTTTGGCAAAAGATTTGCACTTTTCAATTTAAGTTTCTTATTATTTTAGCATGTTATTATTTAGAAACATGCGTTACATTTGGCGGTACAAAACAACTTCAAGGACAAGGGGGCCTTAAACAGTTATCAAAGTTGTTTATTGATTTTCTGTGGATCAACAAATTGACTGCTTTCCTTATCGTTTCAACCCCGCTTTGTCAACAGTCAGTCAGTCTACGGAACCAAGAACCAAATTAAACACCAACTCTATGCCATGTGACCCCCACGTTGGTAATAAAGTCTTCAGACTGTATGAAGCATCTGCACCGGCCGCCTGCTAGAAGACGTGGGACAAAAAGGCGTGCAGTACACCTGTGAACAATTACAGGCGAACCGAGAGCGCCAGCACTTATACTGCCCATTACACTTGAACAAGTCACTGGCTCGGCTTTTCATGATGTAATGAGGCACAGCTTGGAAACACTATCTCAAAATTGCACTGAGACTGGACCCTTGCAAAACTTCAATCAAGCCCCAACATAGGCCCACACACCATAAATGTTAGCTAGGCAGTGCCTCTCAGAAACACCCAACCCCCACCTCAGGATCACATGTTGGCGGCTCTCCGTGTTTCACAATAAATATTGTTGCGAATGTGACACATTCATACACAGTAAGTCTGAAATGTTTCCAACATTTCCAAAACCAATCCGGTCAACAACCCAAAAAAATCCAATTATTCCACAAACATAGAAGGCGGACTGCACATTTACAGCACACTGCCACTGTCGTAGAAGTTAGGCCCTACTCAACGAAAAAATGGGCTCTTTTTGAGTATGTTCGAGCTCAATTGTGCAAATTTTTGTTCTAATAAGCCAATTCAACTTCTATTACCCGCACCGCGGTTTAAAACAATTTCAAGCCAAAATCATTTAGGGGTGTAGTCTGCAGTAAGTCGAATGTTGTTTGTATATCCTTGATATCCTGATGCCAGACCTGAGGTGTATGGATATGAATTTTACTGTTTAGTTGTCTGCCAGCAGGATTACGCAAAAACTATCAAGTTAAATTTCCGGAAACTTGGTGGCGATGTGGAATAAGGGCAAATAAAGACTCCATGTGCAGTTAAATAAATGGAAGAAAAAAAAGCTAGCTTTTCAACGCCCTGGAGAGGAAAGCATACTTACACTTAGCAAACTGTTCTTATCGAGTCTAGAGGACCACTTAAAGTGCTTTTACACCATAAGCCATATTCACTCATAAATCAGGTCTTAGTCTGTACAGTGCTACAAGCTACACGGTGCTCTTTTCTCTATCACACACATTCACACACTAATGGACAGGGTTCAGCATCTTGTCCAACGGCACGTGGAAGACGGAAATCGAACCACTGACCTTTTAATTGGCAGGCGACTGAGCTATTACCCTCTCCCTGTTACTTCTTTAATAAACTCACTGGCACAGACTGTTTAGCTTAATATTTGAATGACAGTTCTGAGTTTTGATGAGCATCTACTGACAGGGTTACTCGTGGCTTTAGTTGCAATGCGCCGCTGTACGTACACTTTGATTTAAGCCAAATAAAGACAGAAAACTTAACAACTTAGAGGAAGTGAAGTGTCAGCAAATAGTGGTGGGCACAGTCATTGAAACCTAAAATTCAAAGAGAGTAGCAAAAAAAAAAAAAAAAGAAAAAAAAAAAAGAAAGAAATTTTCATTTATACATTTCTATTAGCCTGGGAATTCCCATGCTGCTTTGCGCTCGATTTCATTCTCACTGCAAAGTCAGCCTGGAAACCACCGCCCTTATTTTTGCTAGAGTTTGGGAACCAATCACAGAACGACGGGGGGAGCAAGACAATGACGACGTCCATGCGCTACACCGAAGCTTGTAGAGCGTTAATCCAACATGACAGCGGACACAACGTTACCGTTCAATGCAGCCTTAGAAAGTGTTTCGGAGTAGATTCACCCTAGGGTCATTTGAACCGTGATATCCAGCCAAGTAGCCCACCCGAAGTTTTTCCGATATTGGCTGAACATCAGCTGAGTTACCGAGTTATCCCGAATAGCTTAGTAGGCTACAAGCGCTAACGGACCCTGGCAGTATCTCCAAAATTACCACACTAAAATCACATGTCATGACACCAAACTTCTACAGTAGCACAAATATGGTCTGTACTCACCAAACGATGCATTTGGAAGTTTGTACATAGTCCAGGAGTTTATTATTATCATCAACACAAGCCTGATAGCTTTTCTGCTGCTAAAGCTTCGTTGACGGCACTTCTGGGAGCTGGGAGCTTCAAAGTAAGATGAGGGTTGATCTACTACTGTAGACAACAAAGCAAGGCTGCTCAATTTCTCCATTATTAAAATAAATTCACAACTCTACAACATAAAAATTCATGTAGAATATAGCATATAGGCCTACTTTGTTGTCAATTTGAGTAGCTTAGAGCGCAAGTTTACTTTTATTTTCCATTTTTTTCTTCTTCCTCGTCGAATTTCTGTCGTCATGTGGTATAAGTGATACAATTGGCTATGAATCGCGCGCAAAGCAGCATGGGAAGAACCTGACGTCATTTGATAGACATTCGTAGCGCCCAATAAACGGCTCTAGGCATTCGTAAACCACGCCTCAAATACGAGAAAATGCACACCTAGTTCCCAGACCACCATCTCATCGAGATTGTGGACGCGTCAGCCAGGCTACATTTCTATAACAATTAATCAGACAATTCATTGCACATTTATTCCATCTGTTAATCTTTATGAATGGAGAGTACAGATGCTGTATTTAGTTAAAAAAAATAATAAAATCAGATATATTTTGAAAAAAATAATTAAATAAACCCGTCTGTGCTTGACAGCTGTCTGAAGTGAGTATCAGTTCAAGGATTTAGACATGATACAACATTGGCTGGGTGGTGCCACATGGGTGTGAAATGATGTCATTCAGTGACGTCACTGCTGGAGCTCAGAGTAGTCACGGGATGGGAACGGTGACCAATGAGTATCAAACAGTGTAGTCTGAGGATAACTATAGTTTTCAAACCCTAACCATGTATGCCTTAATGTCCAAACACAACAATATACATTCATGCCAACCCTAGCAGTCTAAATTTAACTCCTAAACCTAACCATTAGTGGTTGGGAGCAAAACTGAAAAGTAAACAACCTTCTAAGTGCGGGAGAACTAAAAAAGTGAAAGGACTGCATTAAATATTGTGCAGGATGAGATTTGAATCAGCAAACTCCTTTAATATGACATCACTGTCTTGGACATGAATGGCAGCTGCTGATATCAACACCGTGTCGGGTCAAACAGGAGTAGAAATATAGAAATATCATCAGCTGTGCAGCGGGAGCTGCTATTTCATGACATGTCATTCAGAAAGAAAATATAGCTATTGTGCATTTTTTAAACTTTACTATGAAACTGCTACATATTTTTCCTTCGACCATCGTATGTACTGTATGATATGTCATGAAATAGCATTGAAATTAGGAAGTTTAAACTCTTGCTTTGCTATTAAAAGCCAATCCTACATCCAAATTCCACTTAATAAACTAGCAACTATTTTTTTTATGAGAACATATGAAAGATTTTACATTGACTTGATTGTCTGGATTCTAAATCAAATGTGAGCCTCTGTTGGCATTTTCTTTAAATTTTTCCCTGTTGAAATTTCTTTATTCAATGTAGCACCAAAAGCAAGGACAAGAGCAACACTGGAACCTGTCATTACTAAAAAAAGATTTTGAAAATAAAGAAAGAAAAAAAAAAGGAATTACAAAAAAATCTCTTTTTTTTTTACCGTGAAAAGTATTCTATATGGTAACTCTAAATTTTAGTGAATAAAAACTTAAAACACAGAAATGGCCTGATAGTTGAGTTTATGGAACTTATATGCGCCCGAGGAAGAATGTGATTTTAATTTGTCTACCACTTGACAAATGGACGTTATAGCGTTCCTACCATTGATTGTGCCTAAAAGAGGGACCCGGTTCCAGCCGTGAGGAAAAGGCGAGGATTTAAAATGAAAGCTGACTTTGGTGTGTGGTAGTGTGAGCTCAGTTTTCCGTGTGTTCTACTGGGAGCTTTTCATACTTATTATCTGCTTTAAGGCGTTTTGAAAGTAACTTGTTTTTAATTCAGTTTTCTTTTCCATGGTAACACAACACTCAGTAGGGTTACATGGCACTGAAAGGATCAGATAATTGGCTACAGATAATTACAATAAGAATGAGTTGAGCAAGGGTAATTATCCTTGGATATATGGCGGTGAATGAATCGAATTACAGGCACAAAGCATGTCATACTCCGATACGATAGGTGGTGCTGTACCCATTTCAACTATTGCTAATAGAGCCACTTCCGGTTGACCCCTTCAACACCAAACTCAGGCATTCGAGAAAATGGCGAATGAAGAGCAAGATGAAGGATGAAGGTAACAGGCACAGTCCCCTAAACCGGCTACCACAAACAAATTTTCCTTGGTTTCCTTGGCTAATTTGACCAAAGCATGTCACACACATTTCATAAAGACCTTGAGAAATATGTCACATTAAGGAAAATAATAATAATGTCTCCTTTAAAGATGGAATTTCACTGCTGATCTTAGAGATCAAATAAATCTATTTTATACATTATGCACTTTATATTTACAAAAGCACAAAAACATAACCACTGTTAACAGTATCATACATGTCAGGAACTCAGTTACCCAAATGTTCCCCCCAAGTTGTGAGCATTCAAGCATTGTTAGTAACACGGGAGCGAGGGTTTGATTGTGAAAAATAAAGCGTGGGAATCAAACACACATATTGCTGCACCAAATTTGAAATTGTTCAACACTGACCATCATTGATCTTATTACGTGAAACTAATCACAAAGATCACAATAGACCTACAATAGATAGAATCTTCCCCATCTCTGTGAACCTTTCCAGGAGGGTTGGAACAATATTCGATTCTCATTTCTTCTGAACCCAATCTGGCTCCTTGTTTAGTAAGCAATAAGTTAATGAAAACAGCATGAACGCATCCCTGGCCTCAGACAAACAGGCCCAGATCATTATGCCGGGATGTTTTTCTCCAACAAGGAGTATCGTTAATAGCGACATAACTTTTGGACGTTTTAAATCTTTCATCACCGACTAAGACAACGTATTGACATTACTGACACATGTGTTACAGCCAATAAAATGCCTCATGAGATGGAAACAAACAGGGAACAATCCACTCCTCGTGACCGGGAACCATTCAGAAAATGTGAAGTCACATTTTGTGAAAAGCAGCATTGTTAAAGCACAACCCATTAACATGTGCTCACTGTTCCCAATAAGTTGTTGTGTGGTGGCTGATAAATAAATCCTTTCACTGAAGAATAGAAGGAACCCTTTTAAAACCCGAAACAACAGAAATGTTCCCGGATTCCTACTTTTGGTAATCATGAAGTCATATCTTTCAATTTGGTCGAGAAAATGATACAATTCTGGTTTTAGGAAATTCAAAAGAGAATTTTTCGTAACTTTCTTATATTTCATTGGCCAAGCTAGTCATTAGTAGCAATCCTAAATCCAATGGATGGCTTGGTGTCCCTGAGAAGGCAATTAGACTCTTAATTACTGGAATCTGCATTTTTGAGGCCATCAGTATTTGTGTACCTTTCATCACACTGACCACACGCCATTTTCACATGGTTCTTTCAAATATACAAACACATATACTACAACGGATATAAATATACCTCTGATGAATAAGGCGGTCGTTTTGCAGCACCAGAAACCACCCAGACAAAGAGTTGAAATGAGAAATTAATAAATGGATCTCGGCTATTTTCAAATGATGGCTCATCATCGTGAACATTTTTATTTCAAGAACAAAAATCCAGTAACTTTTCTGCCGTCAAAGTGGAAGTTTTTGGTCTGTACTTTGAGACTGTTCTGTCTATAAGTCAGAGTCAACTACTCACACTCTTTGACGCTGAAAAGAAAAGGGTTACACGAAGATTAGCACGCAAATGTGTCCATGTTTAAAGGTTGTAAAATGGACCATGATAGCTTTCCACACTGGCCATGTTCCCCACTGTGAGCAAAAAGGAAGCTTTTACAAAAATATAAGTGAATTTCTAATCTGCCAGTAAAATAAACCCGTGAACAGAGTGATGCAGATGTACTGCCTCAAACTTCATCCATTATTTGAGCTGGGCTCATTCTGCTGCATTAACCCGTTCACCAGCAGTTACTGTGAGGCTGCTGTGGTGTGAATGAAGCCATCTGCATCGGAAGAAAAACCGGCTACAGACGGGATCTTCTGACAGAAGGCACTTTGAAGAAGAGATGCAGAACCATTTCTATATGGCTGCATCGGTGCCAGATGGGAAGAAAAAAGAAAAGAAAAGAAAAAAAAAAAGTCGCACCTACATGAGTCAGTCGACACTTCCTTTTCCATGTTCCACAGTCAGGTTTTCGAGGCTAAAATCCACGACCGCATGTAATTTCAATGACCGTACAAAACCTCTAAACAGAACCAGCGTTGGCCTGGACCTGGAGGACTTTAGTAAAATGTCGGGTTTTTTTTCCCCCATTTGTCAAGGACAGGCCCTCCGAACCCGAACACTGCACCGCACTGAAACGGAACGGGTCCCCGTGCCGCCCTAACGTTTCTCTCGCGCAGATAACCACACACTAAATCCCGGCTACTAACCCACCAGCAGCGGCACGCGAGCACTTAAAGTGCACGTCCCTGCAGTTCAACATTTCACCGGTGATTTCACTACAAAAACCTCCGCTGTCTCTGTCGGCAGTCTCGCAAAATCTCGGCCAAGCGAGGATTAAGCATATTAAAAGGCCATTTTCAGCCTCTCAAAACTCACCTCGTCCGGCTGAAGGCTGTCGCCACCGTACCATGATTGATAAAAGTAAACAATTGTTGTTGTTTTTTTTTTACTTAAAACGTGTAGCTCGCGCTCCTTGCAGAGGTATCCCCCATCTCCCGTCCTCCGCCCCGGCGCTGCTAAATGTTTGGGTGAGAGGAAAAGTGATGTCATTGCATGAAATCGCGTTACCCGCCCCGGTTTTTTTTTTTTTTTTTTTTTTTACTTTCCTCCTCTCTTTTCCTTCATAGGTGACCCGAAGCTGCGAAACATCTCTTCACTTCAAAACCTAAAACAAAAAGTTGTTCTGACTTGCATTGTTGAATATTTCAGGTCTGAAAATGAGCAACAGAGGCGCCGTGAAGTATCGTCGCGAGGCCATTTAACTCAAACAAACGGAAAGAATAAGAAAGAAAACACCCACATGACAAACGGTGTTACACTCAATGGAAAAGGGTCATTTTTTTCTTAAGATTTGCCCCACTTGAAGGCCAAAAAGTCTTTGTGGAAATGAAACACGACACTTTGCATAAAGCAAGCACCCATATGATAAATATGATAATCCCATATGATAATCATAATTATGATTACAATTAATGGAATTCTACGGAAGAGTATTAGGGCCAGGCATACGAAAAAATAATAATATTTTGCCCGTCGAGATTAAAGTCGACATGTCGAGAACATATGGACTTTATTCTCAACATGTCGATTTTATTCTCGACAGGCAAAATATAAATATTTTTTCTTATGCCTGGCCCTAATACTCTTCCGCAGAATTCCAATTGGCTTGAATTGGACTTTATTATCTAAGTGCCTTGAGAAGACATTTGTTGTATT
The DNA here is from genome assembly GCF_027942865.1 of Odontesthes bonariensis. NCBI lineage: Eukaryota > Metazoa > Chordata > Actinopteri > Atheriniformes > Atherinopsidae > Odontesthes > Odontesthes bonariensis. The sequence goes on along the minus strand of NC_134515.1, from coordinate 30,991,232 downwards.
TGGCGCTATATAAATAAAAATGAATTGAATTGAATATGCAGAATTCACTGGAATTTAAACGGACATTTAATTTGAAAAAAATGTTATGTCTGATAAGGGGGGGGGGGGGGGGGGGGGGGAGATAGAAAAAGCACACTTGTCATAGACCAAAGATTGGCCAGTTTCAGTCCACCAACATCTATTATATCACATCACTTTATTTGGTGAAAAAGACCTTCCAAAGCTGCGCCAACGGTAAGGCTTCATTTAATGACCCGGCGTGTCTGCCATGAATAAGCAACCCCTAGATATATGAGAACATCCAGTCATTTCCTCTGAAATGTTTATACTAGCTTGTAAATAGGAGTTTTCACTATGCTAATGCAAAGTTTCTGTACTCCACAGTGATGGTGGTTTCATTTAATTTATTCATTCATTTTTTAACCCTGACACTTGAGCAGAGTGGATAGACATCTCTCTTCAGATGAGGAAACCAACAACACCTGTCTAATGACAAACTGCACAGATACAAGTCCAGTTGTTAGTTTTTTTTGTATTTCATACTTATCTTTTCTTCTGGCAAATTAACAACTACCAATGGGTGTTTCATGAGCACCAGATACAACCATATTTAGCTGTGACTGAGGGTAGTATTACAATGTTACAACAGTGTTTTCTTTGAGGGGCTCCTTCATCGAGGAGTGTCGGCTGCAGCGTTGTCCATGGCATCGTCTTCGCCTCCAACCACCTCTGATACCACCTGAGGAGAAGAAGGAAAAGAGAACATATACCTTTTTTTTTGGCCTGGTACAGAAGGTTTCTGAATTTGTTAAAAAACTGTTGCTAAAGAAAGCTTTTCTCTCAAGCCTGTTGGATCAAAAATAGAGTTAAAGGTTTTAGGGTTTTTTTCATCAACTTGCTTCAGTGACTCGTTTTTCATGCGGTACTGAGGTAAAATGTGACGCAACATTAGAAAATGCAGTGTTTCTTTACAACATGCTGAGAATAGTGGATGAGATTCCTAACTGTGTTGATATGAGTACTGCATGTATCAGTACACACTTGTACGAGTCCACAGTAGCGGGGACCGAGTGAAAAGCATCTTACGGGCCACAAGAAAGGGCAAACTCTCACCAGCACACGGAGGTAGCAGATACAATAGCATCTGCTACATCTCTCACCAGCTAATGTGATGGAGATTTTACTATGGGTGGAAAATCTCTGCAAACATTTGCGCTCTCACATTTCACCGCTCTGCAACCTCTCAAGAAAATTTCAGGACTCCAGGCATGTCTGAAAGTGGCATCACTGAAAAATGAAGTTAAACCTTACATCTAGAATGTCACCAATTAGAATTCCCAACCACTGAAATCAGCCAATTCCTTATTTATAAATCGGATCACTTTGCCATTATAACAGTTACTTGGAGCCAGAAATGTAAAAGTTTATGACACAACCCCCTTTTTAATTTTTTGGGTTGAAATCTGTAATCGAAATGGATTTTTAAAATGGTGGGGAAGGGGTCATTCGTTTTCCCAGCCACCATCCTATAACAGATGACCTGCTGCCTATTATTTTAGTCTGTTAATTGCGCTAAGTTTTTCTCATCTTTTGTTGACAATATGCTGCGCTCCTGCCAAAGGCACCGAATTTCATCTTTACATTTCACCAGGTGTATTTGTGTGTCAAAGTGCTGTCAAACTACGGAATGTAAGCTTTTGGAACAGGCCAAATCCAACGGCCTTGCAGAAAACAATCAGTTATCTCTCAAAGTGGGTAGGTCACACTGAGACACATCCAATGATGACTGAGTTGGAGCTTTGTTGATCAAAGACAGACTTCTGTAAAAATCAAACGGCTTTAAAAAGTGTATGCTCTATTTCTCACCCTATTGTACTATAACACATTGGTTGGGCCTTACTGGAATTCCACAAGACACAAAACGAAGGCATGTTAAGCCCAGACATGAATGAGCCTGATGATTCTTATTGATGTGACAATGAAAGTGGAACATGAAATGATTTAATACATTACATTACATTACATTACACTTAGCTGACGCTTTTATCCAAAGCGTAGATACAGGGTATTGGTTACAGCCCCTGGAGCAATGTGGGGTTAGGTGCCTTGCTCAAGGGCACTTCAGCCATGGATAGAGGTGTAGGGAGAGGTAATGGCGGGATTTGAACTTGCAACCCTCTGATCTTAAGTTCGTGGCCTAGTGGTTAGGGAATATATTCTAAGTTCCATTTTGAAATAAGAGCTAAAGTCGAAACCTGGTTTGCTGCAGTTTAAAACTAATACGCGGGTGAATGATACAAACGGATGACTAGGGCTCTGACACCCCCAGGATTTCACCCATTTAAGTTTATTAGGCTAAATCCCTGTAAGCCCTGATTTTTTAAGCAAGCTTCAAGAAACACTGTTCAGGTATAACTTCTGAAATGCTTCTAATATTTAGTTAAATCTTATTTCGTAGAGCTGCCTTAGAGACTAACAGTCTGTCTCCGTCTCTGTTATCTTCATCATTTGTTTTAATCTCAGGCCAATCTCTAAGCTCGCTTTCCTTTCTAAGGTCTTGGAGAAAATAATTTACTGCCAGTTGAAATCATTCTTAGATGAGCACAATTCAATTCAATTCATTTTATTTATATAGCGCCAAATACAACAAATGTCATCTCAAGGCACTTAGATAATAAAGTCCAATTCAAGCCAATTGGAATTCAATTAATTGTAATCATAATTATTCATGATATAATCCAATTCGTTCAATCCACAACGACCTAAAGTTTTAAAACCCGTCACAGTAGTGAGTCAGCACTGTTAAGGGTTCTTAATGATGTTCCTCTTTAGCCACAGACTCTGGTCACTGTGTTGTTTTGGTTCTGTTGGACCTAACAGCGAACCATCAGATCCTCCTGTCTCGCCTGGAGAGCTGGGTGGGCTTCCAGGTGGTGCAGGTCCTACTTATCAGGGATAAGTTTTTGTGTTCGTGTCGGAGTCCTCACCAGCGCCTCTCGTGTGTGGAGTGCCCCAGGGTTCTATTCTTAGGCCGCTTCTCTTCTCCCCTGTACTTACTTCCTCTTGGATCAATTCTTTGGAAATATGGTACTGCGTTTCATTTTTATTGCTGACGATAGTCAAGTGCATATGCTAATGAAGCAGGAGACGGATATTCTACAAATCCACTACTTGAAGTGCATTTCAGAAATTAAGACATGGATGTCAAATAAATTTCCTCCTATTTAAGTATAATAAAACTGAGGTTATGTTGTTGGGGGCCCAGTGATACCTCCAAAGTTCATGCTTTGTTAAGTCAATATTTAACACCAGTAGCAACACACTTCAGTGTAAGGCTGGATAGGAATCTGAAATTTGATGCACAGATTAGCTCAGTGGTCAAATTCAGCTTTTTTCAACTGAGACAAAGCTAAACTATTTCTTTCTTTGCATCATTTTCAGATTTGAATCCATGCTTATGCTGACTAAGTCAAACATCACTTGCCTCGTCTACAGCTGGTTCTGAATGCTGCTGCTTGGCTTTTAACTGGTACAAAATTAAACAAGAGCACATTACTCCAGTTCTGGCATCACTTCACTGGCTTCCGGTTGGTTTCAGAGTTGATTTCAAAATGTTTCTTTTTGTTTTTAAATGTCCTTAATTCAGTCTGAGCTGTTGGCTTTTACTGTGACTTGGTTGTATTGTTTGCGTTTAGTTTTTTACTTTGTATTCTTTATTTGTGTGCAGCCCTTTGGCCATCTGTGTTGTTCTAAAAGCTCTATACAAATAAATTTGGATTGGATTAATCAAACAGGTTCTCCAGTATTGTGTACTGATGAGGGATCCCTAATCCTCTCTTTTATGCAAATCTGACGTTTATGAGTTGGCCAAATCAAGTGACCCTCATTCAATATTACAGGATTTAGTTAAGAAAGTTTGGCATTTCCTGAACAATGTGCCTTTTAAAAGCTATAGCATTAAGGACATCTGCAAAAGAGAAAATAATTAGAAACACAAAAGTAACTTTAATGAAGCCTCACATTAACTTTAATACAAAAAATAGCAATGTATTTTTGCCTGACAAAGGACAGTTCTATTAGTATTCATTTCATTGGTCTCAACTTGTGGAATGTCACTTTTATCTGGTCCGACAGTGTATTGGAGACACCAGCAGAATTAACACAGAATTAAGATCCAAGAGATGTTAAAGTCTTAAACTGAAAATTAACCTGGTCATCCATGATGGCATCAACGTCTCGTTCTGAAAGCTCCTGTTCCGAGGTGTCCAGGTCGACTTGGTCTGGGTGTTCTCCGGTCAGGATGTCCATTGGGGCCTCAGCGATCGCTCTAATGGTCTGGTCCTCCAGGGCAAGGGCTGTGTCAAACTGTAGAGGGGAGGGGGGACCCTGCATGCCATCCCCTTCAACATCCAGGTCCTACACAACACAGATTCATCAATCAGAAATATCAAATATTAAAAAAAAAGAGATCATTTTCAACTTTCCATGTTCATATATAAACAATTCCTGTTTTTCAGTTTTAATATCAGTATTTTGATGTATTTAGGCAACATTCAATTTAAGATTCGAGTACATGTTCATGTGGCTCTTTAAAAATATATAAGCACAGACAGTACAACATCAAGGCATACGAATTCACTGGACAGATTTGTTTAAAATTGTCCTTCATTATCAATGCATCATTTATGTGTTAAAGGGAAGCACCAACATACTGCGTTTTAGTTTAAATGCCCTCATTAATATATCAATATGTTTCTTTCTATTCGACTGTGAAAACAACAGGTCTCTCCTATTTTACCATTTTTGCACAATCCTACCATGATGCTGGTGTAAAATATGAAGCTTTTAAACTGTACACCTTCACAATAGGAGTCAAAATTTTGGATATACTAAGGCTGGACAGTATATCCTCTATTCAATTTCTGATCTTTTTTTCCCCCAAACACAATACAAAACATATTTATATGAATTTAGTCTTACGCTTCTGGTTTCCCTGTAAAGATGTTACAGTTTGTGTATTCCTTCTTTCAGTCACAGCACAGACCTATCTAATCTGGTCGTGCGCTGGATAAACAGCAGCTACTATCTGCTTAAGATCTGATGCTTCCTACTGAGCAACTGCTGCCCGTTGCTTAAATATGACTGTTTGCATGAACTAACCGAGAACTCATTTGACATGTACTTCTGTCTGTGGTGATTTTAACACTGTAAACTAAGTGACTTGGGTAACAGGCCTTGTTCAGTTAGAAATTTTAGGCTTATTATGTTGTCTGATACACAGAAAAAAAAAAGATGCAAAAAGACTTTATTGGGATTTCAGCTGTATTAAAATACAGTATATGAAAGCAGCAAGATGTTATGGCCTGACAGTAGGCCAAATGCAAACAGTATTATATTACCAATTATATAGAAGCAAATAATAGAAAATACAGATATGCATGCATGCACCTCTTTTCAGTCTAAATTACCAACATACAGTATGCCTTATCTTTAAAGTTTAAGTATGCACAAACCTTTGACTAGCGAGCTAAAAAAAAAAAAAAGAAAAGATATTGGTCTTGGACAGAAGCATGAACAGATGGACTCCTTACACCCACTATCAAACCACCACGTCTGCATCTTTTTGGTGTGACCTTACAAGGAAACTGGACTATAGCTACAGGGGTTTAGCCATATTTTGAGCTTGTGGGTAGTAAGACATCCAAGGGTAACTGAGCTCCACGAGCACAAATTGAAAAACATACACAGTAAAGGCCTGCTGTTTACAGTGCTTTTACAACATTGTGGTCATTTTTCCTTATAGCATTACTCCTGGTGATGTTGTTAACTTATCCAATATGTCCAAATGGAGCACAATATGATCAGTTTCAGCTCTGTAACAGAGATCTCTGCTTAACTGATGACATTTCCCAGAACCTTCCTATAAAGAAATCAATAATGATTACAAAATAAATAAATAAATAATTAAAAAGAAAGAAAGAAAAAGAATCAGTGTGAAGCAGGAACAGTTGGAAGGAGTTTGCAGTACCGTAACATCAGTGTAGACTGAAGGCAATGAATAAAAGTTAAATAAGACTGATGCTGAAAAGCAAAAACAGGAACAGAGGAGTGAAACTAAACTCTACCACAGAAATTCAGGAAGGAGCTACTTAAACTACTGAAAGCTAAACACAGCAGGACTTTCACAAACAGAGGCCATAGTTTGACCTGCTACCAGACAGGACCACACAAGTGCAACTCAGCACAGCTATCCCCACATCCCATTTCCTCCCGTGGGTCAACCCTGGAAGCAACTACAAAAAAGAGCGGACAACATTACTTTGAGAACAATCAGGGATCGTGGAGGTAAGCCCTACAAAGCAGCTGGGAAAATGATTGCCTTTACCAGTATGCGGTGCAGATGGCATAATGAATCCGTGATGTCTCTTTATACGAGGGTTGGTCTTGTTTGTTTCCTCCATGAGAAATTGTATGTCCGTAAATATATGTTGAGAAACAAAAATGAGCAGAGCCCCTCCTTCAGTCATAATTGCAGCATACTTAGTGAAAACTAGCTCGTCCATCTAGGTATTCTAGTTACATTAGTGCTGATCAGAGCTGGGATATATAAATAACCACGAATACTGCAATTATTTGACAGGAGACTGAATGGCGACTATACCCCTCCCCATTGCAGATAAAAGACAGGTGGCGGTTGGATTTTTTTTTGTCCAAAGTGAAAGAAGCTTAATGGTAAGAGTTGAACGAAGTATGTTTGTCACAGTGCATATATGTTGGAGGAGAGATCGAAACATAATTTCTACGTACATCACTGAATTCAAGGGGAAGACTCTCTGTGGGCTGAAGTTCTGCTGCACTCAGATACAGGTCTTTACTTGCAGGGGTAAACTGCTCCTGTGGTGGAGGTTCCTGCTCGGGTTGGTACATGGGTGGAGGCAGAGTGAGGTGAAGCGGGCAGCGAGGATCGTCAGACTGACCCATGTGCACAGTACGGTCACATGGAACATCTTTAAGCCCTGGACAAATCTTAAAAAGCACCTGATTGCTGTCCTGGTAGATGTCTGAGCAAATCTTCTTGTAAAGGAGAATTAAACTGCAGAATATTTCCACACAGAAACAAACGAAGCAGAGTAGTTGAGCAGACAAATGTTCTCCATTCTTAAACCCCAAATCCTACCTCATGAAAATGTATATCTATCAGAAAAGAATCTATTTATTGTTACCATTGTGCCCTGATTTCTCTCTGAGCAAAAATGCATTGCAGGTTACTTTTCTTTACATTTCTGAAGCCTGGGTTCAGCTACCAAAAAAAACATCCATTTAACAGCTACTAAAATAAAAATGAATTACTGAACCCAGAAAAGGACAGCGGAGAACCTAATGTTAATCTATTAAACGCATGATGCTACTTTAAATGATTAGGTATGGGGGCAAAAGACCGTTTGGAAGAGATTTTGTTCCTTCCAACTGAAATGATTAGTCCCTTAAACTTTGGGGGGGTGGGGAAAAATCAACAGACCACAGGAAGGACTTTATTGTAGGCTCCGTTGGAAACTAACAGCTACTGCAAGCTGTAGCTTTTGATTAGGGCCAAAGAGAGAAAGAGGTGAACGACAGTTCAAACTAACAGAGCTGGAAGAAGAATATAGATGTCTAAACAAAAGTGGTGCTAATCAACTCATCTGAGGATTCTTGTTTGGAAACAGATCATTAAGGATACGGGAGAGACAGTGTCGGGCCATCGGCAGGCAGGTATTGGTACATCTGGCTCCCTCCACAAAGGAAATGCATTTTTCATTCGCCGTTCTTGTGTAGAGCTGCACAGAAGAAAGCAAGCGTTAGATTGGAAGCATGACACAGAACAATGGAGATGTATCCAAAACAATGAGTCACTTATAAACTATCATCATGTCAAAGAAATCTATCATTCCTTGATGCCACAAAATTGTGTGAACACTGCTGTAAATCCAAGTGTTGCCTGCCAGATGTGGTACACGTGGTGGATTTTGTGATACATATAATTACATTCTGCTGGCCTTAAAAATGTGAATATTTACTGTGGCAATCAGTATATTAGGGATCCCTTCTAAATCTAACATGGAATGTTCACTCTTTAGCTCATCAAACTTTAATGCTCAACATCCTTGTTAGTCCATCTCTATGCCCCTTCACAACACCTAGAACATTAAACTACAGATCAAGCCACGAGACAAGGTTAGATCATGTTCCTTTCATATGTATAGCACTTTTAAAAGATTTTTAGAGCGAGATAAGAAATCTCGATGAGTCGATGTCTTTCTTTTAAGAGTTCGACTGACGAATTGAGCAACAACCCTACTTCAACATCTTCAAAATGTTCTTTACTGCTATTTTGACATGTTGTTAAATTAAGTTTTTTCCCTTGCATCTCAATAAGAACCTCAGAAAATTGTGTAAATTGTTTTAAAAAAAAAAAAAAAAAAAGGGTATAATATGTCACCTTTAAATTTAGAACGGAGAATAGACGAGAGACATAAATTACAGGATAAAGGGGCTCAACAAATCTGTTAGATACGCAGGTGCCATTTTATAAAGGGCTTTGTATGCGAGTGATAAATCCTGGAAATCAATTAGAAATTTTACTTGAAGCCAATGAAGGGAGGCAAGAATTTCAGTAATGTGGGACCACCCACTAGTTTCTGTTTGCAGCCAAGCTGCTGCATTCTGGGCCAAAAGAAGGCGGCTTATAGAAGACATATAATAGTTCACATGAGAAAAGATTAAAAACTTATGTTCCCAAAAGGTCTGCTGAAGGTAGTGGTTCAATTCTGGTAATATTTCTCAACTCAAGAAGAAAAAAACTTTCGAAATGAAAATGCTGATCAAAGACAACACCGAGATAATCCCAGGTGGTCTCAATGTTGCCAGAGGAGGCAACACAATGAAAACAGTCATGTTACAAAGATCGACTGTTGTGGGACTCCACATATAGATAGATATATTAGACGATGTGCATTTTTTTGTATAAATTAGGGCTGAAATGACTCCTTGAGTAACTTGAAGTAATTTACAAAAAAACCCTCAAAGTAAATGATCTGCTTGAATTCGTTGTTTGTTTCACACAAAATGATCCGCTCAGCGGTCATCCTGCTTCACACGGACGATCATCGCTGCCACACAAAGTGCGTTTGCAGCACGCTTGATCTGATGGTGCGATAGAGGAAACCAGAGAAAGCAACGACAAGCGATATCAGACAAAAAGATGAAAAATGTCAAAACTTTGGAACAATTTCTAACAAAAGAAAAGTGAAATTACTGTATAGTGTGTCCATTGTAAGATCAAATAAGCTTAGCAAAATAGCACAATGTTGATGCTACAGCATCTCAGCAGGAAGCACCCAGTTCACATGTCAAGTCCACTTAGAGCAACCCACACATGGTACCAGTTCTGTTAGCATTTAATGTAAATCAGTAGGCTTGTTAGTTGGACGGCAGAACAGAAGTAAGCTAAGGCTGGGCGGTATTGCAGCTATTTAATTTTAATTTTAAAGTACAAGCACAATGGATTTCAACATGGCGCTGTGACATGCTGTTGAATATTTTAATTTGTTGTATTGTACTTACTGCAAATGTATTTCTTGTCCAGTTACTGGATTAATCGATGGAATTTATGATAGACTATTGGAATACCTAAATAATAGTTTGCTGCATCCCTAATGTGAATATTACAGAAATACAACACATTGCTAAATAGTTTAAAGCCACAAGCATGATTCAATTTCCTTTCTTTCGTATACACTGCCCGACTACACTTCAGTAGGCTTGATTACTGTAACAGCATCTTTACAGGTCTACCTAAAAAGTCAGTTCGACAACTGCAGCTCTTTCAGAACTCTGCTGCTCGAGTCCTCACTAAGACCAAAAAAGTGGAGCACATCAGTCCAGCTCTGAGGTCTTTACACTGGCTGCCTGTCCATCAGAGGATAGACTTTAAAGTTCTGATGCTGGTATATAAAGCTCTGAATGGTCCAGGACCAAAATACATCAGTGACCTCCTGACCCAGTATGAACCTTCCAGACCCCTCAGATCATCTGGATCCGGTTCCCAGAGTCAGAACCAGACATGGAGAAGCTGCATTCAGCTTCTATGCTCCACATGTCTGGAACAAACTCCCAGAAAGTCTCAGATTAGCTGAAACACTCAGTGTATTGAAGTCCAGGTTGAAGACACACCTATTTTCAGCTGCGTTTGAATAAAGCTCCAAATCTGAAGCTTGAGTTTCAAAACTTAATCATATTTAAACTACTGATTTTATCTTATTTCATCTATTGTTCCTCTTGTTATTCTTCTTCATCTATTTCTTTCTTTTTTGTTTAAAATTTAAAATCATGCTTTTTATTTCTACTGTTTTAATGTCTCTGTAAAGCACTTTGAATCACCTTGTAGTTGAATTGTGCTATACAAATAAATTTGCCTTGCCTTGACTAAAACAAAAAAATAAGCGAGCCACAGTAAGATTTTATTGGACCTCCTTTAGCTTTGATTGCCAGTCACATCCACTGTGGCATTGTTTCAGTAAGCCTACGCAATGTAAAAAACATTAATTTCTCTCCAGTAGAGATCGGCCGGCCGGCCGGCCGATACTTCAGGCCGATTTTTGCGTATTTTTACTTGTAGCGGCCGATACGTGCGTGTGTTCGCCATCTCAATTAGCGCATTCAGCAGCCATGCCTTGAGATGCTGGAGACCCCCCCCCCCCTGCTGGAGAGCAGCTGTAAAGACAGCCAACAACAACAAGGGTAAGTTTTCAACTTTGAATGTATTTTTAACTAATTTAGCTGTATTATCTGCACTTTGAAAGACTGTCTCTGTCTCACTGTGAGCGGGAGGAAGCAGCTGTGTGTGTCTGTTTCACTCTGAGGGCAGTGTGTGTTTCTTTCTCTTTCTCTCTGCCACTGAAATTAGTGGGTCAACACGGGTGTTTAAACGCTGCTCGAGCCGCTTAGTCAGCACAGGGCTCCTTTCCCACCATCTAAAAACCTCACGTCTTATCTCCAGTTGGCGAGCTGCCACCGCTCCCATGGATAATCATGTATGCACATGAAAACAATTACCTATCACTACGTGTACAGCATCTAACTTTACATAAAGTAATGTACATACACTGCAGCGGTGCTCAGTGTTTTTGCGCCTCCTCTTCCTCGCTGACACTGACACGCTCATTAAGTGCAGCAAAGCGCCGCCGTGTACGAGTCGCGACGCGGGTTGGTTCGGTGTACCTGTCCCACTGCGGTCTGAAGCAGACTGTCAGCTGGTTTAAACGCAATTTTTGCCCAGTGGGAAAGGCGGACTCAGAGCGGGTCCACAGGACACGTAACAGTCGACGAGAGAGCGCCGCGTAACGTAACGTCTCAGCAAGATCCCAGCAACGTCTCAGTAGCGGCTCTCGCTATCTTTACGTTGCACTTCTATGTTTGACGGAGTCGTTGCTGAAACGCCTCAAGCTTAAGAGAACAGATTGCACCAGCACAGGAAATCAGAGTGGTGCAGAGCAGCTATCACATCGCTGTATCTGTGTGTGTCTGTCTGTCTTTGACAGTTTCCTTTAGGCCTCCTAGTGTGTTGTCTTTGCATAATAGATAGGATAATAAATCATGGTCATTTTAATTTAACAAACTGTTTAATTTGCAAATCAAACAGAAGATGTAGCACTAGATAAAAATATACTGAATTTGTGTTTTTTGTTTCCTTTTAAAGAAATGGCTGAAAAGAAGTCAAATCCCGTATGGCAGCACTTCAGTGAGCCAACACCAGGCAAGTCTCAGTGCAACACCTGCCATTCCGAGGGTCATTTGCACTACAATGGCCTCAAGCTGCTCATTGTTAATATTGTTTAATTTATTGTTATATATTTAAATGTTCTACATTGTTTGCTGTTAATATGCTTTGTTAATAAATGTTTTTTTTTGTTTAAATTGAGACTTGTGTAACATTTGTTATCATTGTGTCATTTTCATCATGTAAATGGAGGTAGAAAAACCAATATCGGCTTCAAGAATCCCCCCCCCCCCCCCCAAAAAAAAAAAAAATTTAAAAAAAAAAAAATCTGCAGCACATATCGGGGGATCGGTTAAGACTGATGTCAAAATAATCAGCATCGGCCTTAAAAAAAAACCTGTATCGGTGGATCTCTACTCTCCAGTGTTGCATTCATTTTTCACCAAGATCTTTTATTGATGATGGAGAGCGGATTGTGGTCTTCTGCAGCACATCTGAAAGGTTCTGAATAGGGTCAAGTTCTGGATTCTGTGCCAGCCAGTCCATGTGTGGAATTTTATAAATCTCATGTTCCCTGAACCAATTACATCCTGATCAATCCTGGCACTGTGATCTCAGAAAATGCCTGCGTCATCAGTGAAGATCTACTGATGGAAAACCTAGTCTTTCATAATACTCGGGTAGTCACGTGACCTCGCAGCATTGCCAGATCTAGACCTGACTAGCTGAATCAACCCCTGATAGGCTTCTTAGTTAAATCTTAATCTTAAATCTTAGTTAAAGAGATGACTTTTCTTTGGCCAGGCAGTGTATACACGCTCTACGTTTAGAAAATATGAAGCTAAACCTAGTGACATGGCTACATAACTGTAGGACTAAGGGGCACTTTACACGGAAACGAAAACGGGTTAAAAACGCAAAACCTTTTTGCGGATGCACTATATCGTTTAGATGGTAAGGGCGTTTTGGGGGCATGAAAACGCAAAAAAGTGAAAAACGCCCTCCAGAGTGGAATTCTTGAAAACGCTCCACTGTCGCGCCACCGAGTAAAGGATGAAAAACGCAAAACTGCGTTTCTCGTCACATAGAAATGACGTGACAAGCATAATAAAGCGCCAGAAAACTGTGGGAAACACATCAGTAGGCTATATAATGTAATTATATCACTTATAATGTAATGTAACATTTAGCAAAAGCTCAACGTCTTCGTCAGTCCACACAAAATTGTCTGATTTCTTCTTCGCCATTTTGTCTACTGTAGGCCTACTTTGCGTGCGAGGTAGAAGAGAAGTAGAAAGACTTGATCTTGGTAGTGTTGCCACCCAGCCATCTGGCGTGTTTACTGCATCGATAAATATGAAACGTCACACACATGCACGCAGATTTTCATCCTAAAACGCTCGTCTAAATGCAGATTTAAAAGTGAAAACGAAACGCCACTTTTGCGTTTTGGTTTCAGATCGTTTCCGTGTAAAGGTAGCCTAAGGGAAACTTTTTTTTTTTTAAACCATGGAAAACCATGGTATTTTTTTCATTACTTTAAAGCCAACGTCTCAATAGTTTGACTTGTTGGTACTTTTGTTCACACCTGAGGGGCTCCTTCTGTCACAGCCTGCCGCCTCTCCCTGAGCTGCCGATGCAGCAAGGCCTCTACCCCATACCGACGACGGTAACGACGCAGAGCTTTGAGCTTCTTCAGGTTCTCCTTCTCCTTCATAGACAGACCTTCGGGCCCAGTCAGCAGACTGCTTCCTTTTAACAACATAAACAACATATAGATTATCAATGACAGCTGTGAAGACAGGGCATTTTACACTCACTGAATCTACAGTTGGCTGTGAGTTCACCTAGGGTTTCATGTTCCACTGTGCGATTATGCAGGTATCTGCGCTTCTTCTCTTTCAGCAGGTGCTGCAGACGCTTGAACTGATCGATATAGAGGGACTGGAGCCGAATGAGTTTTTCTCGAGTAATCAATGCCACTTCCTCTGCTGTGTAAACTCCTGCATGTCTGCAAATATTGAGAAGTGAGAAAAAAAAATATCGAGACTATAAAGTACAGTACAATGTGTTTCATCTTTACAGTCTTAACTTTCGTCAGTTTCATACTCCAATACTCCACAACCAGTATAGCTTTATATCTCTTTTAAAAAAAAAAAGAAAAAGGAAGGGAAATATGAAAGGAAATGCCTCTTTAATAAACAGAAAATGAATTTGCTTATTCATATTGCAATGGAGATAACAAGATTCAAAGAGCTGAGCTTACTTCAGAGGATCCTCGTGATCACTGTCAATGCTGTCAGCATCGCTGTCAGGGTCTCCTCTCCATGTCTGGTCTAGTACTAAGGGCCCCTGCTCTTCTTCACTCAGACTGTCCTCATCTGCCACCAGGGCCAATAGTTGGACATTAAAATCATATCGACATACACATCTTAAAAAATTGTATATTCACATCAAGTATCAACATCCCAATGCAGAAATTACTTAAGAATCTATGCACATTAGAATACACTGACTGAAGTTGAGGTCTTTTACCTAGAATGCGGCTAGCTTCTGAGTGCCCTCCATCCAGACTGTGTGTTTCTGAACGGTTGTAGCCGCTAAGCTGAGATAATAGCGCTTCTGGGGAAGGACCAGACGTTGTCTTTCTCATCTGAGCTCGGAGAGCCATTGCATTCCTGCGAGCATGTTCCGCACAGAATGTCACTCTGCAGAACAAAAATGAGGGAAAAAAGATGCACTTGAGCATTGTCAGAACTGGCAAAATGTTCACATGAATGCATAAACATACTATACAAAGCTGCAATTTCATTTGTGACCTAGTATGTTTACAAACTGATGGAAATATGTCCTTGCACCCACCCATCTTTCCTCTCAGCTTTTGGGGCAGCATTAGGGCAGCGCTTGCCATTCTTGGCAGAGACGTAGCTACATTGCTTGTATGGTGCATTCTTGTCCTCCAGAATGTGTTTGATACAGAATTCCAGACCTTCGAGGCGAGGCTGGAAACATGGTCGCTGGGCAAAGGAGCAGGCCTGGGGCTCCTGAGGTCGGGGCGCCTGGGTCACCCGGTTACGACTTGATGGCAACACGTGTATTCGGATTCTGTTCATTTTAAGTCTGCAAATAAATAAACAAACAAATAAATACTGATGTAAAAGTTTTTCAGAAGCTCAACAAAGTTGCTTTGTTTACTTTTCTCATTTGTTTCACAGACATTTATCATGTAAAATCAAAGAATCTCAAGATTACCAAGAAGGAATTTGGTAAAAATATTTTCCACTTTAGTTTTTTTTTGCGTAAACAAAAGAATTTATTAAATGTAAAAGACAGCAATCATTTAAATCCCAAAACATCAAAAGCTCCCTCTCAAATGTTGAGAGCGAGACATTTTATCATTTAATGAAAAATATATTTGTTCATCTTAAATTTGATGGCAGCAAGATGTCTCAAAAAAGTTGGGATGGGGGCAATTGGTGCAAAGAAGAAACAGCCGGGTGACCATGTTGAACTAATTTATTGGCAATTGGCAACAGGTATCAGAATCAGAATCAGGTTTATTGCAAAGTAGGTTTTCACTTACAAGGAATTTGACTTGGTGTAGTTGGTGCAAACAATATGCACACACACAATATAGACTATGCATTAATGTAACGCAGAGGGTCTGAAGATGCTACGCTAATGTAGCTTGTAGGTCTGGAAGGGTAGAGGGAGAGAGTCAGTGTCATGGGGGGCTCCGGGCCTTGTTGATAAGGCTTGTAGCGGATGGAAAGAAACTGTTCTAATGGCGGGAGGTTTTGGTCCTGATGGACCGCAGCCTCCTGCCAGAGGGGAGCGTCTGAAAGAGTTTGTGACTGGGGTGCAAGGGATCAGCCACAATCTTCCCTGTCCGTCTCAGAGTCCTGGAGGTGTACAGGTCCTGGAGAGATGGAAGATTGCAGCCAATCACCTTCTCTGCAGACCGAATGACACACTGCAGCCTGCCCTTGTCCTTGGCGGTGGCAGCAGCGTACCAGATGGTGATGGAGGAGGTGAGGATGGATTCAATGATGGAGTAGTAGAAGTGCACCATCATTGTCCTTGGCAGGTTGAATTTCTTCAGCTGCCGCAGGAAGTACATCCTCTGCTGGGCTTTCTTGATGAGGGAGCTGATGTTCAGCTCTCACTTGAGGTCCTGGTAGATGATAGTTCCCAGGAAGCGGAAAGACTCCACACTGTCAAATGTGGGGGTGATGGGGGTAGGTGAGGCTGAGTTCTTCCAGAAGTCCACAACCATCTCCACTGTCTTTAGAGCGTTGAGCTCCAGGTTGTTCTCCCTGCACCAGGTCGCCAGATGATCAGCCTCCCACCTGTAGGCGGACTCGTCGCCATCAGAGATAAGTCCGATGAGAGTGGTGTCGTCCATGAACTTCAGGAGCTTAACGGACTGGTGACTGGTGACCGGACTGGTGTACAGGGAGAAGAGCCGAGGAGAAAGAACACAGCCCTGGGGGGAACCAGTGCTGATGAGCTGTGAGTCAGAGACGAGTTTTCCCAACTTCACGTGCTGCTTCTTGTCAGACAGGAAGTCTGTAATCCACCTGCAGGTGGAGTCAGGCACACTCAGCCGGGATGATTGTGTTAAAAGCAGAGCTGAAATCCACAAACAGGATCCTGGCGTAGGTACCTGCGGAGTCCAGGTGCTAGAAGATGTAGTGGATGGCCAAGTTGACTGCATCATCTACAGATCTGTAGGCAAACTGTGAGGGGTCCAGGAGGGGGTCGTGATCTTTTTCAGGTGTGAAAGCACAAGGCGCTCAAAGGACTTCATAACCACAGAGGTCAGGGCGACGGGTCTGAAGTCATTAAAGCCTTGTTTCCACTATGCAGTCCGGTACGGATCGGTTCAGAACGGTACGGTACGGGTCGGGTCGCTTTGGGGTCAGCTTGCGTTCCCACTGTACAAAGGGGACCCTCAGGGGTGGGCGGAGTGCGTGCCGAAGCGTAAATAGCAAATAACAGCAAATAACAAACAACATCCATGATTTCGAACCACCTCCAAGCTTCTTCAGCTTAAAGGCGGGGTAGGGGATCTTTTTCTGGAACATTTTTTTACATATTGCTTGAAATACTCTTCACACCCTCATTGCAACCAATTAATTAAAAGTTTTGACACAAATATGAAAAGTTTTAGTGGCCTCTAGAACGTACAATCTAGGAAAAACAGTATCCAATCATACTGAACGGACCGTTCACAATGATTGGATACTGATGCCGTCTATCAAACTGCAATCTGCTCCTCCCTCCCCCTCCTTCCCCCTGTGCGCGTACCCTGCTCCGTGAACGAATTACGCGTCCAGAAGCTTGGCAGGAAGCTAAACTAGAGCCAGCTTGGCTAGCACCTAGCATTATTAAACGTATAGTTAGCATAAACTAAATACTAAATACGGCAACGATCGATGCTTGCTGTCAGAACAGCGCTCGTGCACCTTCGTGTACTCTAGAGGCATGCCTTCGGGGGGAAAGTGAAGAAAAGGGTTGGGACTTTTTACCTGTGTATTTTCAAAATGCAGCTTCGCTGGACTAAAAATCCAGGATCTCCTACCCTACCTTTAATGCGACACCGGCTCGTGGTCCGGTTGAAACCACTCTCTGCCATTTTTGCAGCAATCAGCTGGAAAACTTTTTGGTTTGGCACAGCGCCATCGAGCTCCCGCTGCACAGCCTCCTCCCCAACAACGGAGAGCAGTGCCTGGAACCGGTCCTGTGTGCTAGGTACCCCAAGCAGAAGGGTTACAAAAATGGTAACGGGTTCCATGGGACCGGTGCGCTTTGTGATAGTGGAAACACCGAAATAAGGGAACCGTTCTGAACCGACCTGTACCGGACTGCATAGTGGAAACGAGGCTTAAGTCCTGTGGTTCTTGGCTTCTTGGGAACAGGAATGATAGTGGAGGTCTTGAAGCAGGCTGGCACATGACACGTCTCCAGTGAAGGGTTGAAAATGTCTGTGAACACTGGAGACAGCTGATCAGCGCAGTGCTTCACGGTGGATGGAGACAGAATCTGGCCCAGCAGCTTTCCGGGGGTTGTGTCTCCTGAAGAGTTTAGCCGCATTCCCACTGTAGGAACCTTTGGCAGTTCCTATAACCTTTTCAGGAACGGGGCCATTTTTTCCCGGATTCGGACATACAGGAACTTGGAACCATGGCCTTCAGTTCCTATAACCATTTTAGCTCCTTCTCCGAGGTCGGGTCTTTTCTAGGTTATATAGGAACTAGGGGTGGGACGATATGCTTTTGTCACGATTCGATTGTATCCCTATTCTAAGGTGCCGATTCGATTTGTATCACGATTCTTGATAATTGCGATTCTACAAGTATTGTGATTCGATATAATCAGTAATTGCAATTTTCTTCCTCCTTAAAAAACAAACAAGTTGAATCATACACTTCTAGAATGAATGTCGTTCCCATAAGCAATGCACATCAGTCTGAGTCAGTCATTCCAGCAGCTGACATTTATTTCAATTGAGACAAAAAGAGGTACCGCAGTACCTGTAAATGTACAGCATTTTTTTACAGTTACAAAATTAATTGAAATGTCCACACAGCACAAATGTGGGCTAGTTTTAACATAACTTAATGTAATGAATTAATTAAGTTTTTCTGGACACGGATATGACGTAATATAATCGATTCAGGGGAGAAAAATCGATTTTTAAAATCATCCCATAAAAAAAAAAAAAAAAAAAAAAAAAAAAAAAAAATCGCGATATGACCATGAATTGATTTTTTTGCCCACCCCTAATAGGAACACATCTGACGGAGGTGTTTGGTGGTTGGTAGCTCCGCCCCTTGTCATGCTGTCACGGCTGAAATGTTTCCTCATACGACACAGACACAACCTGCGCGTGTTTAATAAGTTAAATTTACACGTCGTCTCCTTTGTCTGTGGCGCTCTGCTCTCCTTCATGAAACCAAGAAGTATCGCCAGCGCTCGATCCTTCATCTCCTGACTCTCTCTGTGAGCTCTTCCAGCCTCGATATTAGACGCCCGATGTGATCGTCCATGATTAATATCACCATCATGCAGACCATGAACACGGTGGCCTCCCCGCTCTCCATATTAGCTTCTTGGTGGTGTTTTTTTCTTCTCTCCTTACTTTTCGCGGGTTTTGTTTTGTTTTGTTGTTGAGTGTGGCGCTAAAGGAACACGTCGCTGTCGCAGACGGCTGCGCCGCATCAGTCCCGACCTGGTCCCGACTCATGTGCGAATGCAAACTGAAACAGTTCCCCTGGGGAAGGACCGTTATTAGAACGAAATTCGAAGAGGACCGTTCTTAGAACGCAGTTCTTAGAACTGCTCTGTCTGAAAGCTATGGATGGAAAGAGTCTTCACTGAGGTGGGGGAGGTGGAGGTGATACATTGAAGCTGGAGCTGGAGCTGTTGAGAGGTGTCGTGGGGGATGGTTGCAGGACTGTCCCTTTGTCTGTCCCCATTCAAAGCAACAGTAGAACTCATTCAGGCCGTCGCTCGTTCAGGCTAGGCGTTGGTCGTTTATGAGTTATGACTGGATAAATGTCCGGGAAGCAGACACCCTTTCCACTTTTAAGACTAGGCTTAAAACTTTGCTTTTTGATAAAGCTTATAGTTAGGGATCTATCAGGTGATCCTGAAACATCCCATAGTTAAACTGCTATAGGCCTAGACTGCTGGGAGGCCTCATCTGTCCCACCTTGCCTCACTTTACTCCCCCCCCCCCACATTTGATTTCTCAAATGGTATTATGTATGTGACATTATTGTGGTCATTAACTTTGTTTCCCTGTTCCAACAGGTATCCTTTGAATGGTGTAACAGTGTTAAAAGGGAGTCGTTCCTTTCCACAGTCGCCTCAGGCACGCTCAGGAAATTGTTTTTGAATTGACTCTGTATGAATGAATTGGATTATTTTTAAATTAATTAGTTGGATTTCATTAGAATATGATTACAATAAACTTAACTCCAATTGGCTTGAATTGGACTTTATTAAGTGCCTTGAGATGACATTTGTTGTAATTTGGTGCTATATAAATAAAACTGAATTGAATTGAATATAAAAACAGCACCTAAGAGAGGCAGTGTCTCACATGGGATGGGCAGAAGTTCAGCTATCAGCAGAAGCTGTGTCTGGAAACTGTAGAGCAATTATTGAATTGATATGTATTAACAGTTATACTCATGTTACAACAGAAGCATTCGGATAGTCGCTGCGTAACTCAACAAACTTTGGTCGTACACATATTGATTTGGTAAATTCTCTCACTGTTTGCCAGAGAGAGAGAAGGGGCTAAATGGATGGACTGTGTATATATATATATATATATATATATATATATATATATATATATATATATATATGGAAAAAGAAGACACTGCTATTTTTGATAGTAAAAAGATTACTAAATTATAGTGGTGCAACGGATCATCATTGATCCGTGATCCGTTCGGATCAATGTCGGTTCGGCACACACATGATCCGCAGATTGATTTATGAAAAAAAAAAAATAATTGTGCGCATGTTCAGTCCTCACACAGCCATTACCATTCCTGCTAGTTCCAGGGAAAGAGCTACTTTCCACGCTCTGGGTAAAAGTCTGCAACAGTTCCCTCTTCAATAAGCAAACAGTCCTATGGCTCGTTTGTGATTTATTGTCCTCAGCGTACAACATGTGGAACAGTGGGCATGGAAAATAAAAGTAGGCAAGACTTCAGTGACTACTGTAACGATAACTGCTGCCTCTAGTGCTACGTCTGTTTCCATATACTCGCGCTGCCACGCCAACCTGTCGCCTAGGTTACCACACGGACATAACACGTAGCTGACATAGCGATAGCTAACATAAAGAAAACCCCTAACCTGCAACACAGCGTGGTCATGGCGAGCGGAGGAACAGAAGAGCTTCACGCCCCACGTCATTTAAATCCCCTGTTTGGGAGCATTTTGGCTTCCCTGTCAAATTTAATGAAGAAGGAAAGAGGTTGGTGGATAAAACCGTGACGGTGTGTAGGCACTGTGGCACAAGAAAGCCACACAACAGTGGAAACACATCGAGCATGGCCACGCATTTGCAGCGACATCACCCCGGTGTTTCACTGACAGGAGTGAAACCGAAAGCAGCTCAACAACCGCTCATCACCGCGGTGTTTAAGCAGCCCCTTCCTTCAAAATCCGACCGGGCTAAAGCGATCAAAAAAGTTGTTTTTCTTTGATTATGTTGAAAAGAAGATGCTAATTGTGCACTTTGAGTTGATTTTATATATTTCAATTTAATAATTTAAAAGTGTTAATAAACAAAAAGACAAAACATGTTTATATGTCTTGTCTATTTTTTTTTTTTTTTTTTGCTGATCCGAAAAATGATCCGATCCGTGACTGATCCAAGGAACGATCCGAACCGTGAGTTTTTTGATCCGTTGCACCCCTACTAAATTACCTCAACCTTTTGGATGAATACAGATGCAATGATGTTCGCTGCACTGGTCATTGCGCAAGTGAACGGAGATGTCAACATAGCTTCATAACCAAGCACTCAGCACATTTTTCACTGAAGGCATAGCTCCTCAAAGGCGGTGGGATCAGCTGTTTATCATCGCATTGTGTTAAGCTCCAACAACTCATAAAAGACACACAACTTCCCCATGTGTATTCATTACATCCTCCATGTTCCCAAGACACTTAATCCAAACCAATAAATGATTTGTATATGAATACATAAACAAACGAAGAGTATAGATTTGGTATTGCAGAATTTGAAAGTGTTAGAATGTATTTTAGAAGTCATGACCACTATACGCAGCCAAATTACTGCCAGAAGACAAAAAAAGATCAATTTGAAAACCCAGTTTACTCAGTTTAAAAAATATGTTCAGGTTCTAATTAGCCAAACATACAACATGCAATTTGTCAGCACAAATCGGATATCTGGGAATTATGTTCTCGGTTGTGTGCCAGACTTTTTGAAGCCTGCTGGAGTGTGGGCACCTGCTGGTGTGATGGATACACTCCATTAGAATGTGTTTCACAGAGAACCGACTGGGAGGTTTTTGAACACCAGGACCTGGAGAACCACACTACCACAGCAGTCTTGAATTGCATCAGGTTCTGCACAGACAATGTCACCAGGAACAGACGTATGAGGATTTATCCCAACAGGAAGCTCTGGATCACTAAGGAGGTCCAGAGCCTGTTGAAAGCCAGGAACACTGCTTTCAGGTCGGGGGATACGGTACGCTACAGTGCTGCTAGAGCCAACCTGAAAAGAGGCACCTGCAAGGCCAAGGCAACATACAGGAGGAGGATAGAGGACCAGCACGGAAGTAACAACACCAGGCAGGTGTGGCAGGGTGTCCAGCACATCACCAAACACAGATCCAGAAACTACCCGCCCCCCCAGGGAGACCCTTCCCTGGCAGAGGAGATGAACATCTTCTTTGCCCGTTTTGAGGCGAGACCAAAAGCTCCATCACAGCCGCCTGTCAACAGCAGCTTCACACTCACGGTAGAGGAGTGTGAGGTGAGGCGGGTGATGAGGAAGGTGAACCCAAGGAAGGCCGCGGGACCTGACGGGGTGACGGGACGGGTGCTGAAAGACTGGCTGGAATCTTCACCAGGACTTTTAACCAGTCCCTGTCTCAGGCCATTGTACCAACCTGCCTTAAGTCCTCCACCATTGTACCGCTGCCAAAAAAACAACAACATCGACACCCTGAATGACTACCGCTCAGTGGCATTGACACCTGTCATCATGAAGTGCTTTGAGAAACTGGTGTGGAGTCATATCCTTGCCTGCCTGCTGAGCTGGGCCCTCTTCAATTTGCTTACAAAGCAAAGAGGTCCACGGAGGACGCTGCATCTACAGCACTTCACGCCGTACTGACCCACTTGGATCAGCAGGGGAGCTACTTCAGAATGCTCTTTGTGGACTTCAGGTCCGCGTTCAAAACCATCCTCTCACAATGACTGGTGTTCAAGCTGGTGGACCGAGGGCTTCCACCACTCACCCGTAGCTGGATTTTGGACTTTCTATCAGGCCGCTCCCAGAAGGTCAGACTGGGTTCCCACACCTCCACTGCTCTCAGCCTGAACACCGGCTCGCCACAAGGTTGTGTGCTCAGCCCACTCCTTTACACCCTCTACACGTATGGCTATGTCCCCACCCACCTCAGCAACAAGGTCGTGAAGTTCGCAGATGACACGACCGTGGTCGGACTCATCTCAGGCGAGAAGTAGGGCTGGGCGATATGGACCAAAAGTCATATCCCAATATATTTAGGTTTAATATCGATATATATCCCGATATTTTTTCCGCAAAGTGAGAGCTGTGATATTAAATGCTCAGTCAAAGTCAAAGCCAAATACGAGTAGTTTTATTGAAAACTCGCTATAAAATGTAAACATAAACACTGTATAACAAAGCTCCGTAAGGTGCACATTTAAATAAAAAAAATATATCAAATAAAATTAGCCTATAAAATAAAATAGGTAAATCTTTTTCTGAGGGCAGCATTTATATATAAAGAGATAACAAAATAAAGTGCTCAGTTTAAGAAAAACGTTTTTAAACATCAGCTTGAGATTACCTGTTTCTTTTTGTTAACTTAATAGCTTATCTGAACAGTCTCAACCAGTTGCACAAAGTAACTTGTTTGGAGACTGTTTTCATCTCCCAGTCTTGCATGAAGTGAACTGTCACGCTCATATAGTATACATTTGCGGCAGTGCTTCTCGTGCAAAATAGTTGCGACTGGGAAGCTCGTATCTCGGGTCCAGCTTTTTAATTAGCTCTTTGAACCCAACCTGTTCCACTGTTGCAACAGGGACCATGTCTTTGGCAATGTGAAAGGACACCGCCTTTGTTATTGCAAGTCACTTGTCGCTTTTCTTCTCATACGGCACACAGAGGGAAAATGAAGCTTGCAGTGAGCTTTGTTTTGGGGCTGGACCTTTGTCAGGTTGGGGACGGCTTGTGCCTGTGGCTTCTGCAGCGCGCAGTTTCACACACTCTTCATATTGCACTTTGTGCCACGTTTTTAAGTGATAAGAAAGATTCGTAGTGCTTCCACCACTGGCTGCAATGTGCTTAAGGCACTCCCTACATATAGCTTGGTTTTGTTGCTCGTCTGACAATTTGTATCCGAACCATCTCCAAATGATTAAGCCACTGATTTTTCTTTTACCAACCAAGGGGCTCTCCTCCGTACGCTCCGCAGGTGTTGTTACCTTCTCCATGTTTGTTTAAGAGTCCCAGAGTGTCCCTCCCCCTCCCCCCTCTGTGCATGAAAGAGGAGGGGCAGAGCCGGAGCGAGGGAAGCAGTGCAGAGAGCTCTGATCAACGGCTTGCCTGAAGCAAGTATTACAGCGCAAATTTGAACTACATCGATACATGCGATATGGTCTAATTCCATATCTTATTAAAAAAATATATATTGATATATCTTAAATATCCATATATCGCCCAGCCCTAGCGAGAAGGGTGAGCTGGCATAAAGATAAGTGGTGGAGCGGCTGTCAGAGTGGTGCCAAGACAACAATCTGCTCCTCAACACCACCAAAATAAAGGAGCTGGTTATTGACTTCAGAGAAAAAACAAAACTGACACCCAGCCACTCATCATCAGCAGGGCCTGTGTGGTGGTTTCTCGGCATAGAGTCCAAAAACGACCTTACCTGGAGTACCACCACCAAGGAGCTGCTGAAGAAGGCGCAGCAGAGACTGTACTTTCTGAGAATCCTCAGGAAGAACTGTCTCCCCCAAGATTTGCTCCTGGCCTTCTATCACTGCTCCATAGAGAGTGTGCTCCCGTATGGACTGTGTGTATGGTACGGCAGCAGCACATCCTCAGAGAAGAAGGTGCTCCACAGGGTCGTTAGGGCAGCAGAGAAAACAATAGGCTGCCCCCTCCCCACCCTGGAGCAGATTTACACCTCAAGATGCTGCAGGAAAGCAATGGTCTTGTCAGTGGGGTCACATGGCACTGAAAGGATCGGATTATTGGCTAAATTACAATAAGACTGAGTTGCTCCTTATTTGAGCAAGGGTAATTATCCTTTGATATATGGCAGTGAATGAATCGAATCACAGGCACAAAGCATGTCATACTCCGATAAGATAGGTGGCGCTGTACCCATTTCAACTATTGCTAATAGAGCCACTTCCGGTAGACCGCTTCACCACCAACAACAAACTCAGGTATTGGAGAAAGATGACGAATGAAGAGCAAGATGAAGCTACGTGCCTCTACATTTAGTCCGTGATTCTCCATCGCGTTGTTTGTTTCTTTCCGACGGTGGTGACAACAACAGTAATATCGTCTCTTCCAACTTCCGGTTCATGACCCCGGGAAAAAAATCTCAAGCATGCGCAGAACGCAACGTCTAATTCACGACGTGCTTCACCCGTCTACAAGCACGTTTAATTTGACTTTCAACTGAGTTATCTAGGGGTCTTAATCCGATCCAATTTCTTGTCCGATTAAGGTGTCTACATGAATTTAATAACTCAGTCTTATTGTAATTTAGCCAATAATCCAATCCTTTCAGTGCCATGTAACCCCACTGACTGTCTCTTCCAGCTCCTGCCGGCAGGAGATACAGAGCAATGAAAACCAGGAAAAATCGCCTAAAAAAACTGTTTTTAATCCCAAAGCAATTGAAATCAAAGGTGCAATAAAAAAATAATAATTTTAAACTGCCCTGCCCCCCAATGTGCAATCTGTGTATGTATATTTACACTTATTAGCTACCAATACAACATTCTGTCTGTCTATATTTTAATCTGTTTACACCAGTGCAATATTTACCACTACCAGTGCCATTTTTCTGTAAATACCTGTGTTTTGTACATTTTTACCATCTTACTACTCATTTTTTACATTTTGTTTGTTTTTTTTAACTCTAAATGAGTCAAGCACCATTTTAATTTCGTTGTAACTTTGCAAAGTGACAATGACAATAAAGTCGGTGTGAGGTAAGTTAACAAGGAGTCGTTTATATTAAGTAAACATTTTTTCATCACTCCACTGGCTGGGATTTTTGATAGGGCTGTTTCACAAAAGCCCTAGCGAGCAGAGAAAATCCCTTACAAGAGGTCTGTGAGCACACAGCCTGAATGTAAGGAAAAGGACATTCAGAGAGTGAGAGGACATTCATTTGTGCAACATTTCATCTGAAATTTAATTCAGTTTATTTATAGAGCGCAAAATTACAACAAAATGTCATCTCAAGGCACTTAAATAGTACAGGCCAATTCAAGCCAATTGGAGTTCAATTCATTAAAGCAAATAAGATATGCATATACTTTTAGGTGTTGTTCTCAGATGCATATGGACTTTTGTTAAAGAAGAGAGGGTGCTATTTTACTGAAACGTCTGGGTCTCATCGAATGTGAAATAAGCTAATATTTTTTATAATTAGATTTTTTTCAAAATTTGATATTTTCTATCTTCTACTGAGGAGGAAAAAATTAATACATTTTATAGTAATTTCAGAGATTCCTTTGCAAAAATGCCAAACTTTCATGTTAGCCTCTTAAAGAGTGAAGAATAGATACCCAAATCTTAGACATTAATTACATTAAATTAAAAGTCTTGGGTTCTGGGACTTGCAAATGAGCAGTAAACATATCCTGTAACTAAATATTTTTTTTTAAATAAGAATGGTTTAAGCATTATATATATATATATATATATATATATATGTATATATATATATATATATATTACTGCTTGTACAACTTATAGCCATAAATGTATGCGTCTACTTTAGCATACACTTGGCTTAATTTGTCTCTAAACACAAGTGGTCTAAGCGTCTGAAATGTGTAAGCGTACAGATGGTCTACAAACTGAGTAAACATATCTACACTTAAATACATGATCAAACTATCATTCAAAGCACTGTGTCTGCATAGACTATCGCAATAAGCAGAAAGAGAGTTTGTTTTTTTCCACTGTACCTAACGTTAAGCAGACGGTGGCACGTTAGGTGGCTTGTCAGTATTAACAGTAAAGTCTAATAAAAAAAAAGAAAGATTATGCACATAAAAGACGAACATAAGTATCGAACAAAAATATTGCAGCCACAATAATGACTAAAGAGACAAATTTTAAGTTATTTCAATCTACATGAGGCGCATATCTCCGTCTCGCCAACTCCAAACACGCGCTACAACTAGCTTTAACCCGCCTCTTTTTACTGCGTCACTGCTTCAGTTAAGGAGTTGCCATCTTTGTTTAGCAGATAACACTAGCTAAGCGCTAATTTTGATAACTCGCATCTTAAAACGCGTTTTTGCTAACATATCGCCTCGGCAGCCGTCTATCGTGATATCAAAGAAATGACTCGACACAAGGAAATGGATAAACCCTCATTTCTTTTGGTTTAAAACGGCTTACCTTCGTCTCAGTCGTCCGACCAACCGGAACCAGCCGAAGCACAGTATGGTGAATATCCTGCATTCTTCGACTACTATTGCCCCAGCCTCTGCAGGCAAAAGCTAATCCCGCCCATCAGAACTCTGATTGGCCACAACGGCACATTTCAGAATAGTTCATTGGCCAATATAACTGCTATTCAAAATGTCACCAAACCTACGCTTTCTGATGCGCCCACAAAATAGCAGTGGTAAAAAAAAATAATTATAAATTGCAATAAACATTTTCTTAAAATATTTATTGACTTTCAGAATAAAGCAACCACATAATATCAAAAAGAACAGTGCTCACATGTAAATTTTGAAATAACAAAAACCCAAAACATTTTTTTCCAGACCTGAGTGTCGATAAAAACACCATCACTTGAAGAAAAATTAAACTTGCGCTATCGTAGCTATGATTTTTGCATTGTTAGGTTGCTTGAGTGTCCTCCTTTATCATATATGGTTTTAATATGAAATGTGTACTTTTTTTTTTAAACTTTCTCACAGCATGTTAATACTTAAATTGAAAGATTTGCCCAGATCAAATAACGTGTTTTAAAAATATCAATGATATATTGGAAACCTACTCTAGTTTAACCATTATACATGTAACACTTTGTCAATTGCATTGTAGGCAAACCTAAGATAAATATTCAGTGCATTCAACATTTCCCTGTTACAATAAAGAGTTGAACAAAAACTTCTGCTGCCTGAGCAAGGAGCATTTCTTTTCCAGCATATTTTTCATAAACCAAGGGAATAAAAATATTTCACAATTTTATGGCTGATTTGTTGTCCTGTATTACTGTAAACTGCCTAAAACATGTTTTTTTGATCAACTGAAAGGAAAGCAGGTCAAGAGCAGTAATACTACACAATCAAACCCATATAAAACTTAAAATGAATTAAATGTACATATGATACCCGATTCTTTTGCCAACAAATAGAACCTCTTCGCTATTTTGCTCAAACACGAAATTTAAACATTCATTATTGGACTTCATGCTCAGGATCCTGTAATGGAGGTATATCAATAGCTTGTTTGCATCTATGATTTCATACAAATACAGAAAACATGCAAAGAGATATGATAATTGGTGGCTTGTGGATGGATTATAAACATCTTAAGTATCTGACAACTTTAAGGGAACGAACCAAAAAAACAACTTTAAAATGATCAAACCAAAGCCATATTAACTTGAGGAATTATACCTTAAAACATTGCCAATTTAAAAAAAAAAAAAGATTAATTTATATTGTGTATTGTTTATAATCCATTGTGTTCTGTGTTCAAATGGGTCACAAAAAAACAAAATACATTTCTCATCTGAGTTGTCTGGAAATGAACACCCTGAAGCAAAAGTCAAAAATCAATCTTGTATTTTCAGAAATGTAGCCTTTTTCAACATTTGCTCTGATCACTTAAAATGACTGACACTCTAGAGAAAACAACCAAAAAAAACACTGCTAAGTTCTTCATCATGACCATATCAGGTGGATATGTTTAAACGTTGAACAGATGTATGTCCTTGGTGTGAATATAGTGTATTTAACAGAGAACTGAATATGAATATTTTACAACCATTTAAAACAATGACTGCAACTTAAAAGTCTAAAAAGAAAGTACAATATTGCTTTTTTTATTCCCCATATTTTTATAACAAAATGTAAAAAAATCTTTTGTTTTAAACATCTTGCAATCTTTGTACACAGTAACCGAATAATGCAGGAAATAGACATAGTTATAGGGCTAGGTTTGTTTCTGAGAGGTTATGGCTGTCTTTCTTTTTCTTTTTTTCAATGAAAGAAAAAAAAAAAAAAAAAAGAAAAGAAAGAAAATCTCCCAAAACAAAGGACGATCATATTTAAAGATGGCTTTGGAGACATGCACTCTCAAACTAGCCTGTACAGTCTTGATGAAGAAATTTCCCCTTGCCCAGATGGAGCAGATGGGTACTTAAAAAAATAAAAATAAAAAATAAAAATAGAAAAGGTGGACAATGTTACTTTTAAAAGCACTCAATAAATAACATACTATAAAATCATTACAAAAAGACAATTGGTAAGAGGGCCTAAAAGGTTTGTGATCAGTTAAAATTTCTTTATGGTTTCAAGACAATGAATTTCTTTAGATCAATTATCATAATAGCATTTCATTTGAATGGAGCAGATAAAGAAAAAAAGGTTATCTACACTTATCTACAATTTCCTTTTTTTCCCCTTCACATTTTGCAAACTGTTCAAACCTCATTATTGCCCCACCAATTATGTAAAAAGAAAAAATTCCAATTGCACCAGTACATTTCTCTGCTGTCACCCTGAAACCTACAAAATTGCCGGGTGAATATATAAAAAAAAAATGAAACATTATACAATACTTAATGTAACAAGGTGGATGTTTGTCATGTCAAGTATAATGTACATAATGGGATCTCTTGATCAAAGGATCATTTGGGTAATGGTGGGAGTGGGGGGGGTGGTTCTGAAGGCAGTGGCGGAGGCCTAGAGTTGCTCCCCCTTGAGCCACCAGAGTACCGAAAGTCTCCATATTGAGATCTGTATTCAAAGACGGACGGCTGGGATGGCTGGACCCCCTGCGCACTTAGAAGCGAGTTTAGCATTTCAAAAGTGTCCTGGTACTCGTTTGATTGGGCTCCGCCTGCAGCGCTGTGTCCGTTAGTGTCTGTCTTGTCACTTTTGGAGTGTGAATAGGTCCCTTGATGGTGGGAAAGGCCCAGGGCAGGGAGGAGGTCAGGACCGTGAGCCAGTGTTTGCCCAGAGGAAGAAGACAGGGACGGTAGCTGATAAGGATTCCTGGAGGACTTGCTGAGTTTAGATGCTGAGTGAGACCCTGGTGTGGGATCTTGGGAGTGTGTTCTCTTTCGGGAGGTGGAAGAGGATGAAATGACTGTCCTGGAGGAGTCACTCAGAACCTTTTTAGAGCTCCCCAGCACCCCACTAGAACTAGAGGAATGTTTGTGTGACGAGGAAAGTGAGGCACTGCTAGAGGAGGAGGAATGGTGGTGGTGGTGGTGATGGTGGTGGTGATGGTGGTTAGATCGTTCTCTATGCTTGTCCCTACTCTTACCCTCCTCTCCTGAACTCCCTCTTTGCTTTTCAGGCACTCGTATTCTGACTTTGATGTCACTCGGATCCTGACTTCGGGCGCTACTACTGTGCCCGCCGCTTCCTCCTCCAGCAAGTGGAAAGCGCACTTTTAGAGGCCTGTCATGCCTTTCCTTCTCCAAGGGGATTTTAAGAATAATGGGCGAGGGGTTGGACATGTCGGAGGAAGAGGAGGAGGAGCTGGACTGCTGGTGATGATGCTGCTGCTTCTCCTTCCTCTGCTGCTGACCAATTAAAGCCTGCGCTGCATTAGCATATTCTCTCTTAACGCTGGCTTCCATGTTCTCAAGCTTCCTTTTCTGGGCAGCCAGGACATCAGCATTCTTGGCACGGTACTCACTTAGTGATACCTTTGCTGGGGCATGGACCTCGTGGTTGGGCTGCTGCTGCTCAGCTACAGCCTGCCCTTTGCCACTCCAAGTCTGAGCACTGCCAGATGTAGCCCTGTCCTTTTCCCCCACAGATGAGGAAGATGAGGCAGATGGTGGCGCCGACAGGCTCATCAGGCCCGCAACAGTACTCTCTGACGAGGCCATAGAGATCATGCTGATCATGGTGTCCCTCTGGTCGCCCTCCTCCTGGACTTTTGGCTTGACTTTTGGTGTCTGACCTCCAGCCTAGACGCCAAGACACCGGAAAGTAAAATTAAGTTAATTTGTGTAAATGTCAACACTACGCCTGAAGATTTGCATTTTCAAGTAAGTGGAGAAAAAAAGCTGTACCTTCCAGTTCCGAATTCGTTTAAGACGACTGGGAGTTTTCTCCAAGATCTGGAGGAACTCGTGTGTGAGCTCTGAAAGAGGTTTAATGGGTAAAATGATCAATTAATTATGAATAAATATATCAACATTCATTATCATAAGGTGATTTATAGTACATACCATCCAACAGCTCGAGTGTAACTGTGGGATCAACATACTCCCACCAGTGTTTGCCATCTGTAGACACAGGAATTTCCCAGTTGGACCATTTGCAGGCAAGGTGGATGCACACACAGGCCACAACAGGTGGGCTATACTGCAGGCAGAACGTGGTCAAATGCAGACTATGTGGCAGGATGCGCCCGGGACGGCAAAAAAAAAAAAAAAAAAAGGGGGAAAAAAGAACAAAGAGAAGACGACAGACATTCAGGGCTGTGCAATTTCAGGGATAGCACCAAAATATAAATGAATAGATCAACAAAAAGCTATGAAAAAAAAAAAGGTACCCTAAGCAGTCTAGCAAAACTATGTTTTAAACAGTGAGTATACCTGTTGGTGGCCATAAAATATGATGTTTGGGCCAGATCCTTACTGGCTGGAATAACAACAAGAGCAAAGAAAATAACTTTAAAACCTGCAAAATAACTAGTTTAAATGCAAGCATCACAATCCCGCTGAAATACTGAAGCACACATTTCTCTTCAAGACCGAGGACCTGATACTCACCTCTGACGAGCTGAGTGCACTTGACAACATGAGTGTGTGGATGATCAATTGTGATTTCAAAAGCTGCAATAAAAACGGGACAAAAAAAAAAAAAAGGGTTGAGATTAGAAAACTGAAAGCTGGATGAAAAGTTCTACACGAATATGAACGATTTGGGCCTCTTTAAATCCAGTTCCCATGGCAAACTTAAAACTATAGTCCCTGAAAAATAGAAAATGGATATTATTAAACCATACTAAAGGGGGAGTCTGTGTAATGTGAAATATTACTTTTCACGAGAGAACACCTCAGACAAGATGAAAACATCAAAAAATGGACACAAAAAAAAAACAAAACAGCGATGTCATGTCTGCAAAATTATTTTCAGGAGTTTCCGGGCCAATGTTGTTTGCCACAAAGTCGTCAAAGAAATGTCTGAAACTATGTTTGAAAACAACAATAATAAAAAGGATGGCGATGTGAAAAAGTTGGGAACATGCCAGAAATAAAAACGCTGAAACGAAAAGTCATTTAACAGTGGGAAAGTACTTTTAATATTAAGCATAAATGCCACTTTCCAAGTCTGCTAACCACATTTGGAGTTTCTGTAAACCAAAAATTTAACAGGTTAGCTTGGGTTTTCTGGAGGGAAATAAAGGGACCCAGTTCTTCCTTCCAAACTTACCCAGGGTCTGGAGAATTATGCTCTCAAGAATGACCAGGTCTTGGGCTTGTTGCAGGTAAGCCTGAGGTTGAGAGGACAGGCACGTTACTCACTGGGAGGCCTCTGTACGTTGTCAAACAAGAGTAACTGGACATGCTGTGAGGCTTTAACAATGTCTGGTCATTCATCTGAAAGGCTTTCGTTGCCCAAATGAAAGTTTCAGCTACTTGTGTTAAATTAGTGACGATATAGAGTTCCGCATATTAAACTTATCTTTCTTGTGGAGCCGAGGAAGCCTCAAAGATAAACGATAAAAGCGATAACAGCAAGTACAGACGCTCCTGTTTTACAACTGCTAGACATCACATCACCTGGATGACTGAAACCTATACAGACGGAGAAATTTCGCCTTTTGCTGTCTCAACCCATACATCAAGCCACCTCAACGTCTGATGGAGCAGCATTTCAAAATGCTTGATCAAGTACTTGTTCCAAGATTATATGCCATGTGAAAAACAGGAGTAAAGAAGAAAACTGAAATTTCTTCTCCTTTTTTTCACCATTACAGTTACCCAAAAATGGGGGGGGGGGGGGGGGACGGGTGATTATGAGTGCCACAAAATTAACACAACAAAAAAAAAGTTCAAAGCTGAGAACACACCGCTTGGAAGTCTACGGACGCTCTTAAGATTATAGCTTCACTGATTACACTAAATAAATCAAATCAACCCGAGCCAGTCTTAACAAATTCACTTTCCACATTGGCAGGTAATTTTGACGACTTTCCAAAACTTACATCACTGCGGATATCTGGTGGAGGATCCTGAGGATTGAGACATGCATGGGCCACCTTGATGACATGTTCCAACTTTCGGGGTTGCTCCTCGACTTTAGCAGCAAGGAAGAGAGCCGCAGGAGAAATAACCTGAGGAGGAGAAAGTAACTTTTCTGTTTGTGGACTAAAGGACATACCGGCTGCACAGCGGGATGGGAATATGAAGAAAATAATACTTACATTTCTGTGAAATCTGGTGAATGACTGGACCATGTAAAACCGGTGCATGTACACGATGGCTGTATTAATTGTTAGTTGAGATCTGAGACACGACCGTAAAGGACAATTTGGAAAACAGTGCCAACACACAAACACTACCTGCATCAGAGCAAATACCTTCAAAATAACAGAACTGCGGTGGTTTCATTTAGCTTATGACAATAAAGTCAACACTACATTGCCCAATTACCAAATCGGCAGAAGAACAACAAAGTTGAAGCCCCAGTTAGCTAAACATATAGCCTAAAGATATTAGCCGGAAGAAACAGATAGATAACATATGATAAGGTACGTTCTAAATTTAAGCCATTCATCTAAAAAAAACACTCTGAAACATTTTCAAACAGAATGGTCAATTTGTTAAGA
This sequence comes from Odontesthes bonariensis, assembly GCF_027942865.1. Taxonomy (NCBI): domain Eukaryota; kingdom Metazoa; phylum Chordata; class Actinopteri; order Atheriniformes; family Atherinopsidae; genus Odontesthes; species Odontesthes bonariensis. Next base: position 30,957,420 of record NC_134515.1, on the reverse strand, counting down.
CACTGTTCCACTTTATATGTTATCTTCTTAAACATTTACAGCGGAGGCAAAGCTAATGCTAACGCCATGAAGGCCTGTCGACCATACGGGCCTTCTTGGCCCCAGTTAGCTTGTTACGCCACCGTCGGATAACGTTTACAAGCCAAAGTAGACTAAAATTACCAACCACTGTGTGAAACAGATGGGAAACATAGGAAAAACACGAGATCAAAACACAATAACAGATACTGGCCACGCTATCGGTCGAGCCGGCTTGCAGGAGATGCTAAACTTCGCTAGATAGCTAGCTAACGTTGGCTACGTGCGACGAACCACGACAAAAGATACACATTGAGCCGCTGTCCCATGTCCTGGAGAAGGTTTGCCGCCTGTTGTCTGTAGGACAGCTCCTTGTCTGGATCAAGTCCAGCTCGCCGAGATGGACTGCTGTCGATCTCTTGTCGGGTATAATACCATTTGTTATTACAGCTTACAGGGAGAGAACGAAACGAAGCCGCCATCACTGAGAAGGACGAGAGTTTAAAATTTCTGCGCGTCACAGGAACATACGTCACACCAAGCCCAGAGGTCTGTGTTGTTCCGCGGCTCACCAACAGGTGTCCTCAAAACAACCTCAAACCTTTCTGAATCCATGCAGTCAATTCCATTTTTCAGATTTCAAATTAATTTGACCCAAAACTGTACAGGAGTAATACACATGCCTTTTTTAATTTATTTGCCATTTAACATTAAAGTGAAAGAAACGTTTCGAATTGAGTCTATTTTCTTTCTTTTTTTTTTCTCACTGTATAACGTGGTTCATGATTGAGATTTTTTTTTTCTCAGGGAAAAAGGGAACTTTGTTATTAAGCCAACAAAATAAAATAAAAAAATGCTTTGAATAAAATAAGAAAAGGAATTGTACATAATTGTAAGCCAAAACTTTTAGTGGACTTGTTGGTGGCATATCCAAGCAGTCGTTGTTTATTTACCAAATGACATTAAACGATTGGTAATACAGCTGCGACACCTCATCTCAGAAAGGTTCAGTAAGAAACCTCAGACCTTCCAACTCTCGGGATAAGTCAAGTCTCACATAAACAAAGCACAAACCCGTTTTCCAGAAAACTTAAATCAACCAAAAATTTATTTTAAAAAAAACAAGGGACTCTATTGAATAGATGTACAAGCAAAACCAAGGCAAATTATCTTTTCAGAATTTTATGTCAGAGACAAAAACACGGAGATTGAACAGAAAAATAGAATGTTAGTTTAGAATTTGTAACAAACAAATAATGATAACAATGATCTTTATCAAAGTATGAAATTAGGTAAGCAAAAACGTCTCTGTATTGTTAATTTGTTTGAACCATTAGTGCAAAGGAAATCGTGTCAATGTCTTCGCTGTATTTGGAAAATTAAGTTGGGAGAGAAGGCTGCTTTGTGGTGGTAAACGGTGAAAGCTCAGAGAAAGAAAGCACCTGGTTCAAATAGGGGATGAAACACTTCAGTTTGAGTGTTCTTCCTGTGCATGCTCTCTGCCTGTGCTTTCTCTTTTTACTCTGGCTTTCTACCACACTTCAAAACCATACACATTTGGTTTGTTCATGATTTGGAAATTGACCATAACAGCAGGTGGGATTGTACATGGTTGTTTGCTGCTGTGTTAGCCCTGTGATAAACTTGTAACCCTGCCTTTCTGAAGTCTGTGATGCTGAATAATATGCAGAGGGTATGGAAAATTGACTGAATGAAAGTTTGGTGAGATGTTTGGTTAAAATAATCTAAGAAATGAGCATACCGGTACTTATTTTTGCAGTTTTGTAAAAGGGATCCATGTCCATTTAGCTAAATACAATAAATCAGCGGCTGAATGATTTGCGGTGATCATCCTCTTATTATCCTCTTCATAATTCAGCACATATTTTCAATGTATGACACAACATATATGTTGAAGTTGTGCTGATGTAGGTCTTGTAAAATGAGGTCGTATTATTCTGCTGAAATAACTATGTAAAAGACTATCACTTTGATTGCAGATTATGTCTCTATGTCTCTTCAAAATTCCAACGTGCACCTCTGCATGAACGCTGCCATCACATATGTGCAACTAACCCATACTGTCACAAATGCTGGCTTTTGCAACCTTCTCTGATAACAGTCTGAATGGTCAAATACCTTTGGCACAAAAACCTGATGTCTGTTTCTTCAAAAAACGCAGCTGAACTGTGAACTCATCTGACCACAAAGAACATTTCAAATAAATTCAATTCAGTTCAATTTAATTCAGTTTTATTCCTATATCGCCAAATCAGAACAAATGTCATCTTAAGGCACTTCAATAATACAGTCCAATTCAAGCAAATTAGAGTCTAATTTATTGTAATCATAATCCGATCAAATCCAATCAATTAAATTAAAAATAATCCAATTCATTCATACATAGCCAATTAAAAACAATTTCCTAGCTAAGGAAACCAACAGATTGCACCGAAACTTCTCTTCAGTCCAATCTCCCGTCCTGAGCGTGCCTGAGTGGAGAGGAACGACTCCCTTTTAACAGGAAGAAACCTCTGGCAGATCCAGACTCAGGAAGGGTGGCCGTCCGCCTCGACCAGCTGGGGTTTGAGAAGACAGAAAAGAGGGGACAACAAACACCGTAACACCAGGATACCTGTTGGAACAGGGAAACACAAGTTAATGACCACAATGAGGCCAAACGTACATGATGTCATATGAGAAATGAAATGGGTGGAAAAAGAGAGCAAAGTGAGGAAAGGTGTGACAGATGAGCCCCCCCCCCCCCAGCAGTCTGGGCCTATAGCAGCTTAACTACAGGTTTTATATTTGTTTTTATTGAGTGCCATATTTTAACTGCATGTTTTGTTTAATTCATTTTAGGTATGTTTTGTATTTATTAGTATGGTTATTTCCTTTTAATTAAGTTTTATTGCATGTGTTGGAATGGCGTTTTATGATTTTTAGGCAGTAATGCATCCTCTGACCAAAGGCTGCACCAGCCAATCGGCTGCTGCAGCGGCCCCACCCTAATTGAACAGGTAGCCGGAAGTGGGTGGACTGTTCCCTTTAAAGACGCTGAAACGCCAGAGCGAAGAGAAAAGGAGGATAGCTAGAAAGGAGCAGTGCAGGAAAGAGCGCAGCGGCACCGCCGCTCCGCGCTGCCGAGGCGAGGCGAAGAGAGAGAGCCTGAAGCGTGGCCGTGAGCCTGGAGTACCCTGGTTGTTAGACCGTTCTTAAATTGACTTTTGAAAGGAGGCTTTCCCCTTTTTAAGAACAGACATTCTTAAACTCTTTTTATTCTTTTTTTAATACTGTTATTCTTTTTTACATCTTGTAATAAATTATTGTTGCATCCCTACTAACAGAGAACGGAAATATAACGTTTGACTTTGGTTCTCTAAAGGTTTGGTTATAACCAAACCAAAATCTACCACTTAAAAACGTTCCCTTTCGGTACAGTGAAACCCAAACGTTCCTTGGATGTTTAGGGAACCACCCATATGAAACGTTAGCCAGTAGTTACACTGCTACCAACCAACAACGTTATGCTTAGTTGTTTTTCGGTTGTTTGCAGAACTTAAGGTTAAATGTCACAAAAATGTCACAGGCTGGCCATAATGACATTGACATTGACATTTTTCATTCATTTCTTACAATACAATTGCTCATTATTAGTATTATTGCACCAAAAAGAAAATATTAAAATACAAAATGTATGATATATTTGTTTTAAAGAAGGGACACAAAGGTCACAAAGAAGTTATTGTTTCATTCCAATTTAAGTGGGCCCATTTATTGTTTGTGTGTACGTGTGTGCGCGTGCATGTGCGCGTGTGTTTTGTAATGTTTACAAAAAGTGGAATAATTGTTAATATTGCATACAATATTAACAATTATTCCCATTCCGGTGCACTGTGTAAGATGGTGGCCAGAGTAGGTATTAGCTGCAGATTGAAACTGTGCTGTCTACTGCCAAATTTGATCTTTTCATCAATATTTACTAAATAATGATCTCATATTTACTAGTACGACCAATGAACATTATTTTTTGCAGGTAAAAATGTATATTTTTGGAAATTGTGTGTGTGTGTGTGTTTCTGGTAGGCACGCGCTGCTATTAAAATTCCCCATAGTAAATGGCAGATTAGTTGGCCACTGCATTTTATCTTCTGCAAACATGTTTAAAGACAACATTATTGGATTTGTCCCTTCCATCAGCTGTCTCCTGACATGATCAGGGGTGAAAGTCAGTGTAGCGGTGAGGCGTGGAGGTGTTATGCCGGAGAGTGCAGTCAGCCTGGGAGCCGGGGGAGGAGGTCTGAGGGGGGCCATCACAGGAAGATGAGGCTGTGGGACGGGGGAGGTTCACAGAGTCTGTTGAAAAGCAGATTCATCTCGTTGGCCATGTCCACAGTGCCTTCCAATCCTCTGTTGCTGGATGGTCTGAAGCCAGTGATGGTCTTCATTCCACTCCAGACCTCTCTCATGTTGTTCTGCTGGAGTTTTGACTCCAGAATTCCTCCTGTACTTATCCTTGGCCTCTCTAATCTTCCCTCTCAGCTCCCTCTGGATCGTTCGCACCTCCTCTCTGTTGCCAGCTCTGAAAGCCCTCTTCTTCTTGTTCAAAGCTAAAATAATAAAGTTGTATGAAGTAAATTAAGTAGACTGCAATACAAATTAAGATGTGATGTCTCAAAGTAACCTATTACAAACTGAGTTTTAAATTCACACAAAAATAACTAGACATGATCCATTTGGCCTACTTTAATGCCTTGCCAGGGGTAGGCCTACATGAAATGGCTGGGCTATTAAGGTCATTGTGTGCATTCTGGCTTTTGGGAACTGGTTTGACTAGTTTTGTTTTAGACAAAGCAGCTACAGCAACACTTTGCAAGTCCAGCACATTGCCTTTCTATATAAAGTCCAACAGATTGCATTGCCTTGTGTGTAGCAGTGGACTGAAATTAATAATTATAATAAAAAAGAGGTATGCCTTTAAGACTTTCTCACGTGTATGTGACGTCATGGCCTGCTCAGGCCTGCGTTATGTACAATAGAAGTAAATGCTATAGTTTGGATTAAAATAAAGAGCATAAGCTTACTACAACAGCTCTGTACTTTAATGCAGAAAGCAATTTTGTGGACAGGGAACACTGCCGTCCTGCCAGTAGGAAAAAAAGTGTTGCTTCCACATAAGGGATATACTCTATTTACTAGAATAAAAGGTTGTTGTTGCAAACTTTATGGCTACTGTATGTGGATAGAACATAAAAAAATGGTTTTATTTATCTATTTTAGTCATTTTAAAGACTTTACCATCTAAAGTTTAGATATCACAAAGACCGCCCCAGAGCCATGGCTCTGGACCGCCCTCAGTTTGAATTCCAAATAATCTGCTGATTGGCCACCAGGTTAACTGACGTTGTGGGGGCGTGGCTGTGGGGACAGGTATGAATGGGCTGGGCACAGTGAACAGGGTCATTCCCTTTGGACGCAGCCGGGCACCTTTTGGATTCTGCTGGAGGACCTGTTATTGACTATTGAAAAGGTAACATTCATTTTTGTTGACTAGTTAAAGTTGCACTATGTAGAATGGCAGCAAAGGCGTTTTTTTTTTTTATCTCTTGGACTGAGCATACCACATTAGTGCAGCTTTCATTTATTGTTTCTCCATTCATTGTTTATATAGCATATTATTGAACCACAGATGAAATGGAATAAGTAAAATAGGCTACAGTAAAATAAGCTGTTGTTTTAAATTCAGTTAAATGCAGACACACTCAAGCAAGTCAAGGGCCTAATTACTTGATAATGAGTTCCATTGTTAGCTGCAGTGCCTGCATGTTTTTGTAGACTTCCTTTAGCAACGTGCCCTATGCACCAAATCACCAAAACCCATGTTTTGGGTTCTTGATGATCTGGGGAAGTGGAAAGACAACTGGAGCATTCTTAGAAATGTGTTTATTACTAGCTTATTTAAAACAGCCTCAAAAAAAATTTGCTCAAATAAAAACACCCATTTACTGCAATTTATTATTGTACAGACTGAATTATTTACAAAATTAAATAAATGTTTCCCTGTCAGTACAAATTATGGTCTTTCGTTGCAGAAGAGTCTGCTCTGCAGCCAAGGAAGCAGGCCAGGAATGTGCGGCGACGTGAAAGCCCAGTTGGTAAGTTTGGTGCCAGCATCACAGAAATCACCCATTACATGTTATGTGACTAATCTAATTGGTTCTTTTTTTTCTTTTCAGAACAACACATTCCTTCACCACCATCATGTAAGAGTTTTCCCAATTGTGCGATGTATTGGCATGGGCTTCTGTTTTCAAATTACATTCATAAGAATCTCGTCATAACATAATTGACATCTGTGTCATCTTTCTATGCAGATCAGAGCCGTGTAGCCGCCAGTCCCTCCAGCCATGCACCCAGGACACAGACGGGTGAAGACTCAGATATTGAGCATGAAACACTACCCCCGTAATTCGAGGGTATATTTGCTTTGAATTATATATTTATGCGATTACAAGCTACTAACCAAGAAAGCAGGCTAACAATTTTCTTTTCAAAAACTTCAGGAATGACCCTTGGCGAAGGCATGGCTGTCCTAATAAAGCGTAAGTACTTGATACACAATTGATGTTCACACAGCAAAAGTGTTTTGAGTGTAAAACTACAATGAATTTTATCTCAATTCCACCTTTAGTTATGAAGGAACAGAAGGCCATCCAGTTGCAAACAAGAAGAAGTAAGTACTACATGCACACATTTTCACATATAACAAGTATATTAATTTAAAAAAAATAAAATCAATTCTATAATAAATACACCTAGCAATGGAAGAGCACATGGGGCGTGTGACGCGAAGGATGGAGGCGATCGAGAGGAGGATTGACGGTTTGGAGGCTGCTGTTCTCTCCAGCCGACCTCAGCATCAGGCTCCTCAGCAGGAAGAGGTCCTGCTGAGTCAATGTAAAACAGTGGAGGAGCTGGAGGAGCTAGACAGGAGTCTGGCCCAACCAGAGAGAAAGAACCAAATGGTAATTAATTGGTTATAATTATATATGAAGATGTATGCATGTAATGTGTTTAATTTGAATAATGAAAGTAGACCACATAAGCTTTTCATTTGTTTTCACTTCATTTAATTTGTTTTGTCTTTTTCTAGAAACGTTTCCTGGGAAGCCTGGGTGGGGCGAATCCGGGGGCCGCCGTTCGGCGCATGTTACGCCAGGTGGCTACAAACCAGGTCCTGGGGGAGTACAGCCTGAGGGGGAGGAGGGCAAAAAAGGCCTTCCAGGGTATTTTTTTTACAATTCAGTGTTATGCCAAGTTTGATTGAGGTTTTAAAGTGTAACTTTGTTTAAACTTTCATTTAACTTTCATTTGTAGAGGCCTGCATGCAGAACTACCCGCTAACAACGGTTGCTGACATAGAAGAGTGCATTAGCCATGCACTGAAATTTGCACCGCACAGAAGGTAAATGTAAACTTTAGTCTGTCATATCAATCTCTGAATAGTCGCATTAATGAAATTAAATATTGGTACTAAGTTGGATTAAACAGTTTCGTATTCTTTTTAGGCCAGCTCCTCAAGACGGAACAGACTGAACCATATCACCATCAGCACCAGCACCAGCACCCACACCCATTTTTTTATTATTGTAGTAAATTGTATTTTATTCATACTGTTTTTTTGTTTATATTTTATTATTATTGTTTTATTGTAATAAAACCATGCAAATACACCCATTTTTTATGTTTATTCTTGTATTTAACAGTATTGATTTGGTAAACATTCTCGTCCTGCAACATTTGCCATCACTGCTTAGCTCTGAAGTAAATAGTTGTCGTGCATTTTTACAAACTAGAAATATGACAACATTGTGGGAAAGAACCCAAATATGTACCATGTTACTAAAGTGCATAATAACCTTGTTACAGAGAACTGAAACGTTTTGACTTTGGTTCTCTAAAGGTTTGGTTATAACCAAACCAAAATCTACCACTTAAAAACGTTCCCTTTGGTTGTATAGGGGAACCAACACATAATAAACAAGGTTGGGGGAACCTCATGAGAACGTCTAGGGAACCAAATATCTAACCAACTACGTTGTGGGAACCATATGGGAACGGCAAGGGAACCATATGGGACCCACAAACATAACGTTCTGGGAACAAAAATAGGTGTAACCTGCTAACCAAATTAGAACCCAAAAAAACCCCAAAAATCAACGTACTCAGAACCTAAAAACAACCAAGGGCTCATGTTCCAGGAACATTCTCGGAACGAAAAATTGTTAGTAGGGATACAATTTGTGGTGGTGGCGGCTTTGAGAGCGGGACCCCACCTCTGTGTATCACATTTATCAAAAAGGAAAGTTTTAAGCCTGGTCTTAAAAGTGGAAAGGGTGTCTGCTTCCCGGACATTTACTGGCAGCTTGTTCCACAAGAGAGGGGCCTGATAACTGAAGGCTCTGCCTCCCATTCTACTTTTAGAAACTCTGGGAACCTCAAGTAAACCTGCAGTTTGGGAGCGAAGGGCTCTCTTAGGAAAATATCTTATGAGATCTTTAAGATATGATGGAGCTCGGTTATTAAGAGCTTTATACGTAAGGAGAAGAATCTTAAATTCTATTCTGAATTGAACAGGGAGCCAATGAAGAGAAGCTAAAACTGGAGAAATATGATCTCTCCTGTTCTCATTGGAACTCTGGCTGCAGCATTTTGGATCAACTGAAGGCTTTTCAGAGAATATGTGGGACAGCCCAATAATAAGGAATTACAGTAGTCTAATCTTGAAGTAACAAATGCATGGAGCAGTTTTTCTGCATCACTCTGAGACTAGATGTTCCTGATTTTAACAATATTACGAAGGTGAAAGAAGGCAGTCCAAGAAACCTGTTTTATGTGAGTCAAATGACAAATTCTGGTCAAAAATAACTTCAAGGTTCCTCATTGTACTACTAGAAGCCAAGGAAATACCATCTAGAGTAACTATATAGCTAGACAATTTCTCCCTAGAGCGCTCAGGTCCAAAGATAACGACTTCAGTTTTGTCTGAATTTAGAAGCAGACAGTTCTGAGTCATCCAGGTCTTTATGTCTTTAAGACATGCTTGTAGTCTGACCAACCTATTGGGTTCATCTGGTTTTATAGATAAGTACAGCTGAGTATCATCAGCATACCAATGGAAATTTATGCCATGCTGTCTAATAATGTTACCTAATGGAAGCATGTATAAAGTGAAAAAAATTGGTCCAAGCACAGAACCCTGAGGAACTCCATGACTTACTCTGGTGTGTGAGGAAGATTCTTCATTTACAAGAACAAACAGGAATCTATCAGATAAATGACCTAAACCAGCCTAGTCCAGTTCTTTTAATCCCATTAACATGTTCAAGTCTCTTTAATAAGATACTGTGATCGACCATATCAAATGCAGCACTGAGATCCAACAGGACAAGCACAGACACAAGTCCGATATCAGAGGCTAAGAGGAGATCATTGGTAACTTTCACAAGCTTTTTTTCAAGCTGCTGTACTTGATGATGCATCACTGATAATTGTGGGAAGGACTCTTTCAATCTTCTCTCTAATGGAAACAATTTTCTTGATAAAGAATCTCATGAAATCATCACTGCTGAGAGTTAAAGGAATACCTGGCTCAACAGAGCTCGGACTCTTTGTCAGTCTGGCAACAGTGCTGAAAAATCCCTGGGATTATTCTTATACTCTTCAATTAATGATGAATAATAAGCAGTTCTAGCTTTACGAAGGACTTTCTTATGCTTTATTAAACTATCTTTGTTTAATTGTTTGTGTTCAATCTATTTTAGGTTTTCTAAATTTACTTGATTTATTGATTTATTTAATTTGGGTGGCGTGGGAGCAGACACAGTCATTATGGGGTTTTGAGGGGTAGCAGCAGCCGTAGAGAAGTGTGTAAGACTACAACTCTGCATCCTGGTCTCAACCCTGGGTTGTCATGTTTTAGGATGACCTTAAATTCGTCCATATTTCTAGAAATGAATTTCATATTCCTTCCAAAGTGGGATGGATGCCGTCTCTCATCATATCAGGCTTTCCCCAGAAAGATTGCCAATTATCTATGTAGCCCACATTGTTTGCTGGACACCATCTAGACAACCAGCGGTTGAAGGAGGACCTGCAGGTAAACATGTCATCACTGGTCAGATTTGGCAGGGGTCCAGAGAAAACCACATTGTTTTGTTCAAAACATTGATCAGAAGATGTCCACTGTCTTTCTGTCCATCTGAGATGAGCTCGTGCTCAGACAACTCAACAGCCATTCTCCACAGTTGATAAATAGCTTCCTCTTTGCATAATACAGTTTTTTGAGGTTACATTTCTGGATGCAGCAGCAGATTGAGTTGATTGATCGTGGTTTTCCAAGATACTTCAAAGCTGACGTGGTTTTTCATGCAGGGCTATGTCAGGTGCATCCACCATGGCTTTTCTTTTCTTGACCTATTCGTGCTGAGGCCTCCCCAGAGTCCCCAAGTGTTTCACAATATTATGCACTGTAGATGTTGAAAAACCAAGGTTCTTTGGTATTATGCATTGAAAGATATTTTTTGAACGGATCAATGATTCTTTGAAGGAGTTTGGCACAAAGTGGTGAGCCACAAGCCATCCTCGCTTGGAAGGGCCAGATCATACTTCTACTACTTTTTGCACCTGGGCTTGGTAAATGCACATCTTCGTACTTCTGTTTGTTTTTGTGCAGAGTCCACCTGGCACTTCATCTGAGTTTCTGTCTGAAATCTTTTTATCTCACCTAGTGTTGAGTCTTTATTGTGGGTAACTTTAAGATTCATGTAACGTTGAAAATGACACACAAATCATCACATTTAGTTCTGGATTAGACCTATTTGTTTTTTTCTTAAAATGCATACATACCTAGTCACACCCTTGATCTTATTCTGACCTGAAAGTGAGTAACTTGCAGTAGTTTCTCACAACCCTGTTTTACTCGTTTTTAACAGCCTTTGAGTTTACATTATTTGACTGAGCAGCATTTAAGAAATGTCATTATTATAGGAGTCTATCAGAGAATACTGTAACCAAATTCAAGTAATAAGTTCCAGCATTGTTTTCTTCAATGCCGTGTGCTAATACAACATACAACAGCTGCCCTGACTTTGCTCCTACACATGTAGATCAACTTGTGGGCAGAGCTACAATCTTCACATGTACAACACTTAACAATATTACCCTTCTGAAAAAGATGGTTATCAGTTAGAGGGGTTGGCTCCTTGCTTTGATTCATAGCCGCTTCTTTAAAACAGAGTTCAAGATAGCTTGAAAGAAAGTGGCCTTCCACTTATTTAGAGGAATTTCATCGTAATCATTTATAAGAAATCCCATCACAGAGCGAGAACTGCTATTATATAAATATATATATTATATATTCATCTTCAATAGAGAGAAGGAATAATCCCGGATTTATTTCCAAATGCCGGAAATAAGAATGCTCCTGTCTAACATTTCTTTTGATACTTTCCAATCAGGCTTTAGGCCCCACCACAGCCCTGAGACAGCTCTGATCAAGGTGACAAATGACATCCGCCTGAACACAGATGGAAGTAAAGTCACAGTCTTAGTTCTGCTGGACCTGAGTGCTGCCTTTGACACAGTTGACCATGCGATCTTATTACAGAGGTTAGAAGACTGGGTGGGAATCTCTGGTAGTGCTTTAAACTGGTTCAAGTCCTATCTGGAGGACAGGAAATATTTTGTTGAAATTGTCTCAGACCAAATGGCTATGACCTGTGGGGTTCCCCAGGGGTCAATCCTGGGATCCGTATTGTTCAATCTGTACATGCTTCCACTAGGCCAGCTAATACGCAGCTATAATGTGTCCTACCAAAACTATGCAGATGACACTCAGATCTACGTGTCACTGACGGCAGGAGAACACGGGCCTGTAGATACATTGTCACTGCATCGAACAGATCAGTGTGTGGATGCAAAACTATTTCCTCCAGCTAAACTCAGACAAAACTGAAATCATTGTCTGTGGCCCACAGAAACAAAGAGAAAGTGTTATCAGTCACCTTGAGACTCTCTCTCTAAAACCTAATTATCAAGTTAGAAATCTCGGGATAATATTGGAGTCAGACCTGAACTTTAACAGCCACATTAAATCAGTAACATCAGCAGCTTTTTATCATCTAAAAAACATTGGCAGAATCAAAGGAATAGTGTCTAAACCAGATTTAGAAAGACTAATCCATGTGTTTGTCTCCAGCAGGTTAGACTACTGTAACGGCCTGCTCACTGGGCTCTCTAAACGGGCTGTAAGACAGCTGCAGTACATCCAGAACGCTGCTGCTCGAGTCCTGACTAGAACCAGGAAATACGAAAATATTAAAATACCACCATATTAGTCCAGTGCTCAGGTCTCTGCACTGGCTTCCTGTCGCTCAGAGAATAGACTATAAAACAGCTCTGCTTGTGTACAAGTCTCTTCATGGTCAAGCGCCAAAGTACATCTCTCACATGTTAGAGCCATATGAACCAACTCGGCTGAAATCCAGGCTGAAAACAGTTCTTTTTAATTGTGCATATGACAGCTGAAAGTATTTTATCTGCACTCTTCACTTTTAAATTAATTAATTAATGATTATTTTTAATGGGTTTTTTATTTTTTATTTATTTTTACTGATTTTATGTAGCTGTAAAGCACTTTGAATTACCTTGTGTACGAATTGTGCTCTATAAATAAAATTGCCTTGCAAAATCAGTGGACAGGCTGACGAAAAGATATTGCAGTTGAGCTATGCATTCTTCCTCAGTACTGATGCATTCGTGAGCTTCTTCCTCAGTACTGATGCATTCGTGAGCTTCTTCACTAATAAACTCTTTCATATTAGAGAGAAAACCCATGTCACTTGTCAATGTTGCATCATTTACAGTAACATGATGATCCAGCTCACCCTAAAACTTGGGCTGGGTTTTTTTTATTTATTATTATTCATGACTTCAATGTCAACACTTATACTCAAAGTCCAAAAATAACAAATGAAAGAGACAGATTTCAAAAATTGAAAACAATTTATTAATCACAAAATGTTATAAAATGGACAGAAAACCAAAGCAGAGCAACAATGGAATCCCCCAAAAGAAAACAAGAACTTAACAGGCTGTCTGTCTGAGGAGTCAAAAGTACAATCAAATACAGGGTCTACAAAAGTGAGTTGAGTCACTAACGAATCACTAATTAAGAACTTTTTTAATGCCCATAAATCAGAAATACCATATCTTTATATTTCAGCAAGTGTCATTTTTCTGTTTTAAGACATCTCTTTCAACATATTTAATACATATTATCAATAAAATGACCAACATCTCCCAGATTCTTTGTTGTATGGGATGAAAGCGACTTTGTTTATATGTAGAGTCCTTATTAGAGTTCTTATTCTTCTAGATTACTTAATCAAAAAAACGTAACATTTTAGTTAAAGTCATTTTAAAAAGCCACTCCTAATTTAGACTTTCTGCAACTGCTTCAAAGGAAAAGCTTTTGTTGTCTAAACCTGCTCGTGTCATTTAAACACATTTAGGTGGTTTTATTTAAACAAAATCACCTGAAATGTGAAAAAGAATTCTTCCTGAACAACTGGAAGAAAGTTTAGAATCAGAAAAGAACTCTCCTCAGGAGCTAATGCTGCCTTTTAAATTTCCACAAAAGGCGTATAAAATGACAAATGACCGACTTAAGAGCCTCCGAGGAAAGGGGAAATGTCAACGTATTAGATCATAAATTGGCTGAATTATCAGATGACTCAGTCAGTTTTTGAGATTGTTCTCAGTTTACTTGATCTGACACTCACATTTATCTTTGTATTTAAGTATACTTTTGATGAACAAGAATCATATTTGAGGCAATTGTCATCCTTGGGAATATCTGACGAACAGCCATATAAACACTACAAAAACAAACTTTAACATCATTTACACATTTCCAAATCTTTCAGCACGCTTCATCTTCTTTGCCTGTGAAGATAAAGAAAGGACAGAAATAATACTTCAATATATTCCTTGCAATCATTTTCTACGACTCGCCATGACTGTTCATACAAAGACAACTACCTCGACCTCTCCTGCACCAGCTGCAGGTGCCCCTGCTGAGACCCCAAACCGCTCCTTCCTCTTTTTGAACTTTTCATCTTCTTCAATCTGAAAAAAATAGAAGTTTATGTCACATAATGCTTGATTCATAAACATTTGATTCAATGCTGGATGACTATATTGCACAGTAAGTGACCAGTCACCTGCACAACTGCCCGCCTTTTCACCAAACTATGTACCACCACCTTATGGTCAGGTTTTAATTGGGTCAATTGGCTTCGATTGTGCCACGCAGTCCAACAAGCTTATGCAACGTCACTACGTTCTTTTTCTATCCTCGCACCGAAGTCTTGAAATGAGTCTAGGAGCAAAAATTCTACACAAAAAAAAATCTGTTGATGGGAAGGAAAACAATAGAAAGTAAATAAATAACAATCGAGCTGACCTTAACTTTTTGGGTAAATGTGGGAAATAGAACTTCCTATCTGAACCAGCAACAGCTTATTTGCAAAGTTAAATCCAGGTGGTGATTTTTTTAAAGATGTAAACCTACATAAAAAAACAAAAAACAATATGTAGTGGCGATTGTTTGTCAAACCAAACATCCTAAAAGTTCAAACAAGCCACTACTGAACTGGGGTTGGGCTTCGTACGCAGGCAAAAGAACTCCAATGTCCGAAACTTGAAGATTGCGTTTGACGGTTTATTTATCCAGCTGGCAAGCAAATAATACAGATCAAACTTTTCTTTGTCCTCTGCTGCTTCTCCTGCTCTGGTAAAAAAAAACAAAAAACAAAAAAAACATAGGCCCCACCCCTATCCATACTGGTCCTATACCAGTCCCTATATTTATAGGAAATGGACCCACAGTTCTTCCTGTCCAACTTAAAACAAAGAAACAAAAAACAAACAATTATTAACCGACAAATAAACTCTGTAAATAACCCCCCAAAATATAAAGTAAACTAAGAATAAGTTTGAACAAAATTCAAAGTAATGAAGATAAGGAGTAAATAGCTCCAACACTATAAACTAACAAAATTGGGTTTTTAATAAACTAATAGAGTTTTAAGAGATTAACCGAATGATAATGTTGAGGGCAGCATATGAATATGCTGCTGGTTCAGAGGTAGCCGGCCTGTTATACATGCCCGCCTTCCACATCGATGCATTTCCTGTTCAGGGCTGCGGGAGGTCTGGAGGCTCTCCTCGCTGTCACAGAGTGAGAGACAGGACGCACCCTGGACGGGTCTACAATCGATCCAAAAGTCCATCACAAACTGGACAACCAACCAACCAACCAACCAACCTCCAAACTCACGCCTACACCTATCCTGAGTACCCAGAAAAAAAGAAACTTACAGAAAAGGCCCCAGCCAAGATGTGACCTTTGTGCTGTGCAGTAACAGAGCTAACCACCACACAACTGTGCTGCCCAAAAGTCCCAACACTGACAAGACATTTTGGATGGCCGTGCAGTTCACAAAAACACTCTGAAATATGACTTCTTTAGTCTTCTGCAGTCGCTTCAGAAAGGATTCACACACACATGGGCCTTTGCACACAG
Source organism: Odontesthes bonariensis (assembly GCF_027942865.1). Lineage (NCBI taxonomy): Eukaryota > Metazoa > Chordata > Actinopteri > Atheriniformes > Atherinopsidae > Odontesthes > Odontesthes bonariensis. The sequence goes on along the minus strand of NC_134515.1, from coordinate 30,941,753 downwards.
TGGCGTGTTGATAAAGTGTTTAAATAAGATTTCTACTTTTGACCATAAATAATTTTGCAATAACAACGTCTGAAATTTGTAGAAACGTTGTTTCATCTCTTGCTTTTTTAGAGTCGAGTGTAGACGAATTGTCAATTTTATCCATTTAAAATCAAAACACAACAATTGTGTATGAAAAGCTAATTCCTTTAGCAGCCAATGATAATGAGTAACAATCTGAATTATATGGATATCCAAAAGGATTTCTTCTGGCATGTGGGGGAAAAAAATTATGTAGTTTAAAAAAACAAACAAACAAACAAAAAAAAAAACTATTGTTCAGTCCACTGAAGAAGGCATGAGCCGAAAGATGAGTATCTGAATAACAAACCAGTTTATGGTGACGTGCTTCTTTACTGGACACAATCACAAAAATGCCAAACTCAAGACTCCAAAAGGGCAGAGAACAGAGAACAAGGGGAGAAAAGCATCTCTCAAACATAAAAGCTCAGTCACCTTTTGTGAGACGGATGAAACATTCATGCCAAATCTTTCTGCTCTCTTCTTCAGCTGGTCAACATTCACCTGTATGAAACACAAAACACATTAAAAAGGCTTCTCATTAACTGGAGCGACACAGAAATAAATGACCAGCTCAATGGTGCACACTTTCTGTAATACTTACAGGAGCTTTACTGTTTGCAACAAGACCTGTTTGGAAGATGGCAGGACAGAATGTGAGAAAAAAGGACACTATGGGCTGCCACACTAAGGTATATGATGTTCTTGTGCCACATCGTGGCAGCATTAGGATAGTGTTTGATGCAGTGAGTTAAGATCACTTAGAACTCTAACAATCTCATCAGTATGATTATCAAATAAGACATTAACGAAGACAAATATATCTTCTATAACCAACATTAGAGTTACTAGCAGAGCCACTTTATACATCAGTTCCTGTGGTAATACATCTCAACAGAAGCTGTTAAAACAATCAACACATGAGAAGAATATCCGCATGAACACTAAACCATAAACACATATTTTTTTCTTCTTCTTTTTAATTTCTTCAATAGATGTGTGTTTAATATAAACCTCAAATCAAATCAAATTTATTTGTATAGCACATTTCATGTACAAAACAATTCAAAGTGCTACACATAAAATAAAAGCATTGCAGCAGGGAGTGTAAGAAGCATTAAAAATACATAAAGAATCTCAGTGAGACGTGCAGTGATAACATACCCGGAGAAGGACTTGAAGCATCACTCGGTGAACCAAACCTGGGGGGGGGCATCAGAAATTTTAACATCAATATTTAGATTTAATTAAAGGACGATTCGACTTTGCTATAACTTGGGTGTCCTGAGGGATCTGTCGATCAAAATCTAAGCGGGACCACCTGGAACCAGTCAATGATGAGGAACGCTCATTGTTGACTGTCACCCATGCAACCGCGCCTTGGCTACTAGTACAGCATGCTGATTGGTCAGCCACAAGCTGATGGATTAGAGCCTGGCAAGATTCTTTTTCTCATGATCTTGCGAATCTACAGAGAATTTAGCTGCTTCATAAGGTTAGAAAACAAGCTGAAACCTGATACTTTGGTTGTTAACAGTAGCAGTACTTAAAATATCAATATTTTACCGTTCATTTTCTGTTCTCAGTGACTACAAATCACCTGCAGTCTCACAAATTTGCCAGTGAATCTAATGTTGTTATTGGAATAAATGATGGTCACAGCTATCAAAACAGAATCCATATTATTAAAAGAAACTCAGGAGTGGAGTTAAGCCTTGCCTTGCTGCCCGTATCGCCTTCTTGCTTTCACTCGTTGCTGGCATGTTGAAACGTTCAGCTCTCTTCTGTAGTCTCTGCTCAACGAAAGGTAGACTTTAAACGTCCGAACATTATATCCATGTTCAAACAGTCATGACGAGCAGTGCGTAAAGCAGGGGTTAATAAAGAAAACATTAAAAAAAGGGAAAGAAATGCAGTCCATAACGTAGATACATCACACATTCAACAATCCCACAAACAGTCCTGGACATCCAAAACTTTGGTGAGGACCACTACCATGAATACTAGTTGTTGTTTAGCTCGCACATACGTTTACACTTAATCCGAACATTTTAGATTATCACTGCTCCCAAGTAATCCCCATGCTTGTTATTAGTGGGTGAAACGATGCCATACATACCTCAGTGGCAGATAATGGAGGAGCTATTTTCACCACATTCTTCTCAGCAGGGCTGAAAGCAGAAAATGAAAGAAACAAATGGTTAAAAACAGGATATGATCTGTGGTGTTGAGCAGGTTGGACACTTTATCAAATCACGTATTTCACATGTGAAAATCCGTCAATGATTTCCTGATGGTTGGCAACCTCATGCGACCACAGGAAATCCCAGCAGAGAAATTGTTTTGGCCCATTTCAGCCTGATTTTCTATTCTTCCATCAAATAAGTTACAGCGCATCGTAAAAAAAAAAAAAAAAAAAAAAAAAAATCAAACTTCAACTTTTACCACCAAATCTAGAATCAGAAAAATTAAAGCATACTGACGAGTGGTTGGAGGGCACAAAATATTGAAAACATTGATTTGCTGTGAGGTTTTCTTGCTTTCTTTTAGTTGGCCAGATTACCTTCTCTCTGTGTCAACTTTCTGTGCCCAGCTGAGCTCATCGCCTTGCTTCTAGTTGCTCGAGGTGGTTAATGAACAACCATGTGAGTAACGCACATTATTTTCAGATTAACAGCGTATTTCCAAAAACTGTCAAACTAAAATTCTATCATTTATATTCACTACATAACTACTGAAGAGTTATTTGCCATGACTGAGATGCGAAGGAGAGCTCTGTCACAAATGTCTAAAAATAACATTCATTAAAAAGAAAAGAAAAAATAAATAAATAAAATTCAGTGTCAGACTTTTTGTTCCTTCCATTGTTGGTTTCCTAACATTCTTCATAAGTACAATGCACTTATGTCTAACAATGGCAGATACATAAGAAAGATAGAATTCTGTTAACTGACAAGAACTACCGCACAAAAATAATAGTTTCCTAAATGAAGACAAACTTACAGTTCGCTCTCAGGTGTTTCAGTATGATTATCCTCTTTTACGTTGTCGGAACTCTCAACTTTAGTGAAATCCTAATGAAAATGAAAACAGAAACAGAAATTTTTCTTTGTAAAATGATTCAAGGAGGGCTGAGAGGGCAAGCAAAAGCACATGATGGGGGGAAAAAAAAAAAAACTATGGCACTACCACTGCATCCTCTGCCAGCACATCATCTACGTCCACATCTTCCTCTGTTGATTGAAACATAGGAGAAATTAATTTCCAGCAGACAAAAAGAAGGGCAGACCGAGACCAGCACGTTTATCTAAAGAATGCTTAGAAGACGATAGAAGGATGTACGAGTAACGGCATTTCGATTGCATGTAAAAAACAGTTGTGCCTCATATGCAACTAAAACATTTATTAGAAAGTTTTACCAAAGGCTGAGTGATTAAATCCAGAAATATTTCATTAAGCCTTGTCAGCAGCCTCTTTTCTGACTGCATGCTGCAATTTCTGAGCTGGGCGGGAATCAACTTTTTATCTATATTGATATTTTCACCAACAGAGTAGACAATCAGATCATACCATCTGCATAAAAAAAAAAAATCTAATGCTGCTCTCGATCACTTGTGTTCTCTGCAAAACTTATTCCAGAGTGCGTAATTGTCCTTACTGTTTCTAAGAGTTACAGTAAGCTGAAGACTCACAATTTCCATTCCCTAAACCTCATTGTTGGCAACTAAAGGCCATTTTAAACCTTCACAGAGGCATCCAGAACAATGTTTTCTGAGCAGGCAGACAGATGTGCATCTCTCCAAAAAGCTATCACCACACAGGCTCCAGAGATGAAGCTACGTGTTGGTTGAATACTAATTTCATGTTGAAAGGAGATCTCTGCCTACTGTTTCCAAATCTTATTGTCAATATTAACACAGGACTGCTGTGTCATAAGAGGCTCTGAATGCACAGTTCTTAAAAAAATGAGTCAGCAGCAAAGCCAGAGGACATAGGTAGGTGACGAGCCGCGCAGTTTTAATATCTCACAGATGCGTTACTATGACTGAGACAGACTCTGTGTTGTGTTGACTCGAGTTTCTTCCTCACACAACGCACAAATGATCACTTTCCCCTGGTGTTGGTGTATGAGAGGAAAAAAATTATTCAAAGTGCTGTGTGAAGTAGTTTCTCTGTCAGCCGAGACCGCGTAACTGAAAAAATGTCACAACTGCTGTTTAAAACCGACATTTTCTTCTTCTTCACTGAAGTAAACGCATCTGTCATTTCTTTCCATTTCCATTTCATTGAACTGCTTAAATCAGTGTTTCCCAACCCTGGTCTTCAAGGCACACTGCCCTGCTTGTTTTCCATGTTTCCCTGCTCCAGCACACCTGATTCAAATGAATGGGTCGTCCTCAGCCTTCTGGAGAGCTTTAAGACCTGACCCAATTATTTGAATCAGGTGTGCTGGAGCAGGGAAACATGAAAAACATGCAGGGTAGTGTGCCTTGAGGACCAGGGTTGGGAAACACTGGCTTAAATTGCTACTACTTACCATGCTCGTCAAGATAGGCTTGGAGTCGGGCGATGAGCTCTCCTTTGTTTCCCTTAGTATCCAGACCTCGGGCCTCGCACTCCTGCCTCAATTCAGCGAGCTACAACGCAACAACAAAACAACAGCAGCACTTTAAATTCAACAGGCAGAAAGTGTGAACTTCCTTTGTAAAGTAGGAGAACTAACTGACACGTTTCTGGAAACTGATATTGCTGTAGAGTTGTTAAATGTAAATGTATTTTATTTCTACAGCCCTTTACAGACAATCCTTACGATGTACTAAAGTGTTTTACAGCAGGTAATAAATAAAAAGAAGAATAAGTAAAAACAAATAAAAACAATAAAAAGAACAGTGAAAGCAATAAAATACAACAAAATCAAATAAGATAAAAGTGTCATCATACTACTGGGTATTAAAAGCAATCCTAAATAAGTAGGTTTTTAGCCTAGATCTGAAGAGGCCCGGGTCAGAAATAAGACGCAGCTTGACGGGGAGCTTATTCCAGAGCCTGGGGGCAGCGACGGAAAAGGCTCGGTCACCCCAGGGTTTGTACTCTGACCTGGGCACTTCCAGCAAAAATGGATTTGTTGACCTCAGAGCTCTACCAGGATTGCAGACTGTTAAAAGCTCAGATAAATATGATGGGGCGAGGCCGTTAAGAGCTTTAAAAACAAACATTAAAAGTTTAAAATCAATTCTATAAAGGACAGGAAGCCAATGGAGGGAGTTAAGAACAGGAGTGATGCGCACACGTCTGTTCGTGTTGGTTAAAATAAATGTGAAGTTGAAATCTTGAAAGAGATCCAGAATCAAAACCACATTCAATTTCATTATTGCAGTAGAAGCAGAAGCAGTTTTCATGAAGATTCCGGGGTTACGGTTTAACCTGCGTCCACATTAACTGGCGACATGCAGCTAAAAGCGCCGGTGGTTGCTGGTTGCTACGGCAGCTGTTAGAAAACTGGAGGACGCTGCTCAGCTGTCCTGGTCTATGCCACATTGCGAGTGTCACATCAAAATCCAAACGTTAGCATACTTCATTGTCACAATATTCAGTCACATATGTATTGTTGCAGCCCAACAGAAAGAGCCGAGAACAGGACGAGAGGAAGAAGCAAATGGTAACAAATGTCACCACAACGCACTTCAAAGTCTTGAGATGACAGTTGTTGTGATTTGGGGCAATATAAATAAAACTGAATTGTATTGAATCGGTAAAGACACTTTACCGAGACTCAACCAAATATTAAACTATTCATGGGGGCTATTGAAAAAAAGAATGTTAGCCAACAAATCTTAATGTCAGTGGAGACCCTGTGTATTATCATTAAATCTCCAATTTATTTTTTCCAAATGTGCGGTACTGTTTGGATGGAAAGAAAATGTAAAAGTATTGAAATCTAACAAATATTGTACTGTACCACTTCAACTCCACACCAGAGATGAGTAAATGTATCACACAACAAAAGCACCTCACTGAGAGGAAGGACTTCAGGAAGTCACCCGTGGATATTACGTTTCCGTGGTGGATATTACGCAGTAACACGCTTGAAGGAGGCCAGCCTTAATGAAAATATTTGCTTTTATTAATATAAAGAAAAGCACATATTGTTGGTGTCGCTCTTTCTTGCTGCTTTGAGTAAGACACAGCGGTAAATACTGACTAGTTTTAATAAACTATTTGATGTTTAGTTAAAGAGTACACTTGTGTACTGGAATAAGAGTATTTATTTCAGTTTACTTTCAGACAGCTTGTGGATGCAACCGAAGCGTACCACAGGATCTCCTCGTGCTAATATTCGACTGTTATTAGATCAAACACACGATTACCATTACTTCATCAAACCAGAAGAGAATTGCTGAGATACATTGTATCTATCAACAGTTACTGTTTTAAGTTAATCATATATATATGATCCGTACTTTGTTCCTAACTTAGCTACCCTTACATGTCCCACTGTTAGCTTGGAATTAGCTACTGCTCAATGAACACATGCCGGGTTTTTTTTCCCCAGCTTTCACAACCGGAGAATACATTTCGTTTTTCGAACCATTTAGTCGTCCGTTATTTCACCTTGCGGTTCTAAAATTATCACCAGTCAAAGCCGGTCTTCACGAATGAACCACCAAATAAAATTAATGTACATATTTTATGGCTCTACCAACCTTCAATTTCTGCAGTTCTACCACTTCGGCCATCTTTCTTTGTTGATGTATTACTTCCTCCAATCAAACTGGAGATGATCTCCTTCTGAACTCCTACACTCGCTTTACTCGTTTTGTCACAGCGCCCCCTAACGCCTAGAATGACACCCTGCAGACGTCCCGCCAAAACCACATCCTCACAGTAAACAAAAATCATTGACCAAAATACTACTGAGCCTGTAGTCTGGTTTTACTGCAAGGTAAAATATGAAGATGAAAGGGAAGGTATGTGCAAAATCATTTACTCAAGTTACTCAATTTGCCAGCTGAAACATACAAACAAGAGTTTGTATAAGACAACTTTTTTTTATATAGATTAAGAAAACAAATAGTTTGTATAGCTGAAACAAGCGATTTTTAATAGTTAATTGGCACCAATTTAGATTTTTGTTTAACCAATTCATTTTCTATTTATTTCATATTCGAGTAAAAAGTTTTCATGATAGCAATATCTGGGCTATTTTCATTTAATGACATTTATTTTCAATTACTCTTTTTTTTGGACAAAACAAATCCTTAGAAGGTTATACTGTGATAGTGACTTGTATTTCCCAACTTTTTTTCAAACTCTTTTCAGGACATTTGGATTCAGAATTTGCATATGTAAATTGAAACCAACCCCTCCCTCTGCCCCTGCAGGTTTCCTGGAATATTTCTATCCCCAGGTTTGTGTGAGAAAAAGTGTTCTCTTTATTAAATAATCTCTTTATCTATTCAAAGATTTTCAAATCATATTTTCGTCATACCAGCTTCTGAAACTATTTTGGTTTATCCTTTTGCAGACCTCAGACACCGTCTGTGATGTTGTGATGATCAGGTATGTTTCTCCTTGGGGGCTCGTCCAAGTTCAGGGTACATGTTTAGGTTTCACTGTACAGTGAAACAGTACTTAACCATTCACATGCCCCTTTGCTGTCAGAAAATTGTGTTTTGTGTTCCAATTGTGTTTTTTTGTATCAATTCACCCATCTCACATTATTAGCTCTTGTAGGAATTAAAAAGTGCAAATTAGAACAAATTTTCAGCTCCAAGTTCTATGTTGCTACCCTGTGCACTAAGCGCTCCTTACTCTCAGGCTTTGAGACATAAACACTTCCACTGTATTGCGGTAAGAATATAAAGCAGTTTGTTCTTTTTATTTCATATATCTTATGTATATTGTAAGTTCTGTCCAAATATGATAATCTCAGTCTGGGTTAGTTTTCTTTCATTTAGATTTAATTTGTCTCTGTTTACCTATTTAGAGGAAAGATGAAGGCAGGATAGCAATGTGATCCACATTCTTGTTGCTGGGCAACATGACCCTATTACATTCATCTCCAGTAGAACTGTAATGCTCTTTTAACTGGTCTTCCCAAATAGAGCATTAAACATCTGCAGCTCATCTAGAACGCTGCTGCTAGAGTTTTAACCAGGACTAAGAGATCTGAACACATCACACCAGTTTTAAAATCTTTACTCTGGCTTCCAGTCAGTCACAGAATAGATTTTAAAAGCCTGCTGGTGGTTTACAAATCCCAGAACGGTTTAGGCCCAAAATATATATCTGTGATATGTTCAGAGAATATAAACCCAGCAGAGCTCTTAGATCCAAGGACTCAGGTCAGCTAGTCCAGTTCAGAGTCCAGACTAAACATGGAGAAGCAGCATTTAGCTGTTATGCTGCAAACAAGTGGAACAAACTGCCAGTGGAGATTAAACTTTCACCAAATGTAGACATTTTTAAATCCAGGTTAAAAACATTTCTTTTCTCATGGGTCTATGTGTAGCAGCATAGACCTGCTGCTCTATGTTACAGCTGCTTGCCATGAGTGCTGATTGCAGCCAATCAATGAGGGCCTCATGGAGAGGGTGAAGCAGTGTGCTCCTGCTGGCATGCCAAATGCCGGGGTTCTTTTGAGAGACCAGTTTGTTGAGCATGTTGTTAATAGCTCTTTGCGCCGTGAATTGAAGCAGTATTTGAGTGGCCATCCTGACTGTACGTTGCTGGAAGTGAGGTGCGAGGCAATCCGCTGGGAGCGTGAGGGTTCGCCTGGCGGGGCAAGAGGTCGTAGTCAATCAGTCCCCTCAGTGTATGGTGTCCAGTATGGTGTTCATGGTGGCGTCCAGGCTGCTGATTCATCCATGTCTGAGATGCGGGCCATGTTGGAGCGTCAACAAGAGCAGCTTAGCCAGCTTATGGGAAGCATTGCTCAGCTGCAGAGCTCCCATCAGTACCGTCGTCCACCACGGTCTGGACCCTTAATATGCCGACGTTGCAATCAGCCTGGGCATTTTGCACACGAGTGTGACGGGGTGCGTGTCCCATCCCGCTCACAGTTCCCTTCACGAGCCCCTTTGAATGCTGGTCGGCATCCTCGTTCTCCAACGTCGGAAAACTAGTGCCCACCGAACTGCAGAGCCACAGTTTGGGTGGGGCCGTTACTGGCTCACAAGTTGCTTCACGTAATGTGGAGGGTTCTGAGTTGATTTCATCTTGTCCCCATTTGGAGTTGAACATGGGTGGCATGAGGGTTCCTTGTCTGGTAGACACTGGCTCTATGGTGTCTACAGTTTCTGAGAGCTTCTTCTGCCAGCATCTCGAGCCTTGGGGTCAGGAGCGCCTCCGTTTGTGTCACTGGTTGGAGCTTAGAGCTGCCAATGGGCTAACTATTCCATACCTCGGGTACCTGGAGCTTGATGTGCAGCTTTGTGGTAAACTGATGCCCCACTGTGGTGTTTTGATTGTGAGGGATCCCCCTGGTGGTGTGCCTTCTCAGGTGCCTGGTGTTTTAGGGATGAACGTAATCCTTAAATGTTACCAGGAGCTTTTCGGACAGCATGGTGTAGCTTTGTTCTCTCATGTCTGCATCTCTGAGGCTCCCAAACCAGTTGTGCAAGCACTGCAACAGTGCCATCATGCTAAAGCTCCAGCCCATGAGGATGGGCCTGGGGCAGTGAGGGTCAGGGGCAGGAGAGGCTGGCAGATTCCTGGTGGTGTGATGAAAATTGTGGCTGTCACCTGTTCCGAACGGTTCTCAGGTTGTACAGTCCAGTTTGAGCCTCTAGATGCCGGCTTGCCCGCTGGGTCACTGGCTTCCCCTGCTTTGGTTCGTGTCATTAGAGGCACTGCCTATGTACCTTTCCTTAATGTTGGCTGCAATGATGTTGTTTTGCACCCACGTACTGCTGTTGCTGTTGGTACACTGGATTTTGTGAATGTGGTTAGCCTTCCTCCAGGGGTCACTGAGGTACCATCAGCTATGGCTACTATGTCTTCTCAGACGGCTTCTCCTAGTGTGCAGCAGCAGGTGGAGAGCGTTGACCTTTCTCCGTTGTCTGTGGAGGAACAGGGTCAGGCGAGAGCATTGCTTGGGCAATACTCTTCAGTCTTTTCTACCCATGACACCGATTTGGGTTGTACTAACCTCATATCTCACGACATCCCTTTGGTGGATGATACCCCCGTGAAACAACGTTATCGGCGTATTCCACCCTCAGAATATGAGGTTGTGAAGGAACACATCAGTCAGCTGCTCTCCTCGCACGTTATTCGTGAGAGTAGCAGTCCTTATGCGTCCCCTATTGTGCTGGTACGGAAAAAGGATGGTAGCCTGCGTATGTGTGTTGACTATAGACAGCTCAACAGCAAGACTTGAAAAGATGCTTTTCCTCTACCACGCATAGAGAAGTCCCTAGATGCATTGTCAGGTGTGTGTTGGTTCTCGACCCTGGAGTTGGCCAGTGGTTATAACCAGGTGCCAGTCACCGAGGCAGATAGGCCAAAGACCGCCTTCTGTACCCCTTTTGGGTTGTTCGAGTGGAACAGGATGCCCTTTGGCCTCTGTAATGCTCCCAGCACTTTCCAGAGGCTTATGCAATGCATCTTTGGGGACCAACAGTGCCAGTCGTTGTTGTTGTACCTCAATGACATTGTGGTGTTCTCCTCCACTGTAGGAAAGCATCTGGAGAGACTGAAAGTTGTGCTGGAGCGGCTTCAACATGAGGGGCTTAAAGCCAAGCTCAGCAAGTGCTCTTTCTTCCAAAGGGAAGCGCATTACTTGGGCCATGTGATTTCGGCTGACGGTGTCTCCACCGATCCGGGCAAGGTTGAAGTGGTTGCCAATTGGCCGATTCCCACTTCTGCGACAGAGCTTCAAAATTTTTTTGGTTTCACCAGTTACTACCTGCGGTTTGTGGAGGGATTCGCCAAGTTGGCGGCCCCTCTGCACAAAGCTTTAGCTATGTGTGGCGGCCCCAAGACTGGGAAGAAAACTGATCGACAGCTTCTCACGTGCTGGACTGAGGAGTGTCAGCAGAGCTTTGAGACACCAAAAGCCATGTTCACGACAGCACCCGTGTTGGCTTATGCAGACTTTACTCTCCCGTTCATCTTGGAGGTTGATGCCAGCCATGGTGGCCTGGGAGCGGTCCTTTCTCAGGTGCAGGCAGGCAAGGTGAGACCAATTACATTTGCTAGCCGGGGCCTGAGGCCTACCGAGAGGAATATGGTGAATTATAGCTCCATGAAGCTCGAGTTCTTGGCCCTTGAGTGGGCCATGACAGAAAAATTTAGGGACTATTTGTTGGGCAATAAGTGTGTCGTGTACACCGACAACAACCCCCTTAGCCATCTGTCTACGGCTAGGCTGGCGGCCACTGAACAGAGGTGGGCACCCCAGCTAGCCTCTTTCGATTTTGAGATCAAGTATCGGTCAGGGAGGAGTAACGCCAATGCCGATGCTCTTTCTCGCCAGTATCCATCTTGCCCCCAAGATGTCAAGATGATGCTTCCAGGCACTGCTGTGCCTAGGTCTTTGCAGGAAGCTTTGGGCTTGAGAAAGGCAGATGCTACTCAAGCTGCTATTGCGGCTATGCCACAGCATACCCCTTCTGAGCTTTGCCTCTTTCAACAGATTGATCCTGTGATATAGGAACTGTTGAGATTTTGGCCTGAACAGTAGTGTCCCAGCCGTGAGGAGCGGAGTCAGTTGTCTCAGTCCACGCTGATTCTGTTGCGGGAGTGGGACCGCTTGGTGGAAGAAGATGGGGTTTTGTACCGCAGAGTGTTCCGCCCAGATGGTGCTGAATCGTTGTTTCAGCTATTGTTGCCCAGTGCACTGACGAGTGAGATCTTGACCCAAGTCCACCAGGAGCATGGTCACCAGGGTGTGGAGCAAACACTGGCACTACTTCGTTCTCGATGCTATTGGCCTGGCATGTCCTCTGATGTGGCTCAATGGTGTCGGAAGTGTGAGCGGTGTCAGGTGGCCAAAGATGTACATCCAAAAGCTCATGGCTTTATGGGGCATCTTTTGGCTTCCCGCCCTAATGAAATCCTTGCCATTGACTACACTACTCTAGAACCAACCCAGAATGGTGTAGAGAACGTCCTGGTGCTTACTGACATCTTTAGTAAGTACACTGTGGCTGTCCCTACTCAGGACCAGCGTGCCGCCACATTGGCCAGGGTTTTGGTATCAGAGTGGTTCTATAAGTTTGGTGTCCCCGCTCGGTTGCACTCGGACCAGGGTTGGAATTTTGAAAGTTCTCTCATTCAGCAGTTGTGTAATTTGTATGGGATTATAAAATCACGCACCACCCCATACCACCCTGAAGGGAATGGTCAGTGTGAGCAGTTCAATCGGACGCTCCACAACTTGCTGCGCACTCTGCCTGCGTCCCGAAAACGGGATTGGCACGTGTGCCTGCCTCATGTCCTGTACTGTTATAACACCACCCCCCATCAGTCAACCGGAGAGTCGCCGTTTTTCCTGATGTTCGGGCAGGAGCCAAGGCTGCCGATTGACTTCTTGTTGGGCAGAGTTGAGAGCCCTGTTGGTGGCTCTATTCATGAGTGGGTTCAAGAGCACCAAGTCCGTTTGCAGGTAGCCTTTGATGGTGCCAGAGAGCACTTGAAACAGGCTGCAGATCGGCAGAAGCGGGTCCATGACCAGCATGTTAAAGGTCTGCCACTGAGTGAAGGGCAGCTGGTGTACTTGCATGACTTTAGTGCAAGAGGGCCTCATAAGACCCGTTATCGGTGGAGCTCGGTGAGGTACAGAGTGCGGAGGATACCCAAGGAGGATGGTTCGGTGTACACCATTGGGCCAGTGGATGATGAGACCAAAACCAGACAGGTCCACCGCACTATGTTGAAGGCTGTCATAGAGGCGGACTCGCCCGGTGGAGAGTCTTCCCATCGCTCACCACCTCGGGAAGGGCCACCTTCTGATGATGAGCCTCCATTTGAGTATGACTTGCTTGTACTCAGCCAGCAACCTTCTGCAGCCTCTTCTGCTATGTCCCCCACCAGACCAACTACCTCTCAAGAGCCGTTGGTTCCAGCTTCTCGGATGTTTTTACGTTCTGCAGTCAGTTGCTCTGACTCCACCCACACGGCCCCACATCGGACCTTGCGTCAAACCCGAATGTGCATCGTCTTCCACGGTCTGCAGGAGAAGCACCTGCTGCCAATCCGCCTGCTCCAGTGTCCAACTCAGTCTCTGCTTTGTTCAGACCGTGGAGCTAACTTGTTGTGTTTGCTGTACTTTGTTGATCGTTGGGACGACGATCCAAGAGAGGGGGGGGCAGAATGTAGCAGCATAGACCTGCTGCTCTACAGCTGCTTGCCATGAGTGCTGATTGCAGCCAATCAATGAGGTGGCAACGATAAAAGTGCCGGTCTTCCCACAAGTTCTTCCTCTGTATTGTCACCAAACTCACTTCCAGGTCAGATCATTTGGCCTGACAGGTATGGCTGCCTGATGCTTCATCTCGATGCTGGTTGTTTTTTTGTGTGCTCATGGTGCTTGTTGTGCCATAGGGTGATGGCTTAGGTGCTGCTCCCTGCCCTTGTGTATGCTGCTGTGTGGGCTGCATTGTTGAACGCCAGCGGCGGTTTCCGAGCTCTCTCTCGCCGTCCCTCCGTTGTTGTTGTGTGTTGCGGCTACAGGTATGTTTGTTTTTAAATACACACCCAATACGCTGATCATTTAAGTGCTGCTAATAGCGTTTTTTTACAGGGTACCGCAATCGGCTCACTGGAGCTGCTGCTGCTTTGCTGGATGGATTTTTAATTGCTCAAACTTCACCGCTCTGCTTCTCTGCTGCTCGTCCGAAGCGGCTGCGTTTGCCGCTGCCTCGCAACCACCTCGTCTATGTCTGCCTGGCCTACCAGATGATTAAGGACATAAATACTTGGAGTTGATTTTAAACTTCTCTTTTATAAATTGTTTGTCCTGAGTTGGTAGTTTCTCTTGTTGTTTTACTTTTAGTTGTGTTTTGCTGTCGACTCAGTTTATTATTTCATTTTGTTTTATTTATTGTTGCATTTTCTAATTTGTTTTTCTTTTACAGTTGCTGGTGGCCGGTGGTGGCGGCGCTGGTGTCTTGGTGGTGGTCCCCCCCCTTCCTGTTTTGTTTTGCTGTGTCTGGCACATGGGTGATTTTGGTTGTTTTTGCTTTATTTTGGAGTGCCCCTTATTTCTACTAGCTCTTGTCCACTCACTTGGCCCCAGCATTATTCAGTTTTACTTTTTTTGTGAATCCCTTTTTAAACCAAGCTTTTATAAATTAATAAAAATTGTATTTTAAACCTTGAACCGCGTCTCATGCTGCCTGAGTGACGAACCTGTGTGCCTTTACTATCGTAACCTAATTCTCTGGGTGAAATTCCCAGGGTGGCGTTGTTGGTTTTCCTTGTTTTCCCTTTAGTTAAGACTAGTTTTATTTCGTTCCTCGCCACATATGCACGAAATCTGCACGATATCTTTTCATTTATCTGGACTGTTACTTGTTCCACGACAGGTGTGAATTTGTGCATAATCCGCGATAGCGAAGACACGACAGGTGCACGGTATCTATTACTGTTGCTTGTTTTTAATTATTTAATTTATTTCTCTTTATATTCTTTTATGTATTTTTAATGCTTCTTCCACTCACCGCTGCAATGCATTTATTTTATGTGAAGCACTTTGAATTGTTTTGTACATGAAATGTGCTATATAAATAAATTTGACTTCTCATCTGGCACCATGTTGCAATTGCTTCCAGGAGATAGATGAGTCTGTATCAGCAAGTAACAAAAGTTTTTGTTCTGAACCGTTTCTGAAATGTACACACATTTTCTGGTCCTTTTGTTACTTTTCCAGTTATATAACAATAAATATTCATCATGATCACAGTACACAAGCACCTTGAACTCCAACACCTCAGCCAGACTTCTGTTTGCAGAGAGTCTGTGGAATCCCTCACTGAGAGTATGAGCCGAATTTCCTATGAAAACAAAAGAATTTAAGAAACAATTACTGATCTCCAGGGTCGCAGTATGAGGGACAACCTGTTTTTTTCTGGAATCCCGGAGCAGGCGGATGAGGATCCTGAACTAACAATATAAAACTTCATCCAAACACACCTTAAACTTCCGGGAGGTACAGTGAAGAATATCACCTTTCACAGCGTTCACTGCCTGGGAGAGGAGAGACCTGATGCCTGCAGACCGAAAACTATTGTGGCCACATATGAGCATTATAAACAGAAATTGTCACGTTTTGGGTGGGTGTGCGTGGCATGGAGAAGGTAGGACCCGGATGCAGATATTCAAAAAATTTTGATTTATTTAAAACAATTCAAACAAAAAGCACAGCTGAGCCGGTATACAAAAACTAAACTATGAAAAAACAAAACCTGACGAGAGCTGTGAAAACATGGACAAACCTGAGAGGAATCACTGTGACATGGGAACAATCCCAGGTTTCTTTTCAGCACTGGGATTGTTCTTATTCTCTTCTATCAATGATGAATAATAAGCAGTTCTAGCTTTACGTAGGGCTTTCTTATACGTTATTAAACTATCTTATCTGTACTCAGCACTAACTGGGATAAAAACTCTGAGAATTCAGACAGAAACTCAGAATAAGGGCCAGATGGACGATACACAACAACAAACACAAGAGGTTTCTGTGATTTCCACTTTGGGTGGGAAAAACTGAGAATCAGAGATTCAAAAGAGCTCAAACTAATCTTGGGTCTGGGACTGATTAGTAACCCTGATCTGAAAATAGCTGCCACTCCTCCTCTTCTGCCTGTGGTTCGAGGAACATGAACATTTAAACAGTCAGAGGGAGTTGATTCATTAATGCTAACATGATCCTCCTGCTGCAGCCAGGTTTCTGTAAGACAAAATATATCAATATGATGATCACAAATCAACTCATTCACTAACAGAGACTTCGAAAGGAGAGATCTGATATTCAGCAAACCATATTTAATAGTTTGATGTTTTTGTTCAGTTAAAGTCTTTGTTTTAATTTTTTTTTGCACAAGAGGATTTGCTCGTTTTGTGTTAATTGATTGGGTGGGTAGCAGCAGGTGGGAAGCTGCAGAGAAGTGTGTAAGACTACAACTCTGCATCCTGGTCTGAACCCTGGGTTGTCATGTTTTAGGGTGGCAAATAAATTAATCCATATTTCTAGAATTGAGAGCTGCTCCTTCCAAAGTGGGATGGATGCCGTCTCTCCTCATCAGACCAGGTTTTCTCCAGAAAGATTGCCAATTATCTATGTAGCCCACGTTCTTTGCTGGACACCATCTAGACAACCAGCGATTGTAGGACGACATGCGGCTAAATATGTCATCGCTGGTCAGATTTGAAAGGGGTCCAGAGAAAACTACGAAGTCCGATATTATTTTGGCAAAATTACACACCGATGCAACATTAATTTTAGTGACCTCCGATTGGCGTAACCGGGTGTCATTAACGTTGACGGGATTAACTATTTTACCGTATTTACGTTTATCCTTAGCCAGCAGTTTTAAATAGGATTCTACGTCACCCGCTCTGGCCCCTGGAATGCATTTGACTATGGTCGCTGGTGTCTCTAATGCCACGTTTCTGACTATAGAGCTGCCAATTAACCGGGGTTTTGTCCTCAACGGGTGTGTCGCTGAGTGGGGAAAATCTATTTGAAGCGTGGACAGGTCGATGGTGAACAACGGGCTTGACTTTAGAGCTATGCCTCTTCCTGACAGTCACCCAGCCACCTTGTAATCCCAGCTGCTCGGGTTCTGCTAGGGGGAGGCTAATTGAGCTAGCTACGCTAGGTGGCTCCACACTGGCTAATGGGACCTGGCTCGCTATCGGTTGATTTTCAACAGTGCAGAGCCGAGCTTCCAATTCAGATAACCTCGCTTCCAAAACTACAAAAAGACTACATTTGTTACATTAAGATCCGATTTATTGGTCATGCATACATGCATACACACAAAATTTGTCCTCCGCTTTTAACCCATCCAGGTTGGCACCTGTTGACACACATGCACATGCACAGGGTCACACACTCAGAGACAGATGCCAACCTGGAGCAGTGGGCAGCCATGAAGCGCCCGGGGAGCATGGGGGATACGGTGCCTTGCTCAAGGCCACCTCAGCCGTGACAAGGAGGTGGACTCTGTTCAAACACAGTCGGTCACCCCCCCACCCGCCTGCCACACTGCGGCGGTGGGCAGCCAGTCTCCGCTTCACATCCACCTTAATATCAGACCACCTCTTCTTCACCTTTGCTTGTGTGCGCTTCTCTGACCCCACAGCATTGACAGCCTCGCACACGCTCGCCCACCAACTCATCTTACGTTAGCTACGTCAGGGGCCCTCTTTCTGGTCCAAAATATCAGGAATTCTTTGATGAGTGGATCAGCTTTCTGTAAAGCATGCATGTCAGGGTTAGAGTGGCAGGGGAAAGCAGACACAGTGGCCTGGGTCACCCGATTCTCTGTGACAACCTGTTGCAGAAATTCTGGGAGCGACGTGCCTGGAGCTACATGCCCTGATGTAGGGATGCTTGGGGGATGCTGCCTGGAAAGTGCATCTGCATTCCTGTTACTTCGACCAGGCCTGTATTTGAGGGAAAAGTCAAAAGAAACCAACTGTGCGGCCCAACAATGCTCTGTAGCTCTCAGCTTCGCCGTGGCTAGGTGACTGAGAAGATTGTTGTCTGTATACACCACACATTTCTGTCCTAATAGATAGTCCCTGAATGTTTCTGTTATAGCCCATTTAAGGGCGAGAAATTCCAATTTCATGGAGCTGTAATTTACCATGTTGTCTTCTGTTGGCTTAAGGCCATGGCTGGCATATGCAATGGGTCTCATCTTGCCATCTTGTTCTTGGGAGAGTACCGCACCCAATCCGCTATAGCTGGCATCAACCTCCAGAATGAATGTAAGGAGAAGTTGGCATAGGCCAGGACTGGGGCGGACACCAACCTTTGTTTTAGACCCCTGAAGCTCTGCTCACACTTATCCGTCCATGCAGCGGGCAGGCTCGCTTCTGGTGTTTACCGGGCTTTGGTGACTGTGAGTTGAGCAACCAGGTGATGCAAAGGGGCAAATCCTAGAAAAGAGCGCAGCTCCGACACTTGGCTAGGCCTTGGCCACGTTGCCCCTGCCTCGACTTTGCCAGAATTGGTGGCTACACCTTCGCTACAAATGATGTGACCTAGATAGCTCACCTCAGGCCTGAAGAACGAGCACTTCTCCAACTTGACTTTGAGTCCCTCTCTCTGCAGGCAACCCAGCACGGCATCCAGGCATTGAAGGTGCTGTGTCACAGTAGCAGAAAAGACAACAACGTCATCCAAATACAAAAGCCAGGATTGACCAGGCTGGTCCCCAAATATCCTTTCCATCAATCTTTGGAAAGTGCTAGGGCCATTGCACAATCCAAAAGGCATTCAATTCCACTCAAACAAACCAAAAGGGGTGACAGGTACCTGGTTGTATCCAGCAGCCAAGTCCAAGGTGGAGAACCAGCGGGCCCCGGATAAAGTATAGAGGGATTCCTCAATAAGAGGCAAGGGAAATGCGTCCTTGCGTGTCTTACTCTTCAAAAGCCGGTAGTCCACACACACAGGCTGCCATCTTTCTTTTTCACAAGCACGATGGGAGAGGCAAAGGGGCTACTACTCTCCCTGATTACCTGTGCATACAGAAGTTGGTGAATATCGGCCTTCGCCACCTCATACTCTGAAGGTGGGATCATACGGCGATATCGCTGGCGCACGGGCACGTCATCCAGTAGGGCGATATCATGGGAAATAAGGTTAGTGCAACCTAAATCTCCCTCAAAAGCTGAAAAGATACCACTGTACTTCTGCAGTAGTATCCTAATTTGACACTGTTCTTCCTGAGTGAGCGCTGTTAAATCAACTGCAGCAGTATTATCCTGCACTGAACCTGTACTCTGTGAAGAGACAGTAGCCGCTACACCCTCCTCTACGAGATTATCAGGTGAGTCGACAAAGTAAGCCTCACTTACTGTCCCTAGGACTGTTCGGGGGTACAAGACAACATCCTGAGTTCCCACATTGACAATAGGAATATACGCAGTACCTTTAGTCATGTGGACCAGGGCTGGAGATGCTAATAGTCCAGCAGGCAAGCCACTGCTAAGGGGCTCAAACAAAATCTGCTCTGCCAAATGCTGGGGACCTGTGGCTGCCACCATTTTCATAGTACCCCCTGGGATTCTGCAAACCCTCCCCCCTTTCACCTTCACACAACCCAAACACTCAGGTTGGACTTTATTTTGGGCCTGATGACACTGAAGAAGGGCCTGCTGAATGGACGTGGGAGCCTGTAAGACAGAAGGTAAGTAAAAGAGGGCAGGCCCATGTTGTGCCGAGGGCACGCCATGGGAAGTGTCTCTGACAACCAACACTCCCCGCTTTGTGACAGTTTAGCCAGAAAGTTGCACATCCAACTCCAAGTAGCCCACATAAGGTATTGTTAACCCATTAGCAACACTTAACCGTAGCCAATTACAGGAGTTTTTCTGGCCCCCAAGGTCTAAAATGCTGCAAAAAGAAACTTTCAGTCATGTTTGACACCATTGATCCGGTGTCAACTAAGCAGGGGACCTCCACCCCTCCCATTAATACAGGTATATTTGGACATTCAGACACCAAGCCTTCATGACTGACGGCTACATTTGAGTCAGAGAAGCCCCCACCTGAACTTTGGCTCAATGGTTCAGGGGGTGCAAGTTTCCCTGGTTCCGAGAGCAATATTTCTCAGAGTGATGTGGTGTGGCTACAGGAGCTGGCTGTGGCTGGATGGCTGCATAATCTCCTCTACACTCTCTGGACTTGGCTTTTGGCACCTCCTACAAATCATTGTTTTCCTACCTTTCCCCGACTGGATTCTAGGCCCCCCCTGAAGGACTATAAGGGTCTTAGTAAGGTGGGTCAGCTGCCCTTGCTGGTTCCTGAGGATTTCCTTCAGTTCACTCAACTCTGAACTGAAAGGTGGGTTACCTGACCTCTGGTGGTTGGACTGATTACCTGGTACAGTGTGCTGGTAACCAATTGCATTGGGAATAGAATAACTTCTGCCCCTTGTGCCCCCAGGGACCGCTTCTTGTTCCCACCTAATGGCCTCAGTGCGGACATCTAACAAGGTGGCAGTTGGGTGGCCCCGAACAAACTGCTTGAGTTCTCTGTGAAGGGAACAATCAGACACATGTTCAACAAATTGATCTCTCAACAACACCTGAACCGAAACCGGTTCCGGTGCGCCAGCAAGACGGTCGCACTGACGGGAGCTCCGTCGCCGCTACCTAACTTTCTGTTAATTTTGCTAGTTTTCTTCGCTTGTTTCGTTTGCGTTACAGTGTCACTCATACAGTCTGACCAGCAGACACTTCTGGATATACGATCGTCACTTGGAAAGGTAACGAACTTTCATTCAACTTTCCGGAGTGCAAGCTCGGACTGCAGTGGGCTCTTTGTTGTTCCGCCGCTTTGTTTACTTACAAGACGGAGGAGGAAGAAACAAGGTCGACGTGCTGGAGTCCTCGTCCGTACTTGGAAAAGGTGCTTCAAACCCACTCTGCCAACCATCATACTTGCCAACGAGATGGATGAATTAAATGCACGGACCAAATTTCAACGGGACATAACAAACTGCTGTGTTTTGGCATTCGTCGAGACGTGGCTCGTCCCGGAGATACCCGACACAGCTGTTACACCGTCGGGATTCAACATATTCCGCCAGGACAGGGCTGCTGACTCAGGCAAGTGCAGGGGTGGAGGGGTCTGTGTTATGGTTAACTTTTTATGGACTACAAATATAACAGTACTGGCATCTCACTGCTCTCCAGTCCTTGAGCTGCTAACTGTAAAAATCAGACCCTTCTATCTACCGCGGGAGTTTACTGCAGTCATCATGACGGTGGTCTACCTCCCCACTCAGGTAGATAAGGCTGCTGCTTTGAGGCAGCCTTCATTGTTGTTGGAGATTTCAACAGAGTTAACATGAAGAAGGTCCTGCCGAAATACCATCAGCACATTGTTAGCCCCATTCTTTTATTGGAAGCCCAAGAGCAAGCTGGACAAGTCTGAAGTTAAACAAAGTATTTATTGGTGGTCACAAGTCAAGTATCAGCGCTGGACTCGGAGAGACAGAGTTCTCTCATGAAATCCGTCCGACCAAGCCCCGATATCCGGAAACATTTCATATTTATGTTCACCTTTATCTAACAGAGGTTGTACCTACACTCGACAACGTATCATTGAACATTTACTAGTGATGTGAGCAGGCCATCCACCATCTTCATCATGTTCTTTGGATGTGATAAGCGATGTGTGTGTGTGTGTGTGTGTTGTTTCAGGCGTGCATCTACTGTACCAGACCTATCTGTCCTAATAGAGACGCTTTATCTGACCCAGTTATTTTATCCCGCTAAGTCATCTTAAAGTCAACGCACAGTCATGCGCTTCATATCAATGCGTTCGGCCACCTAGCGATAGCCGCACCCGTTACGGTGTTTACTGCTCGGTCTACACTTCGTTTGCACAGTTTACACAGCCCGTAGTGATACGAAGGTAGAGAGAAATAGCGCCAAGTGATTGTGAGGTCTGACTTTTTCTGGAGGGACGATTTTGTGATGCAAATGTATTACTCTTTTGAACGCATATTGTTTTGAGAAGCAAAACGCTTTATTTTCGGGACCCTAGCAAACTAGCCGGACTACCTTCATCAACACTAAAACGAGGCTGCAACTCGGCTCACAGGACGCAGCGGGGGGTAAGAAAATGTTCATAAATGATGTCGCTAATATGAGATGTCATACAGCTTCATGTCAAAAGAGGCGAACTATCCCTTTAATACGGCGCTTGTACATTAAAATGGGAATACAATAATGAAAATTTATGTTTTTAATGGATTTGTAGGTCTTATATAGTTTAAATCATCACTGGGACACAAATTCTTCTTTGAGAAGATTTTATTGCGTATATACGGGTTTAGGTCCTTTGTGTGTTCTCTGTAATGTAGCACTTCACAACACAGCAGGATGTAAGAACAACCATCATTTCACAAAACCAATGATTTGTTAAGAAGTAGTAACATACTGAACATTTGATTATTCACAAGTTAAAGGCAATACCTGGAATTTCCACCTAAATCCCCTTTTACATGAGTGCAATACCCAATCGGATCTTATTTGTCCACGTTTCACTTCACAGACGTCACTTCACAAGACAAGCACTTGGAACATTTTACCCAACATTTTTGTGTTTGTTGTACAAATCAAACCTTACAAATCAGTCAGCGAGTATCACCAACAGTGATTGCAGCTGCAGATTACAAAGCATCCTCCGTCTGCCTGCTCAGCGCATCATTCAAAACAGTGAACATAAATATAAAGTAAGTTAATGGCCGGTACTCAAACAGAGTTGACATAACAAAATAACACATCATTACACAGCATAGCATGTAGCTTATGTTCACCAATTGCTTTTAGAAAACAGTTAAAACACACACGCAACGCAGTACATTATTAATAAAAACATATTAAGCCAATGAAAACTAATTAATAAAAACATATTCATCCAGCTAATCGCAATGTCCTTAAAGTAAAATTTTAGATAAAATAAACTGCCCTAATAATCGACTGTGTATGTTAATGCAAAATTGTTTCGTAATATTTTACTACTGTGACAATATAAAACTCATTTTGAAGCAGCGTAACAGTTTCATTTCAGTTTCTCCACATCGGACGTCTCATTTTAAATAAAGATCTTGGGATTTGTACATGAAGAATCAACTTAAAATTGCAGTCTGTACGTTACAGTCCAACTGACTTTCATTTAATTTACTTATATTAATCTGGACTGTGTATAAAAAGGCTTACAGTTCGGACATGATGTGGATACATGTTTTTTCAATTTTCAATTAAATTCAAATCAATTCAGTTTCATTTATATAGCGCCAAATTACAACAAATGTCATCTCAAGACACTTTAATAATATAGTCCAATTCAAGCCAATTATTTGTAATCATAATCCAATCAAATTCAATTAATTAAATTCAAAATTAGTCCAATTCATACATACAGAGTCAATTCAAAAGCAATTTCCTAACTAAGGAAACCAACAGATTGCACCGAGACTTATCTTCGGTCCAATCTCCCGTCCTGAGCATGCATGAGGCAACTGTGGAGAGGAACGACCCCCTTTAACAGGAAGAAACCTCTGGCAGAACCAGACTCAGAAAGGGTGGCCATCCGCCTCAACCAGCTGCGGTTTGAGAAGACAGAAAAGAGGGGACAACAAACACCATAACACCATTCAACGGATACCTGTTGAGACAGGGAAACACAAGTCAATGACAACAATAATGCCAAATGTAGATAATATCATTTGAGAAATTAAATGGGGGGAAAAAGAGAGCAAAGTGTGACATAAGAGGCCCCCAGAAGGCTAGGCCTATAGCAGCTTAACTTTGGGTTGTTTCAGGTTCACCTGAGCCATCCCTAACTAGAAGCTTTATCAAAAAGGAAAGTTTTAAGCCTGGTCTTAAAAGTGGAAAGGGTGTCTGCTTCCCGGATATTTACCGGCAGCTTGTTCCACAAGAGAGGGGCCTGATAACTGAAGGCTCTGCCTCCCATTCTACTTTTAGAAACTCTGGGAACCTCAAGTAAACCTGCAGTTTGGGAACGAAGTGCTCTGTTAGGAAAATATCTTACAATGAGATCTTTAAGATATGATGGAGCTCGGTCATTAAGAGCTTTATATGTGAGGAGAAGAATCTCAAATTCCATTCTGAATTTAACAGGGAGCCAATGAAGAGAAGCTAAAACTGGAGAAACATGATCTCTGCTGTTAGATCTTATCAGAACTATGGCTGCAGTATTTTGGATCAGCTGAAGGCTTTTCAGATAATTTGTGGAAAAGACCAATAATAAGGAATTAGGAATAAGGAATCATCCAGTCTTGAAGTAACAAATGCATGGACTAGTTTTTCTGCATCACTCTGAGACAAGATGTTCCTGATTTTAACAATATTACGAAGATGAAAGAAGGCAGTCCTAGAAACCTGTTTTATGTGAGTCAAATGATAAGTTCTGGTCAAAAATAACTCCAAGGTTCCTCACTGTAGTACTAGAAGCCAAGGAAATACCATCTAGAGTAACTATATAGCTAGACAATTTCTCCCTGAAGCACTCAGTTCCAAAGATAATCATTTTGTCTGAATTGTCTGATTTGTCTAAATTTTGAAGCAGAAAGTTCTGAGTCATCCAGGTCTTTATGTCTTTAAGACATGCTTGTAGTCTGACCAACCTATTGGTTTCATCTGGTTTTATAGATAAGTACAGCTGAGTATCATCAGCAGAGCAATGGAAATTTATGCCATGCTGTCTAATAATGTTACCTAATGGAAGCATGTATAAAGTAAAAAGAATCGGTCCAAGCACAGAACCCTGAGGAACTCCATGACTTACTCTGGTGTGTGAGGAAAATTCTTCATTTACAAGAACAAACTGAAATCTATCAGATAAATATGAATTAAACCAGCCTAATGCAGTTCCTTTAATCCCAATAACATGTTCAAGTCTCTGTAATAGAATGCTGTGATCGACCGTATCAAATGCAGCACTGAGATCCAAGAGAACAAGCACAGATACAAGTCTGCTATCAGAGGCTAAGAGGAGATCATTGGTACTTCCACCAGTGCTTTGTCTGTGCTAAGGTGCACTCTGTGATCATTTACACAAAAATAGTCTGAAGAGTTTCAGTCAGGATTCAAAGATGAGCTGCAAGTAGTTTTTCCAGAACTTTAGACAAAAAAGAGAGATTGGATATAGTTCGACAATTAGCTAACACTTCTGAATCTAGAGTAGGTTTTTTTAAAGTTTAATTACAGCAACATTTAAAGTCTGAGGTACATATCCTGTCAACAAAGACAGATTGATCAAATCCAATATGGAAGTGTCGATTAAGGGGAAAACCTCCTTGAACAGTCTGGTTGGGATTGGGTCTAAAACACAAGTTGATGGTTTAGAAGAGACTATTGCTGTCGTTAGCTCAGAGAGATCAACTGGACGAAAGCCGTCTAAATACAAATCAGGTTCTAAATATACTTCTAAAGCTGCTGTACTTGATGATATATCAGCGATAAGCTCATCAAAATGCCCCGAAGCACAACACTGACAGACTAGACACTAAACAAACTGCGCTGTTTCTTTGATGCAACAGAAAAAAGTGGGATAGGTTCAAAAGAAACTGGACCATGATTAAAATACCAACACATTCTGGGACAGCACAATCACTCCAGATAAAAAGTAATTTAAAAACAAATCTGATCACAGCTGCCTGCGATGAGCTTGCACTCGTCTCCAGTCTCGAGCTCAATTTGGTTTCGGTGCAGAGCTGCTTTCTTAGCTGTTAATGCTCACATGTAGGGATACTGGTTGAGTTTTCGCTGGTAAGCGGCACTGGAGTGGGGGAAAGGCTGTGTTCCCAGCTGCTGCTGCTGCTGCTGCTGCTGTTGGTTGCTGTACTGTCCCGAAGCGGAGCATCCAAGGGCCAAGCTGCCGTTCTTCTGCAGCAGGGCCAGGGAGGAGTAAGTTCCGCTCGCCCTGCCGTGTCGGGATGCTCCGCCCTGCATCTGATCCACAGCCTGGGACACGGAGGCCAGGGCGGCAGAAGCCGGATAGGCATACAGGTTCGGGGTTGAGCTGAAGAGGGTGCTCTCATGGAGGCGGTAGGATGAGTGGGAGGAGACGGGAGGGGGGTACGTGGGCTGCCGCCTCAGGGAGCCACTGCTTGCTGCTTGGTTTTGGGAGGGTAACATCACAGACTGCTGAACCTGAAATGACAAACAATGACATTTAACTACATGTAAGCTCAATGCGCTTTACATGAAATGACAAGAATATTGTCATTTTTATAATGTGACTTTGGAATGGCGTTGTTTAAAAGAAAAAAACTATTTTCTTTTCCAAAGAGTCCTAGTTTGAGTGGCTATCAGGATAAATCCACAATATTCCAGCAAGCTCTGATGAACCTGCTATTTGAACTCTTACTTGACTCAGGTTGAGAGGCTGAGATCTGCTGGATGGAGCCCATTGATGGCGATCAGTTCGGGAGTCTCCTGGCCAACCCGACGGTTGAGCGAACGCATTCTTGCACTTTCCAGAACCACCCGTAGCTTGATCTAACAGTACAGAACCAGACAGGGTACTGTGAGGATAAGTGCAGATCACAGCAGCTGAAGGTAGAACAGATCAACGTCAGTCACTTTACAGTGAACATTAGAAGAACTTCACACACACGTATCCTGGTTATAAAACTGATGATCAGGGACACTGCTCAAATTTCAAGCTTGCCAAAGAATTTATAAGGAGCGGGTAAGGAACCGACTGCCAGGTTAGTATTTTTCACCTCAATTATAGAGCACCTCAGGAAGTCCAAGTGGGTAATTTAAAAGTGTTGAATAGCTTTAATGTTGCTGTTCAGTTCAGCGTATTACATTAAGGTTCTTGTCAAAAAGCAGGCACCCTAAAATGCCTCAGATTGATATAATAAATCAAGGATAACCCTGCTAATATTCCTGCTTTACTTCAAACTATGTTATTGTGAACACCCAGCGTACACGTTTTAAAATTTTGATTTTAAAACACTTAAAGTAGAAATACAACTAGACACTAAAAATGTTGTAGTGTGCAGAACATCGGGGTATTCTTTTTAGATGGAACTCTATCAAATGTCAGCGTGAATTTCTGAGGACCTGCAGCTGCTGCAGCTTTGTGGGCTGAGCTCTCTTCAGGTTGAGTCTTCACAGATGGCATGATGATGGCCAGAGACTTGCAGGGTTCTGTACTGGTTTTGGGACTCAGGGGGCTGCTGGTAGAGGAGTCGGAGTCATGAGAGTCGTGCACCGTCACACAACTGATTACGTTCGTCCTCCCTCCAGAGCTGCAGCAGAAAATAAGAGTAGTGCAAATGATGGCTTCACCTCTCCAAAAAGGGGAAAGAGACATGATTCTAAGTGTGGCCTGGAGATTGAAAAACACAACAAAACCAAAAACACAACAACAAAGCCAATGACAAAAAAAGACAGTTTGGAAAACATAAAGATATTCTAGAAATCCCAACAAGAACAAAAAAGCTAATTTCAGAACACAACATAAGAAAAATAGGCAAAAGCTTCAGCATAAGCTAAACCCTGCTTGTTAAAGGGATAGTTTGCCTCTTTTGACATGAAGCTGTATGACATCCCATATTAGCAATATCATTTATGAACATTGACTTACCCCCTGCTGCGTACTGTGAGCCGAGTTTTGGCGTCCACGAAGGTAGTCCGGCTAGTTGGCTGGGGTCCCGAAAATAAAGCGTCTTGCTTCTCAAAACAATATGCGTTCAAAAGAGTAATACATTTGCATCACAAAATCGTCCATCCAGAAAAAGTCAGACCTCACAATCGCTTGGCGCTATTTTTGCCTCCCTTCATATCAATGCGTTCAGCCACCTAGCGATAGCCGCGCCTGTTACGGTGTTTACTGCTCGGAAGCAGGGGAGTGCTCGGTCTGCTCTTCGGTCTGCACAGTTTACACAGCCCGTAGTGATACGAAGGGAGAGAGAAATAGCGCCAAGCGATTGTGAGGTCTGACTTTTTCTGGATGGATTTCTCTTTTGAACACATATTGTTTTGAGAAGCAAAACGCTTTATTTTCGGCCAACTAGCCGGACTACCTTCGTCAACGCCAAAACTCAGCTGGAACTCGGCTCACAGGACGCAGCAGGGGGTAAGAAAATGTTCAAAAATGATATTGCTAATATGGGATGTCATACTTCATGTCAAAAGAGGCGAACTATCCCTTTAAGAAAGGAAAAGAGAAGAATTTAATGAAAAAAAAAGTGTTTAATACAGCTGGAAGAGTCACTGCCCAAGATAATCTAATACAATGTTGCTGAAACAGGAGCTCACCAGGCAGCAGGGACCTTCGCGTCATCCTCATCCTCTGAGTCACTGTGGATGGTGATGATGCTGACGGCAGGACTTGGTGTGTCAGAGATAACGATGGGCTGAGACTGGTCACCAGGAAAAGAAGTCTTGTGGACCACAGCGGCAGCAGATTTCACTGACGACACCACCCTGGAGGGGAGGGGAGAATGACACACTCTCACTGCTTTGTTACAAATGGAAATTAATCTAAAGGGTCTGTTTGGGGGTGGGGTGGGGGGGCACTGAGCACTGAGTCCAGGGACCTTTGCCCAGATGTCAATTTCAATGGCCCAGGTTCGAGTCCCAGTTTGGGCGCTCTTTTCTGCATGTCAGCCGCCACTCTCTCCGTCCCCTTTCCTGTCCACCTACTGACAAATGATGGCCACTAGTACCCAAAAAAAAAAAAACCCTTTTAAATTTAAAAAAAAATAAAAAATAGAAAACCTAACAAAATATTTTGAACAAACTGTTAAGATCTGATAATATGTATCTGTCTGTGGGCGTGTCCAGAGGGCATTTAATGGGCTAAGGGTTTCCCAAACTGCAGAAACAGACACAGATGACCCAATAGTTATGTTGGTCACAAATCTGCTCTGAGATTTTTGCCTTTTACAGCCGAACTTACAGATTTCTTTTCTATAAATAACTATCAAACATTCATTATAAAATGTGACTGTGTGAAAGCCAGATGAGATACCTTGCTCTGTTCTCAGGATGTCGAGCTTTCGTTCTTTTGCCCTGTTGGGATCTTGTATGAGTGGCCCCTGGGTTGTGGTTTTGTGTGGAGGTGTGACGGCCGACGCCACACTCCTGCTGGCTGGTGCCATCATACTGGCTGCCATGATGACCCCTGAAAAAAGGAGTTGACACTTCCATGAGAATGATCAGCTACCTTTGCTGGATATCCAAGAAGAGATGTTAGGCTGAACCCACCTCCATCCAGGAGCTTGCTGGCTGTCAGATACTGTAGCTCCCAGTGAGTTAGTCACCACGGCCTGCCCCGGGTTGTGGATGGACATTCCAGGCATCTGCTGCCATGTTGAAGGGATGAGGATCTGCTGTGTTCCTGTTGGCCAGCCCTGCTGTACAGTCACACGAATAAAAACAGATTCAAAGTGCAGTCTATCACCAAGAGTAGAGCAGAAGTCCTGAAGAGTATTTCAGGGACTCTCACACAGAGAGAAAAGATGGTGTGAGCACATGCATTAAAAAAAACTAAACAAAAACACTTCTGTCTCTGATCTGTACAGAGACATCCAGCAGGTGTCCCGTAAAAAAGCTTTGGAAAACGCTGTTTCTAGGTCTATTCCCAGTAAGTGTGAAAAAGTAGCTGCGCTGAAAGCGACTCAAGAAGCAATAAAATACCAAACCAAGCTTCAAAAAACATGATGTCAGTCGGTCATGTCATAGAGACCTGCAATGAGGGTTACCAAAGAGGGTCCATAACCTGAATATCAAATGAGTTAGTTTGAGAAGAATGAACAGGCAGAAATACAGTGTGCACTGCTGTCTGCCACCAGGGGGCGCCAAACATCTTAAAGACAACTTCAGAACGTTGATTGAAAAAGCCAAACTACTCATTTCACAAACCAGTGGTTTACACTTCTTCGACAATTCAGCTACTTACTTAATTCTTAACCAATAAATGTATAAAACTGTAGGAAGAAAATCCGAACGGTGAATTTATTATTCTGTTGGCCGGGGACAGGGATGTCTGGGTTTCTCTGATTAAGCTGCTGCCACCGCGACCCGACCACCGGAGAAGCGGAAGATGATGACACTTCCATGCATTTGTTACTTCAAGACTGGACTACTGTAATTCTTTATTATTGGGCTGTCCCACATATTCTCTGAAAAGCCTTCAGTAGATCCAAAATGCTGCAGCCAGAGTTCTGATGAGAACTAACAGGAGAGATCATATTTCTCCAGTTTTAGCTTCTCTTCATTGGCTCCCTGTTAAATTCAGAATAGAGTTTAAGATTCTTCTCCTTACATGTAAAGCTCTAAATGACCGAGCTCCATCATATCTTAAAGATCTCATAAGATATTTTCCTAAGAGAGCCCTTCGTTCCCAAACTGCAGGTTTACTTGAGGTTCCCAGAGTTTCTAAAAGTAGAATGGGAGGCAGAGCCTTCAGTTATCAGGCCCCTCTCTTGTGGAATAAAAACTGCCAGTAAATATCCGGGAAGCAGACACCCTTTCCACTTTTAAGACCAGGCTTAAAACTTTCCTTTTTTATAAAGCTTATAGTTAGGGATGGCTCAGGTGATCCTGAAACATCCCATAGTTAAGCTGCTATAGGCCTAGACTGCTGGGGGGCCTCATCTGTCACACCTTTCCTCACTTTACTCTCTTTATGTATATGTGACATTATTGTGGTCATTAACTCGTGTTTCCCTGTTCCAACAGATATCCTTTGAATGGTGTTACAGTGTTTTTTCCCCCCAATTTTCTGTCTTCTCAAACCCCAGCTGGTCGAGGCGGATGGCCACCCTTCCTGAGTCTGGTTCTGCCAGAGGTTTCTTCCTGTTAAAAGGGAGTCGTTTCTCTCCACAGTCGCCTCAAGCACGCTCAGGCCGGGAGATTGGACCGAAAACAAAGTTTCAGTGCAATCTGTTGGTTTTCTTAGCTAGGAAATTGTTTTTGAATTGGCTCTATATGAACGAATTGGATTATTTTATGAATAATTATGATTCCAATTAATTGAATTCCATTTGGGTGGTTAGCACTGTCACCTCACAGCAAGAAGGTTCCAGGTTCAACTCCCAGCTGGGGCCTTTCTGTGGGGAGTTTGCGTGTTCTCCACGTGTATGTGTGGGTTCTCTCCGGGTACTCCGGCTTCCTCCCACTGTCCAAAAACATGCATGTTAGGTTAATTGGTGTCTCTAAAATTGTCCTTAGGAGTGAGTGTGAGTGTGTATGGTTGTTTGTCTCGTTTGTCTCTGTGTGGCCCTGTGATGGACTGGCGGCCTGTCCAGGGTGTACCCCGCCTCTCACCCATTGACCGCTGGGATAGGCTCCAACCCCCCCACGACCCGACCGACGGATTCAGCGGTATAGAAAATGGATGGATGAATTCTAATTGGCTTGAATTGGACTTTATTATCTAAGTGCCTTGAGATGACATTTGTTGTATTTGGCGCTATATAAATAAAAATGAATTGAATTGATGGATGGCATTTATTATTCTGTGAAGAACAAATTCAATATTCTTTTTTTTCCTAGGAACAAAATAACGATGTATTTTTGTTTAAACAATAAATAAATGAATGATGAATTATCTAAAGGACTTCTGATTCATTTGTTAATGTGCTAATAATACAAATGATGCGTTGTTAATATCAACGTCTTACAGCAGCTCTTTCTCTGCATGTCACCGCTTCATACAGCAGCTACTTTCCTCAGCACATGAACTCCTCCTGCTAATAAGTGGAATAATGTGAAATGATGAGCATTGCTCTAAGATGCTGTTGGTCAAAACTCCAGGGTACATGCAGTTAAAGATGATCTCTTGAAAAACCTTCCTTTTTCTTTACACACAAGAGCACAAAAAAATTTCAGGAGAACGTCAGAAACTTTTTTTCTCGCAGTTTATGTTCACACATGCACTGTACAGCGGGAGGCTTTTTGCTGGAGATGTGCTTTCACAGCTGGAAATGTGAGGGAGGGGGTGCGGGGAAATGTCTGCCTCAAGTGCACAGGAGGTAGGCCGTGATATGTAAACTGCTTTGTGGAAATTGCTGTTTGTTCTTTACAACACGCTGAGATGAGTAGATAAGGCTCCTGATGCTGATATCAAAACTGCGTGTCTCTAAACGTACAGCAAAAGCTGTGGAAGCTACGTGCACGCACTGTATCAACCGCTGATCTTTCCGGGATTTTAACCTGGGGCTGTGGGGAAAATGTCCAAAGTGAATAATGCAGACTCCTCTCCTTGCGTGCATGCCATCCCTTCAGAACATTTCTGGAACATTTCATAAATGTGCGACATGGCTAAAGTGACTGCAAACACTTTGAATAGTTAGTGTTTAGTTAAAATTCAGGGAGATAACTGATCAAAAAAAACAACAGCATCTTCTATTGAAATTACAGGTATGTTGCAGAAGCATGAAAAATAAATCTCCAAAAGACTGTCATGAAATATTGGTATGAAAATAGTTTGCACAACTCTGAGGCAAGAAGCCTCAGATATTCAACCAAACTTTTCAAGAGCTCGCTCTTTTTTTAAAAAACACATAGGAAAGAAAAAAGTTCTCTGCTGCTCAACTTTGGGATAAACAGCAGAGGGAGGAATGAAGAAAGAGGAGACTGGAGGTATACTGAGGCAATGAGACCCCGAGGCTTCAACCCCTGAGCCTGACCAGCAGTTGAACCTAAATGCTGTATACCTGCTTCTGTTCAGGCTGCCTTCCAGCAGGTGGCCAAAGGAGGCCTGACAGAAAGAGTGAAGGGGAAAATGGCATTTTTACGGACAAGCAGCAGCCCACAAGTACCTCTGATTGCAGGCTGAGTGCAGGCTATATTTAATTTTTTTGCATGAAATCAGGCTTTAAAAATAATTTTCCCAGCATTACCTGATATTCTCAATCAGACTGGGAGTATAGCCTGAGTGCAGGCTATTTTTTGGCATGAAATCAGACTTTAAAAATACTTCTACTGAATCCTAAAGAAGACCGAGTGTTTACTTTGGATGAGGAATTTTCCCAGCATTACCTGATATTCTCAATCAAACTGAGAGTCATGATTTTAAAGAGAAAAGTAATCCAAGCACAAAATGACAGACCCCCCCAAATTTGCCAACATAT
This sequence comes from Odontesthes bonariensis, assembly GCF_027942865.1. Classification (NCBI taxonomy): domain Eukaryota; kingdom Metazoa; phylum Chordata; class Actinopteri; order Atheriniformes; family Atherinopsidae; genus Odontesthes; species Odontesthes bonariensis. Next base: position 30,908,877 of record NC_134515.1, on the reverse strand, counting down.
GACCCACAAAGACCTTCTTTGTATTTCCAAATAATGTTTATTTCTGGCAAGTTTTTGTCAAATTTAGCCCAATTTTCCCTCTGACATGGAAAAAAAAAAAAGTGAAATATGCTTATGTCAGGTTGTATTGAAGTCCATTAGCTGGATACATGTACTTATTATTCAATACAATTCCACTGAGGCTGAGCTCTGGGGGTCTGGCAGTAACTCCTACCTGTGTAAGCATACTGGGCTGGATGTGAAGAGACTGGGAGGACTGGTTCTGAGGGACAAAAGGTACCGAGTTGTCCATTCTGACAGGGTAACCCGATGGCTTATTGGAGGTTTGAAGACCTAAGTGTTAAAAACAAAGGCAGATTGCACCATGCATGCTTTTTATTGGTTATTAATGTGGGGTACACAGTTGCTGATGGGTTCAATTGTTCCTGTGTTCTCACCCTGGATGGTTGGAGGGCAAACAATGAGTGTTTGCTGGAAGGGTTCGGTCTGGGCACACAGTTGGGTTGGTCTGGTCTGCAGAGGAACGCCCTGCTGGGTCAAACTGGGGATGTTGATAGTGGCCTGCTGGTAGAGGCCAGGTTGATAGTTGAGCAGCGGGACGTTACTGCTGAGGGACAGGGACTGGCCTCCTGCAGAGGCCATCTGAAAAACACATTATACAGAAAATGACCATTATTAAGCTTTAAATGTTGGCATAGCAACCATTCCCACAAATGAATTCAACTACATGTGGCTGCAAGTGATTTAACTGACACACAGAAGTTGGGGTTAATTTACAGACAAACTGCCAATCCCAATAGATGACAATCTTTTATCATGTTTTTAATATAGGGTGAAAAGCTGCTTCCCAGCATGGACAGGGGCAATAGACTGAAGAACACAAGTCTTATTTCCCGTGTGTTTCCACCTTATTACTGCTGCACTGTGTTTTCTCGAGAATTTTCTGTTTTCTCACATTGTTTGTTGCAACACACATAGTTCTGATAAACTTCTTCAAGTTCACAACAGAAATAAATCAACTTTTGCTAAACTTGCATGGTGATGGATCCATGGCACAAACCACTTTGATTAAATACATTTGTTTTAATTCGCTTTTTATTTATTTATTCATTTTATTGGCATACATAACATAACAAAAAAAATATATGTCTCTTAGATTAATCCATTAGAATTAAGAGCCCCGAAATATAATTCTTTCCTGAGCCAGATTTATACAACTGAGTCCCTGAGCTGATGATACTCAGCTGTACTTATCTATAAAACCAGATGAACCCAATAGGTTGGTCAGACTACAAGCATGTCTTAAAGACATAAAGACCTGGATGACTCAGAACTGTCTGCTTCTAAATTCAGACAAAACTGAAGTCGTTATCTTTGGACCTGAGCGTTTCAGGGAGAAATTATCTAGCTATATAGTTACTCTAGATGGTATTTCCTTGGCTTCTTGTTCTACAGTGAGGAACCTTGGAGTTATTTTTGACAAGAATTTATCATTTGACTCGCATATAAAATAGGTTTCTAGGACTGCCTTCTTTCACCTTCGTAATATTGTTAAAATCAGGAACATCCTGTCTCAGAGTGATGTAGAAAAACTAATTCATGCATTTGTTACTTCAAGATTGGACTACTGTAATTCTTTATTATTGGGCTGTCCCACATATTCTCTGAAAAGCCTTCAGCTGATCCAAAATGCTGCAGCCAGAGTTCTGATGAGAACTAACAGGAGAGATCATATTTCTCCAGTTTTAGCTTCTCTTCATTGGCTCCCTGTTAAATTCAGAATAGAATTTAAGATTCTTCTCCTCACATATAAAGCTCTTAATGACCGAGCTCCCGCATATCTTAAAGATCTCATTGTAAGATATTTCCTAACAGAGCACTTCGTTCCCAAACTGCAGGTTTATTTGAGGTTCCCAGAGTTTCTAAAAGTAGAATGGGAGGCAGAGCCTTCAGTTATCAGGCCCCTCTCTTGTGGAATAAGCTGCCAGTAAATGTCCGGGAAGCAGACACCCTTTCCACTTTTAAGACCAGGCTTAAAACTTTCCTTTTTGATAAAGCTTATAGTTAGGGATGGCTCAGGTGATCCTGAAACATCCCATAGTTAAGCTGCTATAGACCTAGACTGCTGGGGGGCTCATCTGTCACACCGTTCCTCACTTTACTCTCTATTTCCCCTGTTCAATTTCTCAAATGACATTATGTACATGTGACATTATTGTGGTCATTAACTTGTGTTTCCCTGTTCCAACAGGTACACCCCCCCTTTCTGTCTTCTCAAACCCCAGCTGGTCGAGGCGGATGGCCACCCTTCCTGAGTCTGGTTCTGCCAGAGGTTTCTTCCTGTTAAAAGGGAGTCGTTTCTCTCCACAGTCGCCTCAGGCACGCTCACGACGGGAGATTGGACCGAAAACAAAGTTTCAGTGCAATCTGTTGGTTTTCTTAGCTAGGAAATTGTTTTTGAATTGGCTCTATATGAACGAATTGGATTACTTTATGAATAATTATGATTCCAATTAATTGAATTCCAATTGGCTTGAATTGGACTTTATTATCTAAGTGCCTTGAGATGACATTTGTTGTATTTGGCGCTATATAAATAAAAATGAATTGAATTGAATTGAAGGCTGTTGGTGAGAGTTGCTGCAGAGCTGGAGGTGCAGTCAGGCAGAGGAGGAGGTTTGGCAATGCAAGTTGCCATTGAGGTGGAAGTACAGCTGGGCAGTGGAAGCAGTATAGAGGGAGCGGGCTGTAGTGGTGGTGGAATGAGCAGCGGCAGAGGTGGAAAAAGCCACACTATCAAACCTGTTGTAATATTGGTTGAAAGTATTGGCTCTGTCCACATTACCTTCCACAGACTGAGAGTTCTTCAGTCTGTATCCAGTGATGGTCCTCATGCCCCTCCACACCTCCTTGGTGTTATTGGGCCTCATGCAACAACTGTTCGTACGAACAGATTTGTTCTTAAATCATCCATACGAGTGATTTAAGAGAATTTGATTTGCGCATTCACCAATTTTTTCATATCTTAAGTTTTCTTTTCAGGTACGAACAGAATTTACGAGAGAGACAGATCGGATGTGTCTCAGTCCTCTGTGAGTCGTGCGCTCCCCTTGGTCATCAAAACTCTCATCAGTTTATCACCCATGGTACATCAAATTCCCATACACCGCTGTCCAACAAGTACAAATTAAGCGGTACTTTCAAGCCTTGGCTGGACTGCCAAACATAATCGGAGCAATAGACTGCACACATATACGCATCAAAGCATTCGTGCCGTTGTGGAGCGCACTAGTGAGCCAGATGGATGTGTCTCGATACAGCGGGGGGCAAACTGCTCTATAGCCCAGAGAAGGCATGCCAGATTATTCTGGCCTTCTGCCGCATCGAGCGCCTGGCCAGAAGACTTTTTTTTTTTGTTTTTTAAAAATCAAACCATTTCTTCTTTATTTTGGTGACTTACTTACGAACTACGAACTTCAGGTGACACGGAATTAACAGCGCTCGCAATTGCTTCCCACTTCTTTGCTTTATAAGGTCCCATAATTCCACTGCTGGCACTGCTAAAAATGACAGATTTTCCTTTTTGGATCTCTGAAAGCAGAACTTCAATCTCAGAGCCCATAAAGTTGTTCTTTTTGTGCCTTGATGCCATTCTCATGACTCAACACTCAACACTTCCTGGCACAGGAGAGAGGAAGTGTAGCCTTATATGGTATTATTTTAGGCGTGGAGTATGCAAATTTACTATCCTCGTGTACGTGCACTTAAATACGCACGGGTGGCATTCATCATTTATGCAGGTTGTTTACACACTTTTTCCGAAGTTAAGAGCATTTGTTGAATCTGACGTGGCGTTTTCGTACGAGACCTTCGTACGAAAAAAAGTAAGAGAAATTTAGAATAAAAATACAAAAATGTTCTTGCATGAGGCCCATTGTTCTCCAGCTGTCTCTCTACCTTTCTCTTGTACTCCACCTTAGCTTGTCTTTAACTTGTCTTTTTAAGCTCCTGTTGTACACTCCTCCGCCTTTCTCCATCCCCATTCTGGAACACCCTCCTTTTTCTGGTTCAGGAGGTCTTGGATGTCACTTGTGATCTGGTTTATTATTTGGATAGCACCTTAAGGTCCTCACTGGAATCACAGTGTCCCTACAGAAGTTAATGTAGTCTGTGATGGTGCTGACCCTCCTATCCATGTCAATGTCCATTTCTTCTTCCTCCAGCAGTACAGCCCAGTCTGTGACATCAAAGCAGTCAGTCTCCCAATACATCACTTGCCTCTGGTGACCACTTCCTGAAAGATCTAGTAGTAACAAGAAGTCTTTGTACATAAGGTCTGTATGGGGGTTGTAGATAGACCATCCTGTGATCAGATCTACCCAGTGGTGGAATAGACACTGCCCTGTAAAGCTGGATTTATAGTTTATGCGTTGCTCACGGCACGGGCGGCCCGTGACGTCAAAATGACGTTTCAGGCCTGGCGTGCGCCATGTAAAGGTGGCACAGCGCGTTGTCGTGCACCAGTCGAATTTTGTAACTTTGAGAACGACAAACCGGATGGACCAATTTGAGACCAGGCTTAATGAGGAGGTGCTTTTGTACAGGCACCTGTACGAAACTGCAGTGAAACAGCACAGGGAGCACGTAAACTCCCAAAACTTGTGGACAGAGATTGGCAGAACTTTGGGGAAAGAGGGAGAGTTCTGTAAGAGAGTGTGGAAGAAGCTACGGGACAGATACGTGAAAGCAAAGAAGAGGGCAGAGACTCATTGGTTTAACGAGGACAGTGAATTCACCCAGTTCACGTTGGTCCTCATGCCGAGGGCGAACATCCCATCTTCTCTTTCGTCTTCTTTTCGCCGGCAAGGTTCTAAGCATTTCATCTTTCAGATACTGCAGCAGTATCATTGATGACAGTGTTCCTGCTCTTGACAGTGGCATTGTTTTCTTCTCCACTTTCGTCGTTGTAGAGTAGTTAGCGGTAACCTTCACGTAGCAGCGACACCTCTGTGACAGAGAAGATTGCATCTACTGGCGCATCGACTCGCGCCACTATAAATAGCCGGCACAAAATCGTGACGCCATCAACACTGCTGGCAGCAACCATGCGAGAGCCTTAAGCCTCCTTCACGTTAGCATAGAACAGATCTAATGTCCTTTCTCCCCGTGTTGGACAGTCCACATATCGTACAAAGCCAGTCAGGCCAGAGGATAGAGAGATGTGGTTGAAATCCCCTGTGATTGCAATGAATGCCTCAGGATGCTGGGTCTGTATCCTAGCACCGGCGTCATGAATGACGTCACATGCTGTTGTAGGTGCCGCCCTTGGTGGAATGTAAACAACAACGACTGTAACTCTCTGGCCGCATAGAACGCACGGAAACCAGCTGACAGCAGTTCAATGTCTGGACAGCATGTTTAAAAAAAAC